>NC_135316.1:10322855-10962543 GCF_048772815.1 Callospermophilus lateralis | reverse complement strand
CTGTTTTGGTACCAGTACCATGCTGTTTTTGTTACAATTGCTCTGTAATATAGTTTGAAATCTGGTATCGCTATACCGCCTGATTCACACTTTCTGCTTAGAATTGCTTTTGCTATTTTGGGTTTTTTATTTTTTCATATGAATTTCATGATTGCTTTCTCTATTTCTACAAGAAATGCCCTTGGGATTTTGATTGGCATTGCAATAAATCTATAGAGAACTTTTGGTAATATCGCCATTTTGATGATGTTAGTTCTGCTCTCCATGAACAGGGTATATTTTTCCATCTTCTAAGATTTCACACTTCATCTCAAAGCCCTAGAAAAAGAAGAACAAAACAACAGCTAATGTAGCAGAAGGCAAGAAATAATTAAAATCAAAGCGGAAATCAACGAAATTGAAACAAAAGAAACTATTGAAAAAAATGACAAAACTAAAAGTTGGTTCTTCGAAAAAATAAATAAGATAGACAGACCCTTATCCATGCTAACGAAGAGAAGAAGAGAGAGAACTCAAATTACTAACATAAGGGATGAAAAAGGCAAGATCACAACAGATGCTACAGAAATACAGAAGACAATTAGAAATTATTTTGAAAACATATATTCCAATGAAATAGAAGAGAGTGAAGACATCGATAAATTTTTTAAATCCTATGATCTGCCCAGACTGAGTTTGGAGGATACACACAATTTGAACAGACCAATATCAATGGATCAGATTGAAGAAGCAATCAAAAGACTACCAACCAAGAAAAGCCCAGGACCAGATGGGTATACAGTGGAGTTTTACAAAACCTTTAAAGAAGAATTAATGCCAATACTTTTCAAGTTATTTCAGGAAGTGGAAAAAGAGGGAGCTTTGCCAAATTCATTCTATGAGGCCAACATCACCCTGATTCCGAAACCAGACAATGACACCTCAAAGAAAGAAAACTACAGACCAATATCTCTGATAAACCTAGATGCAAAAATCCTCAATAAAATTCTGGCAAATCGGACACAAAGGCACATCAAAAAAATTGTGCACCATGATCAAGTAGGATTAATCCCTGGGATGCAAGGATGGTTCAATATACGGAAATCAATAAATGTTATTCACCACATAAATAGACTTAAAGATAGGAACCATACGATCATCTCAATAAACGCAGAAAAAGCATTCGACAAAGTACAGCATCCCTTTATATTCAAAACATTAGAAAAACTAGGGATAACAGGAACTTTCCTCGACATTGTGAAAGATATCTATGCTAAGCCTCAGGCTAGCATCATTCTGAGTGGAGAAAAATTGAAGGCATTCCCTATAAAATCAGGAACAAGACAGGAATGCCCTCTATCATCACTTCTATTCAATATAGTTCTCAAAACACTGGCCAGAGCAATTAGACAGATGAAAGAAATTAAAGGCATAAAAATAGGAAAAGAAGAACTTAAATTATCACTGTTTGCGGATGACATGATTCTATACCTAGAAGACCCAAAAGGGTCTACAAAAAAACTACTAAAACTAATAAATGAATTCAGCAAAGTGGCAGGATATAAAATCAACATGCACAAATCAAAGGCATTTCTGTATATCAGTAACAAAACTTCTGAATCGGAAATAAGGAAAAACATTCCATTCACAATATCCTAAAAAAAAAAAAATAAAATACTTGGGAATCAACCTAACAAAAGAGGTGAAAGACTTATACAATGAAAACTACAGAACCCTAAAGAGAGAAATATAAGAAGATCCATGTGTTTTTAAAGGTAACAAATAGGTGAATTCCTCTCTGCCTTTCTCTGTAGCCAATTCAGCACATGTAATTTCATATGCACATATAGAATCGTACCTGTTATCAAATGTACATTCTTGTGAGGTGGCTGACTTGGCAGATACAAATTGGGAGAAGAGATCACTCCTCCTAAACACAGTGAGAACTGAAAATTCAACCTATGGGTCAGCTTCTTAGATGAACAACATGATAAATAAAATCATATTCGGTATAATGAATATTTTTGGATCAGTGGATGATATACATTTCATGAAGAATTTCGATTGGCATATATATTGCTACTTTTTAGTGTGTGTGTGTGTGTGTGTGTGTGTGTGTGTGTATATATATATATATATATATATATATATATATATATATACACTCTCCAAATTTTTCAAAATATGAAATATATGTGTCTTATTGTACACTCCCTAAATTCATTCGTATTCATGTATGTGGATTTATAATCAAATTTTCCTAAGATTATTCTCAGAAATATTCATCCACCTGAAATACATATTTGTTTCCTAGAACTGAAAACTAACTTCAGTGAATGGTGCATACGAATCCTAATATTTCTACAGTAACTGACCCAGTGTCACATCAATGCAAGTAGATTATTATGGAACATGATATGTATTTTGATGTTCATTTTTAGTCAACACTAGTACATTACTATTTCTTCAGTTTATGCCCATCATAAGATATATATTTCATACACAAGTTAGCAAATTTATAGGCATTTGTTTCACTTTCAATAACTTCCTTCTTCAGAACACATGTATTCCTCCATGTTTCTTAACAAGACTTTTCATGAGACTTCTTTCTAAACACATTATTTTTGATTTCCATAATCACTTTTGAAGCAAAACTCACACACTCGTCATGATAAAATATAACCCTAATATTACCATTAGCAGTATAACTGGTTGGAATGAATGATTGTATATCAATATAAGATTTCCTGTATATTTTCAGATATCAATTCAATCCGTTATTTAAAGTTAACCAATTATATTATTTACTCTCAGTGTGGTCTATTCTTGCATTATCTCTATATTCATAGAGAGATGGTACACCTCCTTGTACTCCCAATACTCATTTATACGTCTTCAAAATATTGCTCCCAGAAATGGTGGAAGAAATACTCATGTCACCTGACCTACATATACATTTTATCACAGTAATATTCTGGAAAATAAAGCAAAGGTCACACTTATAATTGTACCAAAGCCTAAATTTAAAGTGAGCATGGATTTCTGAGAACATCCATGTCCAGGTTGCCTAATGCTCTCAAATGTCAATCCAATTGTTGACTAAATATTTGTTTCTTTCTAAGATTATATATTCAAACTCAACCCTGTTGAAAATGTCTAATCCTATCACTCACTTTAAACTTTGCCTGATATCCTAATGTCTCTATTGATATCTCCTTTCCTTCATAATTTCCCAGTTCATCATTTTGACTGTGCATTTGTGCTGACATTTACATTCACTTTCTACCTGAAACCCAATTGCTAAACAACTTTTGGTCCAAATACTATACTCTCTCTTCTTTCTGAATCTACCGACTATCTCCCAAATCCTACTGACTATCCTTTTTAGAATGGATGTTCTTTCAACATTCAATCATCCAAGGTACAAGGTCCAATGCCATTGTGTATTGATTCATCTGAGACATCTGTGCAGGACATAATTAAAAGCTAAGTCTCCCAATCAAGGGCCCAATCCCTTTCTGGGCTTCAAATCTTACATAGATTTCTGTTTTCATACATATATTTGACCTCTATATTCTTATAAATATCGCAGGTTTTCAATACCATTATTCATCTAGCAAAATGATTCCTAACCCAAATCGAACATGTTATTAATCCAAACCATATACTGTTCCAACATTCTAACTTTATAGAAGAGCAGGGACAGTGTTGGTCTTACAATAAGGAATGTAGGGGATATAACACCTGCTGAAAACCTCAAAGTTCCATGCAGAAATAATCCCTGGAGAAGATGTAGGCAGCTATGAAGGACCAGAGAGTGCAAAAGTCTTCTTCCATGGAAAACAGCCTTGTCTGGATGAGGGGTTGTGTCTGAATCAGCCTCTCTGTTCCTAATGTACAGAAGATGGACGAATCCAGGCCTGTGTGAAGAGCTGTTCACGGGTGCCTATGGGTGATATACCATTCTAACTTGTGAAAGTGTCACGGGAAATAGGGGCAGCATCCATCTCATGGGACCCTTGGAAGCAACTGTTAGGACAAAGTGGTTGCAAAGGCAGTGACCTCATTCAGTTCCTGAAGGAAGTGACCTCATCTCTCTTCCTTGGTGATGGAACTCTCTGAACTTAAGATACAGGAAGCCAGGCACCCAGAGCCAGTCCCAGTCCCAGTCCCAGTGGGCTCACTTGTTTGGATATTCCAAGGACAGAGACAGTCTTTTTTGGTATATACTGATGTGAGGATGGCCAAATGCCAGGAAAGATTTGAAGACTGGCCTTTCCAGAGAAAGCAAGTAGTGGCTCACCGCGGGCTCCTGACATTTTCAGAGTTGGCCAAGGAGACCATATCTGAGGCAGGACAGGCCATTTCAGAGGAACATAGTAAGGCTCACCAGTGAGAGTACACTCCGAATAGTCACAGGCCTACTTGGGGAAAGGAGATGCATTTGTGGTTTTAGTTGTGTGTTTGTGGTTTTGTCTCATGTTCTGAGAAAAGGTAGGAAAGGCGGTTTCTTTGGTTTGGAGTGAACTGTTTCTAGTAAGTCATTTGACAAGGCAAGTGTTTCTAAGTCTGTGTTTCCCAGTGTGTCTGTGGTTGTAGACATTAGAAAAGAGAATGCATCAATGGATGTGTCCTGTCTAGTAGAAGGCTTCCCAGCATCAATCCTGCCCAATATATAAATGGACTGTGGCTTGCCTTATCGAAGGGCAACACCTTCTAACTTCCTAAGTTCTTGTTTCCTTCCTGAATTCTGGCTACACTCCAGAATAGGCTCATGGTTTTCTGTCCAAGATATTTACCACCTCCAAGCTCTGTGATATGGCCATGTACTGGATAGCTGAAGGGAATGGCGAGCATCTCAGAAAACTCAGATATCAGTGTGACCAGTAAAGTCTCAGTGGAGAAACTCTGCTTTGGGGCTTTTGCTTGCCTATTGTTCTTTTGCCCTGAATGTCAGGAAGGACTTTGCCTCAGGCGACCCCTTTGTGAAGCCTGAAGTAACCAGTTTTCAAATGGAAATAAATGGGCATTACCTGTGGCTCTTTACTTAACTGCTTTGAAAGGGATGTGTCTGAATCAGTCTCTTGGCCCTGTGTGAGGCTGTGGCTTAGATTCCCAACACCTGATGGATGTAAAGAAAAATCCTCTGTGTGCATACAAAATCAAAATGGCAAAAATTACAGTCATTGTAGATGAAGTCTCTCGCCTTTCTCTGTAAGGTTTCTGACCTCCATCAAGTGAGAATATGGATCCTTTGGGTCAAATGAATTCTTCAAAGCCATGCAGAGGCTAGCCCATAGGTGCTTGGGTTTTCTCTTGACTACAGTTCACATAAAGAATCTAAATGCCACAGTTAAAAGGCCTAAAATTGAAGAAGTGGAAAAGTATTAATGGTAGACCTATTTGATCACTCCTGGTTTACAGTAAGGGTGTCCAGACCACCCTGACTTTAGGCAAAAGAGGGTTAAGGGAGCTTATTTTGGACACTGTCTTGGGCTGCGCCCCTAATGGAAAACTCCAGCCAAC
Source organism: Callospermophilus lateralis (assembly GCF_048772815.1). Lineage (NCBI taxonomy): Eukaryota > Metazoa > Chordata > Mammalia > Rodentia > Sciuridae > Callospermophilus > Callospermophilus lateralis. The sequence goes on along the minus strand of NC_135316.1, from coordinate 10,957,038 downwards.
GGATATGATGAGTGTCTATATGGAAGAAGATTAGCGCCGTGTGGAGTGTTTTGGTTTTAATTGTGGTCATTTGTGTGGTGGTTGGAAGAAATGACTGGGTCCACCTGGGCCTGAACTCTGGTGTGATTCCCCTTAGAGACTGAGTTCTAGAACTGACCTCAGAGAAGTATTGCCATGAATTGTTTGGGGATTTTAGGAAGCCACGCAATGAACATCGCCCTTGGAAACTGAGATCTAGGCCCAGGGTGGCTTTTCACAGAGCACTGGGAATCTCAGCCAGGATATCACTTGATTGTATTCTGAAAGACATGGCAGCCATAGTTCAGAGTCAAAAAACACATGGACCTCATACTGTAGACCTCAATAGGACTGGCTTCAAGTGACCTTTTGGCCACTATTTTGGAAGCCTTGCCTGTGAGAGTTCTCCAGAGCTTTCATTGAAATGTGCTTCTTCACCATTTAACGGTTCCTGAATATATTGAAACCCACAGTGCTTGCAACATCATCCTAGAAAAATGGCTAGAAAAATACCATGAAATTTTTGAAATTCCCATGACCTGGTGGCACTGGAGAACCTTTGGATGTGCTGTTGCTGATCTTGAGTATGCCAGACAGTGCCTTGGTTGACTGGGTTTCATGAAAGTGGTGTAGAACAGAGATGCCAGTAATTTGGAGCCTGCTGATTAGTGGGCCTAGAACAGTGGTGGGAAGGTGTGTGATAAAACATGTGGTGGGGCAATGTGGATCTGCCCTTGGCTTCCAAATGGTTGTTACTGACATGGTGCAGCCAGCAGACACTTCTTTGTAAAGGCATCTTGTTATATTGAGAGGTTTTAGGGCAATGTTTAGAATCAGGTTGCTATGGTCAATGGGGCAAGCTATGTGGGATAGAAGCCTGGTTGGTGCATTATCCTGCAGACCGTGACCCACCACTCCTGACAGAAATCCCTCCAGCACTGTTTCCCAGTTGAACTCCATGTATTTTGTAAAGCAAATACCAAACTCCCAGTGAAGCAGCGAGAAACACCACGAAAATTGGAGGATGTCCAAATGGCTTCACAGTCCACACGGGGAGACACTTAGCCCCCAGTGGCCACAGGTTACCTACAAAGAGAGAATTCAGCACTGCTGCCTCATTTTTATTGGAAAATAAGAAACAATTTCCTCCATGTCACATAGATGCAGACCCAGCTTTGATGGTCTCAGTACAAAGTAAGCTAAAGCTCTTGACAACCACATATAGTTCAAGGGCCCAACCTCAGAGGCACTTTCTCAAGAAGTTTTTAGGCCAGCAGAACTCTATGTTTGCGGAGTGTTTACCCTGTCCCTTTCTTTTCAAAAATCATCTACCACCTCCAAGTTTTCAAAACCGTGAGCATGTTCCATTCCAGATATGTATTCACTGATTTTCTAACTCTTCTCCTCTAATGGTGTTTTAGTTGGGGCGAAGGTACTGTCAAGGCATTTTTCTGTATGAGAGTGGGAGGATATTTGTGCAGCACACATTTACATACACATTGGATTCATTTTCCAATTTTCTTTTTGAAATACTGAATCCCTGACACTAACCCCTACCCTACTACACTCTGACTACTAATACTAATAAGATGGAGAAAAATAACTCAAACAGAATAAAAATACAAGCATTTCAGAGGAGGCATGGTGTATTGTTGGACTTGCCTTTTGCATTATATAGTGTAGGAGTTAAAAATCTAGTCAACTTTTTGTTGAAGTCGTTCTCCATGTTTTTTTAAAGTTAACCAATATGTGAATTCCTGTCTCCCTTTCTCTGTAGCCTATTCACCTCCTGTATTTTTATATGCAAATATAGAATCCTACCTGGGACCACACGTCCATTCATGTGCGGTGGCTGACTTGACAGATACAAATTGTAAGGGATCACTCCTCCTAAATGATGTTGGAACTGAAAATTCAAATTATGGGTGAGCTTCCTACTTGAACAATATTATTCATAAATCCATGTTCAGTAAAATAAATATTTTTGGATCTGTCGATGATATATATTTTATTATGAATTTTGATTGGCATATATATTGCTATTTTTAATGTCTGTGTGTGTGTGTGTGTGTATACACATATATATATATATATATATATATATATATATATATATATATATACTCTCCAGATTTTTCAAAATATGAAATATGTGTTTTATTTTACACTAACCAAATTCATTCATATTGATATATGTGAATTTATAATCAACTTTTCACAAAATTATTCTTAGAAATATTCATTCACCTGAAAAACATATTTCTTTGCTAGTACTGAAAAGTAACTTCAGTGAATGGTGCACACAAATCCTAATATTTCTACAGTACTTGACCCAGTTTAACATCAAGGCAAGTAGATTCCAGTTGGACATGATGTGTATTTTGACATTCATTTTTATTCAACACTGGTAGATTACTATTTCTTTAATTTATGCACATCATAGGATATGTATTTCATCCACAAGTTAGGAATTTTATAGGCATTTGATTCACTATCAATCACTTCCTGCTTCAGAGCACATGCATTCCTCCATGTTTCTTGACTGGTCTTTTCATGAGAAAAGGGATGGACAAAGCAAGGTAAGGCAACTAACATAGCACCGAACACAGCGAAACAGTCCTATTTGGTTGCAACCGGATTTAGAGGGCATTGCTTCTATTGTAATCATTTAATCCCCTGAACTCCAAGTTTAGATTGTTTCAGAATTTTGTACCCAACATGTAAGGGAGGGACTCAGAAGTTCACAGTCTGCAGAAGTTCAATAAAAGCAGTTTTTGTTTCTGTTTTTTTCTCTGTTCTGTGCAAGTTAACATTTTAAGGACACCTGGGAGCGGCAGAGCTTTTTTCTTCTCTTTTTTTTCTCCCTGCCAATATTTACCATGGAGCCCAGTTGGTAACTTGTTTATCTTAGAAATGTAGCCATCTCTGTCAAGCCCCAGCTCAAGGCCAGAGGCCTTGTTCACATATTGCCAGCATTGTTACTGACTCTTTCCAAACACATTATTTTCGATTTCCATAATCACTTTTGTAGCAAAACTAACATATCTTCATGATAAACCATAACCCTAATATTAATATTAGATGTATAAATGGTTGGAATGAATGATTGTATATCAATATAAGATTTCTTATATATTTTCAGATATCAATTCAATCCGTTATTTAATGTGGAACCAGTTATATTATTTATTCACTTATGGTCTATTCATGCATTATCTCTATATTCATTGACATAGTGTATACCTCTTTGTACCCTCAATACCCATTTATATGTCTTCAAAAAAGTGCTCCCAGAAATGGTGGAAAAAACACTCATGTCACCAGATCTACATATACATTTTATCACAGTGATATTCTGGACACAAATGCAAACGTCACACTTATGATTGTACCAAAACCAAAATGGAAAGTGAGGATGGATTACAAAAAACATCCATGTCAAGGTTGCCTAATGCTCTCAAATGTCAATCCTATAGGTGACTACATATTTGTTTCTTCCTAAGATAATATATTCTAACTCAACCCTGTTGAAAATGTCTAATCGTATCAAGCACTTTATACTTTCCCTGATTTTGTAATGTCTTTATTGATATCTGCTTTCCTACGTTCTTTTCCCATTTCATTATTGTGACTGTTCACATGTGCTGACATTTACATTCACTCTCTAACCGAACCCCTATTGCTAAAGAGATTTTGTTCCAGATCCTATACTCACTCTTCTTCCTAAACCTACTGACTATCTTCTTAATCCTACCGACTATCCCTTTTTGACTGGATTTTCTCTTCTACATTCAATCATCCAAGTAATGTTCCTGCAAGCATCGGAGGAAGAGACCACCAGGAGAGTGTCTCATGCCACAGCAAGGGGTTTATTGGGGGTCCAGCATGCTGGGGCTCAGAGCTCACAAGAATAGAGCAGAGAGAACAGAGAACAGCTTAAGCAGAGCTTATATACTTTCCTTGGAAAGGGTAGGGACGGAAATTAATTGATGGGTCAGAGCGAGTGGGCGGTTTGCGTGTAACCGGATGAGGGAGTACATTCTGCAATTGGAAGTTGGGGACAGCACAATCTGGGAACAAGGTTATCAAACAGTTCTCAATATTTCAACAGTGTTTTGTTAAGCATACAGAAAAACAGGAAGTTCCAAGTACATTTTTTATTAACCTTTCATGCCCCACTTCTTCTTCTGGCTAATTTTAATCATGAAAGTGATCATTGGGGGGTGTCACATTCTATGTCTGCTAGTGGGGTATTACCATAAGTTTAACTTGTCCAATTTGAGCTTGGAGAAATGAAATTACACGGTTGAGCAAACAGGGTTTTATAGTTAGCTATAATATGGAGATTATTATTGGACAGGCCAGGGTTGATAAAAACGTAGATAAACAGGGGGACTGTGTGAACCAAGACTCAAACCAACCTTTTGGGGCCTCTCTCTCTCGTTGACACTCTTCAAGGCATCCTTTTATTTTACTCATAGGTTTTTTTACAACTTCAGTATGGTCGGCATAAAAACAGCATTCTTACATCAATGCAGCACAAAGGCCCCCTTCTCTCATGAAGAGGAGGTCAAACCCTCGACTGTTGTGTAAAACAACTTCAGAGAGAGAGGTTAAAGATTCCTGCAAACTGTGATGGAGGTTTCAAATATCTTTAAGTTTTGGTCTTTTGCTGCTTCTATTTGGGTCATTTGTTGTGTACCATGGACCAGGGCAGTGGTTCCTGTGACTACCCCTGCAGCAACTCCACTTCCTAATATGATGGGTAAAGTAAGAGATATATGTTCCCAGTGGAACTGGGTTGTATGCCCCCCTGTTTGAACTTCAAATGAACCTGGGTCATTATAGAGCAATCTGGGAAACATCTTCACCATTACACAATTAATCACATCTGTTGACCATTTCATTAAAACATAAACAATGTTTAAGTATATAGAATTATACTGTTGTAGGGACGGTCAAGGCAAGGCACCTAAGATAGCACAGAAGACAGGGAAACAGTCCCATTTGGTTGCAACTGGATTCAGTGGGCATTGCTTCTGTTGTAATCAATTAACTCCCTGAACCCCAAGTTTAGGTAGTTTCAGAATTTTGTACCCAACATGAAAGGGAAGGGACTAAGAAGTTCACAGTCAGCAGAACTTCACAAAAAGAAGTTTTTTTCTGTTTTTTCCTCTATGGTGGGCAAGTTAAATTTTCAAGGACACCTGGGAGGGGGAGAGCTTTTTCTTCCTTTTCTTTTATCCCCCTGCAGCTGTTACCATGGAGCCCAGTTGGTAATTTTATATCTTAGAAATATAGCCATCTCTATGAAGCCCCATCTCAAGGCCAGAGGCCTTGTTCACATATTGTGTGAAAAACTATTAAAGGGGTGTCAAGCTTAGGAGTGCTGATTTTTGCATCCAGTAGCCAAGTAGAGCAGGGCAACAGAAAAAGAGGAAGTTTATCTACACTTAACTCTTTTATAGGGACCCTTTTGCTGAAAGTCCTAAAGTCAACCATGGTGAAGACTTTTGGAGAAGTTCAGTTAAGATTTTTCTGTGGGCCTGGTACAGAGGGGGAAGACGGGGAAGGCGGAGGGTGAGAGCAGCTTCGTGGATCTGAGAATGAGCAAGGAGAGATATAAAAGAATAATGGGAAAGGGGTTTGGGATTTTCCTAGCAAAAAAAACTTGAGCAGTAGAACAGGTAGAGCAGAGGGGAAGACGGGAGTGAGTATCCCAAAACGCATGTGAGGGACTTTAAATTCTTAGTAACCTGTTTTCAGTGATGACAAAGCAACTTTTAAGGTCATTTTCATTTTCATTACATCTTTGATAGGGGTCTGAGGGCTCTTCTAAGCTGGTTTGAGCTTTAGGTTAGCTGGCAAGAGGACCTGGTGGGACCCGGTGCGGGCACTGACAGAGGAAGAGAGGAGTGAGTGGGTGGATCGGTACCTCAGTCCCTGCAAACTCAGCAAGTGGGCAATGCTCTGAGAACCGGCAGAGGTTTGGGTTTTTGATCTAGTAATTGGAGAAGAGAAATCAGGTTGCTGAGGTAGGACTGACAGCAGAGAGTCTGGAGCAGAAGGCTGAGGGTGAGGAACTATTGGAGAAGCATAGTTCAGGATGTGAGCGAAAGAGGGAAAAGGCCTCCACATAGGGGAATTTCCTTTCACCCTTTTGAGCACTTGCAGAAGTTAAAAAGGTCACACAGAATTTGAGGAGCTAGAGACTCCTCTTGGGGCCATCGGTTTTAGATATCTAAGTGGTAATATGGCCATTGCTGTGTACTGAATTTGATGAGGATTTTACATTCCACCAGGCAGCCCCTGTATGCTCAAATCCCCATGACTTACAGAAGAATTTGTCTTTTCCCACACTCAGCCATGGCGGTTTGTGGCTTTGTTAGTCTGCGGGGCAAACATACTAATATAGGCTAGCCAACCTGCATCTGGCTTCCTGTCTATACAACCATAATGTTTGTTTCCATTATCTATGTTACGGAAATGATTTAATGGAATTTTAGTGGGATCCTCTTCATCAAGGATATCCTAATAGGAAAGACCAATATCCAGCTGACAAATGTCTGGGTGGAGAGATGGCCACCAGGTCCCTAAGGGGGCTGTATGCAAGATAGACCATACTTCTTGTCTAGTAGGATTTGTGATCAGCCATTGCTGCTGAATGGGCTAAGGAGTGTTAGGTCTACTGGTGGCCAAGGGGAGAGTCTATAGCCTTATCTATGTGGCGAATACACAATTTGAACGGGTTACCAATCTTTTCCAGTTTCCAGTCAGAGTCTGGACAGGTTGCAGGCTTGAGATGAGAGGCATGGATCCAGGAAGTGATTCCATCTACTTTTACCACTGTAGGTGTTATAAGTAGCACCTGGTATGGTCCTTTCCAGCGGGGTTCCAGGGATGACACCTGATGTCCTCTTATGTAGAGGAAGTCTCTTACTTGATATCAATGTGGAGTCCCCTCGTCCCCAGGTTGGAAGGCAGTGGCCAGGTGTTTCTTCAGAAATAGCTGAGTTCTTTCAAGAGATTTAAGTCTGTCAAGCAAGGGTGTGTGGAAGGGATCCTTAGGTCTTAGAGTTGGGGTTAGGTCTCTTAGTGGAGGAGGGTCCCCATAGAGAATTTCATAGGGGGTGATGTTACACAAAGAAACAAAGGGAGTACTTGTTTCATGAAACAGTGCATAAGGCAGGAGCATAGTCTACTCTTTTATGACGGTTCTAAGCTTAATTTCTTTAAGGTCTCTTTAATGCTTCTATTTATTTTTTTCATGTGTCCTGAGCTCTGGGGTCTATCAGCACAATGTAACTTCCAATTAATCCCCAGGGTCCTGGCTAATCCCTGATTTACCTGGCCCATGAACGCCATTCAATTATCAGACCATATTACATTAGGCAGTCCGTGTCTTTGAAAAATATCTTTCAGGATCTTCTTGACCACCATTTGTGCCATTTTTTTTTGTTTTTTTTTTTGTGGGAAAGGCTTCAATCCATCCTGAAAATGTATCTACAAAGACTAAGAGATATTTAAGTCCATATCTCACTGGCTTAATTTCAGTAAAGTCCACTTCCCAGAATTGTCCTGGTCTGGTTCCTGGTACGTGCTTTCCTGCAGGAAGCTTGGAATGGTAAGCATTAACCAATTAACAGAACCGACAAGCTTTTTTTACCCATTCAGTTATTTCCATTCACTGCTAGTGAGTTAGTCTAAAACTCTGTTCTTGATCCTACAGGAATGGCTGCAGTTTCTTTGAACCAAGTTGATTGAGTTGATGTACATTTTTAACATAGTGTAGGGCTTTCTGAAATTGCAGGCTGGGCTCAGTAAAGTTGAGGTGTTCAGTGTCAGTGTTCTTAGATGTTATCAAAAGCTTGCTGGTGCTCAAAGGGTCCATTGGAATTGGGCATTCTCATTTAACAGCGGGTATAAAGGAGCAGCTAAGAACACAAACCCAGGTCCATAACCTGCAAAAGCCAGCAGTTCCAAGAAACTCTCCATGTTGTCTCCTGTTAAATGGGGGTGGTATCTGCACAACGTTTTGTTTCCTGGGGTCAGTGAGCCATCATTTACAGTGCCTAAAGAAATACCCCAGGAAGATTACTTCTTGCTGGCAAATTTGGGCCTTTTTGGCCAAAGCTCTATACCCAAGTTGAGCAAGCTCAGATAATATTGCTTGGGTCACAGACTCAAAGTTTTCCTTGGTGTTGGCTGCCAGGAGCAGGACATCCACATATTGAATCAGGGTGAATTCGGGGTGTGTAGTTCTGAAGTTGTTGAGATCTCTGTGAAGGGCTTCATCAAAGAGAGTGGGGGATATTTTGAACCCCTGTGGGAGTCTAGTCCAAGTTAGTTGACAAGACATTCTGGTTTCTGGGTCTACCCACTCGAAAGCAAACAGCAACTGACTATCTTTATGCAGAGGCAAGCAAAAGAAAGCATCTTTTATGTACAGAACAGTATACCATTTGCACTCAGCCACAGCAAAGAGTTTATTGGGGGTCCAGCATGCTGGGGCTCAGAGCTCACTTTAATAGAGCAAAGAGCCCTGAGAACAGCTTTAAAAGAGCTTATATACTTTCCTTGGACAGGGCAGGGTGGGAAATTTATTGATGGGTCAGGGCGAGTGTGCAGTTTGCGTGCAACTGAGTGAGAGAGTACATTCTGCAGACTGGCAGTTGGGGATAGCACATTCTGGGAACAAAAATAGCAAACAGTTCTCAAGATTTCAACAGTGTTTTGTTAAGCATACAGAAAAACAGGAAGTGACAAATACCTATTTTATTAACCTTTCACCAAAGCAAAATGGAAAATGTGCATGGATTATTAAAAATAACCATGCCCAGGTTGCCTAATGCTCTAAAATATCAATCCTATTGATTACTACATATGTCTTTCTTCCTAAGATTATATATTCAACCTCAACCATGTTGACAATGTCTAACCCTATCACTCACATTATACTTTGCCTGATTTCCTAATGTCTCTATTGATATCTGCTTTCCTACATATTTTTCCCAGTTCATCATTGTGACTGACTCTTCGTATGTGCTCATATTTACGTCCACTCTCTACCCGAAACCCTATTGCTAATGAACGTTTTGTCCAAATCCTATACTCACTCTTTTTTCAAAACCTACTGACTACCTTCCTAATCCTGCCAACTATTCCTTTTTGACTGAATGTTCTCTAGGACATTTATTCATCCAAGGTACAAGGTCCTCTGCCATTGCATATCGATTTATCTCAGACATCTGTGTAGAACATAATTCAAAGCTAAGTATCGCACTAAAGGGCCCAATTCCCTTCTGGGCTTCAAATCGTACCTAGATTTCAGGTTTTATACTTATATTTCATCTATATATTCTTGTGAATATCGCAGGTTCCTAATACCATTATTTATCCCGCAGAATGTTTCCTAACCCAAATAGAATATATTATTAACCCTAACCATACACTGTTCCCTCAATCTAACTTTACAAAAGAGCAGGGACAGAGTTGGTCTTACAATACAGGAATGTAGGGAATCTTCCACCTGCTGAGAACCTCAAAGCTTGATGTAGAAATGATCCCTGGAGAAGATGTAGGCAGCTATGAAGGACCTGAGAGAGCAAAAGTCATCTTCCATGGCAAACAAGCTGGTCAGGATGAAGGTATGTGTCTGAATCAGCCTCTCTCCTATTGATATAAAAACGATGGACCAAAACAACCCTGTGTGGAGAGCTTCTCTTGGGTGTCTATGGTTGATATACCATTCTAACTTCTGAAAGTTTCACAGGAAGTAGGGGCAGCCTCCATCTCAAGGGACCCTTGCCAAGTGGTTGCCAAGGCAGTGACCTCATTCCCTTCCTGTAGGAATTGACCTACCTCACTTCTTTGGTGATGGAACTCTCTGAACTTGAGATCCAGGAAGCCAGGCATCCAGAGGCAGGCCCAGTCTGATTCCCAGTGGGCTCACTTGTTTGGATTTACCAAGGAGAGAGTCTGTCTCTCTTGGTACCTAATGGTTTGAGGATGACCAAATGCAAGTAGATCTCTGAAGATGGGCCTTTCCTGAGAAAGCAGGTAGTGGTCAGCACAGGCTCCATACAACTTCACAGAGATGGACAAAGAGACCAAATCTGAGACAGAACAGGCCATTTTGGGGGAACATACTATGGCCCACAAGTCAGAGGACACTCTGGATACTCACAGACTTACTTGGGGAAAGAGGTGCCTTTTTGAGTGTGGGTGTGAGTTTGTGGTTTTGTCTCATGTTCTGAGAATAGGTAGGAAAGGCAGTTTGTTTGGTTTAGAGTGGACTGTTTCTAGAAAGTCCTTTGACAAGGCGAGTGTTTCTGTGTCTGTGTATCCCACTTTGTTCTTGGTTGTACACATTAGAAAAAAGAATGCATCAATGGATGTATCCTGTGTAGTAGAAAGCTTTCCAGCATTCATCCTGCCCATTTTAAAAAAGGACTGCTGGTTGCCTTTTCAATGGGCAACACCTACTAACTTTCTAAGTTCCTGTTTTCTTCCTGAATTCTGGCCACTCTCCAGAATAGGCTCATGGTTTTTTGTCCATGATATATATATATACCACCTCCAAGCTCTGTGACATGGCCATGTACTGGATTGTTGAAGGGAATGACAAGCATCTCAGAAAACTCAGATATCATTGTGACTAGTATAGTCTCAGTGGAGAAACCCTGCATTGGGATTTGCTTACTTATTGTTCTGTTGCTTTGAAGTCAGGAAGGTCTCTGCCTCACGCCACCCCTTTGTGAATCGTGAAGAAAACAGTTTTCAAATGAAAATGAATGGGCATCACCTGTGGCTCTTTACTTAATTGCTTTGGAAAAGAATGTTCTGAATCAGCCTCGTGGCCCTGAGTGTGGCTGTGGCTTAGATTAGCAGTGCCTGATGGATATAAAGAAAGATCCAATGTGTGCATCCAAAACCAAAATGGCAAAAAGATCAATCATAGTGGATGAAGTCTCTCGCCTTCCTCTGTAAGGTTCCTGACCTCCACCAAGTGAGAATAGGGATCCTTTGGGTCAAATGAGTTTTTCCAAGCCTTGCAAATTTACTTTGGTTTCGTAATGATTCCAAATCACATAAGGAATCTATACCTGACAGTCAGTAGGCCTCAAATTGGAGAAGCAGAGCAGTATTACAGGAAGAACTATGTGATTAATCCTGGTTCACAGGAAGGGTGTTCAGGCCACCCTGAGGTTAGGCAAATGAGTGGCAAGGGAGCTTATTTTGGACACTCTCTTGGGCTGCGCCATTCATGGAAGCCTCTAGCCAAAGGTTATCATGAGTGTATGTATGTAAGAAGATGAGTGTCATGTGGGAGTGTTTTGGTTTTAATTGTGGTCATTTGGGTGGTGGTTGGAAGAGATGACTGGGTCCACCTGGGCTTGAACACTGGTGTGATTTCTCTCAGAGACTGAGTTCTGTAACTGACCTCAGAGATGTAATTGCTTTGGAAAGGGATGTGTCTTAATCAGGCTCTTGGCCCTGTTTGAGGCTGTGGCTTAGATTATCAGCAACAGACGTATCTAAGAAAAGATCCGATGTGTGCATCCAAAACCAAAATGGTCAAAAGAGCAGTCATTGTGGATGAAGTCTCTCGCCTTCCACTGTAAGGTTCTGAAAGAATAAAACAACTTGAAATTGAAACGTAAACAACCAGGTTTTGTAAAGTTTCCAAGCTGCACTCAGAACCTAAAATTCCTGTGGCAGTTAAGACAATTCCTGAAACTGCCCATTAGATGTGTGTTGAAATCTTCCCTGACCACCTAGTTACTTAACAACCCCTTCCCAGAAACCGTGCAGCTCACCACGTATACATCTCAGGGCTTCAACCAATAAATTTTAACGTATACCCCTTCTCAGGGCTGACCAATCACTCCCTGCCTGACCTTTTCCCGCCAATGAATGTGCTAATCATGTTAAAGAGTTGTTATTTGATTTTCCAGTGGTACATGATGATTTCCTAAAGGAGGCAATGATGTATGTAAAATCCCTGCTCTCTCTAAAGAATGTATATAAACTCTGCTCAAGTTGTTCTGGGGGCTCTTTGATCTTTGGTCCTCTGAAGTGAGCTCTGAGCCCCAGCATGCTGGACCCCCAATAAACTCTTTGCTGATGCATGAGAAAGCCTCTTTGTTGTCTTTTCCTCTTTCGTTCGCCGCTCCTATTTATCTGGAGGCCCCAGGTGAGATATCCGGCAGCGGTGGACGAAAGACCTCAAGGGACTCCTCTCGGGGTTAGTAAGGAGCCTCTTTCTGGTTTCGGATTTCAAGTCAGGGCATGGCAAAGTGGCTGTTGGTGAAGAGCATTAGCTCTCTCCTATGGTGTGACAGACCTGTCACAGAGTCCAAGGTCACGTTTCTGGGGGACACTCCGGAAGACTAGGGAAATCAAAGAATAGTAGTTTCCTCATCTCAGTTAGATTTTGCTTCAGGATTGGGTTTGCCAGCCCATCAGGTTTTGCCGGCTACTCAGTTTTGTTCATTGTCCCGAACTCATGTTGAGTTTACTGTCTGTCTTTATTGCCTAACCCATCATGATTTACCAGTTATTCAGTTCTAATCTTTATCTTGGAGTCATGTTAAACGTTTACTGTTTGTCTTTTTCTGTGTTGCGTTTGTGTCTTCACTGTCCCTGTTTGAGTAACTCCCATTATGGGACAAAGCACATACTCTTCTCTGTCTCTGACCCTTGATCATTGGACTGATGTCCGCTCAAGGGCCCAGAATCTTTCTTTTCCAGTAAAACCCTGTACCTGCCATCTCTCTGTGCTTCAGAATGGCATATCCTCGAAGTCGGATGGCCCCCAGAAAGATCCTTCCACTTTCCTCTACTCCGAAAAGTCAGAGATATTGTCTTTCAGCTTTGGCCACGTGGCCACCCAGATAAACAGCCATATACCCCTTCCCCCACAATCCTATCATTCAAACCATCCGCTCCTTCCCCTCTTCCTTCCATTCTCCCTGAGTCACAAGACTGGACAATCCTCCCCCTCCTTATCCTCTACTCTCCCTCCCCAACCCCCAACACAGTTCCTGATGATCCTCCCACCGCTGATTCAGCCTCTCCACTGCTAGAGGCAATTGGGCCAGACCCAAGCCCTCCAGGGGACTTCTCTGCAGCAGCAGCAGCCCCTCCTCCCCTGGAGGAAGCTGGGCAACCTAAAGGAACTCACCAGCGATGGATAAAGAAAACTCAGAAGCCCCAGTGATACTCTCTCTCCGTCCCTATGGGCCCATGAACCGACCCAACTGGGACCCCAAGACCTTTGAAGGTAAGAAGCATCTGTCCACTTATCGCCAGGCTCTAATAGTGGGTCTCCGAGTGGCCGCCAGAGGGCCGACCAATTTGGCCAAGGTAAGAGAGATTATCCAAGGGCCTAATGAGTCTCCCTCTATGTTTCTGGAGAGAATTATGGAAGAATATAGGAAATATACTCCTTTTGATCCTCAGGCAGAGGACCAAAATGCATCTGTTACAATGGCCTGTATTGAGCAGGCTGCCCAAGATATTAAGAGAAAGTTACAATGTCTAGATGGATTACAAGATACAACCTTAAGAGATTTAGTCAGAGAAGCTGAGAAAGTATATTATAAGAGAGAAACTGAGGAGGAGAGGGAACAGAGGAGAGAGAAGGAAAGGGAACAAAAGGAGGATGAAAGGAGCAAAAGGCAGACTAAAACATTGGCTAAGGTTTTGTTCACAGCAGCAAATATGCCAGAAGTTAAAAAGCTTGGAGTCAAGAAGGGATACTTGGGCCCATGCCAAAGGCTGCCCCTGGCCTCAGATCAATGTGCCTTCTGTAAAGAAAAAGGACACTGAGCCAAAGAGTGCACCCAAAAGAAGCAACCACGCCAGCCCGCCATGCTGACTCTAGAAGAGGACTAGGAATGTTGGGGCTCGGATCTCCTCCCCGAGCTCAGGGTAACATTTGAAGTGGAGGGGACTCCAGTGAACTTTGGAGAGGATACAGGAGCAGTATTCTCAGCCCTTAAGACCCCACTGGGCTCCTATCAAATAAATGGTTCCTAGTTCAAGGGGATAATGGCAGTACATATCGGGCTTGGACAACTAAGAGGATTATGGATGTGGGAAAAGGAAAAGTCCACCACTCTTTCCTAGTAATCCCAGAGTGCCCAGCCACATTGATGCACAGGGATCTGCTTACCAAACTCGGGGCTAGAATAACCTTTAACCCTGATGTTCCCCAAGTGGATGTTCTAAAGCCTTCAGTGAAAACTCCCATAGTCACAGCATTGACTATGTCCGTTGAAGATGAACATCAACTCTTCGCGCCCCCTAGGACTGATCAAAGAGGCAAACTACCACAGAAATGGATAAAAGATTATCCTAATGCCTGGGCAGAAACTGCTGGGTTAGGTCTAGCAATAAAACTACCTCCAATAGAACTAGAATTAAAAGCCTCTGCCTCTCCAATCAGTGTTAAACAATATCCTCTAAGCAAAGAAGCTAAAGATGGGATAAGTCCCCATATTCAGAAATAATTGGCCCTTGGGGTCCTAAGGCCCTGTCAATCAGCCTGGAATACTCCCCTGCTACCAGTAAGAAAGCCAGAAACTAGGGACTACCGTCCTGTTCAAGACCTAATAGAGATAAACAACAGAGTGCAGGACATTCACCCAACAATACCCAATCCATATAATTTGCTTAGCACTCTGAATCTGGAGCGGGAATGGTACACTATGCTGGACTTAAAAGATGCTTACTTCTGCTTGCCCCTACATAAGGACAATCAGTTTCTGTTTGCTTTCGAGTGGATATACCCAGAAACTTTAACATATGGCCAACTAACCTGTACTAGACTCTCACAGGGGTTCAAAAACTCCCCCACTATCTTTGATGAAGCCCTCCACAGGGCTTCAGAACTGCACACCCCGAAGTCACCCTACTCCAATATGTGGATGATCTGCTACTGGCAGCCAACACCAAGAAGAACTATGAGTCTGGGACCCAAGCACTATTATCCGAGCTTGTTCGGCTTGGATATAGGGCTTCTGCAAAAAGGACCAAATTTGTCAGCAAGAAGTAATCTTCCTGGGTTATTCTCTTAGGGGTGGCAAACGATGGCTCAGTGAGCCCAGAAAACAAACCGTTGTGCAGATACCGCCCACATCTAATAAGAGACAATTCAGAGAGTTTCTTGGGACTGCCGGCTTTTGCAGGTTATGGATTCCTGGGTTCGCATCTCTGGCTGCCCCTTTATACCCGCTTATAAATGGGGATGCCCATTTCAAGTGGACCCCTGAGCACCAACAAGCTTTTGATAATGTCAAAAAAAGGTGCTGCTATCTGCTCCGGCTTTAGAACTCCCAGATGTAGAAAAACCCTTCACTCTCTACATCGAGGAAAAGAAAGGAATAGCACTGGGAGTGTTCACTCAGACTTTGGGACCTTGGAAAAGGCCGGTAGCATTCTTATCAAAAAAATTGGACCCAGTGGCTAGCGGGTGGCCCCATTGCTTAAGAGCTATAGCAGCGGCAGCCCTTCTAAAAAAAGATGTTCATAAATGAACGTTGGGACAGAAGCTAACCATTATAGCCCCCCATGCCCTGGAGAGCATCATCTGTCAGCCTCCAGAGAGGTGGCTATCAAACTCCAGAATAAACCACTACCAGAGCCTCTGGATTACAAAGACAGAATAACTCTGTTACCCCCTGCTCCACTCAACCTGGCTACACTGCTGCCAGATTAATCATCAGGACCCATCACTCATGAGTGTCAACACATACTGGCAGAGGAAACCAGTATAGGATGAGACTTGAAAGATCCAGCCACTGCCTCACCCAGAAGTCGTATGGTTTACAGACGAGAGCAGCTTCCTCCAAGATGGTAAGCGGCGGGCTGGAGCAGCAGTAGTTAGCAAAACTAATGTCATCTGGTCCTCTGGTCTCCCAGAAGAGACATCAATCCAAAAGGAAGAACTGATTGCCCTTCTGAAAGCATTGAAACTAGCAACAGGCAAAAGGCCACCATATACAATGATAGCCGCTATCCATTTGCCAATGCTAATGTGCACCGGGCTATTTACCAGCAAAGGGGGCTATTAACCTCTGCTGGGAAAGAAATAAAGAACAAAGATGAGATCCTCCACCTTCTCTCAGCAGTGCAGGGCACTAAGGAACTAGGTATAGTGCACTGTCCAGGGTACCAGAAGGGAAACGACCCCATGGCGGTTGGAAACAGAAGGGCAGATGAGGAAGCTTAATTGGCAGCCCTAAACGGAGTGACTCTGTTAACTTTTTCCACACCAGGGGGAACAACAATCAGGAGATTTGGCCGCACTGGAACATTCAGGCAACTTATCATCTGAGGAGACAGATACAGGACTCTGGGACCCTACAGAGTCAAGTTTTTGATTTCAAAAAGCCCACCTTAATGTCAAAGACGTACACCAACTCACCCACTTAGGCTCAAAAAAGTTATAGGCACTCCTAAAGGACCGGAGAAAGGACTTATTATTGACTGACTCACAGAGGAAAGAAATAGCTGAGCAGGTGACTAGAGCTTGTCAAGTCTGCCAATTAGTTAATGCTTACCCATCCAAGCTTCCTGCAGGGAAGCGCTTATGAAGAACCAGAACAGGACAATTCTGGGAAGTGGACTTTAGTGAAATTAAGCCAGCAAGGTATGGACTTAAATATGTCCTAGTCTTTGTAGATATTTTTTCAATATGGTTTGAAGCCTTCCCCATGAAGAAAGAAAAGGCTCAGAGGGTGGTCAAAAAGATTCTATAAGACATTTTCCCAAGGTTCAGCCTGCCTAAGGTAATAGGGTCTGATAATGGACTGGCATTCGTAGCCCAGGTAAGTCAGGGATTCGCCAGGACCCTGGGGATTAATTGGAAGTTACATTGTGCTTATAGACCCCAGAGCTCAGGACAGGTAGGAAGGATGAATAGAACCATCAAAGAGACCTTAATGAAATAAAGCTTGGAGACCGGCATAAAAAATTGAACTATGCTCCTACCTTAAGCACTGTTTCGTGCAAGAAAAACGCCCTCTGCCTCTTTGTGTAAACTCACCCCTTATGAAATTCTCTATGGTTCCCCTCCTACAGTAAGGGACCTAACCCCAACTCTGAGACTTAATGATCCCTTTCACACACTCTTTCTTGACAGACTTAAAGCCCTTGAACAAACCCAGCACCCAGCGATACCTGTGGAAACAGTTGGCCACTGCTTATCAGCCTGGAGATGAGGGAACCCCACATTGATATCAAGTGGGAGACTTCGTCCACATGAGATGGCATTAGGTGTCATCCCTGGAACCCCGCTGGAAAGGACCATACCAGGTGCTGCTTATAACACCCACAATGGTGAAAGTGGATGGGATCACTTCCTGGATCCATGCCTCCCATCTCAAGCCTGCGCCCTGTCCAGACTCTGGCTGGAAACTGGAACAGACTGCTAACCGTCTCAAGTTGTGTGTCTGTCATATGGGTAGGGCTATGGTTTCTTCCCCTGACCACCAGCAGTCCTAATCCCCATCAGCCTGTTCAGCAACAATGGCAAGTTATAAATCCTACTGGGCAAGTAGTGTGGTCTATTTCACATAAAGCCACCATATGGACTTGGTGGCCATCTCTCCACCCGGACATTTGTCAGCTTGCCATTGGCCTCTCTGACGGGGATCTCCCTGACATAGAGGACCCCCACAGAGATCCCACTCAACCCCAAACCAGGGCAACATAGACCACCTTACCCCATGAATTATGGATATCATCTCCCCCAGCTCAGGTGTAAACTAGCCAATCTTGATTTTTATGTTTGCCCAGATGATTTCCAAAGTCGCAAACAGGCCCAAACCTGTAGAGGACCCAGTGACTTTTATTGTAGATCTTGGGGTTGTGAACAAACGGGAGCTGCATGGTGGAACCCAAACTCCCCCGACAGTACGTTTCAGGAAGGAAGAAATGACACCTTGATTGATCCCAAGAAATGTGCTGCTAGCCAAGTGGTGTCAAAAACTCACTGTGGAAATAATAGTCTATGTTACCCCCTCATTTTAACTTTCAATTCCAAAGGAAGGGGCTACCTCGGAACAACATGGCCTATGGGAAATACGTGGGGAATGCGATTCTATATTTATGGCCCTCGTTATGACTTTGGTCACTGGTTTACCATCCGGCTTAAAAAGGAAGAAAATATCACAGCAATAGAGCCCTATCCCCTCAACCCAGGAATTAAGCCTCCTAAACCTCCCATGCCTAGATCTACCAGAACCCCTCTACCATCTCATACTTCCCGGTTTCCGTCTTTGCCTACTTCCCCAGTCCAGAGTACAGCTGACTCCTCCCCCTGGGAACTAATTAAAGGAACCTTTGTTGTACTGAACTCCACACAGTCAGAACTGCTTGCATTTCAGCCCAGGTATTTGACAGCTCTGTAAATTATTGTGTAATGGTGCAGATACTCCCCAGGGTGCTCTATTATGATGTAGAATCATTTGAAGGTCTACTAGGGGGAGAAACAACCCGATTTTGCGGGGAGCCAGTGTCCCTTACTCCTGCCATTCTATTGGGGATAGGAGCTGCTGCAGGAGTGGGTACTGGAACAGCTGCTATGATCCGTGGGTCAAAATAAATGGCCCAATTAGAAACAGCAATATCTCAAGACTTGAAGACTTTAGAGACCACCATCACAGCGCTGCAGGAATCCTTAACTTCTCTCTCTGAAGTTGTTTTAAGGAACAGGCGAGGATTAGACCTCCTCTTCATGAGTGAGGGGGGCCTCTGTGCTGCACTGAGAGAAAAATGTTGTTTTTATGCTGACCATACTGGAGTTGTAAAAGAATCCATGAGTAAATTGAGAAAATGCCTTGAAGAGCACCAGAGAGATAGGGAGATTCAACTAGGGTGGTTTGAGTTATGGTTTACCCAGTCCCCCTGGTTAACTACACTCCTATCAGACTTAGATGGACCCCTGATCATCCTTATGGTGTTGCTAACTGTAGGACCTTGTTTGCTTAACCGCATAGTTTCCTTTCTCCAGACTCAAATTGGGCAGGAAAAACTCATTGTAATCAGACAGAAATACACTCCACTTGCAGAAATAGAATGTGAGACCCCGCAATAATTATGATTTATTACTTTTAAGATTAAAAGTAGTAAGAAAAAGGAGTGGGAAATGAAAGAATAAAAGAAATTGAAATTGAAACATATAGAACCAGGTTTTGTAAAGTTTCCAAGCTGCACTCAGAACCTGAAATTCCTGTGGCAGTTAAGACAATTCCCGGAACTGCCAATTAGATGTGTGTTGAAATCTTCCCTGACCACCTAGTTACTTAACAACCCCTTCCCAGAAACCGTGCAGCTCACCACGTATACATCTCAGGGCTTAAACCAATCAGTTTAAACGTATACCCCTTCTCAGGGCTAACCAATCACCCCCTACCCGACCTCTTCCCGCCAATGAATGTGCTAATCATGTTTTAGAGTTGTTATTTGATTTTCCCGTGGTATATGTTGATTTCCTAAAGGAGGCTATGATGTATGTAAAGTCCCTGCCCTCTCTAAAGAATGTATATAAACTCTGCTCAAGTTGTTCTTGGGGCTCTTTGTTCTTTGCTCCTCTGAAGTTAGCTTTGAGCCCCAGCATGCTGGACTCCCAATAAACTCTTTGTTGTGACATGAGACAGTCTCTTGAAGGTCTTTTCCTCCGACTTTTGACCGACCTTTTCACCTATGAAGGACCTGAGAGAGCAAAAGTCAACTCCATGTCAACTTCCATGTCAAACAACCTGGTCAGAATGAAGGAATGTGTCTGAATCAGCCTCTCTCTTCTTAATGTAGATGAAATGGACCAAACCAGGCCTGTGTACAGAGCTTTTCCGGGGTGCCTATGGTTGATATACCATTCTAATTTGTGAAAGTGTCACAGAAAGTAGGGGCAGCCTCCATCTCATGGGACCATTGGAAGCAACTGTTAGGACAAAGTGGTTTTCCAAGGCAGTGACCTCATTCAGTTGCTGAAGGAAGTGACCTACCACACTTCCTTGGTGATGGAACTCTCTGAACTTGGGACCAGGAAGCCAGCCACCTAGAGCAAGTCCCAGTCCTAGTCCCAGTGGTCTCAATTGTTTGGATTTACCAAGGACAGAGTCAGTCTTTCTTGGTACCTACTTATGTGATGATGGCCAAATTCCAGGAGAGCTCTGAAGAGGGACTTTTCTGAGAAAGCAGGTAGTATCTCAACCATGGCTCCTGACAACTTCAAAGAGTTGGCAAAGAAGACCAGATCTGAGACAAGGCAGGCCATTTCAGGGGAACATAGTATGGCCCACCAGTCAGAGGACACTCAGGATAGTCACAGACATACTTGGGGAAAGGAGGTGCTGTTGTGGGTGTCGGTGTGAGTTTGTGGTTTTATCTCATGTTCTGAGAATAGGTAGGAAAGGCAGTTTGTAGGTTTGGACTGGAAAGTTTCTAGAAAGTCGTTTGACAACACGAGTGTTTCTATGTCTGTGTATCCCACTGTATCCGTGTTGTAGACATTTGAAAAGCAAATGCATCAATGGTTTTGTCCTGTCTAGTAGAAAGCTTCCCAGCATTCATCCTGCCCAATTTAAGAATGTAGAGCGGCTTGCCCTATGGATGGGAAACACCTACTATCTTCCTAAGTTCCTCTTTTCCTACTGAATACTGGCCACTCTCCAGAATAGCCTTATGGTTTGGTGTCCAAGATATGTACCACCTCCAAGCTCTGTGACATGGCCATGTACTGGATAGCTGAAGGCAATGGGAGCATCTCAGAAAACTCAGATATCAGTGTGACCAGTAAAGTCTCAGTGGAGAAACCCTGCTTTGGGCCATTTGCTTACTTATGTTTCTATTACCCTGAAGGTCAGGAAAGTCTTTGCCTCAGGCCACACCTTTGTGAAGCCTGAAGAAAACAGGTTTCAAATGGAAATGAATAGGCATCACCTGTGGCTCTTTGCTTAATTGGTTTGGAAATGGATGTGTCTGAATCAGCCACTTGGCCCGGTGTGATAGCAGTGGCTTAGATTCTCAGCATCTGATGGATCTAAAGAAAGTTTCCAAGTGTGCATCCAAAACCAAAATGGCCAAAAGATCAGTCATTGTGGATGAAGTCTCTCGCTTTCCTCTGTAAGCTTCCTGAGCTAAATCAAGTGAGAATAGGGATCTTTGGGTCAAGTCAGTTCTTCAAAGCCCTGCAGAGGCTAGCCGATAGGTGTTTGGGTTTTCTCATGAAACCAATTCACATAAAGAATCTATACCAGACAGTCATTAGGCCTCAAATTGGAGAAGCGGAGCAGTTATAGAGCAGGCCTATTTGATCACTCTTGGTTCACAGGAAGGGTGTCCAGGCCACCCTGACTTTAGGAAAATGAGGCCCAAGGCTGCTTATTTTGAACAGTGTATTTGGCTGTGCCCTTCATGGAAATCTCCAGCCAGAGTTCATGATGAGTGTCTATGTGGAAGAAGATGAGGGCCATGTGGGAGTGATTTAGTTTTAATTGTGGTCATTTGTGTGGTGGTTGTAAGAGATGCCTGCATCCACCTGGACTTGAACTCTGGTATGATTCCTCTTAGAGACTGCGTTATGGAACTGACGTCAGAGAAGTATTGCCATGAATTGTGTTGGGATTTAAGGAGGCCACGCATGAGAGTCACCCTTGGAAACTGAGATCTAAGCCCAGAGTCGCTTTCCACAGAGCACTGGAAATCTCAGCAGGATATCACATGATTTTATTCTGAAAACCTTGGCAGCCTTAGTTGAGAGTCAAAAACACATGGACCTCACATTGTAGACCTCAATGGGCCTGGCTTCATGTGACCTTTTGGCCACTCTTTGGGAAGCCTTGCCTGTGAGAGTTCTCCAGAATAGTCCTTGAAATGTGCTTCCTCAAAATCTAATGGTTCCTTAATGAATTGAAACACACAGTTTCTCCAACTTCATTTTAGGAAATGGCTAGATAAATACTCTGAAATTTTTGAAATTCCCATGACCACCTGCAACTGGAGAATATTTGGATGTCCTGTTGCTGATCATGAGTATACCAGAGAGTGTCTTGATTGACTGGGTTTCATGAAAATGGTGTAGAACAGAGATGCCAGTATGTTGGGACCTGCTGAGTAAGTGGGTCCAGAGCTGTTGTGTGCAGGTTTGTGATAAAACATCTGTGGTCGGGCCATGTGTATCTGCCATTGACTTTCAAATGACTTGTGGCTGACATGGTGCAGACAGAAATCACTAATATGTCTGAAACCACTCCATTAAAGGCATCTTGTTATATGGAGATATTTCAGGGCAATGTTCAGAATCCAGTTGCTATGGTCAAGGGGGTAGCTATGTGGGATAGAAGCCTGGTTGGTGCATTATCCTGCAGACCCTGACCCACCACAAGTGACAGGATTCCCTCCAGCACTGTGTCCCAGTTGAACTGCTTGTATTTCATGAAGCAAATACCAAACTCCCATTGCAGTAGAAAGAAACACCATGAAAAGTGGAGGTTGACCAAATGGCTTCACAGTCCACATGCGGAGACACTTAGCTTTCAGTGGCCACAGTTTACCTACAGAGAGAAGTCAGCACTGCTGCTTCATGTTCTTTGGAAAAATAGAAACAATGTCCTCCAGGACCCATAGATGCAGACCCAGCTTTGATGGTCTCATTAGAATGAAAGCTAAAGCTCCTGACAACAACATATATGTCAAGTGCCCATTCTCAGAGGCAGTTTCTCAAGAAGTCTTTAGTCCGGCAGAGCTCCATGTTTGTGGAGTGTTTACCTTTTAGACCAGGTCGCAAGAAAAGACCACTGACTTCAATTAAAATCAGATTAAAGCAAGCTTATTATTTCCACCACCCCAGCTGCCTCTCCCTCCAAAAATGGCGGGAACAAGAGAGCAACACCAACTTTCCTGCAGCCCAGCTTTATAGCCCAGAAAGTTACACAAAAGGGGAGTTACAAATAACAGAACTCTGACAAGCATCACACTAATGGTAGTTTACATTTTTTTTTTTTTGCTGGCCCCAACATCAGAATTTATGAGAACCATTAGAGCCTCAGAGAGTGTTGTCTGGCCAAGGAAGGCCAATATTTATGAGGTGTCAATAAAGTTTCAGAGAGGGCTGCTATCTCGTCACAGAGCCAGGCATGGGTGAGTTCAAGGCACGGGCAGGCATTCCAAGCAGGTTCAGAATTTGCTGTAATTTATAGTTAAGTCAAAATTATCTTTTCATGGCTTTGTGGCAAGATGGCTCCAATTTTAATAAAATATCAGGTTGGGTCTATGATTCCCCCTTTTTCTAAAGTGTGCCTTTCAATTCTTTGATAGGGTAAGGGGAGAGCACTTTGGGAATTTTAATCCCTCAAGTAACAGTCTCCCTATTTTTTGAACTCAACCAAAAACAGGCATCCCTGATTTTACCTGATTAATTAATTACTTATATTGATATTCTATTTATTTTTGTCTCCATTGTTGTAATAAGAAAGGCGTCACTCATTTTGGCTTCTTCTTAGCTGAGAGAGGGTGACGTGAGGGGGCATGGCCTGAGGGACATGAGTCGCCTTTTAGAAGTCACTTTGGTTTGAAGTCTGGTTGTGGAAGAACAGGTTGTAACGTCATCTGGGGATGGGTTCTTCTATGAGAGAAACAAAAAACATGAGTACTGAATAAATGTTGCAGCAGCTGGAACATGTCACTGTATAGAAGTTCCCTCACAAGTCTTTAATATCCCCAGTTATCAGGACTGTCAACTTAATATTTAACTTTTAGTGTTACAGTTGTCCCTCCCCATAAGATACAGTTTAATAATTTAATGTCATCTGATCTTGCAAAATCCTTTTAGTATGACCTCTGTGTCTAATAGAGAAACCTTTAATTCTCTTACTCAGGGCTGGATAATCATACTAACAAATACCAAGCCCATGTGTTTAGGTTAAGAATATCTGTAGGCCTTAAACGAAAAACTTCTGCCTCTGGCAAATCCTTTTGATAGTCTCGTTTTATAGTTATCCGGCATTCCTGTCTGAGAATCCTTCTTTGTAGCCTCCAGTCTTACTTATTTTGGGAGGCTAACATGAAGTGAATACCATAATATATTATTATTACTATTATTATATAAAATGCCCAGGAATGGCTGCATTTTGTTTTTAACTGTCTTTTCTAAGTGTTTAAGATGAAGCAGTCAAACTGACTTTTGTTTCTATATATTGTGAACAGTCAGCTGAGCTTTTATGGGAGTCACTCCTGGGGGAACTTGAGAGCATCTTCTCAGTTTTGCTAGTACCATTTGCACTAGGTGGGTCCAGGTCTTCCTTGGCCATGTGGCTTCCCTTGGAAGCATCAGGGATGTCTCCCTTCTCTGATGACTCTCCTCTTTGTAGCAATGCACTGATTGGCTTTCTGTTCTCCAGTGGTCTTATTAATCTCCTTGATCAGGAGGTTATGTGGTTCAGAGTTGCAAAGCTCTTTAGAGAAGTCCGCTGTTCTCTGGATACAGACTGACTCAGAGGGCAAAAGCCAAATATTGGTTTTCTTGTCCCTATTCATTTAACTTTAATTTTAAAACCTAATCTTAAACATCCATCATATAAATTTTAACAGCCTTATATTAAGAGTTCTGGGCTTTAATGTCTATAATTTAAAATTATTTATCTTTTTATTAATTGGGATCTGTATTATTCTGTCTGTCTTGTAGGTGATGGCTTATTATCTTAAATTAACCCATGCTGTGTTCTTAAAGCAACACTTCTGGAAAACACTAACAGGGAATCTTTATGTCACCTATAAAGAAATTACAAAATAAAATTAACAAGAGTAAACATACTCAGTTCTTGTAATAGCTACCCTGAATATTTTGGCTGAGTTATACATTACATCCCCTGTTTGAGATGCTAGTAATCTTGACTAAAAACAAAACAAAACAAAACAAAAATCTTTTGAACATAACTTTAAATGAAATAACATCTGACCTACTGCTTTCGTAGTCATTCTCACATATAGTAAGATGGGACACAGAGCCTTATCTCAGGTAAGGCAGTGCTCTTTATAAATCTTAAGTGTTTTAGTTCTAAAGCTAATCTTTGTTTTTAAAATATCATTTTACAAAGTTTACATAATTTTTTGAGGTCACATGAACATTAGTTAACACCATATGATATAACATTTAAAACATTAATTAAAGAAAGGCTGAAACTTTTTAACCTTTACACAGATAAGGCTCTCATTAACTTAAAAATACATATAAATTGTTCTCCAATGTAATAAGTAACATAAAAGTTTACATATCTTATTGATAACAGGTAAATAAATCCCCAATAGATTTTTTTTTACCATACAACTTCAGAACACCAGCTTGATGTAATGCTCTTTTAAAGTTTCTACCTTACAGACTTGTATACCTGGGAGATATAAGCACATTAATAGCATCACAATTGCATTGATGTTTCTACATTAACCAAGTTTAGCTTTTAAAGAAATGGCAGTACAGTGCTTTAAAATAACAGTTCTTATTTAATCAGTTGTTTAATTTTTATGGTTGCTAGCTCTAGAAAAAATAAAACTTAACAAACACAATGTTATGCGTAAACTTACGTTTAAGAAATTTTTGTCTCTTTAACACATGACTGATTTTTACAATCTTATACAGACTTTAGGACAAACTTATACAGACCTTAGTAAATCAACCAGATATCTAACAAAAGTACTTATTAATGAGTAATCCCATATCAAATTTACATTACTTATTTTTCAAAATATTAGACAAATGTATTGAACAGTGAAAGCCATTTTTTTTTGTTGAAGGAAAAGTCCTAGAACCAAGGCATATTAGACCTTTTGTCGGCATTAAAATTTCATTAGATTTTTGAACACCTAGGAAAACTTGTAAGCTTAAATTTAAAGACATTTATTTTTATCTGTTTATCCAATTTAAATTGAACAAATTAAATCAGGTGAATTAAAGATCTTTGAATCCACTTTTTAAAATTTGTTTTTATGAGTGCTTTTTTATGAGTGTTCCTTATATATTTTAATTTGTATATCATCAATATGATATACGGATATATGTATATATAGACATACAACACATAACAAATGTGTGCACACATAATAATAGTAAAGGCCTTGTAGCTTTTTGCAGGTGAAATCTCCATTGAAATGTTTCAAAAACTCCACTGCTGGTCAAAGATAGAAATGATCACAAAAACATTAACCTAGGTCTGTGTCATCAAAATCATGAGCTCAAAAAAAAATACAGAATCTAAGGAAAAAAATTAGAGTCCTGGAAAAAATGACTGGCCAGTAATTAGTAAATACCATACAATTCAACTTTTTTTTGCCCCATAGGCCTCAGATCAGTCTCCTACTGATCTTGCAGGCTTCTTTCATTTGCATTTCAACATAAGTCCTGGCTGAGGTCTGGAAGGAGCAGGAAAAAACTGCTATTCTGAGCAGACACCTCAGGCCTAAGGCATTTTAACCATAATTTTCAGATTCGGATGTTGAAAGTTTGATACAATTTTAAGATAAAATTCACAAAATTTTATATCTTTACATCTTGTTTTGTCAACAGATACCTTACTATGATTTACTATCCTTGTCCAAATGAATGCACTGGTACACACTGTGACATTTTCCCAGTCTACCCAATTCAAAATTAGTGAAAAACAAAACTGAATATTGGGAAGTTTCTTTCCAACTTGGAAGTAGAGTTCTTTAGTTTTCCATCATAAGAATTTAAGTTATCTGGCATGAATTATCTGAAATCATAAACTAAACAATTACCTAAACCCGAATTTTAACTGCAAGATTGAGCAATGCTTCAAAAACCCATTCAGATACCAGATTGTTACAATAAAACATCTTCATTTAAACACACATTGAGCTAAGATCATTCCCAAGAAACAATTTATAATATCAGCACATTATTCCACATGTCTTAGAGAGCCAGAAACAAAGACACAAGACAGACAGAAAGGAGTTCCAGACTATGGCTGAGAGACAGAAGCCTTAAAAACAGAGCAGATAAGAGAAAAATCTCCTACACCAGTGGCACGATAGATGTCCCCACAAGAGGATCAGATGTTTTCACAGAGTGGCAACCTGAAATGTAATATCAAGGGTCTCCATGGTGCCTTTACTGCATTTAGTGTCCCTTTTTCTTTTTCTGTTTTTTTAAGAAGACAGGGGTGGCATAATCCTTACAGTGCAGGGAAGTAAAGAGGGAATTCCCTGAAGCAAAAGGGATTTGGCAGCTGCTGGGAGTCCGTCATTCCCTCCTTTTACTTACAGGATTAGCTCCTCTGGTTTGGTTCCACCCCAAGCACGCTCCATCTCCTAACATTTCAGTAGTCAGCTTTCAAAAAGTTCCTGGGCGTGGGGGGGGGGGGTTATCAAAATTTGTAACTTAAAGTTCGGTTCCTGACCTTGAAGCGAATTAATACCTATTTAATAATGAGGACAGGGTTTGAGAAAAATAAAAAGGGAGGTTTACTGCTTTGCTAACAAAGCAGAAACACAGAGAACTCTTCCCAAAGGTTGTGACTCTCTTGATCTGGAGCGACAAGGGGTTTTAAAGGAGTTTCCATTGTTAACCTGGGAGATACTCTGTTTTTAGGTCACCAGCAGGCATTTCCCTGTGCAGTGGGTGTGCTCCAGGCAGCCAGCTAGGGGCTTCTCTTATCCTGCTTAACAAAGGGGTGTAAACTTCATCACAGTTCCTTAGAACACTGTCCAAATGGGTGTCAGGCTTACTTGCTTTATTATCCATTTTTACATCCAATATCCTTAAGTTTTTAACCACTGAAATCACACAACAAGATGCACAAACACAAACAAACAAAAACATATAAAACACAGAACAAAACACAAAGAAACACAAACCTGGTGAAGATACAGAAAAACAGAGGAGCAGTGCAACGTCTTGCTGAAGCTTCAGGGTAGGAGCTCCTGCGTGCCCGGCTGCACCTTTCTACTCTTTCAGAGAAATTCCCTACAGAACAGAACAGAGGACAGGACAATTCTTGTGACTGTTTAGTACAGGAGTATATGTGAGCCTCCCCAGGCCACCTCTCTGTCATCAGAAGACATCTCACTTAACCGGATATCAGATGTTATAATGGCACCACTTACCTATGGAGGCTTCCTCCACCAGGTGCTTGCTAATAGTTTTAGTGTGATGGTTCAGTGCAGTGCTCCCCGGACCAAAGGCTCACTCCAAGGCCTTGGAACTTGGCTCTCCAGATCTGAGCCCTGGAGGAAAGGCCAGCTTCAGAATTTCCAGCAGTCTGGTCTTGTGATCTGGTTGGGTCATCTCGCTGGGGAACTCCAAAATGTTAGACCAGGACGCAAGAAAAAAAACACTGACCAAAATTAAAATCAAATTATGGCAAGGTTATTAGTTCAACCAGCCGGGCTGACTCTCCTTCTCAAAATGGTGGAAAAAAGACAGCATCCCCACCTTTCCTACACCCCAGCTTTATAGCCCAAAAAGTTACACAAAAAGTTAGTTTCAGAAAACAGAACTTTGACAAGCATCACACTAATTGTAGTTTACATTTTTCTTTGCTGCCCCAGCATCAGAAATTTTGAAGACCATTAGAGCCTCAGAGAGGGTCGTTGTCTGGCCAGGGAAGGCCAATATTTATGAGGTGTCACTAAAGTTTCAGAGAGGGCTGCGATATGGTCAGAACTCCAGGCATGGGTGAGTTCAAGGAATGGGCAGGCATTCCAAGCAGGTTCAGAATTTGCAGTAATTTATAGTAAAGCAAAAATTATCTTTCCATGGCTTTGTGGCAAGATGGATCCCAATATTAACGAAAGATCGGGTTGGGTGATCACCCCTGTTCCTTACTTTTGGAAACTCCTCTACCACCTTCAAGGTTGTGAACTCCTGAGCATTTTCCAATCCAGATATGTATTCACAGAATTTCTAACTCTTGTCCTCTAAATGTGTCTTCCTTGGGGCAAAGGTAATGTCAAGGCATTGTTCTGGATGAGAGTGGGAAGATTATTGAATACCCCATATTTGCATACACATTGGATTCATTTTCCAATTTTCCATTCAAAATACTTTATCCCTGACAATAACCCATACCCTACTAGACTCTAACTACTAATACTAATATGATGGAGAAAAATAACCCAAACAGAATTGAAATACAAGCAGTTCAGAGGAGGCATGTTGTATATTGGACTTGCCTTTTGCAAGATAATGGGTAGGTGTTATAAATCTAGTCAACATTTAATTGAAATAGTTCTCCATGTGCTTTTAAAGTTGATAAATATGTGAATTCCTGTCTCGCTTTCTCTGTAGCCTATTCAGCACATGTATTTTTATATGCACATATAGAATCCTACCTGATAACACGCGTATATTTTTGTGAGGTGCCTGACTTGGCAGATACAAATGGTGAGAAGAGATCACTCCTCCTAAACGCTTTTGGAACTGAAAATTCAAGCTATGGGTGAGCTTCCTAGTTGAACAACATTATACATAAATCCATGTTCAGTAAAATGAATGTTTTTGGATCTGTGAATGATGTAAATTTCATGGTGAATTTTGATTGACATATATATTGCTACTTTTTAATGTCTGTCTTTATATATATATATATATATATAAATATATATATATATATATATATATATATATATATATATATATATAATACACACACACACACACACGCTCTCCAGATTTTTCAAAATATGAAATTTATGAGTCTTATATACACTCTCAAAATTCATTCATGTTCATGTATGTGGATTAATAATCAACTTTTCACAAGATTATTCTCAGAAATATTCATCAACCTGAAATACATATTTGTTTCCTAGTACTGAAAACTAACTTCAGTGAAAGGTGCATACAAATTCTAATATTTCTACAGTAACTGACCTAGTTTAACATCAATGCAAGTAGATTCCTATGGGACATGATGTGTATTTTGACGTTCATTTTTATTCAGCACTGGTACATTACTATTTCTTCAGTTTATGCACATCATAGGATATATATTTCACCCACTATTTAGCAAATTTATAGGCCTTTGTTTCACTTTCATTCACTTCCTTCTCCAGAACTCATGTATTTCTCTATGTTTCTTGACTGATCTTTTCATGAGACTTCTTTCCAAACACATTACATTTGATTTCCATAATCACTTTTGAAACAAAACTCAAACACCCTTCATGATAAACCATAACCCTAAGATGACCATTAGATATATAACTGGTTGGAATGAAGGATAGTATATCAATATAACATTTCTTATGTATTTTCAGATATCAATTCAATCAATTATTTAAAGTGGATACAGTTATACTATTTATTCACAGTATGGTCTATTCATGCATTAACTCTATATTCATAAATACAGGTACACCTATTTGTACCCCCATACTAATTTATACGTCTTCAAAATATTGCTCCTAGAAATGGTGGAAGAAATACTCATGACACCTGATCCACATATACATTATATCACAGAATATTCTGGACACAAAAAGCAAAGGTCACGCTTATGATTGTACTAAAGCCTAAATGGAAAGTGAACATGGATTACTAAATACATCCATGTCCAGGTTGCCTAATGCTCTCAAATGTCAATCCAATTGATGACTACATATTTGTTTCTTCTTAAGATTATATATTCAACCTCAAGCCTGTTGAAAATGTCTAATCCTATCACTCTCTTTATACTTTGCTTGATTTCCTAATGTCTCTATTGATATCTGCTTTCCTACATGTTATTCCCAGTTCGTCATTTTGACTGACTCTTCACATGTCTCACATTTACATTCACTCTTTACCCAAAACCCTATTGCTAAAGAACTTTTTTCCAAATCCTATATTCACTCTTCTTTCTAAGCCTACCGACTACGTTCCTAATCCTACCGACTATCTCTTTTTGACTGGATGTTCTCTTCAACATTCAATCATCCAAGGTACAAGGTCCTATGCCATTGTATATTGAGTTATCTGAGACAAATGTGCAGCACATAATTCAAAGCTAAGCATCCCACTAAAGGGCCCAATGCCTTTCTGGGTTAGGAATCATTCTGCGGAATGAATAATGTTATTGGCAACCTGCGATATTCATTCCGCAGAATGATTCCTAACCCAAATCAAAGCTGTTATTACACATAACCATAAACTCTTCCCTTAATATAACATACCAAAGAGCTGGGAGAGAGTTGGTCTTACAATATAGGAATATAGGGGACCTTCCACCTGATGAGAACCTCAAAGATCCATGGAAAAATGATCCTTGGAGAAGATGTAGGCAGCTATGTAGAACCTGAGGGAGCAATAGTCATATTCCATGGCAATCAACCTGGTCAGGATGAATTGATGTGTCTGAATCAGCCTCTCTCTTCTTATTGTAGAGAAGATAGACCAAACCAGGCCTGTGTGCATAGCAGTTCCCGAGTTCCTATGGTTGATATAGAATTCTAACTTCTGAATATATTACAGTATGTAGGGGCAGCCTCCATCTCATGGGAACCTTGGATGCAACTGTTAGAACAAAGTGGTTACCAAAGCAGTGACTTCATTCAGTTCCTGAAGGAAGTGACCTTAAATCACTTTCTTGGTGATAGAATTCTCTGAACTTGGGATCCAGGAAGCCAAGCACCCAGAGCCAGTCCAAGTCCAAGTGCCAGTGGGCTAACTTGTTTGCTTTTCCCAAGGACAGAGTCAGTCTTTCTTGGTAACTACTGATGTGAGGATGGACAAATGCCAGCAGAGCTCTGAAGAGAGGCCTATCCTGAGAAAGCAGGTAGTGGCTCACCGCTGGCACCTGACAACTTCACAGAGTTGGCCAAGGAGACCAAATCTTAGACAGGACAGGCCATTTCGGGGGAACATTATATGGTCCACCAGTCAGAAGACACTCCGGATCATCACAGACCTACTTGGGGGAAGGAGGTGCCTTTGCTGTTGTGGGTGTGAGTTTGTGGTGTTTTCTCATGTTCTGAGAATAGGTAGGAAAGGCGGTTTGTTTGGTTTGCAGTGGACTGTTTCTAGAAAGTCTTTTGACATGGTGAGTGTTTCTATATCTGTGTATCCCACTGTATCCGTGGTTGCAGACATTAGAAAATAGAATGCATCAATGGATGTGTTGTCTCTAGTAGAAAGCTTCCCAGCATTCATCTTGCCCATTTGATGAATGGACTGCAGCTTGCCTTATGGATGGGCAAAACCTACTATCTCCCTAAGTTCCTGTTTTCTTCATGAATTCTGGCCACTCTCCAGAATAGGCTCATGTATCACCAGAAGGCTCTGTGACATGGCCATGTACTGGATAGATGAAGGAATGGGAGCATCTCAGAAAACTCAGATATCAGTGTGACCAGTAAATTCTCAGTGGAGAAACCCTGCTTAGAGCCATTTGCATACTTATGTTTCTTTTAACCTAAATTTCAGGAAGGTCTTTGCCTCAGGCCACACATTTGTGAAGCCTGATGAAAACTGTTTTCATACGGAAAAGAATGAGCATCACCTGTGGCTCTTTGCTTAATTGCTTTGGAATAGGATGTGTCTGAATCAGCCTCTTGTCCTTGTGTGAGGTTGTGGCTTAGATTCTCAGCACCTGATGGATCTAAAGAAAGATCCCATGTTTTTCCAAAACCAAAATGGCCAAAAGAGCAATCATTGTGGATGAATTTTTTTGCCTTCTTGTGTTAGGTTCCTGACCTTCATCAAGTGAGGATAGGAATCATTTGGGTCAAATGAGTTCTAATCCCTGAAGAGGCAAGCCCATAGGTGCTTCGGTTTTCTCATGACTACAAATCAGAAAAAATAATATATACCTGACAGCCAGTAGGACTCAAATTGGAGAAGCGGAACACTTTAACAGCAGGAATATTTCATCACTCCTGATTCACAGGAAAAGTGATCAGGCCACCCTGATTTTAAGCAAATGAGGGGCAATTGAGCTTATTTTGGACACTTTCTTGGGCTGTGACCCTCATAGTAACCTTCAGCCAGACATAATGATGAGTGTCTATATGGAAGAAGATGAGGGCCATGTGGGAGTGTTTTGGATTTAATTGTGGTTGTTTTTGTGGCGGTTGGAATGGATGACTGGGTTCACCTGGGAACAAACTCTGGCGTGATTCTCCTTAGAGACTGTGTTCTGGAACTGAACTCAGAGAAGTATTTCCATGAAATGTGATGGGATTTTAAAAGGTCATTCATGAGAGTCGCCCTTGGAAACTGAGATCTAGGCCCAGGGTGGCTTTCCACAGTCCACTGGGAATCTCAGCCAGCATATCACATGATTTTATTTTGAAAGACTTGGCAGCCATAGTTGAGAGTTAAAACACACATGGACCTCACATTGTAGATCTCAATTGGCCTGGCTTCATGTGGCATTTTGGTCACTCTTTGGGAAGCCTTGCCTATGGGTGTTCTCCAGAGCTTTCTTTGAAATGAGCTTTCTCAAAACTTAATGGTTCCTGAATGAATTGAAACCCACAGTGCCTCCAACTTCATCCTTGAAAAATAGCTAGATAAATACCATGAAATTTTGGAAATTCCCATGACCAGGTGGCACTGGAGAAACTTTGGATGTCCTGTTGCTGATCATGAGTATACCTGACAGTGCCTTGTTTGACTGGGTATCATGAAAATGGTGTAGAACAAAGATGCCAGTAATTTGGGGCATGCCGAGTAGTGGGCCTAGAGCAGGGGTCGGCAGCTGCGTGATAAAACATCATGGTGGGGCCATGTGGATCTGCCATTGGCTTCCAAATGGCTTGTGACTGACATGGTGCAGCCTGCAGACCCTTATATGTAAAAGCATCTTGTTATATGGAAAGCTTTCTGGGCAATGTTCAGAATCAGGTTGCTATGGTTATTGCTGCAATTTATGTGGGATAGAAGCCTGGTTGGTGTATTCTCCTGCAGACCCTCACCCACCACACGTGACAGAACTCCCTCCCTCACTGTGTCCCAGTTAGCTCCTTGCATTTTGTGAAGCAAATACCAAACTTCCAGTGCAGCAGCAAAAATACCACAAAAAGTGGAGGATGACCAAATGGCTTAACAGTCCACACGGGGAGACACTTAGCCCACAGTGACCACAGTTTAACTACAAAGAGAGGATTCAGCACTGCTGCTTCATGTTCATTGGAAAATAAGAAACCATGTCCTTCAGGTCACATAGATGCAGACCCAGCTTTGATGGTCTCACTACAAAGGAAGCCAAATCTCCTGACAACAACATATATTTCAAGTGCCCAAACTCAGAGGCAGTTTTTCAAATAGTTTTTAGGCTCTCAGAGCTCCATGTTTGTGGAGTGTTTACACTGTCCCTTACTTTTGGAAACTCCTCTACCACCTCCAAGTATGTGAACTCCCGAGCATTTTTCATTCCAGATATGAATTCACAGATTTTCACACATTTCTACTCTAATTGTGTCTTACTTGGGGCGAAGGTAATGTCAAGGCATTGTTCTGGATGTGAGTGGGAAGATTTTTGTGTAGCACATATTTACATACACATTGAATTCATTTTCCAATTTTCCATTTGAAATACTGAATTCCTGACACTAACCCATACCCTACTAGACTCTGACTAATAATCCTAATATGATGGTGAAAAATAACCCAAACAGAATAGAAATAAAAGCCGTTAATAGGAGGCATGGTGTGTAGTTGGAATTGCCTTTTGCATTATATAGTATAGGAGTTATAAATCTAGTCATTTTTTTGTTGAAATAATTAAACATGTGTTTTTAAAGTTAACAAATATGGGAATCCTGTCTCCCTTTCTCTGTAGCCTATTCAGCACATGTATTTTTATATGCACATAGAGAGTCCTACCGGGTATCACACGTACATACTTGTGAGGTAGCTGAATTGGCAGATAAAAATTGTGAGAAGAGATCACACCCCCTAAACGCTGTTGGAACTGAAAATTCAACCTATGGGTGAGCTTCCTAGTTGAATAACATTATACATGAATCCATGTTCAGTAAAATGAATAATTTTGCATCTGTGGATTTTATATATTTCATGATGAATTTCGATTGGAATATATATTGCTACTTTTTTTTCTTTTTTTTTTTTGGTTGCTCAAAACATTACAAAGCTCTTGACATATCATATTTCATACATTTGATTCAAGTGGGTTATGAACTCCCATTTTTACCCCAATTATAGATTACAGAATCACATTGGTTACACATTCACATTTTTACATAATGCCCTATTAGTTACTGTTGAATTCTGCTACCTTTCCTATACTCTACTATCCCCCCTCCCTTACCCTCCCATCTTCTCTCTCTACCCCATATACTGTAATTCTTTTCTCTCCTTGTTTATTTTCCCATTCCCCTCAAAACCTCTTATATGTAATTTTGTGCAACAATGAGGGTCTCCCTCCATTACCATGCAATTTCCCTTTTCTCTTCGTTTCCCTCCCACCTCATGTCTCTGTTTAACGTTAATCTTTTCTTCCTGCTCTTCCTCTCTGTTCTGTTCTTAGTTGCTCTCATTATATCCAAGAAGACATTTGGTATTTGTTTTTTAGGGATTGGCTAGCTTCACTAAGCATTATCTGCTCTAGTACCATCCATTTCCCTGAAAATTCCATGATTTTGTCATATTTTAGTGCTGCATAATACTCCATGGTGTATAAATGCCACATTTTTGTTATCCATTCATCTATTAGAGGGCATCGGGATTGGGTCCACAGTGTAGCAACTGTGAATTGTACTGCTATGAACATCGATGTGGCAGTATCCCTGAGGTTCACTCTTTTAAGGTCTTCAGGGAATAGTCCGAAAAGGGCAATAGCTGGGTCAAATTATGGTTCCATTCCCAGCTTTCCAAAGAATCTCCATACTGCTTTCCAAATTGGCTGCACCAGTTTGCGGGAACAGCTCTCCACATAGGCCTAGTTTGGTCCATCTTCTCGACATTAAGAAGAGAGAGGCTTACTAAGACACACCCCTTCATCCTGACCAGGTTGTTTGCCATAGAAGATGACATTTGGTCTCTCAGGTCCTTCATAGCTGCCTACATCTTCTCCAAGGATCAAATCTGCAAGGATCTTTGAGGTTCTCAGAAGGTGGAACATCCCCTACATTGCTGAATTGCAAGACGAACTCTGTCCATGCGCTTCTGTAAAGTTAGATTGAGGGAACAGTGTATGGTTAGGGTTAATAACATGTTCAATTTGGGTTAGGAATCATTCTGCTTGATGAATAATGGTATTGGGAACCTGCGATATTTATAAGACTTTAGAGGTGAAATGTAAGTATGAAAACAGAAATCTAGGTAAGATTTGTAGCCCAGAAGGGCATTAGGCCCTTGATTGGGATTCTTAGCTTTTAATTGTGTTCTGCACGTTTGTCTCAGATAAATTGATAATCAAAGGCATAGGACCTTGTACCTTGGATGATTGATTGTAGAAGAGAACATCCACTCAAATTGAGACAGTCGGTAGGATTAGGAAGACAGTCGTAGGTTTAGGAAAAAGAGTGAGTATAAAATTTGGATCAAATGTTCTTTAGCAATAGGGTTTCATTTATAGAGTGAATGTAAATGTCAGCATATGCGAACAGTCAGTCACAATGATGAACTGGGGAAAATATAGAAAAGAAGATATCATTAGAGACATTACAAAATCAGGCAATTATAATGTGAGTGATAGGTTTAGACATTTGCAACAGGATTGTGATTGAATACATAATCTTAGGAAGAAACAAATATGTAGTCACCAATAGAAATGACATTTGAAAGCATTAGGCTACCTGGACATGGATGTTTTTAGTAATCCATGTTCAATTTTCATTTAGGATTTGGTACAATCATAAGTGTGACCTTTGAATTTTGTGCCGAGAAAATTATTGTGATAAAATACATATGTAGATCATGTGACATGAGAATTTCTTTCACCATTTCTGTGAGCAATATTTGAAGACATATTAATTAGTATTGGGGGTACAAAGTGGTGTACCCTGTGTCTATGAATACAGAGATAATGCATGAATAGAACATACTGTGAATAAATAATATAACTGGTTCCACTTTAAATAATGGATTGAATTGATATCTGAATATATATAAGAAATCATATATTGACATACAATCATTCATTCCAACCAGTTATATATCTAATTGTCATCTTAGGGTTATTGTTTATCATGAAGTGTGTGTGAGTTTTGCTTCAAAAGTGATTATGGAAATTGAAAATAATGTGTTTGGAAAGAAGTCTCATAAAATTACCAGTCAAGAAATATGGAGGAAGACATGTGTTCTGAAGCAGGAAGTGATTGAAAATGAAACAAATACCTATAAATTTGCTAAATTGTGAATGAAATATATATCCTATAATGTGCATAAACTGATGAAATTGTAATGTACCAGTGTTGAATAAAAATAAACGTCAAAATACACATCATGTACCATAGGAATCTACTTGCATTGATATTAAACTGGGTCAGTTACTGTAGAAATATTAGGATTCGCGTGCATCATTCACCGAAGTTAGTTTCCTTTTTAAAAAATTTTTATTTATGCTTTTTCAAAACATTACATAGTTCTTGATATATCATATTTCTCACTTTGATTCAAGTGCGTAATGAACTCCCATTTTTACCCCGTATACAGATTGCAGAATCACATCACTTACACATCCATTGATTCACATATTGCCATACTAGTGTCTGTTGTATTCTGCTGCCTTTCCTATCCTCTACTATCCCCCTCCCCTCCCCTCTCCTCCCCTCTTATCTCTCTACCCTCTCTACTGTAATAAATTTTTCTCCCTTGTATTATTTTTCCCTTTCTTCTCACTTCCTCTTGTATGTAATTTTGTATAACCCTGAGGGTCTCCTTCCATTTCCATGCAATTTTCCTTCTCTCTCCCTTTCCTTCCCACCTCTCATCCTTGTTTTAATGTTAATCGTCTTCTCATCCTCTTCATCCCTTCTCTGTTCTTAGTTACTCTCCTTATATCAAAGAAGACATTTGGCATTTGTTTTTTAGGGATTGGCTAGTTTCACTTAGCATAATCTGCTACACCTCTTTGTACCCCTAACACTACTGTATATGTCTTCAAAATATTGCTCCCAGAAATGGTGGAAGAAATACTCAGGTCACCTGATCCACATATACATTTTATCACAGTAAAATTCTGAACAAAAAATGTAAAGGTCACACTTATTATTGTACCAAAGCCTAAAAGAAAAGTGAACATGGATAACTAAAAAAATCCATGTTCAGGTTGCCTAATTCTCTCAAATGTCAATCCTATTGGTGACATCATATTTGTTTCTTCTAATGATTATATATTCAAACTCAACCCTCTTGAAAATGTCTAATCCTATCACTCACTTTATACTTTGCCTGATTTCATAATGTCTCTATTGATGCCTGATTTCCTACATATTTTCCCCAGTTCATCATTGTGACTGACTCTTCACATATGCTGACATTTTCATTCACTCTCTAACCGAAACCCTATTGCTAAAGAACTTTTGGTCCAAATCCTATACTCACTCTCCTTCCTAAACATACCGACTATCTTCCTAATCCTACCTACTATCCCTTTTTGACTAGATGTTCTCTTCTACATTCAATCTACCCAGGTACAAGGTCCTGTGACATTGTATATCGAATTATCTGAGACATGGTTACAGAACATAATTCAAAGCTAAGTATCCCAATCAAGGGCTCAATGCCATTCTGGGATTAAAATCATACCTAGATTTCTGTTTCCATACTTATATTTCACCTCTATGTTCTTGTAAATATCGCAGGTTCCCAATACCATTATTCATCACACAGAATGATTCCTAACCCAAATCGAACCTGTTATTAATCCTAAACCTACACTGTTCCCTCGATCTCACTTTACAGAAGAGCAGGGACAGAGTTGTTCTTAAAATACAGGAAAGTAGGGGACCTTCCACCTACTGAAAACCTCAAAGGTCCATGAAGAAATGATACCTGGAGAAGTTGTAGGGAGATATGAAGGACCTGAGAGAGCGAAAGTCATCTTCCATGGCAAACAACCTGGTCAGGATGAAGGGATGTGTCTGAATCAGCCTCTCTCTCCTAATTGTAGAGAAGATGGACCAAAACAAGCCTGTCTGGAGAACTGTTCCCGGGTGCCTATGGTTGATATACCATTCTAACTTGTGAAAGTGTCACAGGAAGTAGGGGCAGCCTCCAACTCATGGGACCCTTGGAAGCAACTGTTAGGACAAAGGGGTTGCCAAGGCAGTGGCCTCATTCAGTTCCAAAGAAAGTGACATACCTCATTTACTTGGTGATGAAACTCTCTGAACATGCTATCCAAAAAGCCAGACACCGAGAGGCAATCCCAGTCCCAGTCCCAGTGGGCTCACTTGTTTGAATTTTCCAAGGAGAGAGTCAGTCTTTCGCGGTACCTACTGAGTTGAGTATGGCCAAATGCCAGGAGAGCTCTGAAGAGGGACTTTTCCTGAGAAAGTAGGTAGTGGCTCATCACTTTTTCCTGACAACTTCACAGAGTTGGCCAAGGAAACCAGATCTGAGAGAGGACAGGCCATTTTGGGGGAACATAGTATGGCCAACCACTCAGAGTAAACTTCGGAGAGTCACACACATACTTGAGGGAAGGAGGTGCCTTTGTGAGTGTGGGTTTGTGGTTTTGTCTCATATTCTGATAATAGGTAGGAAAGGTGGTTTGTTTGGTTTGAAGTGAACTGTTTCTAGTAAGTCGTTTGACAAGATGAGTGTTTCTATGTCTGTGTATCCCACTGTGTCCGTGGTTGTAGACATGAGAAAAGAGAATGCAATAATGGATGTGTCCTGTCTAGTAGAAAGCTTCCCAGTATTCATCCTGCCCAATTTATGAATGGAGTGCGGCTTGCCTTATGGATGGGCAATACCTACTAGCTTCCTAAGTCCCTGTTTTCTTCCTGAATTCTGGCCACTCTCCAGAATTGGCTCATGGTTTTGTGTCCAAGATATGTACCACCTCCAAGGTCTTTGACATGGCCATGTACAGGATAGCTGAAGGGAATGGCCAGCATCTCAGAAAACTCAGATATCAGTGTGACCAGGAAGGTCTCAGTGGATATACCCTTCTTTGGGCCTTTTGCTTACCTTTTGTTCTGTTGCCCAGAACGTCAGGAAGGACTTTGACTCAGGCCACCCCTTTGTGAAGCCTGAAGAATACAGTTTTCAAATGGAAATGAATAGGCATCACCTGTGGCTCTTTGCTTAATTGCTTCGGAAAAGGATGTGTCTGAATTAGCCTCTTGGCCTTGTATGTGATGATCCCATGTCTGCATCCAAAACCATAATTGCCAAAAGATCAGTCATTGTGGATGAAGTCTCCCGCCTTCCTCTGCTATGTTCCTGACCTCCATCAAGTGAGAATAGGTATTCTTTGGGTCAAATGAGTTCTTCAAAGCCCTGCAGAGGTGCTTGGGTTTTCGCATGACTTCAAATCACATAAAGAATCTATACCTGAAAGTCAGTAGGCCTCAAATTGGAGAAACAGGCCAGTATTAATGGGAGGCTTAATTGATCACTTCTGGTTCATGGAAAGAGTGTCCAGGCCACCCTGACTTTAGGCAAAATAGGGACAAGGGAGCCTATTTTGGACACTGTCTTTGGCTGAGACCTCATGGAATCCTCCAGCCAGAGGTTACCAGAGTGACTATATGGAAGAAGATAAGGGCCATGTGGGAGTGTTTTGGTTTTAATTGTGGTCATTTGTGTGGCGGTTGGAAGAAAGGTCTGGGTCCACCTGGGCTTGAACTCTGGTTTGATTCCCTTTAGTGAATGTGTTGTGGAACTGACCTCAGAGAAGTACTTCCATGAATTGTGTTGGGACTTCAGGAGGCCACGCAAGAGAGTCGCCCTTGGAAACTGAGACCTAGGCCCAGGGTGGCTTTCCACAGAGCACTGGGAATCTCAGCCAAGATATCATGTGATTTTTATTGTGAAAGACTTGGCAGCCATAGTTGAGAGTCAAAACACACATAGACCTAACATTGTAGACCTCAATTGGCCTGGCTTCATGAGACCTTTTGGCCTCTCTTTGGTAAGCCTTGCCTGTGAGAGTTCTCCAGAACTTTAATTGAAATGAGCTTCATCAACATTTAATGGTTCTTGAATGAAGTGAAACCCACAGTGCCTCCAACTTCATCCTTAAAAAATGACTTGAAGAACACCATGTGATTATTGAAATTCCCATGACCAGGTGGCACTGGAGAACCTTCGAATGTCCTGTTGCTGATCATGAGTATACAAGACAGTGCCTGATTGACTGGGTTTCATGAAAATGGTGTAGAACAGAGATGCCAGTACGTTGTAGTCTGCTGAGTAGTGGGCCTAGAACAGTGGTGGGCAGGTGTGTGTTAAAACATCAGTGGTAGGGCCATGAGGATCTACCATTGGATTCCAAATGGCTTGTGACTGACATGGTGCAGCCAGCAGATCTTTATATGTAATGTCATCTTGTTATATGGAGAGGTTTCAGGGCAATGTTCAGAATCAGGTTGATATGGACAAGGGGGCAATGGGGCAAGCTATGAGGGATAGAAGCCTGGTTGGTGCATTCTCCTGCAGACCCTGACCCACCACACGTGACAGAACTCCCTTCAGCACTGTGTCCCAGTTGGTCTCTTTGTATTTCATGATGCAAATACCAAACTCCCAGTGCAGCAGGAACAACACCACAGAAAGTGGAGGAGGACCAAATGGCTTCACAGTTCACTCAGAGAGACACTAAGTCACCAGTGGTCACAGTTTACCTACAAAGAGATGATTCAGGCCTGCTTCCTCATGTTCATTGGAAAATAAGAAACCATGTCTTTCAGATCAAAGAGATGGAGACCCAGCTTTGATGGTCTCACTACAAAAGAAGCTAAAGCTCCTGACAACAACCTATATTTCAGATGCCCAACCTCAGAGGCAGATTCTCAAAAAGTCTTTAGGCCAGCAGAGCTCCATGTTTGTGGAGTGTTTACCCTGTTCCTTACTTTTAGAAACTCCTCTACCTCCATCAAAGATGTGAAATCTGGAGCATTTTCCATTCCAGATAGGTATTCACAGATTTTCTAACTCTTCTCCTCTAATTGTGTCTCACTTGAGGCGAAGGTAATATTAAAGCATTGTTCTGGGTGAGAGTGGGAAGATTTTTGTGTAGCATATATTTGCATACACATTGGATTCAATTTCCTATTTTCCATTCGAAATACTGAATCCCTGACACTGATACATACCCGACCAGACTCTGACTACTAATCCTAATAGGATGGAGAAATAAAACCCAAACAGAATAGAAATACAAGCAGTTCAGAGGAGGCATGGTGTATATTTGGACTTGCCTATGCATGATACAGAGTAGGAGTTAAATCTAGTCATTTTTTCGTTGAAATAGTTCTCCATGTGTTTTTAAAGTTAACAAATATGTGAATTCCTGTCTCCCTTTCTCTGTAGCCTATTCAGCACATGTATTTTTATATGCATATAAAGAATCCTACCTGGTACCACAAATACATTCTTGTGAGGTGGATGACTTGGCAGGTGCAAATTGTGAGAAGAGATCACTCCTACTAAACCGTGTTGGAACTGAATATTCAACCTATGGGTGAGCTTCCTAGTTGAACAACATTATAAATAAATCCATGTTCAGTAAAATGAATATTTTTAGATCTGTGGATGATATATATTTTATGATGAATTTTGATTGACATATATATTGCTATTTTTTTCTCTGTGTGTGTGTTTTGTGTCACTCGCCTGTTCTGTAAAACAACTTCAGAGAGAGAGGTTAAAGATTCAGGCAAAGGTCTGATGGAGGTATCTAATATCTTTGTTTTGGTCTATTGCTGCTTCAAATTGGGTCAGTTGTTGTGTCCCATGGACCAGTGCAGTGGTTCCTGTGCCCACGCCTGCAGCAACTCCTATTCCTAATAGGATGGCTAAAGTTAGGGATATATGTTCCCAGTGGAAACGGGTTGTATGCCCCCCCTATTTGATCTTCAAATGAATCTGCATCATGTTAGAGCACTCTGGGAAACACCTGCACCATTACACAATTAATCACATCTGTTGTCCATTTCTTTAAAACATAAACAATGATTATATAGAATTAGGCTGTTGTAGGCAAGGCTCCTAAGATAGCACCGAAGACAAGGAAACCGTCCTATTTGGTTGCAACCAGATTTAGAGAGCATTGCTTCTGTTGTAATCAATTAATCCCCTGAAACTCAAGTTTAGGTAATTTCAGAATTTTGTAACCAACATGTAAGGGAAGGGGCTCAGAAGTTCACAGTCTGCAGATGTTCAAAAAACCAGTTTTTGTTTCTGTTTTTTCCTCTGTTCTGGGCAAGTTAACTTTTCAAGGACACGTGGAAGGGGGAGAGCTTTTTCTTACCTTTCTTATTTTCCCCCCTGCCAGGTGTTACCACGGAGCCCAGTTGGTAACTTCTTTATCTTAGAAATGTAGCCATCTCAGTAAAGCCCCAGCTCACGGGCAAAGGTCTTGTTCACATATTTTGTGAAAAACAAGTAAGGGGGTGTCTAGCATAGGAGTGCTGATTTTATTAGCCAGTGGCCAAGTAGAACAAGGCAACAATAAAAGAGGAAGTTTATCTACATTGAACGATTTTATAGGGACTCTATTGCTGAAAGTCCTAAAGTCAGCCATGGTGAAGACTTCTGTAGAAAGTCAGTTAAGACTTTTCTGTGGGCCTGGTACAGAAGGGGAAGACAGGAAAGGTGGGGCTGACAGCAGCTCCGAGGATCTGAGAATGAGGAAGGAGAGATGTAAAAGAATAATGGGAATGGGGTTTGGTATTTTCCTAGCAACAAAAACTTGAGCAGTAAGACAGGTAGAGCAGAGGGGAAGACAAGAGTGAGTATCCCAAAACGCATGTGAGGTACTTTAAATTCTTAGTAAACCCTTTTCAGTGATGACAAAGCAACATTAAA
Source organism: Callospermophilus lateralis (assembly GCF_048772815.1). Classification (NCBI taxonomy): domain Eukaryota; kingdom Metazoa; phylum Chordata; class Mammalia; order Rodentia; family Sciuridae; genus Callospermophilus; species Callospermophilus lateralis. The sequence continues at coordinate 10,913,072 of NC_135316.1, read as the reverse complement.
GGCCATTTTCCTTACATCTTGGATAGGGTTCTGAGGGCTTTCCTCAGGTGGTTTGAGCATTGGGTTAACTGGTAAGAGGACCTGGTGGGACCCCGTGTGGGCACTGACAAGAGAAGAGAGGAGTGAGTGGGTGGTGGGGTACCTCAGTACCTGCTTCCTCAGCAAGGGGGCAATAATCTGAAAACCAGCGGAGGTTTGGGTTTTTGATCTAATAATTGGAGGGGAGAAATCTGGTTGCTGAGGTGGGAGTGACGGCAGAGACTCTGGAGCAGAAGGCTGAAGGTGAGGATCTATTGGATAAGCATAGTTCATGATGTGAGCGGAGGATTGAAAAGTCCTGCCCCTAGGGAAACCTCCTTTCACCCTTTTGAACACTTGCAGAAATTAAAAAGGTCACGCGGGGCTGGGGATGTGGCTCAACCGGTAGCGCGCTCGCCTGGCATGAGTGTGGCCCGGGTTCGATCTTTAGAATCACATACAAAGATGTCGTGTCCGCCAAAAACTAAAAAAATAAATATTAAAAATTCTCTCTGTCTCTCTCTCTCACTCTCTCTTTAAAAAAAAAAAAGGTCACACAGAATTTGAGGATCTAGAGACCACTCTGGGGGCCATCGGTTTTGGTTATCTAATTGGTAGTATGACCAATGCTCTGTACTGAATTAGATGAGGAGTTTGGTTTCCATCAGGCAGCCCCTGTATGCTCACATCCCCATGACTTACAGAAAAAGTCGGCTTTTCCCCCACACAGCCGTGACTGTTTGTGGCTTTGATAGTCTGCCAGGCAAACATAGTAATCTAGGCTAGACAACCTGCATCTGGCTCGCATGTCCCTACAACCATAATGTTTGTTTCCATTACCAATGGTACGGAGGGGATTTAATGGTATTTTAGTGGGATCCTCTTCATCAGGGATATCCCAATAGGAAAGACCTATAGTCAGCTGACAAATGTCTGGGTGGAGAGATGGCCACCAGGTCCCTAAGGTGGCTGTATGCAAGATAGATTATACTTTTTTTCCAGTAGGATTTGTGATCAGCCATTGCTGCTGAATGGGCTGATGAGGGTTAGGACTATTTGTGGCCAAGAGGTCAGTCTATAGCCTTATCCACATGGCGAATACGCAATTTGAAAGTGTTACTAGTCTTTTACAGTTTGCAGCAAGAGTCTGGACAGGGCGCAGGGTTGAGATGAGAGGCATGGATCCAGGAAGTGATTCCATCTACCTTTACCACTGTAGGTGTTATAAGTAGCACCTGGTATGGTCCTTTCCAGCGGGGTTCCAGGGATGACACCTGATGGTGTCTTACATAGATGAAGTCTCTTAATTGATATCGATGTGGAGTCCCCTCGTCCCCAGTTTGTTAGGCAGTGGCCAGCTGTTTTTATAGGTATCGCTGAGTTCTTTCAAGAGCTTAAAGACTGTCAAGAAAGGGGGCGTGGAAGGGATCGTTAGGTCTTAGAGTTGGGATTAGGTCCCTTACTGGTGGAGGGGCCCCATAGAGAATTTCACAGGGTGTGAGGTTACTCAAGAAACAGAGGGAGTATTTCTTGCATGAAACATTGCATAAGGCAGGAGCATAGTCCAATCTTTTATGCTGGTCGCTAAGCTGAATTTCGTTAAGGTCTCTTTAATGGTTCTATTCATTCTTTCACCCTGTCTTTAACTCTGGGGTCTATAAGCACAATATAACTTCCAATTAACCCCCAGGTTCCTGGCTCACCCCTGACTTACCTGGGCCATGAACCCCTGTGCATTATCAGACTCTGTTACCTTAGGCAGGATGTATCTTGGAAAAATATCTTCCACTATCTTCTTGAGCATCATTTGCGCTGTTTCTATTTTTCTTTTTTTTTTTTTTGTGGGGAGGGCTTCAATCCATCCTGAAAATGTATCTACAAAGACTAGGAGATATTTATGTCCATACCTTGCTGGCTTAATTTCAGTAAAGTCCACTTCCCAGAATTTTCCTGGTCTGGTTCCTCGTAGGTGCTTTCCTGTAGGAAGCTTGAAAGGGTAAGCATTAACCAATTGATGGATGCAACAGGGTTTTTATACCCATTCAGTTATTTCCTTTTGCTGTGAGTCTGTTAGTGGAAAACTCTGTTTTTGATATTTCAGAAATACCTACAGTTTCTTTGAACCAAGGTGAGTGAGTTGATGTGCATTTTTTACTGACATAGTTAGAGCCATGACTATAGGAGTTTTTACTGGAGGATTTAGAAATTCCACTTGGGGGCCTTCAGGGTTAAAACTTATTTTGGTCCGGAGCTTGGTGAGCAGATCTCTGCCCATCAATGGGGCCAGGCATTCAGAGATTTCTAAAAAGGAGTGATAGATTTTTCCTTTCCCCAGGTCCATGGTCCTCTTAGTTGTCCAAGCCCGACATTTACAGCCATTAGCCCCTTGACCTAGAGACCTTTTATTTGATAGAGGGCCCAATGGGGCTTTAAGGGCTGAGTTTATTGCCCCTGTTTCCACTTCAAAGTTTACTGGGGTCCCCTCCACTTCAAAAGTTACGCTGAGTTTGGAGAGGGGATCTGAGCCCCAACTTTCGTAGTCATCCTCAAGAGTCAGAATGGCTGCCTGCCGTGGCTGTATCTTTCTAGGGCACTCTTGAATCCAGTGTCCTCTTTCTTTACAGTAGGCACATTGATCTGAGGTCAGGGGTGGCCTCTGGCGTGGAACCAGGTATCCCTTCCTGTCTCCCCGTTTCTTATTTTCTGGCCCTTTGGTTGTTGTGAATGGGACCTTAGTCAACTCATTAGTCTGTCTTTTGTTTCTTTTATCCTCCCTTTGCTCCCTTCTCTTCCTCAGTTTCTCTCTTATAGTATACTTTCTCGGATTCTCTGACTAAATCTCTCAAAGTCATATCTTGTAATCCATCTAAGCATTGTAAGTTTCTTTAAATATTCAGTCAGCATGCCCAATAAAGGCCATTGTGACAGATGCCTTTTGATCCTCTGCATGAGTATTGAAAGGAGTATATATCCTATGCCTCCATAATTCTCTCTAGAAACATAGAGGGAGATTTATCAGGCCCTTGAATAATATCTATTACCTTGGCCAAATTAGTTGGTCACCTAGTGGCCGCTCGGATGCCCACTATGAGAACCCGGTGATAAGTGGACAGATGCTTTCTACCTTCAAAGTTTTGGGGAACCAGTTGGGTTGGTTCTAGGGAAAGCCGGCTTTGATTATGTTGGGAAGATGTGTCAGTCTCCCATCTGGTCTTAGGATTTTTTTTCTAGCTTCCAGGAGGATTCTCTTTTGTTCCTCTGTCATAAAGAGAGTCCCTAGGAGTTGTTGAAAGTCATCCCAAGTAGGCGGCTCTGAAAACATCAATGACTCAACCAGACATGTGAGCCGGGTAGAATCCTCGGAAAAATGGGGATTGTTTTTTTTCCAGTTATATAGGTCTGAAGAGGAGAAAGGCCAATATTGGTAGGCTTGCATTTTCCCCCCATTGCCTTTGTCAATCATTGGCCCGTAGGGACATAGGGGGATCATCACAGGAGTTCCAGAGTTTTCAAACATTCGCCGCTAGTGAGTTCCCTTAGCCAGGCCAGCTTCCTCCTGGGGAGGAGGGGCTGTGTGTGCTGCGGAGGAGTTATCTGGAGGGTGCTGGGCTAGCTTAGCTTCGTCCAAAGTTGGAGAGGCTGAGTAAGCTGCAGGGGAATCACTTAGAGGGTGTTGGTGGTTGGGGGACGAGGGCAGGGAATAAGGAGGGGAGGAGAGTCCAGTAGAGTCAAATCTTGTGACTCAGGGAGAATAGAGGGTGGAGGAGGAGGAGGAGAAGAGGCTTTGAAAGATCGTGGGGGAAGGAGTAGGAGTGGGGGCAGGGGCAAGGAAATGCTTCACCCATGGAGGAGGAGATTTGCAGAGGTCCTGACAAGTTAAGATATATGGTTGTTCATCCAGATGGCTATGTGTGCCCAGTTGAAAGACAATATCTCTGGCTTATTAAATTAGTGGGAAGCAGAAAGATCCTTCTAGAGGCCATCCAAGTCCAAAGGTGGGCCATTCTGAGGCACAGAGAGTCTGGCAGGTCCAGCGTTTTACTGAAAAAGAAAGATTCTGAGCCCTTAAGTGAAATTTGGTCCAGTGTTCAAGGGTCAGGGACATGGGTATTGAAGTACTGTGTCCCATAATAAAAGATACACAAAGAGTGAATGCAAGGACACACAACACAGACAAAACAAAATAATAAAGACATTCAATGGACACCCAAAACTGAGACCAGGACTGAGTAGCCAGCAAAACCCAACAGGCTGGCAATACCGAATCTGATACAAAATATCACTGAGTTGAGGAGACTATTGTTCCTCGATTTTACGAGTCCTTTGGGGCGTCCCCCAGGGACTTGGCCTGTGGCTCTGTGACATGTCTGTCAGCCACCATCTGAGAGAGCTCATGATCTTCATTGACAGCCATTTTTTCCAAGTCCTAAGATTAACACTGAAACCAGAAAGAGGCGCCTTACTTAACCCAAGAGGAGCCCGTTAGGGTCTCTTGTCTGCCGCTGCCAGAACTCGGTGGAATCTCCATATGTAAAAGTCGGGCGAGCATCGAATGAAGAGACCACCAAGAGACTGTCTTATCCAACAGCAAAGGGTTTATTGGGGGTCCAGCATGCTGGGGCTCAGAGCTCACTTGAATAGAGCAGAGAGCCCTGAGAGCAGTTTAAGCAGAACATATATACTTTCCTTGGAGAGGGCAGTGAGGGAAGTTTACTGATGGGTCTTGGCGAGTGGTCGGTTTGCGTGCAACCGGGTGAGGGAGTACATTCTACACTTTGGCAGTTGGGAACAGCACATTCTGGGAACAAGAAAAGCAAACAGTTCTCAAGATTTCAACAGTGTTTTGTTAAGTATAAGGAAAAACAGGAAGTGACAAGTACCTATTTTATTAACCTTTCACTACCGACTATCCTTTTTGACTGGATGTTCTCTTCTACATTCTATTATCCAAGGTACAAGGTCCTATGCCATTGTATATCGATTTATTCAAAGCTAAATATCCCAATCAAGGCCTCAGTGCCCTTCTGGGCTTCAAATGTTAGTTAGATTTCTGTTTTTATACATATATTTTACCTATATATTTTTATACATATTGCAGGTTCCCAATACCATTATTCATTCAGCAGAATGATTCCTAACCCAAATCAAACATGTTATTAACCCTAAACATACACTCTTACCTTAATCTAACTTTACAGAAGAGCAGGGACAGAGTTGGTCTTATAATACAGGAATGTAGGGGATCTTCCACCTGCTGAGAACCTCAAAGGTCCATGCAGACATAATCCCTGGAGAATATGTAGGCACCTCTGAAGAACCTGAGAGAGCACAAGTCATGTTCCATTGAAAACAACCTGGTCAGGGTGAAGGGTTGTGTCTGAATCAGCCTCTCTATTCTTAATGTAGAGAAGATGGACCAGTGTGGAGAGCTGTTACTGGGTGCCTATGGTTGATATACCATTCTAACTTGTGAAAGTGTCACAGGAAGCAAGGGCAGCCTCCATCTCATGGGAAGCTTGGAAGCATCTCTTAGGACAAAGTGGTTGACAAGGCAGTGAGTTCATTCAGTTCCTGACGGAAGTGACCTCACCTCACTTCCTTGGTGATGGAACTCTCTGAACTTGTGATCCAGGAAGCCCGTCAAACAGTGCCAGTCTTAGTCCCAGTCCCAGTGGTTTCACTTTTTGGATTTCCGGAGGACAGAGTGAATCTTTCTTGGTACCTACTGATGTTAGGATGGCCAAATGGCAGGAAATCTCTGAAGACGGGCCTTTTATGAGAAAGCAGGTAGTGGCTCACCACTGGCTCCTGACAACTTCAGAGAGTTGGAAAAGGACACAAGATCAGAGACAGGACAGGCCATTTCGGGGGACCCAGAATGTCCCACAGTCAGAGGACACTCCAAATAGTCACAAGCTACTTGGAGAAAAGAGGTGCCTTTGTGGGTGTGGGTGTGGGTTTGTGGATTTGGCTCTTGTTCAGAGAATAGGTACAAATGAGATTTGTTTGGTTTGGACTGAATTGTTTCTAGTAAGTCGTTTGACAATGCGAGTGTTTCTGTGTCTCTGTATCCCACTGTGTCCGTGGTTATAGATTTTAGAAAAGAGAATGCATCAATTGATGTGTCCTGTCTATTAGAAAACTCACCAGCATTCATCCTGCCCAATTTATAAATGAAATGCGGCTTGCCATATTGACGGGCATCACCTACAATCTTCCTAAGTTCCTGTTTTCTTCCTGAAATCTGGCCACTCTCCATAATAGGCTCATGGTTTTGTATCCAAGATATGTACCACCTCCAAGCTCTGTGACATGGCCATGTACTAAATAGCTGAAGTGAATGGCGAGCATCTCAGAAAACTCACATACCAGTTTGACCTGTAATGTCTCATTGGGGAAACCCTACTTTGGGCCTTTTCTTAACTATTGTTCTATTGCCCTAAATGTCAGGATGGTCTTTGCCTCAGGCCAACGCTTTGTGAAGTCTGAAGAAAATCTTTTTCAAATAAAAAAGAATGGGCATCACCTGTGGCTCTTTGCTTAATTGCTCTGCAAAGGGATTTGTCTGAATCAGAGTCTTGGCCCTGTGTTAGGCTGTGGCTTAGATTCTCAGCAACTGATGGATCTAAAGAAAGATCCCATGTGTGCATCCAAAACCAAAATGACAAAAAGAGCAGTCATTGTGGATGAAGTCTTTCGCCTTCCTCTGTAAGGTTTCTGACATCAATCAAGTGAGAATATGGATCCTTTAGGTCAAATGAGTTCTTCAAATCCCTGCAGAGGCTAGCACATAGGTGCTTGGGTTTTCTCATGACTCCAATTCACATAAAGAATCTAAACCCCACAGTCAGTCGGTCTCAAATTTGAGAAGTGGATCAGTATTAATGGCAGTCCTATTTGATCACTCCTGGTTCAAAGGAAGGGTGTCCAGGTCACTCAGAATTTAGGTAAACGAGGAGCAAGGAGCGTATTTTGGACACTGTCTTGGGCTGCATTCCTCATGTAAATCTCCAGCCAGAGGATATGATGAGTGTCTATATGGAAGAAGATGAGGGCCATGTGGGAGTGTTTTGGTTTTAATTGTGGTCATTTTTGTGGCAGTTGAAATGGATGACTGAGTCCACCTGGGTTTGAACTGTGGTGTGATTCCCCTTAGAGACTGAGTACAGGAACAGAACTTAGAGAAGTATTGCCATGAATTGTGTTGGGATTTTAGGAGGCCAAGTATGAGAGTCACCCTTGGAAACTGACATCTAGGCCCAGGGTGGCTTTCCAGAGATCACTGGGAATCTCAGGCTGGATATCACATGATTTTATTCTGAAAGACTTGGCAGGCTTAGTTGAGAGTCATAACACACATGGACCTAGCATTGTAGACCTCAATGGGCCTGGATTTATGTGACCTTTTGGCCAATCTTTGGGAAACCTTGCCTGTGAGAGTTTTCCAGAACTTTCTTTGAAATGAACTTCCACAACACTTAATGGTCCCTGAATGAATTGAAACCCACATGCTGCCAAATTCATCCTTGAAAAATTGGTAGATAAATACCATGAAATTTTTGAAATTCCCATGACCAGATAGCACTGGAGAAACTTTGGATGTCCTGTTGCTGATCATGAATATGCAGGACAGTGACATGATTGACTGAGTTTCATGAAAATGGTGTAGAACAGAGATTCCAGGAAGTTGGACCCTGCTGAGTAGTGGGCCTAGTGCAGTGATTGGCAGGTGTGTGATAAAAAAAAAAAAATCTGTGGTGGGGCCATGTGGATCTGTCATTGGCTTCCAATTGGCTTGTGACTGACATGGTGCAGCCAGCAGACGCTTCTATGTAAAGGCATCTTGTTATATGGAGAGGTTTCAGGCCAATATTTAGAATCAGGTTGCTATGGTTAAGGAGTCAAGCTATGTGGGATAGAAGCCTGGTTGGTGCATTCTCCTGCAGACCCTGACCCACTACACGTGACAGAACTCCCTCCAGCACTGTGTCCCAGTTGAATTCCTTGTATTTCGTGAAGCAAATATCAAATTCCCAGTGCAGCAGCAAGAAACACCAGGAAAACTGGAGGATGACCAAATGGCTTAAGAGTTCAAAAGGGTAGAAAATTAGCCGCCAGTGGCCACAGTTTACCTACAAAGAGAGAATTAAGGACTGCTTCCTAATGTTTTTTGGAAAATAAGAAATCATGTATTCCAGGTCACATAGAATGATACCCAGATTTGATGGTCTCACTACAAAAGAAGCTAAATCTCCTGACTACAACATATATTTCAAGTGCCCAACCTCAGAGGCAGTTACTCAAGAAGTTTTTAGTCCAGCAGAGCTCCATGTTTGTGGAGTTTTTTCCTTTTCCCTTACTTTTGGAATCTTCTCTACCACCTCCAAGTTTGTGAACTCCTGAGCATATTCGATTCCAGAAAGGTATTCACAGATTTTCTAACTCTTCCACTCTAATTGTGTTTTACTTGGAATGAAGGTAAAGTCAAGGCATTGTTCTGGATGAGAGTGGGAAGATATTTTTGTGGCACATATTTGCATAAACATTGGAATCGTTTTCCAAATTTCCATTTGAAATACTGAATCCCTGACACTAACACATGCCCAACTAGACTCTGACTACTAATCCTAATATGATGGGGAAAATTAACCCAAAAAGAAAAGAAATACAAGCAGTTCAGAGGACGAATGGTGTATCATTGGAATTGCCTTTTGCATTATATAGGGTAGGAGTTATAAATCTAGTCAATTTTTTGTTGAAATGGTTCTCCATGTGTTTTTAAAGTTAACGAATATGTGAATTCCTGTCTCCCTTTTTCTGTAGCCTATTCAGTACATGTATTTTAATATGCACATATAGAATCCTACCTGGTACCACACGTACATTCTTGTGAGGTGGCTGACTTGGTAGATACAAATTGTGAGAAGAGATCACTCCTCCTAAATGCTGTTGGAACTGAAAATTCAAACTATTGTTGATCTTCCTAGTACAACAACATTATACATGAATCCATGTTCAGTAAAACGAATTTATTTGGATCTGTGGATGACATATATTTCATGGTGAATTTCAATTGGTATATATTGCTACTTTTTAATGTCTGTGTGTGTGTGTGTGTGTGTGTGTTTATGTATACACACACACACACTCTAGATTTTTCAAAATATGAAATATATGTGTCTTACTATACACTCCGTAAATTCATTCATTTTGATGTATGTGTGTTAATAATCAACTTTTCACAAAATTATTCTGAGAAATATTCATCCACCTGAACTTCATATTTGATTCCTAGTACTGAAAACTAACTTCAGTAAATGGTGCATACAAATCCTAATATTTCTGCAGTAACTGACCCAGTTTAATATTAATGCAAGTAGATTTTTATGGGACATGATGTGTATTTTGTCATTCATTTTTATTCAATACTTGTAGATTTCTATTTCTTCAGTTAATACACATGATAGGATATATATTTCATCAACAAGTTAAGAAATTAATAGGCATTTTGTTTTACATTCCATCACTTCCTAATTCAAAATACATGTTTTCCACGAGGTTTCTTCACTGGTCTTTTCATGTAACTTCTTTCACAAAATGCAAATGTCACACTAATGTTTGTACCGAAGTCTAAATGGAAAGTGAGTATGGATTACTAAAAACATCAATGTCCAGGTTGCCTACTGCTATCAAATGTCAATCCTATTGGTGACTAAATATTTGTTTCTTCCTAAGATTATATATTCAACCTCAAGCCTGTTGAAAATGTCTGATCCTATCACTTACTATTGTATATCGATTTATCTGAGACATCTGTGCAGAATATAATTCAAAGCTAAGTATCCCAATCAAGGGCCCAATGCACTTCTGGGCTTCAAATCATATCTAGGTTTCTGTTTTCATACTTATATTTCACCTATATATTCTTGTAAATATCGCAGGTTCCCAATACCATTATGCATCCCTCAGAATGATTCCTAACCCAAATCGAACCTGTTATTAACCCTAAGCATACACTGTTCCCTCAATCTAACTTTACAATAGAGCAGGGGCAGAGTTGGTCTTACAATACAGAAATGTAGGGGATCTTCCACCTGCTGAGAACCTCAAAGGTTCCTGCAGAAATGTTCCCTGGAGAAGACTTAGGCAGCTCTGAAGGACCTGAAAGAGTAAAATCATCTTCCATGGCAAAAAACCCGGTCAGTATGAAGTATTCTGTCTGAATCAGCCACTCTGTTCTTAATGTAGAAAAGATGGACCAAACCAGGCCTGTGTGGAGAGCTGTTTCCTGGTGCCTATTGTTGATATACCATTCTAACTAATGAATGTGTCAGAGGAAGTAGGGGCAGCCTCCATCTCATGGGACCCTTGTAAACAACTGTTAGGACAAAGTGGTTGCCAAGGTATTGACCTCATTCAATTCCTGAAGGAAGTGACCTACCTCACTTCCTTGGTGATGGAACTCTCTGAACTTGGGATCTAGGAAGCCAGGCACCCAGAGCCAGTCCCAGTCCCAGTCCCAGTGGGCACACTTGTTTGAATTTACCAAGGACAGAGTCAGTCTTTCTTGTTACCTCCTGATATGAGGATGGCCAAATGCCAGGAGAACTCTGAAGAGGGGCCTTTCCTGAGAAAGCTGCTGGCTTCTGACAACTTAACAGAGTTGGCAAAGAAGACCTGATCTGATACAAGACAGGCCATTTTGGAAGAACATAGTATGGTCCACCAGTCAGAGGACACTCCAGATAGTCACAGACCTACTTGTGTGAAGGAGGTGCCTTTGTGGTTGTGGGTGTGAGTTCGTGGTTTTGTCTCATGTTCTGAGAATAGGTAGAAAAGGTGGTTTGTTTGGTTTCGAGTTGACTGTTTCTAGTAAGTCGTTTGACAAGGCGAGTTTTTCTATGTCTCTATATCCACTGTGTCCATTGTTGTAGTCTTTAGAAAAGAGAATGCATCAATGGAGGTGTCCTGTCTAGTAGGAAGCTTCCAGGCATTTATTCTGCCCTTTTTATAAATGGACTGTTGCTTGTCTAATGGACAGGCAACACTTATTATCTTCCTAAGTTCCTTTTGTATTCCTGAATTCTGGCCTCTCTCCAGAATAGCCTCATTGTTTTGTGTTCAAGATCTGTACCACCTCCAAACTCTGTGACATGGCCATGTACTGGATAGCTGAAGGGAATGGGAAGATTTCAGAAAACTCAGGTATCATTGTAAACAGAAAAGTCTCAGTGGAGAAACCCTGCTTTGGGCAATTTGCTTACCTATGGTTCCCTTGCCCTGAATGTTAGGAAGGTCTTTGCCTCAGGCCACCCCTTTTTGAAGCCTGAAGAAAACAGTATTCAAATGGAAAGGAATGGGCATCACCTGTGGCTCTTTGCTTAATTGGTTTGAAAAGGGATGTGTCTGAATCAGCCTCTTGGCCCTGTGTGAGGTTGCGGCTTTGAATCTCAGAATAGATCTAAAGAAAGATCCCATGTGTGCATCCAAAACAAAAATGGCCAAAAGAGCAGTCATTGTGGATGAAGTCTTTCGCCTTCCTCTGTAAGTTTCCTGACCTCTATCAAGCGAGAATAGGGAAGATACACTAAGCCAATTGAGGGCTCCTTTTGGAAAAATTGTACCACTGATGACATAATCAGCATAAGTATCCCAACACTACCACAATTCCCTGCACCAGCAGATAGTTCACAATGCATACAAGTGAGTTCACAATGCATACAAGTGATACATATTCCAAGCAAGTTCTGCAAGCAGTTCAGTGATTGGTATTGCAGAAGCTGTATATTGGTTTTATCTTTGTCTTCACCGGCACTGGGATAAAGATAGGAATTCTGGCAATAATGGCTAAAGAAAAAATTATGTAACATTCCAGAAGGCACTAAAAGAAAAAAATTTTCTTAACAATTTACATTACCTTGAAGAGAATTATTAAATATAATGAAAAGGAAAGGTAAAAGTAAAAAAAACAGGTCTGTTAACCTCCTATTTTTTCACATATTAAAACAATCCTGAACAGTTGTTTACCCCATTTAAATTAAACCATTTAATTCATGTGAATTAAAAAAAATGGATCCGTTTTTTCATGAGCACTCATCATATATGATATATGGACATACACATATTCAAACATATAACACAAAACACAAGTGTGCACACATAATAAATACATACAACACATAATATAATAGTAAAGGCCTTATAACTTTTAACAGGTGAAATCATCATTGCAATGTTTAAAAACTCTATAGAGAAAAAATAGAACTGATCAGCAAAACATTAACCTAGTTCTGTATGAGCTCAAAAAAACAAAAGAGAACTTCATGATTTGGTAAAGGGCAATAATAAAATAGATATTGAAAAAAGCATCCCTGTTCTGTCGCCGATGTAAGGATAGCCAAACTGGAGTTTTGCACATCAGCTGTTATGGATTTGAGCCAAATCATCTTATTTTGGTCTATAGAAATCGCTTTAGTTAATTTCTCTGGAATCCAAATCGGCTGCTGTTCTCCCTGTGGAAACACATAAACAGACCCCCGACTTTAGGAAATCACTGGGTCAGAACCTTAGTTAATCTCTCTGGAATCCAAATTGGCTGCTGTTCTTTCTGTGGAAACCCACAAACAGACACCCAATTCCAGAAAATTAATGGGTCAGGACCTTTCCATTGTCCTGTTAGAATATCCTTCCAAAGTACCTTGGGCTTATACACATGTTTTGGACACATATGCCTTTCTTCAGCACTAAGTCCTGAAAATCCAAATTTAAAAAGTTTAGTGTTAAAAAGGGTTGTTTTAAGTTCATCTTTGGGGAATTAATATCTCTTCCCAATTCCGTCTTCTTACCTTAATAAGTACATATTAATAGTTTTATGTGCTCTTTCAACTCTGCCTTGTCCCTGTGGATTGCATGGGATTCCTGTTATATGAGTAATGCCAAAGGATGAGCAAAATTGTTTAAAGGAGTTAGACGTATAACCAGGGGCATTATCTATTTTAACTCTTTTGGAATGACCAAGTGGCAAAATTTTGTAAGCAATGAGCTAAAACATCTTTAGTTTTTTTCCAGCATGAAGGGAGCCCATCAAAAATCCAGAAGAAGTATCAACTGTAACATGCAAATATTTTAATTTTCCAAATTCTGGCAAGTGTGTGACGTCCATCTGCCAAATATGGTTAGGTATCAATCTTCTAGGATTGACTCCAAGGTTAACTTGTGGTAAAATGGTCACACAATTTTGACATTGTTTTATTATTTGTCTAGCTTGTTACTTAGTTATTTTAAAATGCTTTTTTAAAGTATTAGCATTGATATGCAACTTTTTATGAAAATTTATAGCTTCTTCTAGTGTAGAGAAAATATGTATGTATGTCATGTGTAGTTTTATCTGCTAAATCATTGCCCAAACTAAGGGCTCCAGGCAATCCTGTATGTGCCCTGATATGTCCTATTAAGAATGGATCTTTTCTGTCCCAGATTAGACTTTGTATAGTGGAAAGCAAAGAGAAAACAGTAGAGGAAGGGGAAATCATACCAGCATCTTCAAGGGATAGTATAGCATTAACTATATACTGACTATTGGAAAATAAATTAAACACAGAATCTTTAAACATAACAAAAGCTTATAATACTGCATTAAGCTCTACCTTTTGAGCTGATTGTTGGGGTATTAAAAATGTAACAGTTTGATCAGGTGTAACAATTGCTGCTGTACCCATCAATTTGACCCATCAATGAATATATTTGGAGCATTCATGATAGGTGTTTTCTTGTCATTTTTGGAAAAATTACAGGATGCGATGACCAAAAGACAATAAAAGATTAGATGGTAAGTGGGTATCAAATGAAACATTAGATTTACACATGATTATTGCCCAAGTATTTAACTCATTAGCTAATTAATCAATTTGATTCATAGTGTATGGAGTAATACTTTTATTGGGAGAAATTCCAAACACTCACTTTGCTGCTTTTATTCCTATGAGTATTAATTGTCCCTCAGCCTTGGGATACCTATTAATTATAGTGCTAGAAGAATAAGAAAAATGAATCCATTATAATGGAGCTTCTTGCCAACATACTCCTGTAGGAATATTTTTTGTTGGTAGTACAATAAATAATAAAGGCAAAATTTTATCAAATCTATCCAAAAGCATAATTCCCATATATGTTTCAATAATTTTTAATGCCTTTCTTGCTTCAGGCATTAACATTCTGGGTGAATTTGGATCAGATGGACCTTTTAGGATATCAAATAAAGGTCCCAACTCTCCTCTTTGTATACCTAGATAAGGCCTTATCCAATTTATGTCTCCTAATAACTTTTGAAAGTCATTAATTGATTGGAGTTGATCTACCCCTATTTGAATTTTTGGTGGACTGACCATGGTTGAGGATAATAGAACTCCTAAATAATTAATTGGAAAATTTAATTGTACTTTATCAATTGTTATCTCTAGATTATAATATTTAATAAGTTTGTAAGTGTTGCATAAAATTCTAGCAATGCATTTTTACTTTTGTGTGCTAATAATACATCATCCATATAGTGAAATATTTGAATTTCAGAATTTTGATTTCTAAGTGGCTGGATTACTTTGTTAACATAAATTTGACACATAGTTGGGCTGTTAGCCATCCCTTGAGTGAGTACTTTCCACTCATACCTCTGATCAGGACTTTCATGATTCAGTGCAGGGATAGTAAATGCAAAACGTGGACTATCCTCAGGAAGAATTGGAATTGAAAAAAAAATCTTTAATATGTATAACTAAAACATACCAAGTTTTTGGCAAAGCAGATAATTGAGAGATCCCCGACTGAGCAGGTCCAAAAATAACCATCTCATTATTAATGGCTCTTAAGTCTTGCAATAATCTCCATTTACCAGATTTCTTTTTGATGACAAAAATGGGAGTATAATGGGGAGATACAGAAGGTTGTATATGTTCTTCCGCTAATTGTTGTTTGACCAGGTCTTGGGGTGATTGTATCTTTTCTTTAGTCAGGGTCCACTGAAGAACCCATACTGGTCTTTCTGATTTCCAAGTAATTTTTATTGTCTCAGTGGCCCATTCTGAAAATCCAACCCATGTCTGTCTGTTGCTTGGTCTATTTGAATTGGTGCTGCTATACCTTGTTCTAGTTTTTCTAATCTTTTTCCTTTCCTAAAACCTTCTCTAGCCATAATAGTGGGTGCATTTTGATTGATGTTATTTGTTAATGTCAAACCTAATTGATCTAAGACATCTCATCCCCATCAATTTACGGGAAGATGATCCAATACATATGGCTGTATAGTTCCTTCACATCCTTCATAATCTTTTCAATCTAATACCATTGCACTTCTATGGGGATTAGTCGCCACTCCTAGGTCTCAAAGTGTTTGAGTGGCTTGTTGTAATGGCCAATGTTTTGGCCATTCTTGATGAGAGATGATGCTAAGGACTGCACATGTATCCAGTAGCACATTAAATTCATGTCCTTGAATATTTGGTTTTAGCTTGGGGCGAGAATCTAAATTTAAAGAAAGCATAGCCCAATCTACACCTGTGGAGCCTAATCCCTTGGAACCTCTTTCTACAGCATGACTGGAAATTTTATCATGTAGACTGGGTATTATTAGTAACTGTGTTATTCTATCTCCTTGTGCAATTACTGATATATCATTTGGAGAACTGGCTATAAATTTTATTTCACCTTCATAATGAAGGGATCAATTACCCAAGGACTTATCATAAGTCCTTTTAGATTAGAAGAGCTGCGTCCCAATAATAAGCCTACTGTTTTTTTGGGAAGAGGTCCTTTCACCCCTGTGTGAATGATTTGAACCCCCATCTTGGCAGTTAGTACTGATCTGGTGGAGGCGCAGATGTCCAACCCTTCGCTCTCTCTGATTTGTCTGATGAGGCGTATGATGGACAATGTGTCCTGGGCACTACACTGATGGGGTTGCTGTGTTCCTCTAGTGCTCCGTATATTTGTGGTTTTGGGCCCCAGAGCATTGGGCCCCCCTGTCCATTTTTTGGCAATTGAGCCCAATGCCTTTCTCCATGAAATCGTGGATAAACAGCTGGTCCTGGTTCGTTTTTTGATAATGAGGTATTCTCTATGGGGGTTTGAGAATGGCATTCATATAGCCCAGCGTCTCCCTCTATGGCATCGTGGGCAAATACCCATTATTCTGCTCCTTTGGAACCTAGTTTTGTTAAACCCTCCTCCTATGGAGCAATTCCTCTTACAATATCCTGTTTGTTGACAATTGTAGCATGTTCCTGGCCTTGCATCTAAAGCCTGTTCTACTGCAGCTGCCACAAATTGCCCTTGTTCATTGATGTCTCTGGCATCTAAAGCCTGTTTTACTGCAGCTGCCACGACTTGCTCTTATTCATTAATGTCTCTACATAATTTAATATATGTGTTTAAATCTTCATGTTTCCATGGTCTAATGATATCTCTACACCAACGATTTGCTTGGTCATAAGCCAGTTGTTTTATTAATGGCATTGCTAGTTCTGTATTCCCAAAAAACTCTGTTAGCGGTTTGAATAAGCCTATCTACAAATTCAGCTCCTTGTATTACCTTAGATAATTGACCTTGTAAACCTCCATGTCCTTGTAAAGTCTTCCATGCCCTAACCGCCTCTGCAGCAATTTGTGCATATACACCAGGATCATATGCAATTTGTTGCTGCTGATCCTCATAAGGTCCCTTTCCTAACAACATATCTAGATTTCTCTGAGGATAACCAGTTTCTGCATTTCGCCTAGCCGTCTCCTTGCAAAATTCCTCATTGGCAACCTTCCATAACAGGAATTGACCTCCATTTAGCACAGCTTTACACATATTAGCCCAATCTACTGGCGTCATATTCAAGTTGTTAATGGATTCCTCCAAGCTTACAATGAAGGGTGCTTGAGGACCATAGGTTGTTACAACCTCTTTTAGGTGCTTCACTATTTTGAAATTTAAAGCATGGTGAATTCGCTGCCCTCCTACCTCAAATACAGGGCATGTTAATACTTCAGATCCTGTCTCAGGATCCGAACTATCAACTGCGGGGTTTGGGGGCCTCCCAGCATATGGAGGTGACCTTGTTATTTGGACATTTACATACTCTGGTGATAGAAAGGTGTTAGTAACAGTCTCCTGTAGAGGTGGCGCTGTTGATTGGAAACTTATGCCCTCTGGTGATAGAAAGTTGTTAGTAGCAGTCTCCTTTTGTAACTTTTCCCCTGATGGCATTTTCTGCCCTAAGCTTTGTTCCTCTATCTTTGTCTGAACTAAAGTCTTTGGACTAAGCAAACCAGATATGAATGTCCCCAATGGCAATGTGTGAACTGGCAGAGTCCCTGGGCTGTTCTTTTCTCCTCTTTTTAATCTTCACCATGATGGTTCCATTATGGTACATTTAACAACTCCATGTTAAAAAGCCATGGGCTACATTTTTGTATTGTATCAACGTATGCCCTGACTGTTCTTGACTTTAATGAGATGCCTCCTTCCTCTAACAATTTACTTAACAGTCTTTCAGTTTGTTTTTTACTAATTTCTGATCCCGTATTTCTACTATAATACAACCCAACAAGATGATGCCAAACAAAACCGAGACAGAATGAAATAAAAAGGGAACAACAAAAAGTCATTATGGCCTTTCTATCCTCCTGACATGTGAATCGGTCCTTTTTCGCTATCTGTTCCTCAGACGTAAATAATTTTTCCTCAAATGTGAGAGGTTTTCCTTCCATCTCACTCATCTCCATGGACAGGCAAGTTAAAACAAAAGTGAAGCAAAACAAAAGAGGAATCCTAAAATGGCTACCCATCCTCTCGCCCTGCCCTCAGGGGAGAGCAGTTTACCTTAGCACTTACCCTCAGTCGCTGCCCTGCGAGCCACCAAACGCTGCCGTCTTGCTGGGCATGATTCAAGAGCCACTTTTCAAAAGAAACAAACTTTATTTTTAGAACCACACATGACAAACAAAACAGCTCCTCAGGAAAAAAAACCCTCAGAGCCCAACTGCCACCACTGGCTTCCTTGTAAAGTCTCTGTCACACCCACCAGCCTCTCCACCTTCTACAATTCTCCTGCTCTTGATGCCGTTTGGCTGGGTCACGTGGGTGGAGCCAAAAAAGTCCCACAATGAGCAGCTCCGTGGTCTGAAAGGGCAGGGAAACAGCCCAATGAGCATCACTGCAGAGGAGCCAATCAGCTAGATGTTGCTGGGGCTGCTGTGAGCCAATCATCAGCTGGCAGTCGAAAAGGGCGGGGAAAAAGCTCAATGAGCATCTCCAATGAGCATCACCACAGAGGAGCCAATCAGCTAGATGTTGCTGGGGTAGCTGTGAGCCAATAATCACCTGGCAGGTGGATGTTGCTGGGAGCTGGAAGTTTGTTGGGGCCCCTTCAGCTGTGGCTCTCAACAAATTAGTCTCCTTTCTCTGTAGACTATTCAGCACATGTATTTTTATATGCACATATAGAATCCTACCTGTTATCACACCTACATTTTTGTGAGGTTGCTGACGAGGCAGATACAAGTTATGAGAAGAGATCACTCCTCCTAAATACTGTTGGAATTGAAAATTCAACCTATGGGTGAGATTCCTAGTAGAACAACATTATACATAAATCCATTTTCGGTGAAATAAATATTTTTGCACCTGTGGATGATATATATTTCATGATGAATTTCGATTGGCAAATATATTGCTTGTTTTTAATGTCTGTGTGTGTGTGTGTGTGTGTGTGTATACACACACTCTCCATATTTTTCAAAATATGAAATATATGAATCTTATTATACACTCCTTAAAATCATTCATATTCATGTATGTGAATTTATGATCAGCTTTTCACAAGATTATTCTCAGAAATATTCATCCACCTGAAATACATATCTGTTTCCTAGTACTGAAAACTAACTTCTGTGAATGGTGCATACAAATCCTAATATTTCTACAGTAAAACCTAGTTCAACAACAATGCAAGCAGTGTCCCATGGGACATGATGTGTATTTTTAGGTTCATTTTTATTAAACAGAGGTACATTACTATTTCTTCAGGTTATGCACAAAATAGGATATATATTTCAACCACAAGTTCACAAATTTATAGGCATTTGTTTCAATTTCAATCACCTCCTGCTTCAAAACACATATATTCCTCCAAGGTTCTTGACTTGTCTTTTCATGAGAGTTCTTTCCAAACACATTATTTTCGATTTCCATAATCATAATTGAAGCAAAACTCACACACTTTTCATGATAAACCATAACCCTAATATTACCATTAGTGTATAACTGGTTGTAATGAATGTATGTATATCAATTTAAGATTTCTTGTATATTTTCAGATATCAAATCAATCCACTATTTAAAGTTGGAACCAGTTATATAATTTATTCACAGTATGGTCTATTCATACAGTATTTCTATATACATTGACACAGGGTACTCTACTATGTTCCCCAATTACGTCTTCAAAATATTGTTCCCAGTAATGGTGGAAGAAATGCTCATGTCACCTGATCTACATATAAATTTTAACAGAGTAATATTCTGGACACAGAAAGCAAAACTCACTCTTATGATTGTAGCAAAGCCTAAAAGGAAAATGAGCAAGGATTACTAAAAATATCTATGTCCCAGTTGTTTAATGCTCTCATATGTAAATCCTATTGATAAATTCTATGTATTTGTTTCTTCCTAAGATTATTTATTCAACCTCAATCATGTTGAAAATGTCTAATCCTATCCCTCACTTTATACTTTGCTTGATTTCTTAATGTGTCTATTGATATCTGCTTTCCTACAAATTTTCCCCAGTTCATCATTGTGCCTGACTCTTCACATGTGCTGACATTTACATTCACTCTCTTATTGAAAAGAAATTGCTAAAGAACTTTTGGTCCAAATCCTATCCTCACTGTTGTTTCTAAACCTAGAGACTATCGTCCTAAACATACGGACTTTCCCTTTATTACTGGATGTTCTTTTCAACATTCAATAATCCAAGGTACAAGTTCCTATGCCATTGTATATCGATTTATCTGAGACATCTGTGGAGAACATAATTCAAAGCTAAGTAACCCACTCAAGGGCCCAATGCCCATCTGGGCTTCAAATCTTACCTAGATTTCTGTTTTCATACTTATATTTCACCTATATATTCTTGTAAATATTGCAGATTCCCAGTACCAATATTCGTCCTGCAGAATGATTCCTAACGCAAATCGAACGTGTTATTAACCCTAACCATACACTTTTCCCTCAATCTAACATTACGGAAGAGCAGGGACAGTGTGACCGGGAAAGTCTCAGTGCAGAAACCCTGCTTTGGGCCTTTTGCTTACCTATTTTTCTGTTGCCCTGAATGTCAGGAAGGTCTTATCCTCAGGCCACCCCTTTGTGAAGCCTGAAAAAAACAGGTTTCAAATGGAAATGAATGGGCATCACCTGTGGCTTTTTGCTTAATTTCCTTGGAAAGGGATGTGTCTGAATCAGCCTCTTGGCCCTGTGTGAGGCTGTGACTTAGATTATCAGCACCTGATGGATCTAAAGAAAGATCCCATGTGTGCATCCAAAACCAAAATGACAAAAAGTTCAGTCATTGTGGATGAAGTATCTTCCCTTCCTCTGTTAGATTCCTGACTTCTATCAAGTGAGTATAGGGATCCTTTGGGTCATATGAGTTCTTCAAGACCTGAAGAAGTGCTTGGGTTTCTTATGACTCCAAATCACATAAAGAATCTGTAGCTATCAGTCAGAAGTAGTCAGTCAATATTGCTCCCAGAAATGGTGGAAGAAATACTCATGTCACCTTATCTACATATACATTTATTCACAGAAATATTCTGGACACAGAATTCAAAGTTCACATTTATGGTTGTACCAAAGCCTAAATGGAAAATTAACATGGATTACTAAAATCATCCATGTCCAAGTTGCCTAATGCTCTCAAATGTCAATCCTATTGGTGACTACATATTTGTTTCTTCCTAAGATTGCATATTCAAACTCAATTCTTTGAAAATTCTAAGCCTATCTCTCACTTTTTACTTTGCCTGATTTCATAATGTCTCTATTGATATCGGCTTACCTACATATTTTCCCCAGTTAATCATTGTGACAGACTCTTCACATGTGCTTACATATAAATTCATTTTCTAACCGAAATCCTATTGCTAAAGAAATTTTGTTCCAAATCTTACACTCACCCTTCTTCCTAAACCTACCTACTATCTTCCTAATCCTACCAACTATCCCTTTTTGACTTGATGTTCTCTTCTACATTCAATCATGCAAGGTACAAGGTCCTATGCCATTTTATATCGATTTATCTGAGACATCTGTGCAGAACGTAATTCAATTCTAAGTATCACAATCAAGAGCCCAATGCTTTTCTGGCCTTCCAATCTTACTTGGATTTCTGTTTTCATACATACAGTTCACCTCTATATTCTTATAAATATCACAGGATGCCAATACCATTATTCATCCACAAAATGATTCCTAACCCAAACTGAACTTGTTATTAACCCTAAACATACAGTGTCCCCTCAATCTTACCTTACAGAAGAGCAGGGACAGAGTTGGTCTTATAATACTGGAATGTAGGGGATCTTCTACCTGATGAGAACTTCAAAGGTCCATGCTGAAAGGATCCCTGGAGAATATGTAGGCAGCTATGAAGGACCTGAGAGAGCACAAGTCATCTTACATGGCAAACAACCTGGTCAGGATGAAGGGTTTTGTCTTAATCGGCCTCTCTCTCTTCTTAATGTAGAGAAGATGGACCAAATCAGGCCTGTGTGGAGAGCTGTTCCCAGGTGCCTATGGTTGATATACCATTTTAACTTGTGAAAGTGTCACAGGAAGTAGGGGAAGCCTCCATCTCATGGGACCCTTGGAAGCAAATGTTAGAACAAAGTGGTTGCCAAGGCTGTGACCTCATTCAGTTCCTGAAGAAAGTGACCTAACCTCACTTCTTTGGTGATGGAACTTGGCATCCAGGGAGCCAGGCATACAGAGCCAGTCCCAGTCCTACTCCCAGTGGTGTCACTAGTTTTGAATTACCAAGGACAGAGTCAGTCTATCTTGGTACCTACAGATGTGAGGATGGCCATATGCCAGGAAAGCTCTGAAGAGGGGCCTTTTATGAGAAAGCAGGTAGTGGCTCACCACTGGCTTTTGACAAGTCTCAGTGAAAAAACCCTGCTTTGGGACTTCTAATTACCTATTGTTCTGTTGTCCTGAATGTCAGAAAGGTCTTTGCCTCAGGCCACCCCTTTGTGAAGCCTGAAAAAAACAGTTTTCAAATGGAAATGAATGGGCATCATCTGTGGCTCTTTGCTTAATTGCTTTGGAAAGGGATGTGTCTGAATCAGCCTCTTGACCCTGTGTGAGGCTGTGGCTTAGATTCTCAGCACCTGATGGATCTAAAGAAAGATCCCATGTGTCCAATACCAAAATGGCCAAAAGAGCAGTCATTGTGGATGAAGTCTCTCGCCTTCCTCTGTAAGGTTCCTGAATTCTATCAAGTGAGAAGAGGGATCTTTGGATCAAATGAGTTCTTCAAAGCCCTGCAGAGGCTAGCCCATAGGTGCTAGTGATTTCTCATGACACTAATTCACATGAAGAATCTAAACCCCACAGTCAGAAGACCTCAATTTGGATAAGCAGAGAAGTATTAACGGCAGGCCTATTTGATCATTCCTGGTTCAAAGGAAGGGTGTCCAGGTCACCCTGATTTTAGGCAAATGAGTGGCAAGGGAGCTTATTTTGGACACTGACTTGGGATGCTCCCTTTTGGAAAACTCCAGCCAGAATTTATCATGAGTGTCAATATAGAAGAACATGAGGGCCATGTGGGAGTGTTTTGATTTCAATTGTGGTCATTTGTGTGGCGGTTGGAAGAGGTGACTGGGTCCACCTGGGCTTGAACTCTGCTATGATTCCCATTAGAGACTGAGTTCTGGAACTGACGTCAGAAAAGTATATCCATGAATTGTGTTGGGATTTAAGAGGCCATGCATGAGAGTCGCCCTTGGAAACTGAGATCTCTGTCCAGGGTGGCTTTGCATAGAGCACTGAGAATCTCAGCCAGGATATCAAATGTTTTTTTTTAAAGAGTTGGCAGCCATAGTTGAGAGTCAGAAAACACATGGACCTCACATAGTACACATCATTGTGCCTGGATTCATGTGAGCTTTTGGCCACTTTTTGGGAAGCCTTGCCTGTGAGAATTCTCCAGAGCTTTCATTGAAATTAGCTTCCTCACCATTTAATTGTTCCTGAATTGAAATCCACAGTGCCTTCAACTTCATCCTTGAAAAATGGCTAAACAAATACCATGAAATTTTTGAAATTCCCATTACCAGATGGCACTGGTGAACCATTGGATATCATGTTGCTGATCATGAGTGTACCAAATAGTGCCTTGATTGACTGGGTTTTTTGAAAATGGTGAAGAACAGAGATATCAGTAAGTTGGAGCCTGCTGAGTAGTGGATGTAGAGCAGTGGATGGTAGGTGTGTAAATAAATACTTTTGGTAGGACCACCTGGTTCTGCCATTGGCTTCAAAAAGCCTTGTGACTGACAAGATGCAGGCAGCAGAACCTTATATGTAAAGGCATCTTGTTATATGGAGAGGTTTCAAGGCAATGTTCAGAATGAGGTTGCTATAGTCAAGGGGGAAAGCTATGTGGGATAGAAGCCTGGTTCATACATTCTCTTGGAGACCCTGACCAACCATACGTGACAGAACTCCCTCCAGCATTGTGTCCCAGTTGAACTCCTTGTATTTCCTGAAGCCAATACCAAACTCACAGTGCAGCAGTAAGAAACACCACAAAAAGTGGAGGATGATCAAATGGCTTCACAGACCACACGGGAAGACACTTAGCTCCCAGTGGCCACAGTTTACCTACAAAGAGAGAATTCTGAACTGCTGCGTCATGTTCATTAGAAAATAAGGAACCATGTCGTCCAGGTCACATAGATGCAGACCCAGATTTGATGGTGTCACTACAAATGAAGCTAAATCTCCTGACAATTACATATACTTCATGTGCCCAACCATAGAGGAAGTTTCTCACGAAGTCTTTAGGCCAGCAGAGCTCAATGTTTGTGGAGTGTTTACCCTCTCCCTTACTTTTGGAAACTGTTCTTCCAACTCCAGTGTTGTGAACTCCTGAGCATTTTCCCTTCCACATATGTATTCACAGATTTTCTAACTCCTCTTCTCTAATTGTGTCTTACTTGGAGCGATGGTTATGTCAAGGCATTGTTCTGGATGAGAGTGGGAAGATTTTTGTGTAGCACATGTTTGCATGCACATTAGATTCATTTTCATATATTCCATTTGAAATACTGAATCTCTGACACTAACCCATACCCTACTAGACTCTGAGTACTAATCCTAATATCCTGGAGAAAAAAAGAAACCTAACTGAATATAAATGCAGGCCTTTCATAGGAAGCATGGAGTATACTTGGATTTGCCTTCTGCTTTATCAAGTGTATGTGCAATAAATCTAGTCAACTTTTCATTGTAATATTTCTCCATTAGTTTTTAAAGTTACCACATATGTAAATTCCTGTCTTCCTTACTCTCTAGCCTATTCAGCACATGTATTTTTTTAATGCATGTATAGTATCCTACATGGTATCACACGTACATTATTGTGAGCTCACTGACTTTGTTATATAAAAATTGTGAGAAGAGATGACTCCCCCTAAATACTGATGGAACTGAAAATTCAACCTATGGGTGAGCTTCCTAATGAAAAACATTATACATAAATCCATGTTCATTAAAATGAATATTTTTGGATATGTGGATGAATTATATTTCATGATGAATTTCGATTGGCATATGTATTGCTACATATTAATGTGTGTGTGTGTGTGTGTGTGTGTATTCTCCAGATTTTCCAAAATATGAAATATATGTGTCTTATTATACACTCTGTAAATTCATTCATGTTCCTGCATGTGTATTTATAAATAACATTTCACAAGATTATTCTCAGAAATACTCAACCAGCTGAAATACATATTGGTTTCCTAGTACTGAAAACTAACTTCAGTGAATGGTGCTTACAAATCCTAATATTTCAACAGTAACTGACCCAGTTTAACATCAATGCAAGTAGATTCCTAGGGGACATGATGTGTATATTGAAGTTCATTTTTATTCCACACTGGTACATTACAATTTCTTCAGTTTTTGGACATCATAGAATATATATTTTCATCCACATGTTCACAAATTTATAGGCTTTTGGTTCACATTCACTTACTTCCTACTTCAGAACACATGTATTCCTCCTTGTTTCTTTATTGGTCCTTTCACTAGACTTCTTTCTAAAAACATTTTTTTTGATTCCATAATTATTTTTGAAGCAAAACTCACACACTCTTCATGATAAACCGTAACCCTAATATTACCATTAGATATATAACTTATTGGAATGAATGTGTATATATCAATATAAGATTTCCTATATATTTTCAGATGTAAATTCAATCCATTATATAAAGTTGGAACCAGTAATATACTTTATTCACAATATGGTCTATTCATGCATCATCTCTTTAATCATCAACACAAGGTACACCTATTTGTAGCCCCAGTAATAATGTATAAGTTTTAAGAATATTGCTCCCTGTAATGGTGTAAGAAATACTCATGTCACCTTATCTACATATACATTTTACCACAGAAGTACTCTGGACACAAAAGGCAAACGTCACACTTATGATTGTGCCAAAGCCTAAATGGAAAGTGAGCATGGATTACTAAAAACATCCATGTCCATGTTGCCTAATGCTCTCAAATGTCAATCCTATTGGTGACTACATATTTGTTTCTTCCTAAGATTATATATTCAACCTCACGCCTGTTGAAAATATCTAATCCTATCACTCACCTTATACTTTGCCTGATTTCCTAAGGTCACTATTGATATCTGCTTTCCTACATATTTTCCCCAGTTAATCATTGTGACTGTCCCTTCACATGTGCTGACATTTACATTCTCAAACCGAAACCCTATTGCTAAAGAACTTTTGGTCCAACTCCTAGACTCACTATTCTTCCTAAACATACTGTGTATCTTCCTAATCATACGGACTATTCATTTTTGACTGGATGTTCTCTTCTACATTCAATCACCCGAGGTACACGGTCCTATGCCATTGTATATCGATGTATCTGAGACCTTGGTGCAGAACATAATTCAAGCTAAGTATACCAATCAAGGGTCCAAAGCATTTCTGGGCTTCAAATCTTTCCTAGGTCTCTGTTCTCATGCATGTATTTCACGTCTATATTCTTATAAATATCACAGGTTCCCAATACCATTATTCATATAGCAGAATGATTCCTAACCCAAATCGAACACGCTATTAACCCTAACCATACACTGTTCCCTCAATCTCACTTTACAGAAGAGCAGGGACAGAGTTGGTCTTTCAATACAGGAAGGTAGGGGATCCTCCACCAGCTGAGAACTTCAAAAGTCCATGCAGAAATAATCTTTTGTGAAGATGTAGGCAGCAATGAAGGACCTTAGAGAGCAAAAGTCATTTTCCATGGCAAACAACCCGGTCAGGACGAAAGGTTGTATCTGAATTATCCTCTCTCTTCTTAATGTAGAGAAGATGGACAAAATCATTCCTGTGTGGAGAGCTGTTCCTGGGTGCCTATGGTTGATATACCATTCTAAATTGTTAAAATGTCACAGAAGTAGGTGCAGCCTCCATCTCATCGGAATCTGGAAGCAACTGTTAGGACAAAGTGGTTGCCAATGTACTGACCTCATTCAGTTCCTGAGGGAAGTGACCTCACCTCACTTCCTTGGTTATGGAACTCTCTGAACTTAGGATCCAGGAAGCCAGGCACCCAGAGCTAGTCCCAGACCAAGTCCCAGTGGTCAAACTTGTTTGGATTTACCAAGGACAGAGTCAGTCTTTCTTGGTACTTACTGATATGAGGATGGCCAAATCCCAGGAAGGTCTGAAGAGGGGCCTTTCCTGAGAAATCAGGTAGTGGCTCACTGCTGGCTCCTGACAGCATCACAGAGTTGGCCGTGGAGACTAGATCTGAGACAGGACAGCCCCTTATGGGGCAATATATTATGGCCCACCAGTCAGAGGACACTCCGGATAGTCACAGACCTACTTGGGGGTCTGTGTGGTTGTGGGTGTGCGTGTGGGTCTGTGGTTGTGTCTCATGTTCTGAGAATAGGTAGGAAAGTTTGATTGTTTGTTTGCTGTGAATTGTTTCTAGTAAGTCATTATACAAGGCGAGTGTTTCAGTGTCTGTGTATCCCACTGAGTCCGTGGTTGGAGACATTAGAAAAGAGAATGCATCGATAGATGTGTCCTGTCTAGTAGAAAGCTTCCCAACATTGATCCTGCCCAATTTATGAATGGTCTGCGGCTTGCCTTATGGATGGGCAACACTTACTACCATCCTAAGTTCTGGTATTCTTCCTGAAATCTAGCTAATCTCAAGAATAAGATCATGGTTTTGTGTCCAAGATATGTACCACCTCCAAACTCTGTGACATGGCCATGTACTGGATAGCTGAAGGGAATGGGAACATCTCAGAAAACTCAATTATCAGTGTGACCAGGAAAGTCTCAGTGGAGTAACCCTGCTTTGGGACTTTTGTTTACCTATTCTTCTGTTGCCATGAATGTCAGGAAGGTCTTCTCCTCAGGCCACCACTTTGTAAAGCCTGAAGAAAACAGTTTTCAAGTGGAAATGAATAGGCATCACCTGTGGCTCTTTGCTTAATTGCTTTAGAAAGAGATGTGTCTGAATCAGCCTCTTGGCCCTGTGTGAGGCTGTGGCTTAGATTCTCACCACCTGATGAATCTATAGAAAAATCCCATGTGTGCATCCAAAACCAAAAGAGCAGTCATTGTGGATGAAGTCTCTCTCCTTCCTCTGTATGGTTCCTGACCTTCATCATTGAGATTATGGATCTTTGGGGTCAAAGGAGTTCTTCAAAGCCCTGCAGAGGCTAGCCCATAGGTGCTTGGGTTTTCTCAATACTCCAATTAACATAAAGAATCTATACCCCAGAGTCAGTAGGCTTCAAAATGGAAAATCAGAGCAGTATTAACGGCAGGCCTCTTTGATCACTCCTGGTTCACAGGAAGGGTGCCCTGGCCACACTGACTTTAGGAAAACGGGGGCAAGGAAGGTTATTTTGGACACTGTCTTTGGCTCCACCCCTCATGGAAACCTACAGCCAGAAGGTATGATTAGTGTCTATATGGAAGAAGATGAGGGCCATGTGGAAGTGTTTTGGTTTTAATTGTGGTCCTTTGTGTGGCCATTGGAAGAGATGACTGGGTCCACCTGTGCTTGAACACTGGTGTGATTCCTTTTGTTGACTGAGTTGTGGAACTTAACTCAAAGAAGTATTGCCATGAATTGTGTTGGGATTTTAGGAGGGCATACATGAGAGTCGCCCTTGGAAACTGAGATCTAAGCCCTGGGTGGCTTTGCACACAGCAATGGGAATCTCAGGAAGGATATCTCATGATTTTATTGTGAAAGACTTGGCAGCCATAGTTGCAAGTCAAAACACACATGGACTTCATATTGTAGACCTCAATGGGCCCGGATTCATGTGACCTTTTGGCCTGTCTTTGGGAAACCTTGCCTGTTAGAGTACTCCAGAGCTTTCATTGCAATGAGCTTCCTCTCCATTTAATGGTTCCTGAATGAATTGAAACCCAGAGTGCCTCCAACTTCATCCTTGAAAAATAGCTAGATGAGTACCATGAAATTTTTGAAATTCCCATAAACAGGTGGCACTGGAGAACCTTTGGATGTCCTATTGATGATCATGAGTGTACCAGACAGTGCCTTGATTGACTGGTTTTTATGAAAATGGTGTAGAACAGAGATGCCAGTAATTTGGAGCCTGCTGAGTAGTGGGCCAAGAGCAGTGGTGTGCAGGTGTGTGTTAAAACAGCTTTGGTGGGATCATGTAAATTGGGAATTGGCTTCCAAATGGTTTGTGACTGACATGGTACAGCCCCCAGACCCTTGTATGTAAAGGCATCTTGTTATATCTAGAGGTTTCAGGGCAATGTTCAGAATCAGATTCCTATGGTCAAGAGGGCTAGCTATGTGGAATAGAAGCCTGGATGTTGCATTCTTCTCCAGACCCTTACGCACCACACTTGACAGAACTCCCTCCAGCACTGTGTCCCAGTTGAACTCCTTGTATTTCATGAAGCAAATACTAAACTCCCAGTGCAGCTGCAAGAAACACCACAAAAAGTGGAGGATGATCAATTGGCTTCGCAGTCTACACTGGGAGACACTTAGTGCTCAGTGGCAACAGTTTACCCACAAATAGAGAATTAAGCACTGCTGCCCCATGTTCATTGGAAAATAGGAAACCATGTCCTTCAGGTCACATAGATGCAGACCCAGCATTGATGGTCTCACTACAGAGATAGCTAAAGCTTCTGACAACAACATATATTTCATGTACCCGACCTCAGAGGCAGTTACTCAAGAAGTCTTTAGGCCAGTACAGCTCCATGTTTGTGGAGTTTTTACCCTGTCTCTTACTTTTGGAAACTCCTCTCCCACCTCCAAGTTTGTGAACTATTGAGCATTTTCTATTCCAGATATGTATTCATTGATTTTGTAACTCTTCTCCTCTAATTATGTCTTACATGGCGTGAAGGTAATGTCAAAGCATTTTTCTGAATAATAGTGGGAAGATTTTGTGTAGCACATATTTGCATACACATTGGATTCATTTTCCAATTTTCCTTTCGAAATACTGAATCCCTGTCTTTCGTAGGTAGAAGGAATTCTCCTTCATAGAATATCCTGACACTTACAAGAAACAGCCCCCTGGGAGACATCCTGCCTGGGAGACATCCTGTAGCCATCTCTCTCTCGAAGACTTCCTGCGGCCATCTGTCTTCCTGAAACATCCTGAGGTTATCTCACCTTGTGAAGACATCCAGGAACTACTGATAAGAGAGCTTTCCCATCTCCAGCATATAAATCCCCTGTGTGAACAATAAAAGTTTGCAGCTTGATCAGAACTCCTGTCTTCCTCTCATCTCTCGTGTCTCTTGTCCCTTCATTCCTCCCCATCTATGTTTGCTGCCCACGTTGATGTGTCCTGCGGCTGGAACATCTGGCGCCCACCGACTGGGTCTCAAGCCTTTGACTGAGGGGGAACCCCGTCCTCCTGGAAGACTTGGTCAAGCGGAGCTCGCAATTGCCTCAGCAGACACCACCGAGAGACATATCCAGTTGGAGTGTGGGGATGACGCACAGTGAGTGACCCACCATGGGACAAGCAGTTTCGTCACATGATTTGTTTTTGTCAGCCCTCAAGGAGTCCTTCAAGACATGGGGGGAAGGTGTTAAGAAAGAGGACTTAAAATTTTTCTGTTCATACATAGGAGAATTGTGTCCATGGTTTTCCTTTGAAGGAACCATTGATGGTAAATGATGACTTAGAGTAGGAGACTGTTTAAAAGATTATTATGAATACTTTGGCACAGAAAAGGTGCCTGTTCCCACCTTTTCTTACTGGAACTTAATTAATGAAATTCTTAAAAGTTCACCCTTTGACAATGGTACCTGAAAATTTGTCAGTATTGGGGAAGAGACTATACAAATAACCTCTCATCCCCCCTCAGCATGCCCATCAGTTAGTACAGATATAGACCCTTCTCAGTCTCCCCAGGACCCTGGGAACCTTCCTGGTCCACCTCAAAATACCACCCTAATGAATAAGGCTCCAATGGTTACCAACTACCTTTATCCAGTTTTAAATCCCAGAGACACATTGACCCCTGGGGAGGAGGCTACCTTGGAGAAGAAAGAAGCTCACTACCATTCAGAAGACCCACCACCTCTCAGGTCCATGCCACAGCCTATAGAACTTACCCATCCACCTCCCTCCTATATCCCTCATGTCTTTTGTGCTCCGGCCCTTCAGGGGCCAACATCCCCCCCTCCAGATATTTTTTCTCCACTTCCCTTGCCTAACCTGGCTCCCTTGCGACAGTCTCTCCAGCATAGATGGGAACAGATCCAACTTTTAAAAGAATTAAGATCCCTTGACTCTGAGCTCTGCTCATTAGCCTTAGACATGGAGTCAAGGCAAGCTGCCCCTCGGTGGTCTAATAAAAAGGCTAAGCTGCTCCATCAGCCTGTTCTCACATTCCCAGTAACCCACAGTCAGATAGATATGCCTGCCAAGTCTGAGGCCAAAGACTTACATGATGATCAAGAGGAGAAAGCGGGGAAAATGGATCAAGGAGATCAGGACTAAGAGGATGAGAAGTTCACCCCCAGGCAGGAAGGAACCCAGAGTGTGTACAAAAAATTAAGCCTGCATTTTCTTGAAAAACTTAAAAAGGCTTGTGCTCACTCTGGCCTCACTGCGCCCTACAGAGTGGCTTTATTAGAAATCCACAGCACACAATGGCTTACTACCAATGATTGGAAATTTCAAACCCGAGGTACCCTCAGTGCTGGAGACTTCCTGTTATGGAACGCAATTTCAAAGAGCACTGTTGGGAAACTGCTCAAAAAAATTTAACAAAGGCCTCCTCTAAATCCTGGACTTAAGTTAAGTTAGTGGTGAATGCACCTTTTGACACTAAAAATAAACAGGCATGTTTCCCTGCTGGACTTTTGGTGCAGATTCAGACGGCTGGCTTACATGCTTGGAGACGCGTCCCTCAAAAGGCCTCAGCTACCACTTCCCTGGCAAAAATACGACAAGGGCCTCACGAGCCTTATAGCGACTTTGTTTCCCGGCTTAACCTAGCCGCAGAATACTTGCTTGGACCAAGTGAAAGCGAAAGCACCTTTATAAAACATCTTGCCTTTGAAAACGCCAAGCCAGCATGTCAGGGTGTTCTTCGAACACATAAGGATAAAAGGAAACTTTCTGACTTTATTAGACTCTGTGCAGGGGTGGGTGCAGCCCATGCCATGGGTCTCGCCTTAGGTGCCACCTTTACCAAGGCCTTTCACAATCCTGGCTCACCTACTTGCTTTACTTGAAAACAACCTGGCCATTTTACACACGAGTGTCTGACAGGCAAACAAAGCCTAGGAATAGTGTCTCCTCAAACTGGGGCTAAACCGCCCCCAGCTACTCTTTGCCCTAGATGTGGCAAAGGTCATCACTGGGCCTGTGAGTGTAGATCTAAGACAAATGCCCTCGGACAGCCTATTTCTTCCTGCTTCTCGGAAAATCACTGCAGGGCCAACCCTTGGCCCCGACTTGCCCAAGACAAACCCAGGGGCAATAAGGTTTGTTCCCTCCCAAACTACCAACCTACTTCAAAATCCTTCTCCACAATTGCCTCGTTCCAACGAGCCACCCCAGGCGGTGCAGGATTGAACCTCTGTGCCACCACTGAGACAATATTAGACACATTGCAAGGGACCCAGTTAATACCCACTAGAATTATGGCTCCCCCTCCATCTCATACGTGTGACCTTATTCTTGGAAGAGCCTCTACTACCTTATAAGGTGTTCAGGTCTTCCCTGGCATTATTGAAAATGATTTCACTGGAGAAATAAAAATACTGGCCACAGCTATTAATGGAGTTGTGGCCATCCCCGCAGGAACAAGACTTGCACAATTAATACTCCTTTCCTTGGAT
The DNA here is from genome assembly GCF_048772815.1 of Callospermophilus lateralis. Taxonomy (NCBI): domain Eukaryota; kingdom Metazoa; phylum Chordata; class Mammalia; order Rodentia; family Sciuridae; genus Callospermophilus; species Callospermophilus lateralis. The sequence continues at coordinate 10,880,362 of NC_135316.1, read as the reverse complement.
TCAGGAGGCACTTCCACCACCCAAACCTACCGCAGGGGACTGCCTCCTTGGGCTCCTCTGATGTGTATTCAGTTCAGCCAATTTCTCACAATACACCCACCCTTACGTTACTTATTGAAGAAAAGGAATTCCAAGGAGTTCTAGATATTGGAGCTGATGCCACAATTATGTCTAAAAAATACTGGCCATCTGGTTGGCCCCTCACCCCACCCTTGACTGAACTTAAAGGGATAGGACAATCAAAAAATCCTCTGGTCAGCTGTAGATCTATTAGCTGGACTGATAAAGAGGGTAATAAGTCAACTGTCACTTTTTTTGATGTTCCTGACCTAACCTATTAACCAAAGGGGCCGAGATATTTTGAGTCAAATGGAAGTTATTCTTCCCAGTCCCAATTCCATGGTGACTCATCAAATGCTTCATATGAATTTTGTCCCTGGTACAGGCCTGGGGAGACTGAGACAAAAACTGGTTGAGCCTATACAACCCATACAAAAAACAAATACATATGGCCTTGGGTATTCGGATTTTTAGTGTTGGTCCCTGACCCTCCTGTACCTCATGCAGATAAAATTATTTGGGAGACTCAGACTCCTGTGTCGGTGGATCAGTGGCTCCTTACCTAAGAAAAAATTGGAGGCTGCCTCCATGTTAGTGCAGGAACAGCTGGCAGCCGGCCATGTAGAGCCCTCAACCTCACCATGGAATACTGCAATTTTTGTTATCAATAAAAAATCAGGCAAGTGGCGCCTTTTACAAGATTTGTGTGCCATTAATAAAGTTATGCTCCCGATGGGAGCACTACAGTCAGGTATTCTCACACCAGTGGCAATTCCTAAAAACAATTGTAAAATGGTTGTTGACTTAAAAGATTGCTTTTTTACCATTCCTTTACATCCTGAGGATAGACCCTATTTTGCCTTTACTCTCCCTCGCATTAATTTTCAGGGCCCTATGAAGAGATTTCAATGAAAGGTTCTTCCCCACAGTATGGCCAACAGCCCTAGTCTTTGCCAAAATTACGTTGCTCAAGCAGTAGACCCTGTGAGAGAGCGATGGCCACAAATTTATATTTTACATTAAATGGATGATTTGTTAATTGCTGCACCTAACACCCATGACCTTAATAATTGTTACTTGGACCTTTACAAAACCCTCACTACCTTTGGGCTACAGATAGCCCATCTGTGTTTCAAACACAGGACCCTTCTACCTATTTGGGCCTTAAACTTCAAGATAATCAGATTCAAATTCTTAAAATACAACTACGTGTGGACCATCTTCACACCCTTAATGATTTTAAAAAATTACCTGGGGATATTCAATGGATAAGAACATATTTAAAATTACCCACTTGTGTACTTTTGCCCCTTCATGATATTTTGAGTGGTGATTCCCACCCCTCCTCCTCTCAAAAGCTTACTCCCGAGGCATGACAGGCATTAAACCAAGTCACAGAAGCCATTGCCCAAAAGTTTGTTACACAAATTTCTTACAACCTTCCTCTGGTTCTGGTTATTTTACACACTCCTCATAAACCCACAGGAGTATTTCGGCAGCGAAATACACATTTTAAAATTAAAGGCTGCCCCTTGCTTTGGGTCCGTTTACCCACCACATCCTCCAAGGATATTACTGTTTATCTTGCTCAGGTATCTTCTATTATTATTAAAGGTCGTTTGCTTTCTCGACAAAATTTTGGCAAAGAACCTGATAATATTTTAATTACATATACTAAGGACCAAACCCAGTTTTTACTACAGACAGGGGATGAATCAGGTATTGCCCTATCAGGCTTTTGGGAACAATTGATAACCACCTCCCCAATGACCCACTTTTACATTTTGTCCAGTTACATCCATTTATTTTTCCCCAAATTACTCAAAAGGCTCCCATTCCTCAAGCCCTTACTGTCTTTACAGACGGTTCCAATAATGGCCATGCAGTCTTTGTTGTCAATAACCAGCCTACCACCTTTGATAGTGTCTATCAGTCAGCACAGTTTTTGGATTGTTTGCCATAACACAAGTTTTTATAACATTTTTTGATAATCCTGTTAATATTTGTGCAGACAATGCCTGCATTGCTCATTCTGTGCTCCTGCTGGAGATTTCACTCACTATTAAGGCTTCTTGCAATGTGGTCTTTCTGTTTCACCAGCTTCAGCAACTAATTCAGGCCAGACAATACCCATTTTTCTTAGGACAAATCAGGGCACACTCTGATCTTCCCGGCCCTCTAACACAAGGTAATCCCCAAGCTGATGCAGCAACTCGTTCTATCTTTCCAATTTTTGTTGGCTCCATTCAAAAGGCCACGGAGTCACACAATTTTCACCATCGAAATTCCCAGAGCCTTCAATTACTTTGTAAAATTACCAGGCAACAGGCACGAGAGATAGTAAAAACATGCCCTGGTTGCACTGTCTCCCTCCCCATTCAACACTTCGGAGTTAACCCCAGAGGATTACTGCCCAATCAGTTTTGGCAAATGGATGTTACTCATTTTCCTGAATTTGGAAAAACCAAATATATACACGTTTCTATAGATACCTTCAGTGGCTTTATTTTTGCATGACCACATTCTGGAGAGGGTACCAAAGATGTCCTTTCTCATCTTGTTTCAGCCTTTTCCGTAATGGGTAAACGAATACATATTAAAACAGATAATTGTTCTGCATATACCAGTGCCAAGTTTAAACAGTTTTGTGCTACCTTTCAAATTTGTCATACTACTGGAATTCCATACAAACCTCAGGGCTGAGGCATTGTGGAACGTGCCCACCTTACCTTAAAGACTTGGCTAACCCTCTTTAAGGCTTCCGCCTTTATATTTACCACTCCCAGGCATCGCTTTAACCATGCATTATTTGCCCTTATTTTTCTTAATCTCGACAGTGAAGGCCATTCAGCCACAGACAGACACTGGCATCCCTCGTCCAATTCTGTTCGCCCACCTATTATGTGGCGCAATCCCCTTACAAATAAATGGAAAAGCCCAGATCCTCTTTTCATCTGGGGACAAGGCTCAGCTTGTGTTTTGGACCAAGAGCAAGCAGCCCCAAGATGGTTACCAGAACACCTGGTTAAACAGGTTAATGACTTACCTCAACCCAGGGACGGAGGTCCTCCCCCTGAGGACAAATTTTCCTCTTTTTCAGATGCAGCCAACAATCTGTGTTTGGATTCTGCTTAAGGCACTTCTGCTGAACAGGGTTGTACATGGAGGCCTTGGCCCTCCACCTTCCAACATCATGGAGTACCTTTTTGGGTCCCCCTGCGAGTGCAAGTGAGGATCTTGGACTCAGGCTCCCACTAGTTGGACCCAGACTGCTTACTGCGTGACTAAAGTGGTTTACCTCCTGGCCGAGGTTGATAATAAACTCAGAGTAGTTCATCAGCCTAAATGTGTATGTGTTAACAAGCCAAAGATTATTCCCCCTAGTACAAGTAAAGCTCTCCAAAATTGTTCTGCAACCTGTACGAATACAAAGGCGATGTATGGCTCTTGTTATGTGTCGCCCTTAATTTGTGTTAACAAGCAAGGAGAAAAATTTTTTGAAGCCTCCCTAACTAAACCTCATGCAGAAGTGGGAACCACTATTCATTATACCCCCTTTCTTTTTGACCAGGGAGGAGATGGCAAATACACCAAGCTACAGTCACCTGGGTGGCAAGGCACTGTTGGTAAACCCTCCTGCTGGCCCATTAAGGCCCCTACAGGGGTCTCTTATTGTGGAGGACCCACTGATGCTGCCAAGCATTCTCAGATAATCAAACTTTTGAAACCCCAAATTCCTGAGCTCACATATCATCCCTTAATGTAGCCTAAATCCCAGCTCCCAGGTTTAGATACCAATACATTAGAAATTTTGGAAACTACCTTCTCCTTGCTTAATAATTCCAACCCCACCATTGCTGGTGATTGCTGGCTCTGCATGACAACAGGGACAATCATGACTATGGCAGTTCCTAATAATTCTATCATTGACAATGATAATACATGCCAACCCGGATTTTTTTATAATTACAGCCTATAGGCACATTTACATTATGTCTTTTAGGCACGATGCAGAATAATACCTATGATATTGATGTTGGAGTTACTTTCTTTGGAAATTGCTCAACAGTACAAAATTATTCCTCACCCAACCCATGTCTTTGTTACCCAATGGCACAGTTTTTATGTGTGGAGAAAACTCGGCCTTTCCCAGGCTTACAGCGAATTGGATCAGTGGCTGTGTTTTTACCTTATTCCTACCTGATATAACTATTGTCCCATGAGACGAACGTCTACCCATTCCTAGCCTATACACCTTAGTCATAAGACACAGGCAGGCAATACATGCCTTACCACTCATTGCAAGCCTTGGAATAACAGCTGCTGTGGGCACAGGTACACTGGTTTAGGCACGGCTATACACTCTTACCATCGCCTGTCTCAACAACTTTATAAATGATGTATAAACTCCATCAGGAACCATTAAAGATTTGCAGGACCAAATAGACTCCCTAGCAGAAGTGTTCCTTCAAAACAGACTATGCTTAGATTTTCTGACAGCTAACCAGGGAAGTATTCGCCTGGCCTTAGGGGAACGATGCTGCATTTATGCCAATTAATCAGGCATAGTATGCACTAAAATTAAGCAGGTTGAAGAAGATCTAAAAAAGAGACGAAGGGAACTATTTGAAAATCCACTCTGGACTGGGCTTAATGGATTTCTACCCTACCTTCTTCCCCTAATAGGCCCTTTGTTGGGTTTACTTTTAATAGTGTCCATAGGACCCTGCATTATAAATAGGCTGGTACAATTTATTAAAGAACAGATTAATATTTTGGCCTCTAAACCCATACAGGTGCACTATCTTCGTCTGGAGATGGAAGACCTTGCTGCCAACATTTAAAAGGATGTTCTACCCTTCTCACAGGCTTATTTCTTAAGTTTACATCCCCACAGATCTCTCTTTCTTACATAAAACTATAAGTAACAGCTCTGACTAACCATCTTCTGCCATTGCCATAAGGGTTCGTAATCAATGTGCCCCTTCGCTTGGGGGAGGATACACCCATGAAGTGAGGACCTTAGGTCATAATAATGGAGGGTGCAGAAAAGATACTGCGGGAGGATGGATCCACAGATACCCAAACACAAGACCTCTGAGTGACACGCTCTGGTGCATGGCGGTTGGCATGCATCCCCCTCAAAGCTGTCTCCTCGAAAACATGCCATGGCCACCAAGAAATCTTCTAGTAAACATGCTCTCTCAGATCAGGAGATATTCTAAGGCCTCCTTGAGAAACAGAGCCTCTATCACCCCCTAAAACATTGGCCGGTAAGGTATGGTCAAATATTTTATATAAGAAAGGGGGAAAGGTGAGGGGCTAGAAGGAAGTTCTCCTCAAAGAATAGCATGACACTTACAAGAAACAGCCCTCTGGGAGACATCCTGCATAGGAGACATCCGACAGCCATCTATCTCCCTGAGACATCCTGCGGCCATCTGTCTTTCTGAAATATCCTGAGGTTATCTCACCCTGTGAAGACATCCAGCAACTGATCATAAGAGAGATTTCCTATCTGCAGCATATAAATACCCTGTGAAAACTGTAAAAGTTTGCAGCATGAGCAGAACTCCTGTCTTGCTGTCATCTCTCATTTCTCTTGTCCCTTCAATGCTCCCCAACGAGGTTTGATGCACACTTTGATGTGTCCTGCAGGCCGAGACACCTGACACTAAACCATACCCTACTAGACAATGACTACTAATCCTAATATGGTGGAGAAAAATAACCCAAACAGAATAGAAATACAAGCAGTTCAGAGGAGGCATGGTGTATAGTTGGACTTGCCTTTTGCATGATATAGGGTAGGTGTAATAAATCTAGTTAATTTTTAATTGAAATATATCTCCATGTGTTTTTAAAGTTAACAAATATGTGAATATTGTCTCTCTTTCTCTGTAGCCTATTAAGCACATGTATTTTTATATGCACATATAGAATCCTACCTGGTATCACACATATATTCTTTTGAGGTGTGCTGACTTGGCAGATACGAATTGTGAGAAGAGATCACTCCTCCTAAACGCTGTTGGAACTGAAAATTCAAATGTTCGGTGAGTCTCATAGTAGAACAACATTATACATGAATCCATGTTCAGTAAAATAAATATTTTTGAATCTGGTTGATATATGTTTCATGATAAATTTCAACTGGCATATATATTGCTACTTTTAATTGTCTCTCTGTGTGTTTTGTGTGTGTGTGTATATTTATCTATCTATCTATATATATATATAGATAGATATATCTATATATATACATATATATACATATATATGATATTTAGAGAGTGTATGTATATACATATATACATACACTCTCTAAATTTTTCAAAATATGAAATATGTGTGTCTTATATACACTACCTAAATTCATTCAAGTTCATGTATGTGGATTTATAATCAACTTTTCACAAGATCATTATGAGAAATATTCATCCACCTGAAATACATATTTGTTTCCTAGTACTGAAAACTAACTTCAGTGAATGGTGCTTACAATCCTAGTATTTCTAAGGTAACTGACCCAGTTTAACATCAATGCAAGTAGATTCCTATGGGACATGATGTGTATTTTGAAGTTCATTTTATTCAACACTAGTAAATTGCTATTTCTTCAGTTTATGAACATCATAAAATACATATTTCATACACAGGTTCACAAAATTGTAGGCATTTGATTCACTTCAAATCATTTCCTGCTTCACAACACATGTATTTCTCCAGGTTTCTTGACTGGTCTTTTCATGAGACTTCTTTTCAAACACATTATTTTCGAATTCCATAATCATTTTGTAACAAAACTCACACACTCTTCATCATAAACCATAACCCTAATATTACCATTAGATGAATAATTGGTTGGAATGAATGATTGTTTATCAATATAAGATTTCCTGTATATTTTCAGATATCAAATCAATCCATTATTTAAAGTTGGAACCAGTTATATTATTAATTCACAGTATGGTCTATTCATGCATTATCTCTATTTTCATAGAAACAGGGTACATCTATTTGTAACCCCAATACTAATTTATTCGTCTTCAAAATGTTCCTCCCAGAATTGGTGGTAGAAATACTCATGTTACCTGATCTACATTTGCATTTTTTCACAGTAATATTCTGGACACAAAAAGCAGAGGTCACACTTATGATTTTACCAAGGCCTAAATGGAGAGTGAGCATGGATTACTAAAAACATCCATGTCCAGGTTGCCTAATGCTCTCAAATGTCAATCCTATTGGTGACTACATATTTGTTTCTTCCTAAGACTATATATTCAACCTCAACCCTGTTCAAAATTTCTAATCCTATCACTCACTTTATACTTTGCCTGATTTACATATGTCTCTATTGATATCTTTTTATCTACGTATTATTCCAGTTCATTATTTTGACTGACTCTTCACATATGCTGACATTTACATTCCCCCTCTACCCAAAACTCTAATTCTAAAGAACTTTCAGTCCCACTTCTATACTCACTCTTCTTTCTAAACCTACCGACTATCTTCCTAATCCTACCGACTATCCCTTTTTGACTGGATGTTCTCTTCGACATTCAATCATCCAAAGTACAAGGTTCTAGCCATTGTATCTCGATTTATCTGAGATGTCTGTGCAGAATATAATTCAAATCTATGTAAACCAAATGATCTTATTTTGGTCTATAGAAATCGCTTTAGTTAATCTCTCTGAAATCCAAATCGGCTGTTGTTCTTCCTGTGGAAACACACAAACAGACCCCCGATTCCAGACAATCACTGGGTCAGGACTTCAGTTAATCACTCCGGAATCCAAATCAGCTGCTGTTCTCCCTGTGGAAACACACAAACAGACCCCTGACTCCAGACAATCACTTGGTCAGTACTTTAGTTAATCTCTCTGGAATCCAATTTGGCTGCTGTTCTCCCTGTGGAAACACATAAACAGACTCCCGACTCCAGGCAATCTCTGGGTCAGGACCTTCGTTAATCTCTCTGTTATTAAAATCGGCTGCTGTTCTCCCTGTAGAAACACAGAAAAAGACCCCCAAGTCCAGACAATTATTGGGTCAGGACCTTTCTGTTGTCCTGTTAGAATATCATTCCAAAGTACCTTGAACTTATGCACATTTTTTGGACACATATGCCTTTCCCCAGCACTAAGTCCTGATGAATCCAAATTTAAAAAGTTTAGAGTAAAAAGGGTTATTTTAAGTTTATCTTTGGGGAATTCATACCCCTTCCCAATTCCGTCTTTTTGCTTTAATAAGTACATTTTAATAGTTTCATGTGCTCTTTCACTATGCATTGTCCCTGTGGATTGTATGGGATTCCTGTTATATGAGTAATGCCAAATCATGAGCAAAATTGTTTAAAAGCGGTAGGAGTATAATCAGGGGCATTATCTGTTTTTAACTGTTTTGGAATGTCCAAAGTGGCAAAATTTTGTAAGTAATGAGCTATAACATCTTTAGTTTTTTCCCCCGCATGAAGGGAGCCCATCAAAAATCCAGAAGAAGTATCAACTGTAACATGCAAATATTTTAATTTTCCAAATTCTGGCAAGTGTGTGACATTCATCTGCCAAATATGGTTAGGTATCAATCCTCTAGGATTGACTCCAAGATTAACTTGTGGTAAAAAGGTCACACAATTTTGACATTGTTTTATTATTTTTCTATCTTTTTCCTCAGTTATTTTAAAACACTTTTGTAAAGTATTAGCATTGACATGAAACTTTTTATGAAAATTTGTAGCTTCTTCTAGTGTAGAAAAATTATGTATGTATGGAATGTGTAGTATAATCTGCTAAATCATTGCCCAAACTAAGGGCTCCAGGCAATCCTGTATGTGCCCTGATATGTCCTATAAAGAATGAATCTTTTCTGTCCCAGATTAGACATTGTATACTGGAAAGCAAAGAGAAAACAGTAGAGGAAGGGGAAATACTACCAGCATCTTCAAGGGATACTATAGCATTAACTATATACTGACTAAGAGAAAATAAATTAAATACAGAATCTTTAAACATCACAAAAGCTTGTAATACTGCATTTAGCTCAACCTTTTGAGCTGATTGTTTAGGTAGTAAAAATGTAAAAGTTTGATCAGGTGTAACTATTGCTGCTGTGCCATGATTTGTCTCATCAGTGAATATACTTGGAGAATTCATGATACGTGTTTTCTTGTCATTTTTGGAAAAATTACAGGATGTGATGACCAAAAAGACAATAAAAGATTAGATGGTAAGTGGTTATCAAATGAAACATTTGATTTACACATGATTACTGCCCAAGTATTTAACTCATTATCTAATTTATCAATTTGATTAAAAGAATATGGAGTAATAATTTTATTGGGTGAAATTCCCCACACTCCCTTTGCTGCTTTTATTCCTATGAGTATTAATTGTCCCTCAGTCTCAGGATACCTAGTAATAATAGTGTTAGAAGAATAAGATAAATGAATCCATAATAATGGACCTTCTTGCCAAAATACTCCTGTAGAAATACTTTTTTTGTTGGTAGTACAATAAATAATAAAGGCAAAATTATATCAACTCTATCCAAATGAATATTTCCCATTTATGTTTCAATGATTTTTAATACCTTTCTTGCTTCAGGTGTTAACATTATGGGTGAATTTGCATCTAATAGACCTTTTAGGATATCAAATAAAGGTCCCAACTCTCCTGTTGGTATAATTAGTTAAGGCCTTATCCAATTTATGTCTCCTAATAACTTTGAAAGTCATTAATTGATTGGAGGTCATCTACTCCTATTTGAATTTTTGGTGGAGTGACCATGGTTGAGGATAATAGAACTCCTAAATAATTTATTGGAAATTTTAATTGTACTTTATCTATTGCTATCTCTAGATTATAATTTTTTAATCAGTTTGTAAGTGTGGCATATCATTCTAGCAATGTGTTTTTAGGTTTGTGTGCAAATGATACATCATCAATATAGTGAAATATTTGTAGTTAAGGATTTTGATTTCTAAGTGGCAGGATTACTTTGTTAACATAAATTTGACACGTAGTTGGGCTGTTAGTCATCCCTTGAGGGAGTAATTTCCACTCTTACCTCTGATAAGGAGCTTCATGATTCAGTGCAGGGATAGTAAATGCAAAACGTGGACTATCCTCAGGATGAATTGGAAATGAAAAAAAAAAAACAATCTTTAATATGGATAACTAAAACATACCAAGTTCTTGGCAAAGCAGACAATTGAGGAATCCCTGATTGAGCAGGTCCCGTAATAACCATCTCATTATTAATGGTTCTTAAATCTTGCAATAATCTCCATTTACCAGATTTCTTTTTGGTGACAAAAATGGGAGTATTATGGGGAGATACAGAAGGTTGTATATGTCCTTCCGCTAATTGTTGTTTGATCAGGTAATGGGCTGCTTGTAACTTTTCTTTAGTCAGGGGCCACTGAGGAACCCATACTGGTCTTTCTGATTTCCAAGTAATTTTTATTGTCTCAGTGGCCCTTTCTGAAAATCCAACAAATTCCGTCTGTTCCTTGATCTATTTGTGTTGGTGCTCCTATACCTTCTTCTTGTTTTTCTAATATTTTTCTTTTCCTAAAACCTTGTCTAGCCATAGTAGTGGGTGCATTTTGGTTGATCTTATTTGTTAATGTCAAACCTAATTGATCAAGGACATCTCATCCCCATTAATTAACGGGAAGATGATCCAATACATATGGCTGTATAGTTCCTTCACATCCTTCAGGATCCTTCCAATCTAATACAATTGTGCCTTTATGGGTATCAGTCGCCACTCCTAGGCCTCAAAGCATTTGAGTGGCTTGTTGTAATGGCCAATGTTTTGGCCATTCTTGACGAGAGATGATGCTAGGGTTTGCACCTGTATCCAGTAGCCCATTAAATTCATGTCTTGAATATTTAGTTTTAGCATGGGGCGAGAATCTAAATTTAAAGAAAGCATAGCCCAATCTACACCTGTGGAGTCTAATCCCGTGGAACCTCTTTCTACAGCATGACTAGAAAATTTATTATGTAGGCTGAGTATTATTAGTAACTGTGCTATTCTATCTCCTGGTGAAATCACTGATAAATCCTTTGGAGAACTGGCTACGATTTTTATTTCACCTTTATAATCGGGAAGAATTACCCAAGGAATTATCCTGAGTTCTTTTAGAGTAGAAGAGCTGCGTCCCAATAATAAGCCTACTGTTCCTTTGGGAAGAGGTACTTTCAGCCCTGTGGAAATTATTTGAACCCTCATCTCTGGAGTTAGTACTAATCTGGCAGCGGTGCTGATGTCCAACCCTGTGCTCCCTCTGGTTTGTCTGACGAGGGATCTGATAAAGAATGTGTCCTGTGCACTATCCTGATGGGGTTGCTGGGTTCTTCTAGTGCTCCGTATATTTGTGGTTTTGGGACCCAGAGCATTGGGCCTACCTCTCCATTTTTTGGCAGTGGAGCCCGATGCCTTTCTCCATAATATTGTGGATAAACACCTGGTCTTTGTTCGTTTTTTGATAATGAAGTACGCTCTATGTTGGTTTGAGAATGGCATTCATTAGCCCAATGTCTTCCTCTATGGCATCGTGGGCAAATACACGGTATTCTACTCCTTTGATTCCTAGTTTTGTTAAACCCTCCTCCTATGGGGCAATTCCTTTTATAATGTCCTGTTTCTTCACAATTCCAGCATGTTCTTGGCCTGGCATCTAAAGCCTGTTTTACTGTAGCTGCCACGACTTGCTCTTATTAATTAATGTCTCTACATAATTTAATATATGTGTTTAAATCTTCATGTTTCCATGGTCTAATGATATCTCTGCACCAACAATTCCCTTGGTCATAAGCCAGTTGTTTTATTAATGGCATTGCTTGTTCTGTATTCCCAAAAACTCTGGTAGCTGTTTTAATAAGCCTATCTACAAATTCAGCATAAGATTCATTAGCTCCTTGTATTACCTTAGATAATTGACCTTGTAATCCTCCAAGTCCTTGTGAAGTCTTCCATGCCCTAACTGCTTCTACAGCAATTAATGCATATATACCATGATCATATGCAATTTGTTGCTGCTGATCCTCATAAGGTCCCTTTCCTAACAACATATCTAGATTTCTCTGAGGATAACCAGCTGCTGCATTTCGCCTAGCCATCTCCTTGCAAAATTTCTCATTGGCAACCTTCCATAACAGGTATTGTCCTCCCTTTAGCACAGCTTTACACATATTAGCCCAATCTACTGGCATCACATTCAAGTTGTTAATAGATTGGACCAAGCTTACAATGAAGGGTGCTTGAGGACCAGGTTCTTATAGCCTCTTTTAGCTGCTTCACTATTTTAAAATTAAAAGCAAGGTGAATTCTCTGCCCTCCTACCTAAAATACCAGGAATGTAAATACTTGAGATCCTGTCTCAGGAACCGAACTATCAACTGCGGGGGTTGGGGGCCTCCCAGCATATGGAGTTGGCCTTGTAAGTTGGACATTTACATCCTCTGGTGATAGAAAGGTGTTAGTAATAGTCTCCTTTAGAGGTGGTGCTGTTGGTTGGACACTTACACCCTCTGATGATAGAAGGTTGTTAGTAGCAGTGTCCTTTTGTAACTTTTCCCCTGATGGCTTTTTCTGTTCTAAGCTTTGTTCCTCTATCTTTGTCTGAACTGAAGGCTTTGGACAAAGTTAAACAGATATGAAAGTCCACAATGGGAATGTGCCAACTGGCAGAGTACCTGGACTGTTCTTTTCTATTCTTTTTAAATCTTCACCATGATGGATCCATTGTGGTAAATTTAACAACTTTTACTTTAAAAGCCATGGGCTACATTTTTATAATGTATCAACTTATGCCCTGACTGTTCCTGATTTTACTGAGATGCCTCCTTCCTGTAACAATTTCCTTAACACTCTTTCAGTTTTTTTTTTACTAATTTCTGATCCCGTATTTCTACTTTAATGAAACCCAACAAGATAACGCAAAAAAGAAAAAAAAAAAAAAACGAGACAGAATGAAATAAAAAGTGAACAACAAAAAGTCATTATGGCCTTTCTATCCTCCTGACATGTGCCTCCGACCTTTATCCCAATCTTTTCCTCAGACATAAATAGTTTTTCCTCAGATTTGAGTGGTATTTCTTTCGTCTCACTCATCTCCAGGGACAGGCAACTTAAAATAAAAGTGAAGCAAAACAAAAGAGGAATCCTAAAATGGCTACCCATCCTCTCGCCCTGCACTCAGGGTCAAGCAGTTTACCTTATCACTTACCCTCATTCAATCCCCGTGCGAGCCACCAAATGCTGCAGTCTGGCTAGGCACGATTCAGGAGCCACTTGTCAAAAGAAACGAACTTTAATTTTAGAACCACACACGACAAACAAAACAGCTCCTCAGGAAAAACTCTCAGAGCCTAACTGCCACCACTGGCTTCCTTGTAAAGTCTCACTCACACCCACAAGCCTCTCCACCTCCCACAATCCTCCTGCTCTTGAGGTCGATTTGCTGGGTCATCGTGGGTGGAGCCAAAAAAGTTCCCCAATGAGCAGCTCCGTGGTCTGAAAGGGCAGGGAAACAGCCCAATGAGCATCACCACAGAGTAGCCAATCAGCTAGATGTTGCTGGGGCCCTGTGAGCCAATAATCAGCAGGCAGCTGAAAATTTGCTGGCAGCTGGAAGTTTGCTGGGGCACCTTCAGCTGTGGGTCTCAACAAATTCCTGTCTCCATTCTCTGTAGCCTATCCAGCACATGTATTTTTATATGCACATATAGAATCCTACCTGTTATAACACGTACATTTTTGTTAGGTGGCAGATACAAATTGTGAGAAGAGACTACTCCTCCTAAACGCTGTTGGAACTGAAAATTCAACCTATTGGTGAGCTTCCTAGTTGAACAACATTATGCATAAGTCTATGTTTAGAGAAATGAATATTTTTGAATCTGTGGATGATATATATTTCATGGTGAATTTCCATTGCAATATATATTGCTATTTTTAATGTCTCTCTGTGTGTGTGTTTGTGTATATGTATATATTTGTGTATATATATATATATTCTCAAGATTTTTCAAAATATGAAAAATGTTTCTTATTATACACTCTCTAAATTCATTCATATTCATATATTTGGATTTATTATCAACTTTTCACCAGATTATTCTCAGAAATATTCATCCAACTGACATATATATTTGTTTCCTAGTACTGAAAACTAACTTCAGTGAATGGTGCATACAAATCCTAATATTTCTACAGTAACTGACCCAGTTTAACATCAAGTAGATTCCTATGGGACATGATGTGTAGTTTGATGTTCATTTTTATTCAACACTGGTACATTAGTATTTCTTCAGTTTATGCACATCATAGGATATATATATATATATATATATATATATATATATATATATATATATATATATATATATATACATTTCATCCACAAGTTAGCAAATTTATAGGCATTTGTTTGACTTTCAAACACTTCCTGCTTCAGAACACATGTATTCCTCCATATTTCTTGGCTTGACTTTTCATGAGACTTCTTTCCACACACATTATTTTTGATTTCCATTATCACTTTTTTAGCAAAACTCACACAGCTTCATGGTAAACCATAACCCTAATATTACCATTAGTTGTATAACTGGCTAAAATAAATGATTGTATATCAATATAAGATTTCACATAAGTTTTCAGATATTAATTCAAACCATTATTTAAAATGGAACCAGTTATATTATTGATTCACAGTAATGTCTATTCATGCATTATCTCTATATTCATAGACTCAGGGTAAAACTCTTTGATTCCCGAATATGAATTATACGTCTTCAAAATATTGCTCCCAGAAATGATGGAAGAAATACTCATGTCACCTGATCTGTATATACATTTAATAAGAGTAATATTTGGACACAAAATGCAAATGTCACGCTTATGATTGTACCAAAGCCTAAATGGAAAATGAACATGGATTACTTAAAACATCCATGTCCAGGTTTCCTAATGCTCTCAAATGTCAATCCTATTGGTGACTACATATTTGTTTCTTCCTAAGATTATATGTTCAACCTCAACCCTCTTTAAAATGTCTAATCCTATGACTCACTTTATACTTTGCTTGATTTCGTAATGTCTCTATTGATATCTGCTTTCCTACATATTTTCCCCAGTTCATCATTGTGACTGACTCTTCACTTGTGCTGACATTTAACTTCACTCTCTAACTGAAACCCTATTGCTAAAGAACTTTTGCTCCAAATCCTATACTCACTCGTCTTCCTAAACCTACCCACTATCTTCCTAATCCTACCGACTATCCCTTTTTGACTGGATGTTCTCTTCTACATTCAATCATCCAATAATATTTGGGCATGCGTCAGAGGAAGAGACCACCAAGAGACTGTACTATGCAACAGCTAAGGGTTTATTGACAGTCCAGCATACTGGGGCTCAAAGCTCCCTTGAATAGATCAGAGAGCCCTGAGAACAGCTTAAGCTGATCTTATATACTTTCCTTGGAGGCTGCAGGGAGAGAAGTTTTTTGATGGGTCAGGGCGAGTGGGCAGTCTGCGAGCAACAGGGTGAGGGAGCACATTCTGCAATTTGTCAATTGGGGACAGCACATACTGGGAACAAGATTAGAAAACAGTTGTCAATATTTCAACAGTGTTTTTCTAAGCATACAGAAAAACAGGAAGTGACAAGTACCTATTTTATTAACCTTTCATTCCCCACTTCTTCTTCTGGATCCTTTTAATCATAAAAGTGATCATAGGGGGGTGTACATTCTATGTCTGCTAGTGAGGTATTGCCATATGTTTAACTTGTCCAATTTGAGCTTGGAGAAAAGAAATTACACGGTTGAGCAAACAGGGGTTTTATAGTGAGCAATAATATGAGGATTCTTATTGGACTGGCCAGGGTTGATAAAAGCATAGTTGACCATGGGGACTGTGTGAACAAAGACTCAAACCACCCTTTTGGGCCTCTCTCTCTCTCTCGTTGATGCTCTTCAAGGCGTCTTTTTAATTTACTCATAGATTTTTTTTTACAACTCCAGTATGGTCGGAATAAAAACAACATTCTTCCCTCAATGTAGCACAAGGCCCTCTTCTCTCATGAAGAGGAGATCCAACCCTCAATTGTTCTCTAAAACAACTTCATGTAGAGAGGTAAAAGATTCCTGCAAAGCTGTGATGGAGGTTTCTAATATCTTTATTTATTGGTCTATTGCTGCTTCTAATTGGGTCACTTGTTGTGTCCCATGGACCAGGGCAGTTGTTCCTGTACCCACCCCTGCAGAAACCCCTATTCCTAATAGTATGGCTAAAGTGAGGATATATGTTCCCAGCCAAACCGGGTTGTATGCCCCCCTATATGATCTTCAAATTAACCTGCATCATGACAGTGCACTCTGTGAAACAACTTCAATTAATCACATCGATTAACCATTTCATGAAAACATAAACAATGTTTAAGTATATAGAATTATACTGTTGTAGGGAAGGACAAGGCAAGGCACCTAAGATAGCATGGAAGACAGGGAAACAGTCCTATTTGGTTGCAACCGGATTCAGAGGGCACTCCTTCTGTTGTAATCAATTAATCCCCTGAACCCCAAGTTTAGATAGTTTCAGAATTTTGTACCCAACATATAAGGGAAGGGGCTCAGAAGTTGACAGTCTGCAGAAGATCACAAAAAGCAGTTTTTGTTTCTTTTTTTTCCTCTGTTCTATGCAAGTTAACTTTTCAAGGATACCTGGGAGAGGGAGAGATTTTTCTTCCCTTTCTTTTTTCCCCCGCCAGCTGTTACAATGGAGCCCAATTTTAACTTCTTTATTGAGAAATGTAGCCATCTCTGTGAAGCCCCAGCTCAAGGCCAGAGGCCGTTTTCTCATATTTTGTGAAAAACTAGTAAGGGGGTGTCTAGCTGAGAAGTGCTGAGTTTTTTAGCCAGTGGCCAAGTAGAACAGGGCAACACGAATAAAGAAAATTTATCTACATTGAACTCTTTTATAGGGACTCTTTTGCTGAAAGTTTTAAAGTCAGCCATGGTGAAGACTTCTGGAGAAGGTCAGTTAAGACTTTTCGGTGGGCCTGGTACTGTGGGGGAAGACGGGGAAGGTGGGGCTGAGAGCACCTCCGAGGATCTGAGAATGAGGAAGGAGAGATGTAAAAGAATAATGGGAAACGGGTTTGGGATTTTCCAGGCAACAAAAACGTGAGCAGTAGAACAGGTAGAGTAGAGGGGAAGACGGGAGTGAGTATCCCAAAATCCTGTGAGGGACTTTAAAAAACTTAGTAACCTGTTTTCAGTATTGACAAAGCAACATTAAAGGCCATTTTTATTACATCTTGGATAAGTGTCTGAGGGCTCTCCTCAGCTGGTTTGAGCTCTGGGTTAGCTGGTAAGAGGACCTGGTGGGACCCGGTGTGGGCACTGAAAGGAGAAGAGAGAAATGAGTGGGTGAAGGGGTACCTCAGTACCTGCTACCTCAGCAAGGGGGCAGTGGTCTGAGAACCGGCGGAGGTTTGGGCTTTTCATCTAGTAATTGGAGGGGAGAAATCAGTTTGCTGAGGTGGGAGTGACAGCAGAGAGTCTGGAGCAGAAGGCTGAGGGTGAGGATCTATTGGAGAAGCATAGTTCAGGATGTGAGTGAAGGAGGGAAAAGGCTTCCACATAGGGGAATCGCCTTTCACCCTTTTGAGCACTTGCAGAAGTTAAAAAGTTCACGCAGAATTTGAGCATCTGGAGACCCCTCTGGGGGCCATCGGTTTTGGTTATCTAATTGGTAGTATGGCCAATGCTCTGTACTGAATTTGATGAGGAGTTTGGGTTCCATCAGGCAGCCCCTGTATGCTCACATTCCCATGACATATAGAAGAAGTCAGCTTTTCCCCCACACAGCTGTGACTGTTTGTGGCTTTGATGGTCCGCCGGGCAAACATATCAATCTAGGCTAGCCAACCTGCATCTGGCTTGTGTGTCCCTACATCCATAAGGTTTGTTTCCATTATCTATGGTACAGAAAAGATTTAATGGAATTTTAGTGGGATCCTCTTCATCATGGATATACCAATAGGAAAGAGCTATAGCCAGCTGACAAATGTCTGTATGGAGAGATGGCCACCAGATCCTAAGGGGGCTGTATGCAAGATAGTTTATACTTCTTTTCCAGTAGGATTTGTGATCACCCATCTCTGCTGAACGAACTGATGAGGGTTAGGACTACTGGTGGTAAATGGGAGAGTATAGAGCCTTATCCACATGGCGAATACGCAATTTTAAAGGGTTACCAGTCTTTTTCAGTTTCCAGCCAGAGTCTGGACAGGGCACAGGCTTGAGATGACAGGCATGGATCCAGGAAGTGATTCCATCTACCATTACCACTGTAGGTGTTATAAGTAGCACCTGCTATGGTCCTTTCCTGTGGGGTTCCAGGGATGACACCTGATGTTGTCTTATGTAGATGAAGTCTGTTACTTGATATCGATGTGGAATCCCCTCGTCCCCAGGTTGGTAGGCAGTGGCCAGCTGTTTTCACAGGTATTTCTTAGTTCTTTCAAGAGCTTTAAGTCTCTCAAGCAAGGGGGTGTGGAACGGATCCTTAGGTGTTAGAGTTGGGGTTAGGTCCCTTACGGGAGGAGGTGCACAATAGAGAATTTCAAAGGGGGTGTGATTACACAAAGAAACAGAGGGAGTATTTCTTGCATGCAACATTGCAGAAGGCAGGAGCATAGTCCAATCTTTTATGCTGGTCTCTAAGCTTAATTTCTTTAAGGTCTATTTAATGGTTCTATTCACTCTTTCTACCTGTCCTGAACTCTGGGGTGGATAAGCACAATGTAACTTCCAATTAATCCTCAGGGTCCTGGCTAACCCCTGACTTTCCGGGGCCATGAACGCCAGTCCATTATCAGACCCTATTACCTTATGCAGGCCTTATCTTGGAAAAATATCTTTAGGATATTCTTGGCCATCGTTTTCGCTGTTTCTTTCTTTCTTTCTTTCTTTCTTTCTTTCTTTCTTTCTTTCTTTCTTTCTTTCTTTCTTTCTTTTTTTTTGTGGGGACTGCTTCAATCCATCCTGAAAATGTATCTACAAAGACTAGGAGATATTTAAGTCCATTCCTTGCTGGCTTAATTTCAGTAAAATTCACTTCTCAGAATTGTCCTGGTCTGGTTCCTCGTAGGCGCTTTCCTGAAGGAAGCTTGGAAGGGTAAGCATTAACCAATTGATGGAACTGACAGACTTTTGTTAACCATTATGTTATTTCCTTTTCCTGTGAGTCGGTTAGTTTAAAACTCTGTCCTTGATCCTTCAGGAATTTCTGCAGTTTCTTTGAACCAAAGCGAGTGAGTTGATGTACAGTTTCTACTGACATAGTTGGATCCATGACTATAGGAATTTTTACTGAAGGATTTAGAAATTCCACTTGGGGGCCTTCAGGGTTAAAAGTTATTTTGGCGAGGACCATGGTGAGCAGATCTCTGCCCATCAATGGGGCTGGGCATTCTGGGATTACTAGGAAAGAGTGATGGATTTTTCCTTTTCCCAGGTCCATGGTACTCTTAGTTGTCTATGCCCGATATTTACTGCTGTTAGCCCCTTGAACTAGAGACCTTTTATTTAATAGAGGGCCAAATGTGGCCTTGAGGGCTGAGTACATTGCCCCTGTATCCACTTCAAAGTTTACTGGGGTCCCCTCCACTTCAAGTTACGCTTAACTCAGGGAGGGGATCGTAGCCCCTACTTTCGTAGTCATCCTCCAGAGTCAGAATGCCTGGCTGGTGTGGCTGTCTATTTCTGGGGCACTCTTTGGCCCAGTGTCCTTTTTCTTTACAGTAATCACATTGATCTGAGGCCAGGGGTGGCCTCTGGCGTGTGCCCAGGTATCCCTTCCTGTCTCCCTGTATCTTAATTTCTGGCCTATTTTTGTTGTGACCAGGACCTTAGTCAATGCCTTAGTCTGTCTTTGTTTCTTTTATCCTCCCTTTGTTCCCTTCTCTTCCTCAGTTTCTCTCTTATAGTATTCCTTCTCGGCTTCTCTGACTAAATCTCTCAAAGTCATATCTTGTAATCCATCTAAGCGTTGTAACTTTCTTTTAGTATCCAGGGCACCTTGCCCAATAAAGGCCATCATGACAGATGCCTTTTGATCCTCCCCCTGAGAATCGAAAGGAGTATATTTCCTATATGTCTCCAAAATTCTCTCTAGAAACATAGAGAGGGAGATTCATCAGGCCCTTAGTAATCTCTGTTACCTTGGCAAAATTAGTTGGTCGTGTAGCAGCCACTTGGAAACCCACTATTAGAGCCCGGTAATAAGGGGACAGTTTCTCCCTACCTTCAAAGATGTTTGGGTCCCAGTTGGGTCGGTTAAAGGGAATGCCGGCTTTGATTAAGTTGGGAAGTTGTGTTGGTCGCCCATCTGGTCTGAGGATACTTTTTTCTATCTTGCAGGAGGATTCTCTTTTGTTCCTCTGTCATGAAGATAGTCCTTAGGTGTTGTTGGCAGTCATCCCAAGTAGGCTGGTGGGAAAACATCAATGACTCAACCAGACCTGTGAGCCGGGTGGGTTCCTCAGAAAATGGGTGATTGTAATTTTTTAAGTTGTATAGGTCTGAAGTGGAGAAAGGCCAGTACTGGTAACCTTGCATTTTTCTCCCATGGCCATCATCAATCGTTGGCCCATGGGGACGGACGGGGTGCATCATGGGAGTTCCAGGGTTTTCAATCATTCGCCACCTGTGAGTTCCTTTAGCCGGGCCAGCTTCCTCCAGGGAAGGAGGGAATGTGTGTGCCACAAGGGAGTTATCTGGAGGGTGCTGGGCCAGCTTTGCTTCCTCCAATGGCAGAGAGGCTGAGTCAGCAGAAGTAGAATCACTTAGAGGGTGTTGTGGGTTAGGGGACGAGGGCAGGGGATAAGGAGGGGGAAGAGATTCCAGTAGAGTAAAATCTTGTGACTCAGGGAGAACAGAGGGTGAGGAGGGGGAGGAGCAGAGGGTTTGAGAGATCATGGGGGAAAGAGTAGGAGCGGGGGCAGGGGCAAGGAAAAGCTTCACCCATGGAGGAGGAGATTTGCAGAGGTCATGCCAAGTTAAAATATATGGCTGTTGATCAGGATGGCTATGTGGCCCCGGCTGAAAGACAATATCTCTGACTTTTTAAATTAGTAGGAAGTAGAAAGATCCTTTTACGGGCCATTCGACTCCAAAGGTGGGTCATTCTGAGGAACAGAGAGTCTGCCAGGTCCAGCGTTTTACTAAATAAGAAAGATTCTGAGCCCTTAAGCGGACTTTGGTCCAGTGATCAAGGGTCAGGGACAGAGGCATTGAAGTGCTCTGTTCCATAATGAAAGGTACACTAACAGTAAAAGCAACGACACATGACACAGACAAGACAGGACAACAAAGACATGCAATGGACCTCCAACACTGAGACCAGGAGTGAGTAGCTGGCAAAATCCGATGGGCTGGCAATACCAAAACTGAAAATATCACTGAGTCGAGGAGACAATTGTTCCTTGATTTCCCGAGTCCTCTGGGGCGTCCCCCAGGGATGCGCCCTGTGTCTCTGTGACACATCTCTCAGTCACTGTCGGAGAGAGCTCAGGCTCTTCATCGCCAGTGATTTTGCCAAGCCCTAAGCTGAAACATGAAACCAGAAAGAGGCCCCTTACTTGCCCCGAGAGGTGCCCTTTGGGGTCTCTCGTCCCCCCCTGCTGGAACTCTGTGGAACCTCAATATGTAAATGTCGTGTGAGTGTCGGAGGAAGAGACCACCAAGAGACTGTCTCATGAAACAGCAAAGGGTTTATTTGGGGTCCAGCATGCTGGGCCTCAGAGCTCACTTGAATAGAGCAGAGAGCCCCAAGCACAGCTTCAGCAGAGCTTATATACTTTCCTTGGAGAGGGAAGGGAGGAAAGTTTACTGATGGGTAAGGGCGAGTGGGTGGTTTGCCTGACACCGAGTGAGGGAGTACATTCTGCAGTTTGGCATTTGGGAACAGCACACTCTAGGAAAAGATTAGCAAACATTTCACAAGATTGCAACAGAGTTTTGTTAAGCATACAGAAAAACAGGAAGTGATAAGTACCTATTTTATTAACCTTTCACTACCGACTATTTCTTTTTGACTGGATGTTCTCTTCTACTTTCAATCATCCAAGGTACAAGGTCCTATGCCATTGTATATCGATGTATCTGAGAAAACTGTGCAAAACATAATTCAACACTGCCTATCCCAATCAAGTCCCCAATGCCCTTCTGGGCTTCAAATCTTACTTAGATTTCTATTTTCATACATTCATTTCACCTATATATTCTTATACATATCACAGGCTCCCTATACCATTATTCATGTAGCAGAATGATTTCTAACCCACACCGAACATGTTATTAATCATAACCATACACTGTTCCCTCTATCTAATTTTACAAAAGAGCAGGGAAAGAGTTGGTCATGTAATACAGGAATGTAGGGGATCTTAGACCTGATGAGAACCTCAAAGGTCCCTGGAAAAATAATCCCTGGAGAAGATATAGGCAGCTATGAAGGACCTGAGTGAGCAAAAGTCATCTTCCATGGCAAACAAGATGGTCAGGATAAAGGGTTATGTCTGAATCAGCTTCTCTTCTTAATGTAGAGAAGATGGACCAAACCAGGACTGTGTGGAGATCTGTTCATGGGTGACTATGGTTGATATATCATTCTAAATTGTGAATGTGTCACAGAAAGTAGGGGCAGCCTCCATCTAATGGGACCCTTGAAATCAACAGTTTGGATAAATTTGTTGCCAAGAAAGTGACCTCATTCAGTTCCTGAAGGAAGTGACCTCACCTCACTTCCTTGGTGATGGAACTCTCTGAACTTGGGATCCAGGAAGCCAAGCACCCAGAGCCAGTCCCAGTACCAGTCCCAGTGGTCTCACTTCTTTGGATTTACCAAGGACAGAGTCAGTCTTTCTTGGTACTTACAGATGTGAGGAAGGCCAAATGCAAGAAAGCTCTAAAGTGGGGCTTTTCCTGAGAAAGCAGGTAGTGGCTCACCAGTGGCTCCTAACAACTTCACAGTGTTGGCCAAAGAGACCAGATCTTACGACAGGCCATTTCGGGGGAACATTGTATGCCCCACAAATCAAAGGACACTCCCGATAGTCACAGACATACTAGGGGTAAGAAGGTGCCTTTGTGGGTGTGGTTGTGGGTTTGTGGTTTTGTCTCATGTTCTGAGAATAGGTACTAAAGTCGGTTTGTTTGGTTTGGAGTGGACTGTTACTAGAAAGTCGTTTGACAAGGTGAGTGTTTCTATGTCTGTGTATCCCAGTGTGTCTGTGGTTCTAGACATTAGAATAGAGAAAGCATGAATTGATGTCTCCTGTCTATTAGAAAGCTTCCCAGCATTCGTCCTTCCCCATTTAAAATGGACTGTTGCTTGCCTTATTGGTGGGCAACCCCTGATAACTTCCTAAGTTCCTGTTTTCTTCCTGAATTCTGACCACTCTCCAGAATAGGCCAATGGTTTTGTGTCCAAGATATATACCACCTCCAAGCTCTGTGACATGGCCATGAACTGGATAGCTGAAGGGAATGACGAGCATCTCAGAAAACTCAGATATCAATGTGACCAGGAGAGTCTCAGTGGAGAAACCCTGCTTTGGGCTTTTTGCTTACCTATTTTTCTTTTGACCTGAATGTCAGGAAGGTCTTTGACTCAGGCTACCCCTTTGTGAAGCCTGAAGAAAAGAGTTTTCAAATAAAAAAGAATTGGTTGCTTAATTCCTTTGAAAGGGATGTGTCTGAATCAGCCCTTTCGCCCTGTGTGAGTCTGTGGCTTAGATTTTCAGCACCTGATGGATCTAAAGAAAGTTCCCATGTGTGCATCGAAAACCAAAATGGCCAAAAGAGCAGTAATTGTGATGAAGTCTCTCGCCTTCCTCTGTAAGGTTCTTGACCTCCATCAAGTAAGAATAGGGATCCTTTGCGTCAAATGAGTACTTCAAAACCTACAGAGGCTAGGCCATAGGTGCTTGGGTTTTCACATGACTCCAATTCTCATAAAGAATCTAAACCCCACAGGCAGTGGCCTCAAATTGGTAAAGTGGAGCAGTATTAAGGTCAGGCCTATTTGATCACTCTTGGTTCGCAGGAAGTGTGTCCAGGCCACCCTGACTTTAGGCAAATGAGGGGCAAGGGAGCTTATTTTGCTCACTGTCTTGGTCTGCGCCCTCATGGAAACCTCCAGCCAGAGTTTATGATGAGTGTCTATGTGGTAGAACATGAGCGCCATGTGGGAGTGTTTTGGTTTTAATTGAGGTCATTTGTGTGGCTGTTGGAAGAGATGACTGGGTCCACCTGGGCTTGAACTCTGGTGTTATTCCCCTTAGAGACTGAGTTCTGGAACTGACCTCAGAGTAGTATTGCAATAAATAGTCTTGGGATTTTAGGAGGCCACGCATGAGAATCATCCTTGGAAACTGAGATCTAGGCCCAGGATGGCTTCCCACAGAGCTCGGGGATTCTAAGCCAGGATATCACATGATTTTATTCTTAAAGACTTCGCAGCCATACTTGAGAGTCTAAACACACATGGAACTCACATTGTAGACCTCAATGGGCCTGGCTTCATGTGACCTCTTGGCCACCTTTTGGGAAGGCTTGCCTGTGTGTGTTCTCCAGAGCTTTCTTTGAAATGAGCTTCCTCACCATTCAATGGTTCCTGAATGAATTGAAACCCACAGTGACTCCAACTTCATCCTTGAAAAATGGCTACATAAATACCATGAAATTTTTGAAATTCCCATGACCAGGTGGCACTGGAGAGCATTTGGATATCCTTTTGCTGATCATGAGTGTACCAGACAGTGCCTTGATTCACTGGGTTTCGTGAAACTGGTGTGGAACAGAGATGCCAGTAAGTTGGAGCCTGCTGAGTAGTGGACATAGAGCAGTGGACTGTAGGTGTGTGAATAAATATTTTTGGTAGGACCACCTGGATCTGCCATTGGCTTCCAAAAGACTTGTGACTGACATGGTGCAGGCAGCAGACCCTTATATGTAAAGGCATGTTGTTATATGCAGAGGTTTCAGGGTAATGTTCAGAGTCAGGTTGCTATAGTCAAGGGGGAAAGCATTGTGGGATAGAAGCCTGGTTCGTGCATTCTCTTGGAGACCCTGACCAACCACAGGTGACAGAACTCCCCCAGCATTGTGTCCCAGTTGTACTCCTTGTATTTCATGAAGCCAATACCAAACTCCCAGTGCAACTGCAAGAAACACCAGGAAAAATGGAGGATGACCAAATGGCTTCACAGACCACATGGGAAGACACTTAGCTCCCAGTGGCCACAGTTTACCTACAAAAAGAGAATTCAGAACTTCTGCCTCATGTTCATTAGAAAATAAGGAACCATGTCCTTCAGGTCACATAGATGCAGACACAGGTTTGATGGTGTCACTACAAAACCAAGCTAAATCTTGTGAAAATTACATATATTTCATGCGCCCAACCTCAGAGGAAGTTTCTCAAGAAGTCTTTAGGCCAGCAGAGCTCCATGTTTCTGGAGTGTTTACCCTCTCCCTTACTTTTGGAAACTGTTCTACCACCTCCAGTGTTGTGAACTCCTGAACAATTTTCATTCCACATATGTATTTACAGATTTTTTAACTCCTCTCCTCTAATTGTGTCTTACTTGGATCGATGGTTGTGTCAAGGCTTTGTTCTGAATGAGAGTGGGAAGAATTTTGTGTAGCACATGTTTGCATGCACATTAGATTCATTTTCCTATTTTCCATTTAAAATACTGAATCCCTGACACTAACCAATACCCTACTAGACTCTGACAACTAATCCTAATATTATGGAGAAAAAGAAACGTAACTGAATAGAAATGCAAGCCTTTCATATGAAGCATGCTGTATACTTGGATTTGCCTTCTGCTTTATCAAGAGGATGTATTATAAATCTAGTCAACTTTTCTTTGTAATAATTCTTTATGAGTTCTTAAAGTTAACACATATGAAAATTCCTGTCTCCTTTCTCTGAAGCCTATTCAGCACATGTATCTTTTTATGCCTATATAGTATCCTACCTGATATCACACGTACATTCTTGTGAGCTCACTGACTTTGGTATATAAAAATTGTGAGAAGAGATGACTCCCCCTAAATACTGATGAAACTCAAAATTCAACCTGTGGGTGAGCTTCCTAGTGAAAAACATTAGACATAATTAACATAACTCCATGATCAATAAAATGAATATTTTTGGATATGTGGATGAATTATAATTCATGATGAATTTTGATTCGCATATATATTGCTGCATATTAATGTGTGTGCGTGTGTGTGCGTGTGTGTGTGTGTGTGTGTCTATATATATATATATATATATATATATATATATATATATTCTCCAGATTTTCCAAAATATGAAATATATGTGTCTTATTTTACACTCCTTTAATTAATTCATGTTCCTGTATGTGTATTTATTAACAACATTTCACAAGATTAATCTCAGAAATACTCAACCACCTTAAATACATATTGGTTTCCTAGTACTGAAAACTAACTTCAGTGATAGGTGCTTAGAAATCCTAATATTTCTACAGTAACTGACCCAGTTTAACATCAATGCAAGTAGATTCCAATGGAACATGATGTGTATTTTGATGTTCATTTTTATTCAACACTTGTACATTACAATTTCTTCAGTTTATGGACATCATAAGATATACTTTTTTATCCACAAGTTCACAAATGTATAGGTATTTATAGGCATTTGGTTTACTTTCAATCACTTCATACTTCAGAACACATGTATTCCTCCATGTTTCTTTACTGGTCTTTTCACTAGACTTCTTTCTAAACACATTATTTTCGATTGCATAATCATTTTTGAAAAAAAACTCACAAACTCTTCATGATAAACTGTAATCCTAATATTACCATTTGATATATAACTCGTTGGAATGAATGTATATATATATATATATATATATATATATATATATATATATATATATATATATATATAATTTCCTATATATTTTCAGAGGTAAATTCAATCCATTATTTAAACTTGGAACCAGTTATATACTTTATTCACAATATGGTCTATTTATGCATCATCTCTATAATCATCAACACGGGGTACACCTATTTGTATCCTCAGTACTAATTTATAAGTTTTCAGAATTTTGCTCCCCGTAATGGTGGAAGAAATACTCATGTCACCTGATCTACATATACATTTTATCACAGTAGTATTCTGGACACAAAATGCAAAGGTCACACTTATGATTGTGCCAAAGCCTAAATGGAAAGTGAACATGGATTACTAAAAACATCCATGTCCATTTTGCCTAATACTCTCAAATATCAATCCTATTGGTGAGTACATATTTGTTTCTTTCTAAGATAATATATTCAACCTCAACCCTCTTGAAAATATCTAATACTATCACTGACTTTATACTTTGCATGATTTCCAAATGCCCCTATTGATATCTGCTTTCCTACATATTTTCCCCAGTTCATCATTGTGATGGTCTCTTCACATGTGCTGAGATTCACATTCACTCTCTAACTGAAACCCTATTGCTAAAGAACTTTTGTTCCAATTCCTAGACTCACTCTTCTTCCTAAACATACTGACTATCTTCCTAATCCTACAGACTATCCCTTTTTGACTGGATGTTCTCTTCTACATTCAATCATCCGAGGTACCCGGTCCTATGCCATTGTGTATAGATTTATCTGAGACCTCGGTGCAGAACATAATTCAAGCTAATTATCTCAATCAAGGTCCCAATGCCTTCCTGGGCTTCAAATCGTTCCTAGATCTCTGTTCTCATACATATATTTTACGTCTATATTCTTATAAATATCACAGATTCCCAATACCATTATTCATCCAGCAGAATGATTCCTAACTCAAATCAAACATGCTTTTAACCCTAACCATACACTGTTCACTCTATCTCACTTTACAGAAGAGCAGGGACAGAGTTGGTCTTACTATACAGGAAGGTAGAGGATCTTCCACCAGCTGAGAACCTCAGAAGTCCATGCAGAAATAATCCCTTGAGAAGATGTAGTCAGCTATGAAGGACCTGAGAGAGCAAAAGTCACCTTCCATGGCACACAACCCGGTCAGGATGAAAGGATGTGTATGAATCAGCCTCTCTCTTCTTAATGTAGTGAAGAAGGACAAAACCAAGCCTGGGTGTAAAGCTGTTCCCAGGTACTTATGGTTTCTTTACCATTCTAACTTGTGAAAGTGTCACAGGAAGTAGGCAAAGCCTCCATCTCAGAGAGCATACGAAGCAACTGTTAGGACAAAGTGGTGGCCAAGGCAGTGACCTCATTCAGTTCCTGAAAAAAGTGACCTCACCTACTTCCTTGGTGATGAGATTCTCTGAATTTAGGATCCAGGAAGCCAGGCCCCCATTACCAGTACCAGTCCCAGTCCCAGTGAGCTCACTTGTTTGGATTTACCAAGGAGAGAGTCAGTCTTTCTTGGGACCTACTAATGTGAGGGTGGCCAAATGCCAGGATAGCTCTGAAGAGGGGCCTTTCCTGAGAGGACAGAAAGTGGCTCACCGCTGGCTCCTGACAACTTCACAGAGTTGTCAAAGGAGACCAGATCTATGACAGGAAATACCAATTTTGAGAAATATCATATGGTCTACCAGTCAGAGGACACTCCAGATAGTCACAGACCTTCTTGGGGGAAAAGGTGCCTTGGTGTGTTTGGATGACAGTTTGTGGTTTGTCTCATGTTCTGAGAATAGGTAAAAAAAAAAAAGTCGGTTTGTTTGTTTTGGAGTGGAATGTTTCCAATAAGTCTTTGACAAGGCGAGTGTTTCTATGTCTGTGTATCCCCCTGTCTTCATGGTTGTAGACATTAGAAAAAAGAATGCCACAATGGGTGTGTCCTGTCTAGGAGAAAGCTTCCCAGAATTCATCTTGCCCAATTTATGAATGGACTGCAGCTTGCCTTATCCATGGGCAAGACCTACTATGATCCTAAATTCCTGTATTCGTCCTGAATTCTGGCCACTCTTCATAATAGTCTCATGGTTTTGTGTCCAAGATATGTATCACCTCAAAGCTCTGTGACATGGCCATGTACTGGATAGCTGAAAGAAATGGCGAGCATCTCAGAAAACTCAGATATCAGTGTGAGCAGGGAGTCTCAGTGGAAAAACCCTGCTTTGGGCCTTTTGCTTACCTATTCTTCTGTTGCCCTGAATGTCAGGAAGGTCTTTGCCTAAGGCCAACCCTTTGTGAAGCCTGATGAAAACAGTTTTCAAATGGAAATAAATGGGCATCACCTGTGGCTCTTTGCTTAATTGCTTTGAAAAGGTATGTGTCTGAATCAGCCTCCTGGCCCTGTGTGATGCTCTGGCATAGATTCTCTGCACCTAATGGATCTAAAGAAAGATCTCATGTGTGCATCCAAAACCAAAATGGCCAAAAGAGCAATCATTGTGGATTAAGTCTCTCACCTTCCTCTGTAAGGTTCCTGACTTACATCAGTGAGAATAGGGATCCATTGGGTCAAATGAGTTCTTCAAAGCCCTGCAGATTCTAGCTCATAGATGCTTGGGTTTTCTCATGACTCCAATTCAAATAAAGAATCTAAACCCCATAGTCAGTAGGCCTCAGATTGGAGAAGTGGAGCAGTATTAACCACAGGTCTATTTGATCACTCCTGGTTCACAGGAAGGGTGTCCAGGCCACCCTGACTTTAGGCAAATTAGGGGCAAGGGAGCTTTTTTTGGACACTGTCTTGGACTGCGCCCCTCATGGAAACTTCCAGCCACAGGTTATGATGAGTGTATATATAGAAGAAGATGAGTGCCATGTGGGAGTGTTTTGGTTTTAATTGTGGTCATTTGTGTGGTAGTTGGAAGAGATGCCTGGGTAAACCTGTGCTTGAACTCTGGTGTGATTCCATTTAGAGACTGAGTTCTGGAACTTACCTCAGAGAAGTATTGACATAAATTATGTTGGTATTTTAGGAGGCCACGCATGAGATTCTCCCTTGGAAACTGAGATCTACACCCAGTTTTCCTTTCCACAGATCACTGGGAATCTCAGCAAGGATATCACATGATTTTATTCTGAAAGTCTTGGCATGTATAGTTGAGAGTCTTAACACATATGTACCTCACATTGTAGACCTCAATGGCCCTGGCTTCATGTGACCTTTTGGCAACTCTTTGGAAAGCCTTGCCTGTGAGAGTTCTCCAGAGATTTATTCCAATGAGATTCCTCACTATTTACAGGTTCCTGTATAAATTGAAAGCCCCAGTGCCTCCAACGTCATCCTTGAAAAATGGCTAGATAAATATCATGAAATTTTTAAAATTCCCATGACCAGGTGGCACTGGAGAACCTTTGGATGTCCTGTTGCTGATCATGAGTGTACCAGACCCTGCCTTAATTCACTGGGTTTCATGAAAATGGTGTAGAACAGAGATGCCAGAAATTTGAACCCTGTCGAGTAGGGGGCCTAGAGCAGTGGAGTGTAGGTGTGTGAAAAAACATCTGTGGTGGGGCCACGTGGATCTGCCATTGGCTTCCAAATGACTTGTGACTGACATGGTGAACCCAGCAGATCCTTATATGTAAAGGCATCTTGTTATATGGAGAGGGTTCAGGGCAATATTCAGAATCAGGTTGCTTTGTTTAAGGTGGAAAGCTATGTGGGATAGAAGCGTGGTTGGTGCATTCTCCTGCAGACCCTGACCCACCACACGTGAGAGTTCTCCCTCCAGCACTGTGTCACAGTTGTACTCCTTGTATTTCGTCAATCCAATAGCAAACTCCCAGTGCAGCAGTAAGAAACACCATTAAAAGTGGAGGATGACCAAATGGCTTCACAGTCCACACGGGTAGACACTTAGACACCAGTGGCCACAGTTTCCTAAAAAGAGAAAATTAAGAACTGCTGCCTCATGTTCACTAGAAAATAAGGAAGCATGTCCTCCAGGTCACATAGATGCAGACCCAGCATTGATAGTCTCACCACCAAGGACGCTAAAGCTTCTGACAACAACATATATTTCAAGGGCCCAACCTCAGAGGCAGTTTATCAAAAAGTAATTAGGCCAGCAGAGCTCCAACTTTGTGTAGTGTTTACCCTCTCCCTTAGTTTTGGAAGCTGTTCTACCAACTCCAAGTTTGTGAACTCCTGATCATTTTCCTTTCCACATATGTAATCACAGATTTTCTAACTCTTCTCCACTAATTGTGTCTTAGTTGGGGCGAAGGTAATGTGAAGACATTGTTCTGGATGAGAGTGGGAAGATTTTTGTGTAGAACATAATTGCATACACATTAGATTCATTTTGATATTTTCCATTTGAAATACTGAATCCCTGACACTAACCCATACCCTACTAGACTCTGACTACTAATCCTAATATGAGAAAAAGAAACCTAACAGAATACGAATACAGGCCATTCATAGGAAGCATGGTGTATACTTTAATTTGCCTTATGCTTTATCAATGGTATATGTTATAAATCTAGTCAATTTTTCATTGTAGTATTTCTCCATGAGTTTTTAAAGTTAACGCATTTGTAAATTTCTGTCTCCCTTTCTCTGTAGCCTATTCAGCACATGTATTATTTTAGGCATATTTAGAATCCGACCTGGTATCACATGTACATTCTTGTGAGCTCACTGATTTTGGAAGATACAAATTGTGAGAAGAGATCACTCCCCCTAAATACTGATGGAACTGGAATTCAACCTGAGGGTGAATTTCCTAGATGAACAACATTATACATAAATCCATGTTCAGTAAAATGAATATATTTGGATATGTGGATGATATATATTTCATGATGAATTTTGATTGTCATATATATTGCTACATTTTAATGTCTTTGAATGTGTGTTTCTATCTATGTATCTATCTATATATCTATTTCTCTCTCTCTCTCTCTCTCTCTCTATATATATATATATATATATATATATATATATATATATATACATACATATATATGTATATATATATATATATATATATACTCTCCAGATTTTTCAAAATATGAAATATATGTGTCTTATTATACACTTCCTAAATTCACTCATGTTTCTATATGTGGATTTATAATCAACATTTCACAAGATTTTTCTCAGAAATATTTATCCACCTGAAATACATATTTATTTCCTAGTACTGAAAACTAACTTCGGTGAATGGTGCTTACAAATCCTAATATTTCTACAGTAACTGACCCAGTTTAACATGAATGCAAGTAGAACCCTATGGGACATGATGTATATTTGAAGGCCATTTATATTCAACACTTGTACATTACTATTTCTTCAGTTTATGGACATCATAGGATATATCATTTCATTCACAAGTTCAAAAATTTATAGGCATTTGGTTCACTTTCAATCACTTCCTGCTTCAGAACACATGTATTCCTCCATGTTTCTTGACTGGTCTTTTAATGAGACTTCGTTCCAAACACATTATTTTCAATTTCCATAATAATTTTTGAAGCAAAACTCACACACTCTTCGTGATAAACCGTAATGCTAATATCAAATTTAGATGTATAACTGGTTGGAAGGAATGCATATATATCAATATAAGATTTTCTATATATTTTCAGATATCAATTCAATCCATTATTTAAAGTTGGAAACAGCTATGTTATTTATTTACAGTATTTTCTATTATGGCATCTTATCCATATTCATAGACTCAGGAGACACCTTTTGTATCCCCAATACTAAAGTATAAGTCTTTAAAATATTGCTTCAGAAACGTTGGAAGAAATACTCTACTCACCTGATATACATATACATTTCATCTCAGTGATATTCCTGACACAAAATTCAAGGGTCACACTTATGATTGTTCCAAAGCCTAAATTGAATGTGACCATGTATTACTAAAAACATCCATGTCCTGGTTCTCTAATGCTCTCAAATATCATTCCTATTGGTGACTACATATTTGTTTCTTCCTAAGATTATATATTCAACCTCAACCCTGTTAAAAATGTCTTTTCCTGTCACACACTTTGTACTTTGCCTGATTTTCTAATGTCTCTATTGATATCTGCTTTCCTACACCTTTTCTCCAGTTCATCATTGTGAATGACTCTTCAGATTTGCTGACATTTACATTCAATCTCTAATAAAACCCCTTTGCTAAAGAACTTTTTGTCCAACTCCTAGACTCAATAAAATGGGTTGCTCAAAGCCTTGCAAAAGGTAGCCCATAGGTGCTTCTGTTTTCTCATGACTCCAATTCACATAAAGAATCTAAACCCCACAGTCAGTAGGCCTCAAATTGGAGAAGCAGAGCAGTATTAACGGCAGGCCTATTGATCACTCCTGGTTAACAGGAAGGGTGTCCAGGCCACCATGACTTTGGGCAAATGAGGGGCAAGGGAGCTTGTTTTGGACACTGTTCGGGCTGTGCCCATCATGGAAAGCTCCAGCTAGAGGTTATAATGAGTGTCTATATGGAAGCAGATGAGGGCCATGTGGAAGTGTTTTGGTTTTAATTGTGGTCATTTGTTTGGTGGTTGGAAGAGATGACTGGGTCCACCTGGGTTTGAACTCTAGTGTGATTCCTCTAAGATACTGAGTTTTGGAAATGACCTCAGAGAAGTATTTCCATGAATTGTGTTGGGATATTAGGAGGCCACACATGAGCGTCGCCCACGCATGACAGTAGGCCTCAAATTGGAGAAGCATAGCTTTTTGTCCAAATCCTTTACTCATTCTTCTTTCTAATCCTACAGTATATCTTCCTAATCCTACTGACTATACCTTTTTGACTGGATGTTCTCTTTGACATTCAATCATCCAAGGTACAAGGTCCTGTGCCATTGTATATCGATTTATCTGAGACAACTCTGCAGAACATAATTCAAATCTTAGTGTCACAATCAAAGGCCCAATGTTCTTCTGGGCTTCAAATCTTACCTAGGCTTCTGTTTGCATACTTATATTTCACCTATATTTCCACGTTAAGTAAAATGAATATTTTTGGTTCTGTGGATGATATATATTTCATGATGAATTTTCTACTCACCTCATATACATATACATTTCATCTCAGTAATATTCCTGACACAAAATGCAAGGGTCACACTTATGATTGTACCAAAGCCCAAATTGAATGTGACCATGTATTACTAACAACATCCATGACCTGGTTCCCTAATGCTCTCAAATATCATTCTTATTGGTATAATAAGACTACGTATTTGTTTCTTCCTAAGATTATATATTCAACCTCAACCCTGTTAAAAATGTATTTTCTTATCACACACGTTGTAATGTACCTGATTTCCTAATGTCTCTATTGATATCTGCTTTCCTACACCTTTTCTCCAGTTAATAATTGCGAATGACTCTTCACATGTCCTGACATTGACATTCACTCTCTAACTGAATCCCCATAGCTAAAAAACTTTTGGTCCAAATGCTTTCCTCCCTATTCTTTTGAAACCTACGTACTATCTTCCTAATCCTACCGACTATCCCTGTTTGAGTGGATGTTCTCTTCTACATTCAATAATCCAAGGTACAAGGTCCTAGGCCATTGATTATCTATTTATCTGAAACATCTGTGCAGAACTAAATTCAAAGCTAAGTATACCAATTGAGTGCCCAATGACCTTCTGGGCTTCCAATCGTTCCTAGATTTCTGTTTTCATATTTATGTTTCACCTCTATAGTCTTATAAATATCACAGGTTCCGAATACCATTATTTATCAAGCAGAATGATTCCTAACCCAAATCGAACATGTTATTAACCCTAACCATACACTGTTCCCTCAATCTAACTTTACATAAGAGCAGGGAAAGAGTTGGTCTTACAATACAGGAATGTAGGGGATCTTCCACCTGCTGAGAACCTATAACGTCCATGCAGAAATGATCTTTGTACAAGATGTTGGCAGCTATGAAGGACCTGAGAGAGTAAGAGTCTGGTAAGGATGAAGGGTTGTGTCTGAATCAGTCTCTCTCTTCTTAATGTAGAGAAGATGGACCAAAGAAGGCCTGTGTGGAGAGCTGTTCCCGCGTGCCTATGGTTGATATAGCATTCTAACTTGTGAAAGTTTCACAGGAAGTAGGGGCAGCCTCAATCTCATGGGACCCTTGGAAGCAAGTGTTAGGACAATGTGGTTGCCAAGGCAGTGACCTCATTCAGTTTCTGATGGAAGTGACCTCACATCACTTCCTTGGTGATGGAACTCTCTGAACATGGGATCCAGGAAGCCAGGCACCCAGAGCCAGTCCCAGTTTTAGTCCCAGTGGTCTCACTTGTTTGGATTCATCAAGAACAGAGTTAGTCTTTCTTGGCACCTACTGATGTGAGGATGGCCAAATGCCAGGAAATCTCTGAAGAGCGGCCATTCCTGAGAAACCAGGTAGTGGCTCACCACTCGCTCCTGTCAACTTCACAGAGTTGCACAAGGAGAACAGATCTGAGACAGGACAGGCCATTTCAGAGGAACATAGTATGGCCCATCAGTCAGAGGACGTCCAGATAGTCACAGACCTACTTGGGGGAAGGATTTGCCTTTGTGGGTCTGTGTGTGTGGGTTTGTGTTTTTTTGTCTCATGCTCTGAGAATATGTAAGAAAGGTGATTTGTTTGGTTTGGAGTGAACTGATTCTAGTAAGTCGTCTGACAAGGCTAGTGTTTCTGGGTCTGTGTATTTCACTGTGTCTGTGGTTGTAGACATTAGAAAAGAGAATGCTTCAATGGATGTGTCCTGTCTAGTAGAAAGCTTCCCAGCATTCATACTTCCCAATTTATAAATGAACAGCGGCTTTCTTTATCCATGGGCAATCCTGATATCTTCCTAAGTTCCTGTTTTCTTTCTGAATTCTGGCCACTCTCCTAAATAGGCTCATGTTTTTGTGTCGAAGATATGTACCACCTCCAAGCTATGTGACATGGCCATGTACGGGATAGCTGAAGGGAATTGCGAGCATCTCAGAAAACTGAGATATCAGTCTGATCAGGAGAGTCTCAGTGGAGAAACACTGCTTTGGGCTGTTTTCTTACCTATTGTTCTGTTGCCCTGAATGTCAGGAAGGCCTTTGCCTCAGGCCCCAATTTGGGAAGCCTGAAGAAAACAGTTTTCAAATGGAAATTAATGGGCATCACCTGTGGCTCTGTGCTTAATTGCTTTGGAATGGGATGTGTCTGAATCAGGCTCTAGGTCCCGTGTGAGGCTGTGGCTTAGATTCTCAGCACATGATGGATGTAAAAAAAGATCCCATGTGTGAATCCAAAACTAAATTAGCCAAAAGAGCAGTCATTGTGGAAGAAGTCTCTCGCCTACCTCTGTAAGGTTCCTGACCTCCATCAAGGGAGAATAGGAACCTTTGGTTCAAATGAGTTCTTCAAAGCCCTTCAGAGGCTAGCCCATAGGTGCTTGGGTTTTCTGCAAAATCCAAATCACATAAAGAATTTATAACTGACTTTCAGTAGGACTCAAACTGGAGAAGCAGAGCAGTATTTACAGCAGGCCTATTTTATCACTCCTTCTTCCCCGGACGAGTTTCCAGGCCACCCAGACTTTAGGCAAATGAGGGGCAAGGGAGTGTATTTTGGACACTGTCTTGGGCTGCGCCCCTCATGGAAACCTCCAGCCAGAGGTAATGATGAGTGTCTATATGGAAGAAGATGAGGGCCATGTGGGAGTGTTGTGGTTTTAATTGTGGTCATTTGTGTGGCCATTGGAAGAGATGACTTGGTCCACCTGGGCTTGAACTCTGGGGTCATTTCCCTTAGAGACTGAGTTCTTGAACTGACCTCAGAGAAGTATTGCCAAGAATTGTGTTGGGATTTTAGGAGACTTCGCAACAGAGTCGCCCTTGGACACTGAGATCTAGACACAGGGTGGCTTTTCACACAGCACTGGGAATCTGAGCCAGGATATCACATTATTTTATTGTGAAAGACTTGGCAGCCATAGATGAGAGTCAAATCACACATGGACGGCAAATTGTAGACCTCAATGGGCCTGAATTCATGTGATCTTTTGGCCACTATTTGGGAAGACTTGCCTGTGAGAGTTTTCCAGAGATTTCATTGAAATGAGCTTGCTCACCATTTAATGGTTCCAGAATGAATTGAAACACACAGTGCCTCCAACTTCATCCTTGAAAAATGGCTAGATAAATACCATGAAATTTTTAAAATTC
The DNA here is from genome assembly GCF_048772815.1 of Callospermophilus lateralis. NCBI lineage: Eukaryota > Metazoa > Chordata > Mammalia > Rodentia > Sciuridae > Callospermophilus > Callospermophilus lateralis. The sequence goes on along the minus strand of NC_135316.1, from coordinate 10,843,092 downwards.
CCATCACCACTTGGCACTGGAGAAACTTTGGATGTCCTGTTTCTGATCATGAGTATATAATACAGTGCCTTGATTGACTGGTTTTCATGAAAATGGTGCAGAACAGAGATGTCAGGAAGTTGAAGCCTGCTGAGGAGTGGGCCCAGAGCTGTGGTGGGCAGGTGTGTGATAAAACATCTGTGGTGGGGCCATATGGATCTCCCATTCTCGTCCAAATTGCTTGTGACTCACGTGGTGCAGCCAGCAGACCCTTATATGTAATGGCATCTTGTTATATGGAGAGGTTTCAGGGTAATGTTTAGAATCAAGGTGCAATGGTCAAGGGGGCAAGCTATGTGGGATAGAAGCCTCGTTGGTGCATTCTCCTGCAGACCCTGACCTACCACACGCTGCAGAACTCCCTCAAGCACCGGGTAACAGTTGAATTCTTTTTATTTCATGAAGCAATACCAAAATCCCAGAGCAGCAGCAAGAAACACCACGAAAATTGGAGGATGACCAAATGGCTTCACAGTCCACATGTGGATAAACTTAGCCCCCCTTTTCCACAGTTTACCTACAAAGAGAGAATTCAGAACTGCTGCCTCATATTCAGTGGAAAATAAGAAACCATGTCCTCCAGGTCAGATAGATTCAGACCCAGCTTTGATGGTCTCATTACAACGGAAGCTAAAGCTCCCGACAATAATATATATTTCAAGTGCCCAACCTACGAGGCAGTTTCTCAAGAAGTCTTTAGGCCAGCAGAGCTCCATGTTTGTGGAGTGTTTACTCTGTCCCTTACTTTTGGAATCTCCTCTACCACCTCCAAGGTTGTGAACTCCTGAGCATATTCCATCCCAGTTATTTATTCACAGATTTTCTAACTCTTCTCCTCTAATTGTGTCTTTCTGTGGGTGATTGTAATGTCAAGGCATTGTTCTGGATGAGAGTGGAAAGATTTTTGTGTACCACATATTTACATACACATTATATTCATTTTCCAATTTTCCATTCGAAATACTGAATACCTGACACTAACACCTACCTGGGTAGACTCTGACAACTAATCCTAAAAAGATGGAGAAAAATAACCCTAAAAGAAAAGAAATACAAGCAGTTCAGAACTGGAGCATGGTGTATAGTTGGAATTGCCTTTTGCATTATATAGGGTAGGAGTTATAAATGTAGTCAATTATTTGTTGAAATAGTTCTCCATATGTTTTAAAGTTAACAAATATGTGAATTCCTGTCTCCCTTTCTCTGTAGCATATTCTTCACATGTATTTTTACATGCAATTATAGAATCTTAACTTATACCACACGTACATTCTTGTGAGGTGGCTGACTTGGCAGACACAAATTTTAAGAGATCACTCTTCCTAAACGCTATTGGAACTGAAAATTCAACCTATGAGTGAGCTTCTTAGTTGAATAACATTATACATAAATCCAGGTTCAAGAAAATAAATATTTTTGGATCTCTGGATGATATACATTTCATGAATTTCAATTGGTATATATTATGTTATTTTTAATGTCTGTGTATGTTTGTGTGTGTGTGTGTGTGTTTGTGTGTATATATATATATATATATATATATATATATATATATATATACTCTCCAGATTTTTTAAAATATGAAATATGTGTCTTATTATACACTCCCTTAACTCATTCATATTCAAGTATGTGGATTTATAATCAAATTTTCACAAGACTTTTCTCAAAATATTCATTCTCCTTAAATACATATTTGTTTCCTAGTACTGAAAATTAACTTTAGTGAATGGTGCATAAAAATCCTAATATTTCTACAGTAACTGACCAAGTTTAACATCAATGCAAGTAGATTCCTATGGGACATGATGTGTATTTTGATGTTCATTTTTATTCAAGACTGCTACATTACTGTTTCTTCAGTTTATGCACATCATAGAATATATTTTCATCCACAAGTTCGCAAATTTATAGGCATTTGTTTCACTTTCAATCACTTTCTTCGTCAGAACACATGTATTCCTCCATGTTTCTTGACTGGTCTTTTGATGAGACTTCTTTCCAAACACATTATTTTCAATTTCCATGATCACTTTTGAAGCAAAACTCACATATTTTTCATGATAAACCATAATCCTAATATTACCTTTAGATGTATTGCTGGTTGAAATGAATGATGTTATATCAATATAAGATTTCTTGTAAAATTTAAGATATCAATTCAATCTGTTATTTAAAGTGGGACCAGTTATATTATTTATTCAAATTTTGGTCTATTCTTGCATTATCTCTATATTCATACACACAGGGTACACCTCTTTGTACCCCCAATACTAATTTATAGGACTTCAAAACATTGCTCCCAGAATTGCTGAAAGAAACATTCATGTCACCTGATCTACATATACATTCTATGACTGTAATATTCTGGACAAAAAAATGCAAAGGTCACACTTATGATTTTACCAAAGCCTAAAGGGAAAGTGAACATGGATTACTAAAAGCATCCAAGGCCAGGTTGTCTAATGCTCTCAAATGTCAATCCTACTGGTGACTGCATATTTGTTTCTTCTTAAGATTATATATTCAAACTCAACCCTGTTCAAAATGTCTAATCCTATCACTCACTTTATACTTTGCCTGATTTTGTAATGTCTCTCTTATTATCTGCTTTCCCACATATTTTTCAAAGTTCATCATTGTGACCGAATCTTCATATGTGCTGACATTTACATTCACTCTCTAACTGAAACCCTATTTTTAAAGAAGTTTTGGTCCAAATTCTAAACTCACTCTACTTCCTAACCTACCGACTATCTTTGTAATCCTACCAACTATCCCTTTTTGACTGGATGTTCTCTTCCTCACTCAATCATCCAATGTACATGGTCCTATGCCTTTGTATATGAATTAATCTGAGACATCTGTGCAGAACGTAATTCAACACTATGTATCCCAATCAAGGGCCCAATGCGCTTCTGGGCTTCAAATCCTAGATTTCTGTTTTCATACATATATTTCACCTAAATAATCTTATAAATATCGCAGGTTCCCAATACCATTATTCATCCAGCAGAATGAGTCATAACAAGAATCGATCATGTTATTAACCCTAACCATACACTCTTCCCTCAATCTAACTTTACAGAAGAGCAGGGACAGAGTTGGTCTTACAATACAGGAATGTAGGGGATCTTCCACTTGCTGAGAATCTCAAAGGTCCATGCAGAAATGATCCCTGGAGAAAATGTAGGCAGCAATGAAGGACCTGAAAGATTAAAAGTGTTCTTCCATGGCAAACAACCTGGTCAGGATGAAGGGTTGTGTCAGAATCAGCCTCTCTCTTCTTAACGTAGAGAAGATGGACCAAATCAGGCCTGTGTGGAGAGCTGTTCCCGGGTGCCCATGGGTGATATACCATTCTAACTTGTGAAAGTGTCACAGGAAATAGGGGCAGCATCCATCTCATGGGACCCTTGAAAGCAAATGTTAGGACAAAGTGGTTTCCAAGGCAGTGACCTCATTCAGCTCCTGAAGGAAGTGACCTCGACTCACTTCCTTGGTGATGGAACTCTTTGAACTTGGGATACAGGAAGCCAGGCACCCAGAGCCAGTCCCAGTCCAACTCCCAGTGGTCAAACTTGTTTGGATTTTCCAAGGACAGAGACAGTCTTTCTTGGTACCTACTGATGTGAGGATGGCCAAATGCCAGGAAGGTCTGAAGAGGGGCCTTTCCTGAGAAAGAAGGTAGTGGCTCACCACTGGCTCCTGACAGCTTCATAGAGTTGGACACGGAGACCAGATCTGAGACAGGACAGCCCATTATGGGCGAATATATTAAGGCCCACCAGTCAAAGGACACTCCGTATTTTCACAGATCTACTTGGGGGTCTGTGTGGGTGTGGGTGTAGGTTTTTGGTTTTGTCTCATGTTCTGAGTATAGGTAGGAAAGTTGTTTGGTTTGGTTTGGTGTGAATTGTTTCTAGTAAGTGTTTTGACAAGGTGAGTGTTTCTATGTCTGTGTATCCCACTGTGTCCGTGGTTGTAGACATTAGAAAGAGAGCGCATCAATACATATGTCCTGTCTAGTAGAAAAATTTCCAGGATTTATCCTGCCCTATTTATGAATGGTCTGCGGCTTGCCTTATGGATTGTCCAATCCTAATATCTACATAAGTTGCTGTTTTCTTTCTGAATTCTGGCCAATCTCCAGAATAGGCTCATGGTTTTGTGTCCAAGATATGTACCACCTCCAAGCTCTGTGACACGGCTATGTACTGGATAGCTGATGGAAATGGTGAGCATCTCAGAAAACTCAGATATCAGTGTGACCAGGAAAGTCTCAGTAGAGAAACTCTGCTTTGGGCCTTTTGCTTACCGATTGTACTGTTGCCCTGAACGACAGGAAGGTCTTTGCTTCAGGCCACCCCTTTGTAAAGACTGAAGAGTTTTCAAATGGAAATGTATGGGCATCAGCTGTGGCTCTTTGCTTAATTGCTTTAGAAAGGGATGTGTCTGAATCAGCTTTTGGCCCTGTGTGAGGTTGTGGCTTAGATTATCAGCAACTGATGGATCTAAAAAAATCCCATGTGTGCATCTAAAACCAAAATAGCCAAAAGAGCAGTCATTGTGGATGAAGTCTCTCGCCTTGCTCTGTAAGGTTCCTGACCTCCATCTTTGAGAATAGGAATCCTTTGGGTCAAATGAGTTATTCAAATCACTTCAGAGGCTAGGCCATAGGATCTTGGGTTTTCTCATGACTCCAATTAACAAAAAGAATCTAAACCCCACAGTCATTAGGCCACAAAATGGAGAATCAGAGCAGTATTAACGGCAGGCCTCTTTGATCACACCTGGTTCACATGTAGAGTGTACCTGCCACACTGACTTTAGGCAAATGGGGGCAAGGGACCTTAATTTGGATACTGTCTTTGTCTGTGGCCCTCATGGAAACCTACAGCCTGAGGTTATGATGAGTGTCTATATGGAAGAAGATGAGGGCCATGTGGAAGTGTTCTGGTTTTTATTGTCGTCATTTTTGTGGCCGTTGGAAGAGATGACTGGGTCCACCTGGGCTTGAACACTGCTGTGATTCCCCTTAGAGACTGAGTTCTGGAACTAACCTCAAAGAAGTATTGCCATGTATTGTGTTGGGATTTTAGGAGGCCACGCATGAGAGTCGCCCTTGGAAACTGAGATCTAGGCCCAGGGTAGCTTTTCACAGAGCACTGGCAATCTCAGGAAGGATAGCACACGATTTTATTCTTAAAGAATTGGCAGCCATAGTTGCAAGTCAAAACACACATGGAACACACATTGTAGACCTCAAACGCCTGGCTTAATGTGACCTTTTAGCCTGTCTTTGAGAAGCCTTGCCTGTTAGAATTCTCCTGAGCTTTCATTGAAATGAGCTTCCTCTCCATTTAATGGTTCCTGAATGAATTGAAACCCACAGTGCCTCAAACTTCATCCTTGAAAAATGGATAGATAAATACCATTGAGTTTTTGAAATTCCCATGACCAGGTGTCACTGGAGAACCTTTGGATGTCCTATAGATAATCATGAGTGTACCAGACAGTGCCTTGATTGACTGGGTTTCATGAAAATGGTGTAGAACAGAGATGCCAGTAATTTGGAGCCTGCTGAGTAGTCGGCCTAGAACAGTGGTGTGCAGGTGTTTGTTAAAACATCTGTGGTATGGTGATGTGGATCTGCCATTGGCTTCCAAATGGTTTGTGACTGACATGGCGCAGCCCCCATACCCTTTGATGTAAAGGCATCTTGTTATATGGAGAGGTTTCAGGGCAATGTTTAGAATCAGACTGCTATAGTCAAGGGGGCAAGCTATGTGGGACAGAAGCCTGGTTGGTGCACTCTCCTGCAGATCCTTAACCACCACACGTGACAGAACTCCCTCCAGGACTCTGTTCCAGTTGACCTCCTCATATTTCATGAAGCAAATACCAAACTCCAAGTGCAGCTGCAAGAAACACCACAAAAAGTAGAGAAAGACCAAATGGCTTCACAGTCCACACTGGGAGACACTTAGCCCCCAAATGGCAACAGTTTACCTGCAAAGAGAGAATTCAGCCCTGCTGCCTCATGTTCATTGGAAAAAAAAAGAATCCATGTGCTCTAGGTCACATAGATGCAAACACAGCTTTGATGGTCTCACTACAAAGGAAGGAAAAGCTCCTAACAACAACATATATTTCAAGTGCCCAACCTCAGAGGCAGTTTCTAAAGAAGTCTTTAGGCCAACAAAGCTACATGTTTGTGGAGTTTTCACCATGTACCTTACTTTTGGAAACACCTCTACCACCTCCAAGGTTGTTAACTCCTGAGCATTTTCCATTCCAGATGTGTATTCAGAGATTTTCTAACTCTTTTCCTGTTATTGTGTCTTACTTGGGGTGAAGGTAATGTCAAGGCATTGTTCTGAATGAGAGTGGGAAGACTTTTGGGTAGCACATATTTGCATACACATTGGATTCATTTTCCAATTTTCCATTCGAAATACTGAATCCCTGACTGTGAGAGGTAGAAGGAATTCTCCTTCAAAGAATAGCCAGACACTTACAAGAAACAGCCACCAGGAGACATCCTGTCTGGGAGACATCCTGTAGCCATCTGTCTCCCTGAGACATCCTGCGGCCATCTGTCTTCCTGAAACTTCCAGAGGTTATCTCACCTTGTGAAGACATCTAGAAATAAGAGAGATTTCCCACATCCAGCATATAAATACCCCTGTGTGAACAATAAAAATTTGCAGCTTGATCAGAACTCCTGTCTTGCTGTTATCTCTCGTGTCTCTTGTCCCTTCATTCCTCCCTATCTAGGTTTACTGCCCACGTTGATGTGTCCTGCCGGCCGGGACATCTGGCGCCGACCGACTGGGTCTCGAGCCTTTGACTGAGGGGGACCCCGACCTCCTGGAAGACTTTGTCAAGCGGAGCTCGGGATCGCAGCACAAGACACCACCGAGATACAGATGCAGGAGGAGGGTGGGGATGACGCACGGTGAGTGACCCACCATGGGACAAGCAGTTTTGTCACATGATTTGTTTTTGTCAGCCCTCAAGGAGTCCTTCAAGACATGGGGGCGTGTGTTAAGAAAAAAGACTTAATTTTTTTCTTTTCACACAAAGGAGAACTGTGTCCATGGTTTCCCCTTGAAAGGATCATTGATGATAAAAGATGGCTTAGAGTAGGAGACTGTTTAAAAGATTATTATGAATCCTTTGCCCAGAAAATATGCCTGTTCCCACCTTTTCTTACTGGAACTTAATTAATGAAATTCTTAAAAGTTCACCCTTTGACAATGGTACCTTAAAACTTTTCAGGATTGGGGAAGAGACTATGCAACTACCTCTCATAATCCCTAGGCATGCTCCTCAGTTAGTATAGACATAGACCCTTCTCAGGCTCCCCAGGACCGTGGGACCCTTCCTGATCCCCCTAAAAATACCACCCTAATGAATAAGGCTCCAATAGTTACCAACTGCCTTTATCCAGTTTTAAATCCCGGAGACACATTGACCCCTGTGGAGGAGGCTACCTGGGAGAAGGAAGCAGCTCGCTACCATTCAGAAGACCCTCCACCTCTCAGGACCCTGCCACTGCCTATAGGACTTACACATCCACCTCCCTCCTATATCTCTACTGCCTTTTGTGCTCTGACCCTTCAGGGTACAAATGCCCCCCCCCCCCAGATATTTTTTTTCCCACTTCCCTTGCCTAACCTGGCTCCCTTGGGAGCATCCTTCCAATATAGAAGGGAACAGATCCAACCATTAAAAGAATTAAGATCCCTTCAATCTGAGCTATGTTCATGAGTCTTAGGTATGGAGTCAGCGCAACTGTCCCACAGCAGTCTAATACAAAGGCGAAGCCACTCCATCGGCCTGTGCTCGCATTCCCAGTCACCACCAGTCAGATAGATAAGCCTGCCCAGGCTGAGGTCAAAAACTTAGACGAGGATCAAGAGGAGGAAGCAAGGAAGTGAATCAAGGAGATCAAGACTCAGAGGATGAGGAGTTCACCCCTAGTCAGGAAGGAACCCAGAGTCTACAAAAAATTAAGCCTGCATTTTCTTGAAAAACTTAAAAAGGCTTGTGCTCACTATGGCCCCACTGCGCGCTACATGTTGCCTTTATTAGAAATCCACAGCACACAATGGCTTACTCTCAATTATTGGAAATTTTTAGACCAAGCTACCCTCTGTGCCGGAGACTTCCTGTTATGGAATGCAGATTTCAAAGAGCACTGTCGGGAAACTGCTCAAAAAATTTTAACTAAGGCCTCTGCTAAATCCGGGACTTATGTTAAGCTAGTGGGCAATGAGCCTTTTGACACTAAAACTAAACAGGCACATTTCCCTGCTGGACTTTTGATGCAGATTCAGATGGCTGCCTTATATGCTTCGAGACACCTCCCTCAAAAGGCCTTGGCAACCACTTCCCTGGCAAAAATTTGACAAGGCCCCGGAGAGCCTTATAGCTACTTTGTTCCCTGGCTTAACCTAGCTGCGGAATGCTTGCTTGGACCAAGCGAAAGCGAAAGCACCTTTGTAAAACATCTTGCCTTTGAAAACTCCAACCCGGCATGTCAGGATGTTTTTTGACCACATAAGGATAAAGGGAAACTTTCTGACTTTATTAGACTCTGTGCAGGGGTGGGTGCAGCCCATGCCATGGATCTTGCCCTAGGTGCCACCTTTACCAAGACCTTTCACAATCCTGGCCCAAATAATTGCTTTACTTGTAAGCAACCTGGCCATTTTGAACGCAAGTGTCTGACAGGCAAACAAAGCCTATGAATAGTGTCTCCTCAAACTGGGGCTAAACCTCCCCAAGCTACCCTTTGCCCTAGATGTGGTAAAGGTCATCACTGGGCCAGTGAGTGTAGATCTAGACAAATGCCCTCATACAGCCTATTTCTTTCCTCTTCTTGGGAAACCCTCTGCGGGGCCAGCCCCTGGCCACAACATCTCCCAGGACAAACCCAGGGGCAATAAAATTTGTTCCCTCCCAAACTCCCAACCTACCTCAAAATCCTTCTCCAAAATTGCCTCCCTCAAACTAGCCACCCCTGGCAGTGCAGGATTGGACTTCTGTGCCACCACCAATACTATATTAGACTCAATGCAAGGGCCCCAGATAATACCCACTGGAATTATGGGTCCCCCTCCATCTCATATGTGTGCCTTTATTCTTGGAAGAGCCTCTACTAACTTACAAGGTGTTCAGGTCTTCCCTGGCATTAATGATAATGATTTCACTGGAGAAATAAAAATACTGGCCACAGCTATTAATGGAGTTGTGGCCATCCCAGCAGGAACAAGACTTGCACAATTAATACTCCTTCCCTTTTATTCAGGAGGCACTTCCACCGCACAAACCTACCGAGGGGGACTGACTCCTTGGGCTCCTCTGATGTATATTTGGTTCAACCCATTTCTCACAATAGACCCACCATTTCCTTACTTATTGAAGGAAAGGAATTCCAAGGAATTCTAGGTACTGGAGCTGTTGCCACAATTATTTCTCCAAAATACTGGCCACCAGCTCGGCCCCTCACCCCATCCTTGACTGACCTTAAAAGGATAGGACAGTCAAAAAATCCTCTTGTCAGCTCTAGGGCTCTTCGCTGGACTGATAAAGAGGGTAATAAAGGAATTGTGACTACTTTTGTTGTTCCTGACCTCCCTGTTAACCTAAGGGGCTGAGATATTTTGAGTCAAATGGAAGTTATTCTTACCAGTCCAAATTCCATAGTGACTCATCAAATGCTTCATATGAATTCTGTCCCTGGTACAGGCCTTGGGAGACTGAGACAAGGACTGGTTGAGCCTATACAACCCATACAAAAAACAAATACATAGGGACTTGGGTATTCGGATTTTTAGTGTCGGTCCCTGACTCTCCTGTACCCCATGGAGATAAAATTATTTGGGAGACTCAGACTCTTGTGTGGGTGGATCAGTGGCCCCTTACCCAAGAAAATTTGGAGGCTGCCTCCATGTTAGTGCAGGAAGAGCTGGCAGCCGGCCATGTAGAGCCCTCAACCTCACCATCAAATACTCCTATTTTTGTTATCAAGTAAAAATTAGGCAAGTGGTGCCTTTTACAATATTTGTGTGCCATTAATAAAGTTATGCACCCGATGGGAGCACTACAGCCAGGCATTCACACACCAGTGGCTATTTCCAAAAACTATTGTAAAATGGTTATTGACTTCAAAAATTGTTTTGTTTTTTTTTACCATTTCTTTACATCCTGAGGATAGACCCTATTTTGCCTTTACTCTCCCTTGCATTAATTTTTAGGGCCCTATGCAGAGATTTCAGTGGAAGGTTCTTCCCCAAGGTATGGCCAACAGCCCTAGTCTTTGCCAAAAATACGTTGCTCAAGCAGTACACCTTGTGAGAGAGCGATGGCCACAAATTTATATTTTACATTATATGGATGATTTGTTAATTGCTGCACCTAATACACATGACCATAATAATTGTTACTTTGACCTTTACTAAATCCTCACTAGATTGGGACTACCGATAGCTCCTGATAAGGTTCAAACACAGGACCGTTATAGCTATTTGGGTCTTAAACGTCAAGATAATCAGATCCAAATTCCTAAGATACAACTACGGTTGGACCATCTTCACATCCTTAATGATTTTCAAAGATTACTGGGGGATATTCAATGGCTAAGAATATATTTAAAATTACCCATTTGTGTACATTTGCCCCTTAATGATATTTTGAGAGGTGATTCCCACCCCTCCTCCCCTCAAAAGCTTACTCCTGAGGCATGGCAGGCATTAAATGAAGTCACAGAAGCCATTGCCCAAAAGTTTGTTAAACAAAATTCTTATAACCTTCCTCTGGTTCTGGTTATTTTACACACTCCTCATACACCCACAGGAATATTTCGGCAGTGAAATACACATTTTAAAAATAAAGGCTACCCCTTGCTTTGGGTCCATTTACCCACCAAATCTTCCAATGTTATTAATGTTTATCTTGCTCAGGTAGCTTCTATTATTTTTAAAGGTCGTTTGCTAACTCGACAATATTTTGGCAAAGACCCTGATAATATTTTAATTCCATTTACTAAGGACCAAAACCAATTTTTACTACAGACAGAGGATGAATGGGGTATTGTCCTATCAGGCTTTTTGGGAACAATTGATAACCACCTCCCCAAAGACCCCCTTTTACATTTTGTCCAGTTACATCCATTGATTTTTCCCAAAATTACTCAAAAGGCTCCCATTCCTCAATCCCTTACTGTCTTTACAGACGGTTTCAGTAATGGCCGAGCAGTCTTTGTTGTCAATAACCAGCCTACCACCTATGATACTGTCTATCATTCAGCACAGTTTGTGGAATTGTTTGCCATAACACAAGTTTTTAAAACATTTTTTGAAAATTCTGTTAATATTTATACATACAGTGCCTGCATTGCTCAGTCTGTGCCCCTGCTGGAGATTTCACCCACCATTAAGCCTTCTTCCAATGTGGGCTTTCTGTTTCACCAGCTTCCGCAGCTAATTCAGGCCAGACAACATCCATTTTTCTTAGGACACATCAGGGAACACTCTGATCTTCCCAGCCCTCTAACAAAAGGTAATGCCAAAGCTGATGCAGCAACTCGTTTCATCTTTCCAATTTTTGATGGCTCCATTCAAAAGGCCACGGAGTTACACAATCTTCACCATCTAAATTCTCAGAGCCTTCAATAACTATGTAAAATTACCAGGCAACAGGCACAAGAAATAGTAAAAGTATGCCCTAGTTGCCCTGTCTTTCTCCCCATTCAACACTTGGGAGTTAACCCCAGAGGATTACTGTCCAATCAGTTTTGGCAAATGGATGTTACTCATTTTTCTGAATTTGGAAAAACCAAATATATACACGTTTCTATAGATACCTTCAGCGGCTTTATTTCTGCATCACCACATTCTGGAGAGGCTATCAAAGATGTCAATTCTCATCTTGTTTCAGCCTTTTCCGTAATGGGTAAAAAAATACATATTAAAAAAAAATAATTGTCTTGCATATACCAGTGCCAAGTTTAAACAGTTTTGTGGTACCTTGCACCTTACCTTAAAGACTTGGCTAACCCGCTTGAAGGCTTCTGCACTTGTATTTACCACTCCAAGGCATCGCCTTAATTATGCATTATTTGCCCTTATTTTTCTTTCCCTAGACAATGAAGGCCATTCGGCCGCAGACTGACACTGGCCTCTCTCGTCCAATTCTTTTCGCCCACCTGTTATGTGGCACAATCCCCTTAGAAATAAATGGAAAGGCCCAGATCCTGTCCTCCTCTGGGGACGAGGCTCAGCTTGTGTTTTGGACCAAGAGCAAGCAGCCCCTAGATGGTTACCAGAACGCCTGGTTAAACAGGATAATGACTTACCTCAACATAGGGACGGAGGTCCTCCCCTTGAGCACAAATTTTCCTCTTTTTAGGATGCAGCCAACAATCTGTGTGAGCATCCTGTTTAAGGCACTTCTGCTGAACAGGTTTGTACACGGAGGCCTTGGCCCTCCACCTTCCAACATCATGGAGTACCTTTTTGGCCCTCCCTGTGAATGCAAGTTAGGATCTTGGACTCAGGCTCCCACTAGTTGGACCCAGACTGCTGACTGCGTGACTAAGGTGGCTTACCTCCGTGCTGAGTTTGACCATAAGCTCGGAGGAGTTCATCAGCCTAAATGGGTATGTGTTAACAATCCAAAGATTATTCCCCCTAGTACAAGTAAAGCTCTCCAAAATTGTTTTGAAACTTGAATGCATACCCAAGGGATGCATGTCTCTTCTTATGCGTCAGCCTCAATTTGTGTTAACAAGCAGGGAGAACAATTTTTGGAAGCCTCCATAACTAAAACTCATGCAGCAGGGGGGACCACTATTCATTATACCCCCGTTCTTTTTGACCGGGGAGGAGATGGCAAATACACCAAGCTACAGTCACCTGGGTGCCAAGGCCCTGTCGGTAAACCCTCCTGCTGCCCCATTAAAGCACCTACAGGGGTCTCTGATTGTGGAGGATTCACTGATGCTGTCAAGCATCCTCAAATAATCAAACTTTGAAACCCCAAATCCCTGAGCTCACATATCATCCCTTAATATAGCCTAAATCCCAGCTCCCAGGTTTAGATACCAACACATTAGATATTTTGGAAACTACCTTCTTCTTCCTTAATAATTCCAAGCCCACCCTTGCTGGTGATTGCTGGCTCTCCATGACAACAGGGGCAATCATGCCTATGGCAGTTCCTATTAATTCTATCATAGACGATGATAATACATGCCAACCCAAATTTCCTTTTAAAGTACAGCCTATAGGCACTTTTACAATATGTCTTTTAGGTGCGATGCAGAATAATACGTATGTTATTGATGTTGGAGTTACTTCTTTTGAAAATTGCTCAACAGTACAAAACTATTCCTCACACACCCCATCTTTGTCCCCCCCCAATGGCACAGTTTTTATGTGTGGAGGAAACTCGGCCTTCCCCAGGCTTCCCGCAAATTGTACCATTGGCTGTGTTCTTGCCTTATTACTCCCTCATTGTCCTAGGAGACAAAACTCTATGCATTACTAGTCTAGACACCTTAGTGAAAAGACACAGGCGGGCAATACAGGCCTTACAACTCCTTGCCAGCCTTGGAATAACAGCTGCTGTGGGCACAGGTACAGCTGGCTTAGTCAGGCTATACACTCTTACCTTGCCTGTCTCAACAACTTATAAATGATGTACAAACTCTATCAGGAACCATTAAAGATTTGCAGGACCTAGTAGACTCCCTGGCAGAAGTGTTTCTTCAAAATAGACGAGGCTTAGATTTGCTGACAGCTAACCAGGGAGGTATTTGCTTGGCCTTAGGAGAACGATACTGCTTTTATGCCAATAAATCAGGCATAGTATGCTCTAAAATTATCAGCTTCTAGAAGATCTAGAAAAGAGACGAAGGAAACTTTTTGAAAATCCCCTCTGGACAGGGTTTAATGGATTTCTACCCTACCTTCTACCCCTATTAGGCCCTTTGTTGGGTTTACTTTTAATGGTGTCCATAGGCCCCTGCATTATAAACAGGCTGGTACACTTTATTAAAGAACAGATTAATATTTTGGCCTCTAAGCCCATACAGGTCCACTCTCATCGTCTGGAGATGGAAGACCATGCTGCCAACATTTAAAAGGATGTTCTACCCTTCTCACAGGCTTATTTCTTAAGTTTACATCCCCACAGATCTCTTTTTCTTACAAAAAACTGTAAGTAACAGCTCTAACCAACCATCTTCTGCCATTGCCACAAGGATTTGTCCTCCATGGGCCCCTCCGCTTGGGGGAGGATGCACCCATGGAGTGAGGATGTTAGGCCCTAATAACAGAGGGTGCAGGATGGACTGCAGGAGGATGGATCCACGATCCCAAAACACAAGACCTCTTAGTGACACGCTCTGGTGCTTGGCGGTCGGCATGCTTCCCCCTCAAAGCCGTCTCCTCCAAAAACATGCCAAGGCCACCAAGAAATCTCCTAGTAAACATGCTCTCTCAGATCAGGAGTTATTCTAAGGCCTCCTTGAGAAACAGAGCCTCTATCACCCCCTAAAACATTGGCCAGAAAGGTATAGTCATATATTTTATATAAAAAAGGGGGAGATGTCAGGGGCTAGAAGGAAGTTCTCCTTCAAAGAATAGCCTGACACTGACAAGAAGCAGCCCCCTGGGAGATATCCTGCCTGGGAGACATCCCGCAGCCATCTATCTCCCTGAGAAATCCTGCGGCCATCTGTCTTCCTGAAACATCCTGAGGTTATCTCACTTTCTGAAGACATCCAACAACTGCCGATAAGAGAGCTTTTCAATCTGCAGCATATGAATTCGAATGTGAGAACAATAAAAGTTTGCAGATGATCAGAACTCCTATCTTGCTGTCATCTCCCGTGTCTCTTGTCCCTTGATTCCTCCCCAACTAGGTTCGTTACCCACGTTGATGTGTCTGGCCGACGGGGACAACTGACACTAACCCATACCCTACTAGACTCTGACTACTAATCCTAATATGGTGGAGAAAAATAACCCAAACAGAATAGAAATACAAGCAGTTCGGAGGAGGCATGGTGTATAGTTGGACTTGCCTTTTGCATGATATAGGGTAGGTGTAATAAATCTAGTTAATTTTTAATTGAAATAGTTCTCCATGTGTTTTTAAAGTTAACAAACATGTGAATTCCTGTCTCCATTTCTTTGTAGCCTATTCAGCACATGTGTTTTTATCTGCACATATCGAATCCTACTTGGAATCAAACGTACATTCTTGTGAGGAGGTTGACTTGGCAGATACAAATTGCGAGAAGAGATCACTCTTCATAAACGCTGTTGGAACTGAAAATTCAACCTTGGGTGAGCTTCCTAGTAGATCAACATTATACATAAATCCATGTTCAGTAGAATAAATATTTTTGCATTTATGGATGATATATATTTCATGATGAATTTTGTTTGGCATATATATTGCTACTTATTTTTTGTCTGTGGGTGTGTTTTGTATATATATATATATATATATATATATATATATATATATATATATATATATATACTCTCCAGATTTTTCAAAATATGAAATATATGTGTCTTATATACACTCCCTAAATTCATTCATGTTCATGTATGTGAATTTATAATCAACTTTTCACAAGATTATTCTCAGAACTATACATCCACCTGAAATACTTATTTGTTTCCTAGTACTGAAAAGTAACTTAAGTGAATGGTGCATACAATCCTAATATTTCTACAGTGACTGACACAGTTTAACATCAATGCAAGAAGATTTCTATCGGACATGATGTGTATTTTGAATTTCATTTTATTCAACACTGGTATATTAAATTTTCTTCAGTTTATTCACATCTTAGGATATATATTTCATCCACAAGTTCACAAATTTTTGGCCATTTGATTCACTTTCAATCATTTCCGGCTTCAGAACACATGTATTCCTCCTGGTTTCCTGAATGGTCTTTTCATGACAGGTCTTTCCAAATACATTCATTTTGATTTCCATAATCATTTTGAAGCAAAACTCACAAATTCTTCATGATATACCATAACTCTAATATTACCATTACATGTGTAACTGGTTGGAATGAATGATTGTATATCAATATAAGATTCCCTGTATATTTTCCAATATCAATTCAATACATTATTTAAAGTTTGAACCACTTATACTATTTATTCACAGTATGGTCTATTCATGCATTATCTCTATATTTATAGACACATGGTACATCTATTTGCATCCCCAATACTAATTTATTCATCTTCAAAATGTAGCTCCCAGAAATGTTGGAAGAAATACTCATGTCACCAGTTCTACATATACATTTTATCACAGTAATATTCTGGACACAAAAAGAAAATGTCACACTTATGATTGTACCAAAGCCTAAATTGAAGTGAGCATGCATTACTAAAAAATCCATGTCCAGGTTGCCTAATGCTCTCAAATGTCAATCCTATTGGTGACTACATATTTGTTTCTTCCTAAGATTATATATTCAAACTCAACCATGTTAAAATGTCTAATCCTATCACTCACTTTATACTTTGCCTGATTTCCTACTGTCTGTATTGATATCTGCTTCCCTACATAGTATCGCTGATCATTATTGTGACTGACTCTTCACATGTGCTGACATTTACTTTCACTCTCTACCCGAAAGCCTATTGCTAAAGAACTTTTGTTCCCACTCCTATACTCACTCTTCTTACTAAACCTATGGACTTACGTCCTAATCCTACTGACTATCCATTTTTGACTGGATGTTCTCTTCGACATTCAATTATCCAAGGTACAAGGTCCTATGCCATTGTATATTGATTCATCTGAGACAACTGTGCAGAATATAATTCAAAACGAAGTATCCCACTCAAGGGCCTAATGCCTTTCTGGGCTTCAAATCTTACCTAGATTTCTGTTTTCAAACTTATATTTCACCTGTATATTCTTGTAAATATCGCAGGTTTCCAATACCATTAATCAACTCGCAGAATGAATCCTAACCCAAATAGAACCTGTTATTAACCCTAACCATACACTGTTCCCTCAATCTCACTTTACAGAAGAGCAGGTACAGAGTTCGTCTTACAATACAGGAATGTAGGGGATCTTCCACCTGCTGAGAACCTGAAAGGTCCATGCAGAAATGATCCCTTGATAAGAAGTAGGCAGCTATTGAGGAACTAAGAGAGCAAAAGTCATCTTCCATGCCATAAACCCTGGTCAGATTGAATGGATGTGTCTGAATCAGCCTCTCTCTTCTTAATGTAAAGATGGACCAAACCAGGCCTGTGTGGAGAGCTGTTCCTGGGTGTCTATGTTTGATATACCATTCTAACTTGTGACAGTGTCACAGGAAGTAGAGGCAGGCTCCATCTCATGGGACTCTTGGAAGCAACTGTTAGGACAAAGTGGTTTTCACGGCAGTGACCTCATTCAGTTGCTGAAGGAATTGACCTACTTAACTTCCTTGTTCATGGAACTCTCTGAACGTGGTTTCCAGGAATCCAGGCACCCAGAGCCAGTCCCAGTCCCAGTCCCAGTGGACTCAATTGTTTGGATTTACCAAGGACATGGTCAGCCTTTCTTGGTACCTACTAATGTGAGGATGGCAAAATGACAAGAGAGCTATGAAGAGGGTTCTTTCCTGGGAAAGTAGGTAGTTGCTCACCACTGACTTCTGGCAACTTCACAGAGTTGGAAAAGGAGACAAGATCTGAGACTGTACAGGCCATTTCAGGGGAACATAGTATGGCTCACCAGGCGGAAGACACTCCATATAGTCACAGACCTACTTGGGGGAAGGAGGTACCTTTTCGAGTGTGGGTGTGAGAATGTGGTTTTGTCACATTTTCAGAGAATAGGTAGAAAAGTCGGTTTGTTTGGTTTGGAGTGTACTGTTTCTTGTTTTTCGTTTGACAAGGTGAGTGTTTCTATGTCTGTGTATTTTACTGTGTCTGTGGTTGTAGACAATAGTAAAGAGGATGCATCAATGGATGTGTTGTGTCTAGTAGAAAGCTCCCAGTATTCATCCTGCCCAATTTATGAATATAGAGTGGCTAGCCTTATTGATGTGCAACACCTATTATCTTTCAAAGTTCCAGTTTTCTTCCTGAATTCTGTCATCTCTCCAGAATAGGCTCATGGTTTTGTGTCCAAGATATGTACC
Source organism: Callospermophilus lateralis (assembly GCF_048772815.1). NCBI lineage: Eukaryota > Metazoa > Chordata > Mammalia > Rodentia > Sciuridae > Callospermophilus > Callospermophilus lateralis. The sequence goes on along the minus strand of NC_135316.1, from coordinate 10,824,854 downwards.
ACCTCCAAGTTCTTTGAAATGGCCATCCCTTGGGTCAAATTAGTACTTCAAAGCCCTGCAGTGGTGCTTGGGTTTCCTCATGACTCCAAATCACATGAAGAATCTATACCTGACTGTCAGTAGGCCTCAAATTGGAGAAGCAGAGCAGTATTATGAGCATGCCTATTTGATCACTCCTGGTTCACAGGAAAGGTGTCCCGGCCACAATGACTTTAGGCAAATGAGGGGAAAAGGAGTTTATTTTGGACCCTGTTTTTAGATGTGCCCCTCATGGAAACCTCCAGCCAGAGGTTATGATGAGTGTCTATATGGAAGAATATGAGGGCTATGTGGAAGTGTTTTGGTTTTAATTGTGGTCATTTGTGTGGCAATTGGAAAAGATGACTGCGTCCACCGGGGTTTAGAGTCTGGTGTGATTCCCCTTTTAGACTGCGTTGTGGAACTGACCTCAAAAAAGTATTGCCATGATTTGTGTTGGCATTTTTGGATACCATGCATGAGAGTCGCCCTTGGAAACTGAGATGTAGACCAAGGGTGGCTTTCCACAGAACACAGGGAATCTCAGCCATGATATCATATGATTTTATTCTGAAAGCCTTGGCATTCATAGTTGAGAGTCAAAACACACAAGGACCTCTCATTGTAGACCTCTATGGGCCTGGCTTCATGTAACCTTTTGCCCACTCTTTGGGAAGCCTTGCCTGTGAGATTTCTCCAGAGTTTTCATTGAAATGATCTTCCTCAACATTTAATGTTTCCTGAATGAATTGAAACCCACAGTGCCTCCAACTTCATCCCTGAAAAATGCCTAGATAAATACCATGAAATTTTTGAAATTCCCATGACCAGGTGGCACTGGAAAATCTTGGATGTCCTGTTGCTATTTTGAGTGTACCAGACAGTGCCTTGATTGACTGGGTTTTATGATAATGGTGTAGAAAAGAGATGTCAGTAAGTTGGAGCCTCCTAATTAGTGGTCATAGAGCAGTGTTGTGCAGGTGTGTGATAAAACATCTGTGGTGGGGCCATGTGGATCTGCTATTTACTTCCAAATGGGTTGTGACTGACATGGTGCAGACAGCAGAACCTTGTATGTAAAGGCATATTGTTATATAGAGAAATTTCAGGGCAATGCTCAGAATCAGGTTGCTATGGTCAAGGGGGCAGGCTCTGTGGGATAGAAGCCTGGTTGGTGCATTCTCCTGCAGACTCTGACCCACCACACGTGACAGAACTCCCTCCAGCACTGGGTCCCAGTTGAACTCCTTGTATTTCATGAAGCAAATACCAAAATCCCAGTGCAGCAGCAAGAAACACCACTAAAAGTGGAGGATGACAAAATGTCTTCACAGTCCACACGGGGAGATAATTAGCACCCAGTGGCCACAGTTTACCTACAAAGAGAGAATTTAGCACTGCTGCCTCATGTTCATTGGAATATAAGAAACCATGTCCTCCAGGTCACATAGATGCAGACCCAGCTTTGATGGTCCCACTAGAAAGGATGCTAAAGCTCCTTAAAACAACACATATTTCAAGTGCCCAATCTCAAGGGAAGTGTCTCAAGAAGTCTTTAGGCCAGCAGAGCTGCAAGTTTTTGGAGTGTTTACCTGTTAGATCAGGACACAAGAAAAGTCCACTGACTCCAATAGAAATCAAATTAAATTAAACTTATTATTTCCACTGGCCATGCTGCCTCTCCCTCCCAAAATGGCAGGAACAAGACAGCAACCCCAGCTTTCCAACAGCACAGCTTTATAGCCCAGAAAGTTACACAAAATGGGGTTTAGAGATAACAGAACTCTGACAAGCATCACACTAATGGTAGTTTACATTTTTTTACTGTAAAATGGAGCCTCAGAGAGGGTTGCTGTCTGGCCAGGGAAGGCAAATATTTATGATATGTCACTAAATATTCAGAAAGGGTTGCTATCAGGTCAGAGAGCAAGACATGCGTCAGTTCAAGTCACTGGCAGGCATTCCAAACAGGTTCAGAATTTTCAGTAATTTATGGTAAAGCCAAAATTATCTTTTCATGCTTTGTGGCAAGATGGCTCCCAATTTTAATAAAAGATCAGGTTGGGTCTATCATTTTCCCCTTTTCTCTGTGTCCCTTTCAAATCTTTGATAGATTGGGGGAAGAGCACTGAGGAAATTTTAATCCCTCAGGTAAAAGTCTCCAAATTTTTAGAACTCACCCAAAACCAGTCTCCCTGATTTTACCTGACTTAATTAATTACTTGTATTGATAGTCTATTTATATTTTGCTCCATTGTTGTAATAAGAGAAGCGTCACACATTTTGGATTCTTCTGAGCTGAGAGAGGGTGACGTGAGTAGGCATGGTGTGAGGGACATGAGTTGTCTTTTAGAAGTAGTTGAGGGACATGAGTTGCCTTTTAGAAATCAGTTCGTTTTGAAGTCTGGTTAAGGAAGAACAGCTTGTAAAGTCATCTGGGGATGGGTTATTCTATGAGAGAAACAAAAACCATGAGTACTGAATAAATGTTGCAGCAGCTGGAACATGTCACTGTATAGAATTTCCCTCACCAGTCTTTAATATTCCCAGTTATCAAGACTGTCAACTTAATATTTAACTTTTAGGATTACAGTTGTCCCTCCCCATAAGATACAGTTTAATAATTTAATGTCATCTGATCTTGCAAAATCCTTTTACCAGTATGACCTCTGTGTCTAATAGAGAAACCTTTAATTCTGATACTCATTGCTGGATAATCGTACTAGCAAACACCAAACTTACCGGTGTAGGTTAGGAATATCTTTAGGCCTTAAACTGAAAATTTCTGCCTCTGGCAGCTCTTCTTGATAGTCTCTTTTAATAAGTATCAGGCATTCCTCTCTGAGAATCCTTCTTTGTAGCCTCCAGTCTTACTTATTTTGGGAGGCTAACATAAAGTGCATACCTTAAAATATTATTATTATTATTATTATTATTATTATTATTATTATTATTATTATTATTTAAAATGCCCAGGAATGGCTGTATTTTGGTTTTCATTGTCTTTGCTAAGTGTTTAAGATGAAGCAGTAAAACTGACTTTTGTTTCTATCTATTGTTAACAGTCAGCTGAGCTTTCATGGGAGTCATTCCTAGGGAAACTTGAGAGCACTTTCTCAGTTCTTCTAGAGCCATTTGTGCTAGGTGGGTCCAGGTCGTGCTTGACCATGTGGCTTCCCTGGGAAGCATCAGGGATTTCTCCCGTCTCTGATGACTCTCCTCTTCATAGCAAATGCACTGATTGGCTTTCTGTTCTCCAGTGGTCTCATTAATCTCCCTGATGTGGAGTTTATTTGGCCCAGAGTTGCAAAACTCTTTAGTGAAGTCCCCTGTTCCCTGGATTCAGACTGACTCAGAGGGCAAGAGACAAATATTGGTTTTTTTTGGCCGTTTTCATTTAAATTTAATTTTAAATCCTAATCTTAAACATACACCAAATAAATTTTAACAGCCTTATATTAACAGCACTGGGCTTTAATGTCTATAACTTTATAATTATTTATCTTTTTATTAATTGGGATCTGTATTATTCTGTCTGTCTTGTAGGTGATAACTTACTCTCTGAAATTAACCCATGTTTTGTTCTTAAAGCAACACTTCTGTAAAACACTAACAGAGAATCTAAATCACATATAAGGAAATTACAAAATAAAATTTTTTAACAAGAGTAAAAGTACTTAGTTCGTGTAATAGCTACAGTGAATTTTTTGGCTGAGTTATACATTATATCCCCTGTTTGAGATCCTATATATCTTGACATAAAAAAAGAACTTTTAACATAACTTTAAAGAAATAAATTCTGACCTACTACTTTTGTAGTCATTCTCACATGTAGTAAGATGGGACACACAGCCCTATCTCAGGTAAGGCAGGGCTCTTTATAAATCTTAAGTGTTTTAGTTCTAAAGCTGATCTTTATTTTTTAAATATTATTTTACTAAGTTTACATAAATTGTTTGAGGTCACATGAACATTAGCTAACACCATATAATATCACTTTTAAAACATGAATTAAAGAAATGATGAAAGTTTTTAACCTTTACATAGATTAGGCTCTCATTAACATAAAATACATTTAAATTGTTCCCCAATGTAAAAAGTAACATAAAACTTTGCATATCTTATTGATAACAGGTGAATACATCCCCAATACATTTTTTACCGTACAACTTCAGAACACTACCTTGATATAATCCTCTTTTAAAATTTTTACCTTTCAGACTTGCATACCTGATATGAGCACATTAGTAGCATCACAATTACATTGATGTTTCTACATTAACCAAGTTTAGCTTTTAAAGAAATGGCAATACAGTGCTCTAAATTAACAGTTCTAATTTAATCAGTTGTTTAATTTCTATGGTTGCTTGCTCTAGAAAAAATAAAACTTAATAAACACAATGCTATGGGTAAACTTATGTTTTAAGAAATTTTTGTCTCTTTAACCCATGATTGATTTTTACTATACATTACAGACTTTAGTCAAACTTATACAGACATTAGGAAGTCAATCAGATATCTAACAAAAGTACTCATGAATGAGTAATCCCATATCAAATTTACTTTCCTTATTTATCAAAATATTAGACAAATGTATTGAAGAGTGTAAACCATTTTTATGTTGAAGGAAAAGTCCTAGAACCAAGGCATATTAGACATTTTGTAGATATTAATATTTTATTAGATTTTTGAATACCTAGAAAAACTTGAAAGCTTAAATTTAAAGACATTTATTTTTATCTGTTTATCCAATTTAATTGAACCATTTAAATCACGTGAATTAAAGATCTTTGGATCCACTTTTTAAAATTTGTTTATATGAGCGCTTTTTTTATGAGTGCTCCTTATATATGTTAATTTGTGTATCATATATATGATATACGGACATATGTATATATAGACAAACAACACATAACAAAATTGAGCACACATAATAATAGTAAAGGCCTTTTAGCTTTTCGCAGGTGAAATCTCCATTGCAATGTTTCAAAAATTCCAAAGTTGGTCAAAGATAGTACTGATCAGAAAAACATTAACCTAGGTCTGTATGATCAAAATCATGAGCTCAAAAAAAAAAATAAAGTATCTAAGGAAAAAAATAAGAGTCCTAGAAAAATGACTGGCCAGTAATTAGTAAATACCATACAATTTACCTTTTTTTCCTTAGGCCTCAGATCAGTCTCCTACTAATCTTGCAGGCTTCTTTCATTTGCCTTTCAAAATAAATCATGGCTGAGGTCTGGAAGGAGGAAGAAAAAACTGCTATTCTGAGCAGACACCTCAGGCCTAAGGCATTTTAACCATAATTGTCAGGTTCGGATGTTGAAAATTATGGTACAAGTTTAAGATACAATTCACAAAATTTTATATCTTTACATCTTGTTTTGTCAACAGATATCATACTATGATTTACATCCGTGTCCAGATTAAAGCTCTGTTGCACAAAGTGACATTTTCCCAGGCTACCCAATTCAAAATTGGTGAAAAAAAAAAGACTGAATGATTGGGAAGTTACTTGCCAACTTGGAAGTAGAGTTCTTTAGTTTGCCATCCTTAGTATTTAAGTTCTCTGGCATGAATTATCTGAAATCATAAACTAAACAATTACCTAAACCCGACTTTTAACTGCAAGATTGTGCAATGCTTCAAAAACCCATTCAGATACCAGATTGTTACAATAAAACATCATCATTTAGACACACATTCAGCTAAGATCATTCCCCAAAAACAATTTATAATATCAACACATTATTGCACATGTCTTAAAGGGCCAGAAACAAAGACAAAAGACAGACAGAAAGGAGGTCCAGACTGTGGCTGTCAGACAGAACCCTTTAAACCAGAGCAGATAAGAGAAAAATCTCCTACACCAGTGGCACCATAGATGTCCACAGGGGGGGAACCAGATGTTTTAAAAGAGGGGCAACCTGAAATGTACAATCAAGGGTCTCCATGGTGACTTTAATGCATTTAGTGTCCTCTTTTTCTTTTTCTCTTTTTTAGAAGACAGATGTGGCATAATCCTTACAGTGCAGGGAAGAAAGGAGGGAATTCCCTGAAGCAACAGGGCTTTGGCAGCTGCTGAGAGTCCCTCAGTCCCTCCTTTTACTTACAGGATCAGCTCCTCTGGTTCGGATCCACCCCAAGCATGCTACAATTACTAACATTTAAGTAGTCAGTTCTAAAAAAGTTCCGGGACTAAGGGGGGGGTGGGGACGTAGCAAAATTTGTAACTTAAAGTTCGGCTCCTGACCTTGAAGCCAATTAATGCCAATTTAATAATGAGGACAAGGTTTTTAGAAAAAGAAAAAGGGGGGGGGTTATTGCTTTGGTAACAAAGGAGAAACACAGGGGACTCTGCCCAAATGTTGTGACTCTCTTGATCTGGAGGGACAAGGGGTTTTAATGGAGATTCACTTTTTAACCTGGGAGATACTCAGTTCTCAGGTCCACAGCAGGCATTGCCCTCTTCAGTGGGTGTGCTCCAGGCACCCAGCTAGGGGCTTCTCTCATCCTGCTTAACAAAGGGGGGTAAAGTTCATCGCAGTTCCTTAAAACACAGTCCAAAGAAATGTCAGTTTTACTTGCTTTGTTACCCATTTTCACGTCCAAAATAGTTAAGATTTTGCCACAGAAATCACAGAACAAAACACACAAAACAAACAAGAAAAACACAGAACACAGAACAAAACACAAAAAAACAGAAACCTGGACTCGAAACAGAAAAACAGAGGAGCAATGCAACGTCTTGTTAAAGCTCCGAAGTAGGACCGCATGCATGCCAGTCAGCACCTCTCTACCATTCCAGAGGAATTCCCTACAGAACAGAACAGAGGACAGAACGATTCTCATTACTGTCCCAAAAAGGAGTATATGTGAGCCTCCCCAGGACACCTCTATGTCATCAGAACAGATCTCCCTTTAACGGATATCCGATGTTATAAAAGCACCACTTAATTATTGAGGCCTCCTCCACCATGTGCTTGCTAATAGTTTTAGTGCCGTGGTTCACCGCAGTGCTCCTGGGAGTGAATGCTCACTCAAAGGCCTTGGAAAATCTCAAGATGTGCACCGCTTAGAGTGGCTCTCCAGCCCGGAGCCCTGGAGGGAAGGCCAGATTCAGAATTTCCAGCAGTCTGGTCTTGTGATCTGGTCGGCAGGGTCATCTTGCTGGGGAACTCAAAAAGGTTAGATGAGGAAGCAAAAAAAGAACACTGACTCCAACTAAAATCAAATTTAGGCAAGCTTATTATGTCAACTGGCTGGGCTGCCTCTCCCTCCCAAAACGGCAGGAACAAGACAGCAACCCCGCCTTTCCTACAGCCCAGCTATATGGCCCAGAAAGTTACACAAAAGGGGGGTTACAGATAACAGAACTTTGACAAGCATCACACAAATGGTAGTTTATTTATTTATTGTTGCTGGCCCCAATATCAGAAATTATGAGGACAATTAGAGCCTCAGAGAGGGTCGTTGCTGGCCAGGGAAGGCCAAAATTTATGATGTGTCACTAAAGTTTCTGCGAAAACTGGATGGTGCACTTTCTTGCAGACCCTGACCCACCACACTTGACAGAATTCCCTCCAGCGCTGTGTACCAGTTGAACTGTTGTATTTCAAGTAGCAAATACCAAACTCCCAGTGCAGCAGCAAGAAACACCACAAAAAGTGGAGGATGAACAATTGGCTTCACATTCCACATGGGGAGACACTAAGCCCCAGTGGCCACAGTTAACCTACAAAGAGAGACTTCAGCACTGTTGCCTCGTGTTCATTGGAAAATAAGAAACTATGTCCTCAAGGTCTCAGAGATGCAGACCCAGCTTTGAGGGTCTCACTGCAAAGGAAACTTAACTCCTGACAACAACATATATTTCAAGTGCACAACCTCAGTGGCAGTTTCTCAAAAAGTTTTAGGATGGCAGAGCTCCATGTTTGTGGAGTGTGTACCCTGTCCTTACTTTTAGAAACTCCTCTACCACCTCCAAGTTTGTGCACTCGTGAGCATTTTCCATTCCAGAAATGTAATCACAGATTTTTTCACTCTTCTTCTCTAAATGTGTCTAACTTGGGGTGAAGGTAATGTCAAGGCATTGTTCTGGATGAGAGTGGGAAGATTTTTTGTAGCACATATTTGCATACATATTAGATTAATTTTCCTATTTTCCATTCGAATTTCTGAATACCTGACACTAACCCATATTCTACTATACTCTGACTACTAATCCTAATATGATAGAGAAAAATAAACAAAACAGTATATAAATACACGCAATTCAGAGTTGGAATTGACTTTTGCATGAGAAAGGGTAGGTGTTATAAATCTAGTCAATTTATAATTGAAATAGTTCTCCATGTGTTTTTAAGTTAACAAATATGTGAATTACTGTCTCCCTTTCTCTGGAGCTTATTCAGCACATGTATTTTTATATGCACAAATAGAATCCTACGGGGTATCACACGTACATTCTTGTGAGTTACATGACTTGGCAGATACAAAGTGTGAGAAGACATCACTCTTCCAAAACGATGTTGGAACTGAAAATTCAACCTATGGGTGAGCTTCCCAGTGGAACAACACTATACATAAACCCAGGTTCAGTCAAAAGAATATTTTTGGATCTTTATGATATATATTTCATGATGAATTTCGTTTGGCATATATTTTGCTAGTTTTTAATATCTGGTTGTGTGTTTGTGTTTGTGTGTGTGTGTGTGTGTGTGTGTGTGTGTCTATATATACACACTCTCCAGATTTATCAAAATATGTAATATATGTGTCTTAATATACACTCCCTAAATTCATTCATATTCATATGTGTGGATTTATAATCAAAATTTCACAAGATTATTCTCACAAATATTCATCTACCTGAACTACATATTTCTTTCCTAGTACTGACAACTAACTTCAGTGAATGGTGCATACAAATCTTAATATTTCTACAGTAACTGATCCAGTATAACATCAATGCAAGTAGATTCCTATGGGACATGATGTGCATTTTGACATTCATTTTTATTCAACACTGGTACATTACTATTTCTTCAGTTTATGCACATAATAGGATATGTATTTAATCCACAAGTTCACAAATTCATAGGCATTTTTTTTTTACTTACAATCACTTCCTACTTCAGAACACATGTATTTCTCCATGTTTCTTCACTGGTCTTTTAATGAGACATCTTTCCAAAGTCATTATTTACGTTTTCCATAATCATTTTTGAACCAAAACTCACACACCCTTCATGATAAACCATAACACTAATATTTCCATTAGTTGTATAACTGGTTGGAATGAATGATTGTATATCAATATATGATTTCCTATATAATTTTAGATAATAATTCAATCCATTATTTAAAGTAGATCCAGTTATTTTATTTATTCACAGTATGGACTATTCATGCATTATCTCTGTATTCATAAACACAGGTTACACCTCTTTGTACCCCCAACACTAATTTATACGTCTTCGAATTATTCCTCAAAAAAATGGTGGAAGAAATACTCATGTCACCTGATCTACATATACATTTTATCACAGTAATATTCTGGACAAAAAAAGCAAAGATAACACTTAAGATTCTACCAAAGCCTAAATGGAAACTGAGCAAGGACAACTAAAAGCATCCATCTTCATATTGCCTAATGCTATCAAATGTCAATCCAATTGGTAATTACATATTTGTTTCTTTCTAAGATTATATATTCAACCTCAACCATATTGAAAATGTCTAATCCTATCACTCACTTTATACTTTGCCTGACTTCCTAATGTCTCTGTTGATATCTGCTTTCCGACATATTTTTCCCAGTTCATCATTGTGACTGACTCTTCACATGTGCTCACGTTTACATTCACTCTCTACCCGAAACCCTGTTGCTAAAGAACTTTTGGTCCAAATCCTATACTCACTCGTCTTTCTAAACCTACCGATTATCTTCTTAATCCTACTGACTATGCCTTTTTGACTAGATGTTCTCTTCGACATTCAATCATCCAAGGTACAAGGTCCTATGCCATTGTATATCGATTTATCTGAGACATCTGTGCAGAACATAATTGAATGCTAAGTATCCCAATCAACGGCCCAATGCCCTCTGGGCTTCAAATCTTACCTAGATTTCTGTTTTCATACTTATATTTCACCTATATATTCTTGTGAATATCGCAGGTTCCCAATACCATTATGCATCCCTCAGAATGATTCCTAACCCAAATTGAACCAGGTACTAACGCTAACCATACACAGTTCCCTCAATCTAACTTTATAGAAGAGCAGGGACAGAGCTGGTCTTACAATACAAAATGTAGGGGATCTTCCACCTGCTGAGAACCTCAAAGGTTCATGCAGAAATGATCCCTGGAGAAGATATAGGCAGCTATGAAGGACCTGAGAGAGCAAAAGTCATCTTCTATGGCAAACAACCTGGTCAGGACGAAGGGACGTGTTTGAATCAGCCTCTCTTTTCTTAACGTGGAGAAGATGGACCAAACCAGACCTAGGTGGAGAGCTGATCCAGGGTGCCTATTGTTGATATATGATTCTAACTTGTGAAAGTGTCACAGGAAGTAGGGGGGAAGCTCCGTCTCATGGGACTCTTGGAAGCAACTGTAAGGACAAAGTGGTTGCCAAGGCAGTGACCTCATTCAGTTCCTGAAGGAAGTGACCACACCTCACTTCTTTGGTTATGGAACTGTCTGAACTTGGGATCCAGGAAGCCATGTACCCAGAGCCAGTCCCAGTAACAGTCCCTGTGGTCTCACCTGTTTGGATTTTCCAAGGAAAGAGTCAGTCTTTCTTGGTACCTACTGATGTGAGGATGGCAACATGCCAGGAGAGCTCTGAAGACGACCTTTCCTGAGAAAGCAGGTAGTGGCTCACCACTGTCTCCTGACAACTTCACAGAGTTGGCCAAGGAGTCCAGACTTGAGACAGGACTGATCATTCCGGGGGAACAGTGTATGGCCCACCAATCAGATGACACTCTGGATAGTCACAGACCTACTTGTAGGAAGTAGGTGCCTTTTTGGATGTAGGTGTGAGTTTGTGGTTTTGTCTCAAGTTCTGAGAATAGGTAGAAAAGGCGGTTTGTTTGGTTTGGAGTGAACTATTTCTAGTAAGTCTTTTGACAAGGTGAGTGTTTCTATGTCTGTAACTCACTGTCCGTGGTTGTAGACATTAGAAAAGATAATGCATCAATGGATTTGTACTGTCTATGAGAAAGCTCCCCAGCATTCATCCTACCAAATTTATGAATGGACTGCCGCTTGCCTTATGGATGGCCAACTCCTGCTATGTGTGCATCAAAAACCAAAATGGCTAAAAGAACAGTCATTGTGGATAGAGTCTCTTGACTTCCTCTGTAAGGTTCCTGATCTCAATTAAATGAGAATAGAGATCCTTTGGGTCAAGTGAATTCTTTAAATCCTACAGAGGCTAGCTCATAGTTGCTTGGGTTTTCTCATGACATTAATTCACATAAAGAATCTAAAACGCAGTCAGTAGGCCTCAAATTGGAGAAGCGGAGCAGTATTAATGGCAGGCCTATTTGATCACTCCTGGGTCACCGGAAGCATGTCCAGGCCACCATGACTTTAGGCAAATGAGGGGCATGGGAGCTTATTTTGGAAACTGCCTTGGGCTGCAACCATCATGGAAACCTCTAACCAGAGGTTATGATGAGGGTCTATATATAAGAAGATGAGGGCCATGTGGGAGTTTTTTGGTTTTAATTGTGGTCATTTGTGTGGTGGTAGGAAGAGATGACTGGGTTCACCTGGGCTTGAACTCTGGTGTGATTCCCCATAAAGACTGAGTTCTGGAACTGATCTCAAAGAAGTATTTCCATGAATTGTGTTGGGATATTAGGAGGCCACACATAAGATTGGCCCTTGGAAACTGAGATCTAGGCCCAGAGTGGCTTTCCACAGAGCACTGGGAATCTCAGCCAGGATATCACATTATTTTATTCTGAAAGATTTGGCAGCCATAGTTGAGAGTCAAAACACACATGGACTTCACATTGTAGACCTCAATGGGTCTGGCTTCATGTGACATTTTGGCCACTCTTTGGGAAGCCTTGCCTGTGAGATTCCTCCATAGATTTCATTGAAATTTGCTTCCTCACCATTTAATGGTTATTGAAATAATTGAAACACTCAGTGCCTCCAACTTCATTCTTGAAAAATGGCTCCATATATACCATGAAATTTTTGAAATTCCCATGACCAGGTGGCACTGGAGAACCACTGGATATCCTGTTGCTGATCATGAGTGTGCCAGGCACTGCCTTGATTGACTGGGTTTCATAAAAATGGTGTAGATCAGAAATGCCAGTTAGTTGTAGCCTGCTGAATAGTGGGCTTAGAGCAAAGGTGGGCAGGTGTGAGATAAAACAGCTGTGGTGGTTTCATGTGGATCTACCATTGGCTTCCAAATGGCTTGTGACTGACATTGTGCAGTCAGCAGACCCTTATATGTAAAGGCATCATGTTGTATGGATAGGTTTCAGGGCAATGTTCAGAATCAGGTTGCTTTGGTCAAGGGGGCAAGCTATGTTGGACAGAAGCCTGGTTGGTGCATAATCCTACAGGCCCTGTCCCACCACACGTGACAGAACTCCCTCCAGCACTGTGTCCCAGTTGAACTCCTTGTATTTCGTGAAGCAAATACCGAACTCCCAGTGCAGCAGCAAGAAAAACCACAAAAATTGGAGGATGAGCAAATGGGTTCACAGTCCACACGAGGAGACACTTAGACCCCAGTGGCCACAGTTGACCTACAAACAGAGATTTCAGCACTGCAGCCTCATGTTCATTGGAAAATAAGATACCAGGTCCTCCAGGTCACATAGATGAAGACACATCTTTGATGGTCTTACTACAAAGGAAGCTAAAGCTCCTGACAACAACATATATTTCAAGTGCCCAATCTCAGAGACATTTTCTCCAGAAGTCTTTAGGCCAGTAGAGCTTCATGTTTGTGGAGTGTTTACCATGTCACTTACTTTTGGAAACTCCTCTTCTACCTCCAAGTTTGTGAACTCCTGAACGTATTCAATTACTGATATGTATTCACAGATTTTCTAACTCATCTCCTCTAAATGTCGTATTTGGGGCGAAGGTAATGTCAAGGCATTGTTCTGGATGAGAGTGGGAAGATTTTTGTGTAGCACATATTTGCATACACATTGGATTCATTTTCCAATTTTTCATTTGAAATACTCAATCCTTGACACTATACCATACCCTACTAGACTCTGACTACTATTCCTAACGTGATGGAGAATAATAACCCAAACAGAATAGAAACACAAGCAAATCAGAGGAGGCATGGTGTACATGTGAACTTGCCTTTTCCATTATATAGTGTAGGAGTTATAAATCTAGTCAATTTTTTGTTTAAAGAGTTCTCCATGTGTTTTTAAACTTATCAAATATGTGAATTCCTTTCTACCCCATTTCTCTGTATCCTATTCAGTACATGTATTTTTATATGCACATATAAAATCGTACCTTGTATCACACGTACTTTCTTGTGAGGTGGCTGACATGTCAGATACAAATTGTGAGAAGAGATCCCTCCTCCTAAACGCTGTTGGAACTGAAAATTCAACCTATGGGTGGGCTTCCTAGTTGAACAACTTTATACATAAATCCATGTTCAGTAAAATAAATATTTTTGGATACATGGATGATATATATTTCATGATGAATTTTGATTGGTATATATATTGCTAGTTTTTAATTTCTCTGTGTATGTGTGTGTGTGTGTGTGTGTATGTATATATTTATATATATATACACACTGTCCAGATTTTTAAACATATGAAATATATGTGTCTTTTGGCCACTCTTTGGGAATCCTTACCTGTGAGAGTTCTCTAGAGCTTTCATTGAAATGAGCTTCCTCAACATTTAATGGTTCCTGAATGAATTGAAACCCACAGTGCCACAAACTTTATCCTTGAAACATGGCTTAATAAATACCATGAAATTTTTGAAATTCCCATGACCAGGTGTCACTTGAGAAACTTTGGATGTCTTCTTGCTGATCATGAATGTACCAGACAGTGCCTTGACTGACTCTGTTTCATGGAAATTGTGTAGAACAGAGATGCCAGTAAGTTGGAGCCTGCTGATGCGAAGTGGGCCCAGAGTTGTGGTGTGCAGGTGTATGATAAAACATCTGTGGTGGGGCCATGTGGATCTGCCATTGGCTTCCGAGTGGCTTTTGGCTGACATGGTGCAGCCAGCAGACCCTTATATGTAAAGGCATCTTGTTATATGGAGAGGTTTCAGGGCAATGTTCAGAATCAGTTTGTTATGGACAAGGGGGCAAGCCATGTGGGGTAGAAGCCTGGTTGGTGAATTCTCCTGAAGACCCTGACCCTCCACACATGACAGAACTCCCTCCTGCACTGTGTCCCAGTTGAACTCCTTGTATTTCATGAAGCAAATACAAAAACCCCAGTGCAGAAGCAAGAAACACCACAACAATTGTAGGATGACCAATTGGCTTCACAGTCAAGACAGAGAGACACTTAACCCCCAGTGGCCACAGTTTACCTACAAAGAGAGAATACAGCACTGCTGGCTCATGTTCTTTGGAGAATAAGGAACCAAGTCCTCCAGGTCACATAAATGCAGACCCATCTTTGATGGTATCACTACAAAGGACAGTAAATCTCCTGAGAACAACATGTATTTCAAGTGCCCAACCTCAGAGGCAGTTTCTCAAGAAGTATTTAGGCCAGCAGAGTTGCATGATTGTGGAGTTTTCATCCTGTCCTTTACTTTTGAAAACTCCATTACAACCCCCAAGGTAGTGATCTCCTGAGCATTTTCCATTCCAGATATGTGTTCACAGATTTACTAATTCTTCTCCTCTAATTGTGTCTTACTTGGGGTGAAGGTAATGTCAAGGCATTGTTCTGAATGTAAGTGGGAAGATTTTTTGTAGCACATATTTGCATACACAATGGATTCATTTTCCTATTTTCCATTTGAATTACTGAAACCCTGACACTAACCCACACCCTACTAGACTCTGACTACTAATCCTAATATGATGGAGAAATATAACCCAAACAGAATAGAAATACAAGCAGTTCAGAGGAGGCATGGTGTATAGTTGGACTTGCCTTTTGTATGATAAAGTGTAGGTGTTATAAATCTGGTCAATTATTAATTGAAATAGTTCTTCATGTGTTTTGAATGGTATCAATTATGTGAATTCCTGTCTCCCCTTATCTGTTGCCTATTCAGCACATGTATTTTTATATGCATATATAGAATCCTACCTGGTACCACACGTACATTCTTGTGAGGTGGCTGACGTGGCAGATACAAGTTGTGAGAAGAGATCACTCCTCCTAAACGCTGTTGGAACTGAAAATTTAACCTATGGGTGAGCTTCCTAGTTGAACAACATTATACATAAATCCATATTCAGTAAAATAAATATTTTTGGATCTGTGTATGATATGTATTTCATGATGAATTTCGATTGTCATATATATTGCTACTTTTTTATATCTCTCTATGTGTTTTGTGAATAATCTACACTCTCTAGATTTTTCAAAATATGAAATATATGTCTCTTATTAAACACTCCCTAAATTCCTTCATGTTCATGTATGTGGTTTTATAATCAACTTTTCACAAGATAATTTTCAGATATATTCATCCACCTCAAATACATATTTGTTTTCTAGTACTGAAAACTCACTTCAGTGAACGGTGCATACAAATCTTTATATTTCTACAGTAACTGACCCAGTTTAACATCAATACAAGTAGATTCCTATGGGAAATGTTGTGCATTTTGATGTTCATTTTTATTCAACACTGGTACATTACTATTTCTTCAGTTTATGGACATCTTAGAAAATAGATTTCATCCACATTTCACAAATTTAAATGCATTTGGTACACTTTCAATCACTTCCTGCTTAAGATCACACGTATTCCTCCTTTTTTTTTGACTGTTTTTTCATGATAGTTCTTCCTAACGCATTATTTTTGATTTCCATAATCTTTTTGAAGCAAAACTCACACTCTCTTTATGATAAACCATAACACTTACATTACCATTAGATGTATAATTGGATGGAATGAATGATTGTATATCAATGTAAGATTTCCTGTATATTTTCAGATATCAATTTATTCCAATTTCCAAAGTAGATACCAGTTATATTATTTATTCACAGTATGGACTATTCATGCATTATCTCTATATTCATAGAAACAGGGTACACCTATTTTTATCCCCAATACAAATTAATGAGTTTTCAAAATATAGCTCCCCTTAATGGTAGAAGAAATACTCATGTCACCAGAACTACATATATATTTTATCACAGTAATATTCTGGAAAAAAAATGCAGAGATCACACTTATGTCTGTACCAACTCCTAAATTGAATGTGAGTATGAATTATTAAAAACATCCATGTCCAGGATGCCTAAGGCTCTCAAATGTCAATCCTATTGGTGAGTACATATCTGTTTCATCCTAAGATTATATATTCAACCTCAACCCTGTTGAAAATGTCTAAACCTATCACTCACTTTATACTTTGCCTCATTTCCTAATGTCACTATTGATATTTATTTTCCTACATATTTTTCCCAGTTCATCATAGTGACTGATTCTTCAGATTTGCTGACATTTACATTCACTCTCTAACGAAAACCCTATTACTAAAAAAGTCTTGGTTCAACTCCTAGACTCACTCTTCTTCCTAAACTTACTATCTTCCTAATCTTCCTGACTACCACTTTTTGACTGGATGTTCTCTTTTACATTCAATTATCTGAGGTACAGTGTTTTGTCCTACAGATGTTGCACATCGTAGGATATATATTTTATTCACAAATTCACAAATTTATAGGCATTTGCTTCACTTTTAATCACTTCCTGCGTCAGAACACATGTATTCTTCCAGGTTTCTTCACTGTTTTTTTCATGAGACTTCTTTAAAAATACATTATTTTCGATTTCCAAAAACACTTTTGAAGCAAAACTCACACAATCTTCATGATACACCATAACGCTTATATTACCATTAGATGTATTACTGGATGGAATGAATGATTGTATATCAATATAAGATTTCCTGTATATATTCAGATATCAGTTCAATCCATTACTTAAAGTTGGAACAAGTTTTATTATTTATTCACAGTATGGTCTATTCATGCTTTATCTCTATATTTATAGACACAGGGTACACCTCTTTGTACCCCTAATACTAATTTTATATCTTTAATATATTGCTCCCAGAAATGGAGGAAGAAATACTCATGTCACCTGATCTACATATACATTTTATCACAGAAATATTCTGGAAAAAAATGTAAAGGTCACACTTATGACTGTATCAAAGCCTAAATGGAAAGTGAACATGGATTACTAAAAACATCCATGTCTAGGTTGCCTTTTGCTCTCAAATGTCAATTCAATTGGTGACTACATATTTGTTTCTTCCTAAGATTATGTATTCAAACTCAACCCTGTTGAAAGTGTCTAATCCAGTCACTCACTTTATACTTTGCCTGATTTTGTAATGCCTCTATTGATATCTGCGTTGCTACATATTTTCCCCAGTTCATCATACTGAGTGACTCTTCATATGTAGTGACATTTACATTCACTCTCTAACCGAAACCTTATTGCTAAAGACCTTTTGTTCCAAATCCTATACTCACTCTTCTTCTTAAACCTACGAAATATCTTCCTAATCCTACTGACTATCCCTTTTTGATGGGATGTTCTCTTCTACATTCAATCATCCAAGGTAAAAGGTCCTATGCCATTGTATATCGTGTTATCTGAGACATCTTTGCAGAACATTATTCAAATCTAAGTATCCCAATCAAGGGCCCAATGCCCTTCTGGGCTTCAAATCATACCGATATTTCTGTTTTCATACTTATATTTCACCTCTGTATACTTGTAAATATCGCAGAGAATGATTACTAACCCAAAACGAACCTGTTACTATCCCTAAACATACACTGTTCCCTCAATCTTATTTTACATAAGAGCAGGGACAGAGTGGTTCTTACAATACAGGAAAGTAGTGGACTTTCCACCTGCTGAGAACCTCAAATGTTCATGCAGAAATGATACCTGGAGAAGTTGTAGGTATGTATGTAGGACCTGAGAGAGCAAAATTCATCTTCCATGGCAAACAACCTGGTCTGGATGAGGGATGTGTCTGAATCAGCCTCTCTCTTCTTATTTTAGAGAAAATGGACCCAACCAGGTCTGAGTGGAGAGCTATTCCCGGGTGCTAATGGTTGATATACCATTCTAACTTGTGAAATTGTCACAGGAAGTAGGGGCAGACTCCATCTCATGGGATCCTTGGAAGCAACTGTTAGGACAAAGTGGTTGCCAAGGCATTGACCTCATTCAGTTCCAAAGAAAGTGGCAAACCTCATTTTCTTGGTGATGGAACTCTCTGAACTTGGTATCCAAGAAGCCAGGCACCCAGAGGCAGTCCCAGTTCAAGTCCCAGTGGGCTCACTTGTTAGGATTTACTAAAGACAGAGTGAGTCTTTCTTGGTAACTACTGATGTGAGGATGCCCAAAATCCAGGAAAGCTCTGAAGTGGGACCTTTCCTGAGAAAGCAGGCAGTGGCTCACCACTTTTTGCTGACAACTTCACAGATTTGGCCAAGGAAACCAGATCTGAGAGAGGAGAGGCCATTTCGGGGGATCATAGTATGGCCCACCATTCAGAGGACACTACAGATAGTCACAGACCTACTTGGGGGAAGGAGGTGCCATTGTGGGAGTGGGTGTGGATTTGTGGTTTTGTCTCATGTTCTGAGAATAGGTTGGAAAGGCGGTTTGTTTGGTTTGGAGTGGACAGTTTCTAGTACGTCGTTTGACAAGGTGAGTGTTTCTTTGTCTGTGTATCCCAGTATGTCCGTTGTTATAGACATTAGAAAAGAGAATGCATTAATGGATGTGTCCTGTCTAGTATAAATCTTCCCCTAATTCATTCTGCCCAATTTATGAATGGACTGCAGCTTGTCTTATCGATGGGCAACACCTGCTATCTTCCTAAGTTGCTGTTTTCTTCCTGAATTCTGGCCACTCTCCAGAATAGGCTCATGGTTTTGTGTCCAAGATATGTACCACCTCCAAGCTCTGTGGCATGGCCATGTACTGTAGAGCTGAAGAGAATGGCAAGCATCTCAGAAAACTTGGATATTATGGTGACCAGGAAAATCTCAGTGGAGAAACCCTGCTTTTGGCCTTTTGCTTACTTATTGTTCTGTTGCCCTGAATGTCTGGAAGTTCTTTGCCTCAGGCCACCCCTTTGTGAAGCCTGAAGAAAACAGTTTTCAAATGGAAATGAATGGGCATCAACTGTGGCTCTTCGCTTAATTGCTTTGGAAAGGGATGTGTCTGAATTAGCCTCTTGGCCCTGTGTGTGGCTGTGGCATAGATTCTCAGCACCTGATGGATCTATAGAATGATCTCATGTGTGCATCCACAACCATAATAGCAAAAAGTCAGTCATTGTGGATGAAGTCTCTCCCCTTCCTCTGTGAGGTTCCTGACCTCCATCAAGTGAAAATAGGTGTTCTTTGGGTCAAATGAGTTCTTCAAAGCCCTGCAGAGGTGCTTGGGTTTTCGCATGACTCCAAATCACATAATAAATCTATTCCTGAAATTAGTAGTCCTCAAATGGGAGAAACAGAGCAGTATTAATGGCAGGCTTATTTGATCACTTCTGGTTTACAGGAATGATGTCCAGGCCACCCTGACTACAGGCCAATAAGGGGCAAGCGAGCTTAATTTGGACATTGTCTTAGGCTGCGCCCCATATGGAAAACTCCAGTCAGAGGTGAAGTTAAGTGACTATATGGAAGAAGATGAGGGCCATGTGGGAGTGTTTTGGTTTTAATTTTGGTCATTTGTGTAGCGGTTGGAAGAAATGACTGGGTCCACCTGGGCTTGAACTTTGTTGTGATTCCCTTTAGTGACTGAGTTGTGGAACTCACCTCAGAGAAGTATTGCCATGAAATATGTTGGGATTTTAGGAGGCCACGCATGAGAGTCACCCTTGAAAACTGAGATCTAGGCCCAGGGTGGATTTCCACAGAGCACTGGGAATCTCAGCCAGGATATCACATGATTTTATTCTTAAAGACAAGGCAGCCATTGTTGAGAGTCAAAACACACATGGACCTCACATTATAGACCTCAATGGGCCTGGCTTCCTGTGACATTTTAGCCACTCTTTGGCAAGCCTTGGCTCTGAGATTTCTCCAGAGCTTTCATTGAAATGAGCTTCCTGAACTTTTAATGGTTACTGAATGAATTGAAACCCACAGTGCCTCCAACTTCATCCTTGAAAAATGGCTAGATAAATACCATGATATTTTTGAAATTCCCATGACCAGGTGGCACTGGAGAAACTTTGGATGTCCTGTTGCTGATCATGAGTATAGCAGACAGTGCCTTTATTGACTGAGTTACAAGAAAACGGTGTAGAACAGAGATGGCAGTAAGTTGGAGCCTGCTGACTAGTGGGTCTGCAGCAGTGGTGGGCAGGTGTGTGATAAAACATCAGTGGTAGGGCCATGAGGATCTACCATTGGATTCCCAATGCCTCTTGACTGACATGATGCAGCAAGCAGACCCTTATATGTAAAGACATCTTGTTATATGATGAGGATTCAGGCCAATATTCAGAATCAGGTTGATATGGACAAGGGGGCAATGGGGCAAGCTATGATGGATAGAAGCATGGTTGGTGCATTCTCCTGCAGACCGTGACCCACCACACGTGACAGAACTCCCTCAAGTACTTTGTCCCAGTTGAGCTCCTTGTATTTTGTAAGGCAAATACCAAACTCCCAGTGCAGAAGCAAAAACACCACAAAAAGTGGAGGAGGACCAAATGGCTTCACAGTTCACACGGGGAGACACTTAGTACCCAGTGGACACAGTTTACCTATAAAGAGAGAATTCAGCACAGCTGCCTCATGTTCATTGGAAAATAAGAAACCATGTCCTCCAGGGCACAGGGATGCAGACCGAGCTTTGATGGTCTCACTACAAAGGAAGCCAAATATCCTGACAACAACATATATTTCAAGTACCCAACCTCAGAGGCAGTTTCTCAAAAAGTGAAGGCCAGCATAGGTCCATGTTTGTGGAGTGTTTACCCTGTCCCTTACTTTTGGAAACTCCTCTACCACCTCCAAGGTTGTGAACTCCACAGCATTTTCCATTCCAGATATGCATTCACTAATTTTCTAACTCTTCTCCTTTAATTGTGTCTTACTTGGGGAGAAGGTAATGTGAAGGCATTGTTCTGGATTAGAGTGCTAGATATTTTTGCAGCACATATTTGCATACACATTGGATTCCTTTTCCAATTTTTCTTTCAAAATACTGAATCACTGACACTAACACACACCTACTAGACTCAGAATACTCTTCCTAATATAATGGAGAAAAAAACCCAAACAGAAAATAAATACAAGCAGTTCAGAGGAGGCATGTTGTATAGTTGGACTTGCCTTTTGCATTACATAAGGTAGGAGTTATAAGTCTATTCAATTTTTAATTGAAATAATTTTCCATGTGTTTTTAAAGTTAAGAAATATGTGATTTCTTGTTTTCCTTTCTCTGTAGCCAATTCACACATGTTTATTTATATGCACATATAGAATCCTAACAGGCATCACACGTACATTTTTGTGAGGTGGCTGACTTGGAAGTTAAAAATTGTGAGAAGAGATCACTCCTCTTAAACGCTGTTGGAACTAAAATTCAACATATAGGGGAGCTTCCTATTAGAACAACATTATACATAAACTTATGTTCAGTAAAATAAATATTTTTACATCTGTGAATGATATATATTTAATGATGGATTTAGATTGGCATATATATTGCTACTTTTTAATGTCTCTCTTTGTGCGTGTGTGTCTATATATATATATATATATATATATATATATATATATATATATATATATCTCCACACTCCACAGATTTTTCAAAATATAAAATATATGTGACTTATATACACTCTCTAAATTCATTCATGTTCATGTATGTGGATTTATAATAAAATTTATACAAGATTATTCCCAGAAATATTCATCCACCTGAAATACATATTTGTTTCCTAGTACGGAAAACTAACTTCAGTGACTGGTTCATACAAATACTAATAATTCTACAGTAACTGACCCCGTCTAACATCAATGCAAGTAGATTGCTATGGGACATGATATGTAATTGGACGTTCATTTTTATTCAACACAGGTACCTTATTATTTCTTCAGTTTTTGCACATCATAGGATATGAATTTCATCCACAATTCACAAATTAATAGGCATTTGTTTCAAATTTAATCACTTCCTGCTTCAGAACACATGTATTGTAAGGGTTTCCTGACAGGTCTTTTCATGAGAATTCTTTCCAAACACATTATTTTCAATTTCCATAATCACTTTTGTAGCAAAACTCACAAACTCTTCATGATAAACCAAAACAATAATATTATCATTAGATGTATAACTGGTTGTAATGAATGATTGTATATCAATATAAGTGTGGTCTATTCATGCTTTATCTCCATATTCATAGACACAGGGTACACCTCTTTGTACCCCCAATACGAATTTTACGTCTTCAATATATTGCTCCCAGAAATGGTGGTAGAAATACTCATGTCACCTGATCTACATATACGTTTTATCACAGTAATAATCTGGACAAAAATGTAAAGGTCACACTTATGATTGTACCAAAGCCTAAATGTAATGTGAACATGAATTACTAAAAACATCCATGTCCAGGTTGCCTAATCCTCTCAAATGTCAATCCTATTGGTGACTACATATTTGTTTCTTGCTAGGATTATGTATTCGAACTCAACCCTGTTGAAAATGTCTAATCCTATCACTCACTATATACTTTGCCTGATTTCGTAATGTCACTATTGATATCTGCTTTTCTACATATTTTCCACAGCTCATCATAGTGACTGACTCTTCATATATGCTGACATTTACATTCACTCTCTAACTAAAACCCTATTACTAAAGAACTTTTGGTCCAAATCATATACTCACTCTTCTTCCTAAACCTACCAAATATCTTCCTAATCCTACCTACTATCCCTTTTTGACTAGATGTTCTCTTCTACATTCAGTCATCCAAGGTACAAGGTCCTATGCCATTGTATATCGATTTAACTTAGACAGCTGTGCAGAACATAATTCAAAGCTAACTATCCCAATCAAGGGCCCAATGCCCTTCTGGGCTTCAAATCATACCTAGATTTCTGTTTTCATACTTCTATTTTACCTCTATATTCTTGTAAATATTGTAGGTTCCCAATACCATTATTCATCGCACAGAATGATTCCTAAAAAAATCAAACCAGTTATTAACCCTAAACATACACTGTTCCTTCAATCTCATTTTACAGAAGAGCAGGGACAGAGTGGTTCTTACAATACAGGAAAGTAGGGGACCTTCCACCTGCTGAGAACCTCAAAGGTCCATTAAGAAATGATACCTGGAGAAGTTGTAGCAGGTATGAAGGTCCTGAGAGAGCAAAATTCATCTTCCATGGCGAACAACCTGGTCAGGATGATGGGATGTGTCTGAATCAGCCTCTCTCTTCTTATTGTAGAGAAGACTGACCAAACCAGGCCTGTGTGGAGAGCTGCTTCCGGGTGCCTATGGTTGATATACCATTTTAACTTGTGAAAGTGTCACAGGAAGTAGGGGCAGACTCCATCTCATGGTAGCCTTGGAAGCAACTGTTAGGACAAAGTGGTTGCCAAGGCAGTGACCTCATTCAGTTCCAAGAAAGTGACATACCTCATTTCCTTGGTGATGGAACTCTCTGAACTTGGTATCAAAGAAGCCAGGCAGCCAAAGGTAGTCCCAGTCCCAGTCCCAGTGGGCTCACTTGTTTGCATTTACCAAGGACAGAATCAATCTTTCTTGGTACCTACTGATGTGAGGAAGGCAAATGCCAGGAGAGCTCTGGAGAGGGACTTTTCCTGAGAAAGCAGGTAGTGGCTCACCACTTTTTGCTGACAACTTCACAGAGTTGGCCAAGGAAACCAGATCTGAGAGAGGACAGGCCATTTTGGGGGATCATAGTATGGCCCACCATTCAGATGACACCCCGGATAGTCACAGATCTACTTGGGGAAAGGAGGTGCCTTTGTGGGAGTTGGTGTGTGTTTGTGATTTTGTCTCATGTTCTGAGAATAGGTAGGACAGGTGGTTTGTTTGGTTGGATTGGACTGTTTCTAGTAAGTTTTTGACAAGCCGAGTCTTTCTATGTCTGTGTCCGTTGTTGTTGACATTAGAAAAGAGAATGCATTAATGGATGTGTCCTGTCTAGTATAAATCTTTCCAAAATTTATCCTGCCCAATTTTTGAATGGACTGCAGCTTGTCTTATCGATGGGAAACACCTGCTATCTTCCTAAGTTGCTGTTTTCTTTCTGAATTCTGGCCACTCTCCAGAATAGGCTCATGGTTTTGTGTGCAAGATATGTACCACCTCCAAGCTCTGTGACATGGCCATGTACTGGAGAGCTGAAGAGAATGGTGAGCATCTCAGAAAACTCAGATATCAGGGTGACCAGGAAAGTCTCAGTGGAGTAACCCTGGTTTTTGCCTTTTGCTTACTTATTGTTCTGTTGCACTGAATGTCTGGAAGGTCTTTGCCTCAGGCCACACCTTTGTGAAGCCTGGAGAAAACAGTTTTCAAATGGAAATGAAGGGAATCACCTGTGGCTCTTTTCTTAATTGCTTTGGAAAATGATGTGTCTGAATCAGCCCCTTGGCCCTGTGTGAGGCTGTGGCTTAGATTCTCAGCACCTGATGTATCTAAAGAAAGATCCCATGTGTGCATCCAAAACCAAAATGGCCAAAAGAGCAGTTATTGGAATGAAGCCTCTCGCCTTTCTCTGTAAGGTTCCTGACCTCCATCAAGTGAGAATAGTGATCCTTTGTGTCAAATGAGTTCTTCACAACCTGCAGAGGCTAGCCCATAGGTGCTTGGGTTTTCTCATACTCCAATTCACATAAAGAATCTAACCCCAAAGTCAGTAGGCCTCAAATTGGAGAATTGGAATAGTATTAACAGCAAGCCTATTTGTTCACTCCTGGTTCACAGGAATGGTGTCCAGGCCACCCTGAAGGTATGCAAATGAGGTGCAAGGAAGCTTATTTTGGACACTGTTTTGGGATGTGCCCCTCATGGAAACCTTCAGGCAGAGTTTATGATGAGTGTTTATATGGAAGAAGATGAGGGACGTGTGGAAGTATTTTGGTTTTAATTGTATTCATTTGTGTCATGGAAGAGTTGACTGGGACCATCTGGGCTTGAACTCTGGTGTGATTCCCCTTACAGACTGAGATCTGGAACTGAACTCAGAGAAGTATTTCCATGAATTGTGATGGGATTTTAGGAGGCCAGGCATGAGAGGTGACCTTGGAACCCGAGGTCTAGGCCCAGGTTGGCTTTCCAAAGAACACTGGAAATCTCAGCCAAGATATCACATGATTTAATTCTGAAAGACTTGGCAGCCATAATTGAGATTGAAAACACACATGGACCTCACTTTGTAGACCTCAATGGGCCTGGTTTCATGTTACTTTTTGGGCACTTTTTGGGAAGCCTTGCCTGTGAGAGTGCTCCAGAGTTTCA
Source organism: Callospermophilus lateralis (assembly GCF_048772815.1). NCBI lineage: Eukaryota > Metazoa > Chordata > Mammalia > Rodentia > Sciuridae > Callospermophilus > Callospermophilus lateralis. Next base: position 10,799,099 of record NC_135316.1, on the reverse strand, counting down.
CTGAAATTAGCTTCCTCAGCATTTAATTGTTCCTGAATGAATTGAAACCCACAGTGCCTCCAACTTCATCCGTGAAATATTGCTGGATAATTACCATAAAATTTTTGAAATTCCCATGACCAGCTAAAACTGGAGAACCTTGGGATGTCCTCTTGATGATCATGAGTATACCAGACAGTGCCTTGATTGACTGGGTTTCAAGAAAATGGTGTAGAACAGAGATGCCAGTAAGTTGGAGCCTGGTGAGTAGTGGGAGTAGAGCAGTGTTATGAAAGTGTGTGATAAAACATCTGTGGTGGGGCCATGTGGATCTTCCATTGGCTTCCAAATGCCTTTTGACTGACATGGTGCAGCCAGTAGACCCATATATATAAAGGCATATTTTTATATGGAGAAGTTTCAGGGCAATGTTCAGAATCATGTTGCTATTGTCAAGGGGGCAAGATACATGGGATATAACCCTGGTTGGTGCATTCTCCTGCAGACCCTGCCCTCCACACCTAACAGAACTAGCTCCAGCAATGTGTCCCATTTGAAATCTTTTTTTTTTTTGGGAAAAAAATACCAAACTCCCAGTGCAGCAGCAAGAAACACCACGGAAATTGGAAAATGACCAAATGGCTTCACAGTCCACACGGGGAGAAAAAAAGCCCTCAGTGGCCACAGTTTACCTACAAAGAGAGAATTCAGCACTGCTGCCTCATTTTGATTGGAAAATAAGTAACCATGTCCTCCAGGTCACATAGATGCAGAAACAGCTTTGATGGTCTCACTACAAAGAAAGCTAAAGCTCCTGACAACAACATATATTTCAAGTGCCCAACCTCATAGGCAAGTTCTCAAAAAGTCTTTAGGCCAGCAGAGCTCTATGTTTGTGGAGTGTTTACCCTGTCCCTTGCATTTAGAAACTCATCTACCACCTCCAAAGATGTGAAATCTGGAGCATTTTCCATTCCAGATAGTTATTCACAAATTTTCTAACTCTTCTCCTCTAATTGTGTCTTACTTGGGGCGAAGGTTATGTCAAAGCATCGTTCTGGATGAGAGTTGGAAGATTTTTCTGTAGCATATATTTGCATACACATTGGAATCAATTTCCTATTTTTCATTCGAATACTGAATCCCTGACACTAACCCATACCCTACCAGACTCTGACTCTAAACCTAATATGATGGAGAAAAATAACCCAAACAGAATAGAAATACAAGCAGTTCAGAGGAGGCAAGATGTATAGTTGGACTTGCCATTTGCATGATACAGATTAGGATTTATAAATCTAGTCAATTTTTTGTTGAAATAGTTCTCCATGTATTTTTAAAGTTAGCAAATATGTTAATTCCTATCTTCCTTTCTCTGTAGCCTATTCAGCACATGTGTTCTTATATGCACATATAGAATCCTACCAGGTACCACACGCAAATTCTTGTGAGGTGGCTGACTTGGCAGATACAAATTGGGGGAAGAGATCACTCCTACCAAACCCTGTTGGAACTGATTATTCAACCAAAGGGTGAGATTCCTAGTTGAACAACATTATACCTAAATCCATGTTAAGTAAAATGAATATTTTTAGATCTGTGGATGATATATATTTTATGATAAATTTTCATTGACATATATATTGCTACTTTTTTGTCTGTGTGTTTTTTTTTTGTATATATATATATATATATATATATATATATATATATATATATACACACTCTCCGGATTTTTCAAAATATGAAATATATGTGTCTTATATACACTCCCTAAATTCATTCATGTTCATGTATGTGTATTTATAATCAAACATTCACAAGATTATTCTCAGAAATATTCATCCACCTGAAATTTGCCTAATGCTCTCAAATGTCAATCATATTGGTGATTACATATTTGTTTCTTTCTATGATTATATATTCAACTCAACCCTGTTCAAAATGTCTAATCCTATCACTCACTTTATACTTTGCATGATTTCATAATGTCTATATTGATATCTGCTTTCCTACATATTTTCCCCTCTTCATCATTGTGACTGACTCTTCACCTGTGCTGACATTTACTTTCACTCTCTAACAGAAACCCTTTTGCTAAAGAACTTTTGTTCCAAATCTTATACTCACTCTTCTTCCTAAACATACTGACTATCCTCCAAAACCTACCGACTATCCCTTTTTTACTGGATGTTCTCTTCTACATTCAATCATCCAAGTAAATGTCGGGCGAGCTTCGGAGGAGGAGACCACCAACAGACTATCTCATGAAACAGCAAAGGGTTTAATGGGTGTCCAGCATGCTGGGGCTCAGAGCTCAATTGAATAGAGCAGACAGTTCTGAAAATAGCTTAATTAGAGCTTATATGCATTTCCTGGACAGGGCAGGGAGGGAAGTTTATTGATGTGTCAGGACGAGTGGGCAGTTTGCATGCAACTGGGTGAAGGAGTACATTCTGCAGTTTGGCAGTTGGGGACAGCACATTCTGGGAACAAGATTTGCAAGCATTTCTCAAAATTTCAACAGTGTTTTGTTAAGCATACAGAAAAACAGGAAGTGACAAGTACCTATTTTATTAGCTCTGATGGAGGTTTCTAATATCTCAGTTTTGGTCTATTGCTGCTTCTAATTGGGTCATTTGTTGTGTCCCATGGACAAGGGCAGTGGTTCCTGTGCCCACCCATGCAGCAACTCCTATTCCTAGTAGGATGGCTAAAGTGAGGAATATATGTTCCCAGTGAAACTGGGTTGTATGCCCCCATATTTGATCTCCAAATAATCCTGCTTCATGACAGAGCACGCTGGGAAACATCTGCACCATTACAGAATTAATCACATGTGTTGACCATTTCATGAAAACATAAACAATGTTTATGTATATAGAATTATGCTGTTGTAGGGACGCACAAGGCAAGGAACCTAAGATAGCACTGAAGACAGGGAAACAGTCCTATTTGGTTGCAAGCAGATTCAGAGAACAATGCTTCTGTTGTAATCAATTAATCCCCTGAAACTTGATTTCAGAATTTTGTACCCAACATGTAAGAAAAGGGGCTCAGAAGTTCACAGTCTGCAGAAGTACAAAAAAGCAGATTTTGTTTCTGTTTTTTCCTCTGTTCTTGGCAAGTTAACTTTTGAAGGACACCTGGGAGGGGGAGAGCTTATTCTTCCCTTTCTTATTTTCCCCCTGCCAGCTGTTACCACAGAGCCTAGTTGGTAATTTATTTATCTTAGCAATGTAGCCATCTCTGTGAAGCCCCAGCTCAATATCAGAGGCCTTGTTTACATATTTTGTGAAAAACAAGTAAGGGCGTGTGTAGAATAGAAGTGCTGATATTTTTAGCCAGTGACCAAGTAGAACAGAACAACACGAAAAGTGGAAGTTTATCTACATTGAACTCCTTTATAGGGACTCTTTTGCTGAAAGTCCCAAAGTCAGCCAGGTGAAGACTTCTGGAGAAGGTCAGTTAAGACTATTCTGTGCCTTAGTACAGAGGGAGAAGACGGGGAAGGCGGGGCTGAGAGCAGCTCCATGGATCTGAGAATGAGGAAGGAGAGATGTAAAAGAATAATGGGAAAGGGGTTTGGGATGTTTCTAGCAACAAAAACTTGAGCAGTAGAACTGGTAGAGCAGAGGGGAAGACGGGAGTGAGTATCCCAAAACGCATGTGAGGGACTTTAAATTATTAGTAAGCTGTTTTCAGTGATGACAAAGCAACTTTAAAGGCCATTTTCATTCCATCTTGGATAGGGGTCTGAAGGCTCTCCTCAGCTGGTTTGAGCTTTGGGTTAGCTGGAAAGAGGACCTGGTGGGACCCGGAGCGGGCACTGACAGGAGAAGAGAGGAGAGAGTGGGTGGAGGGGTACCTCTGAACCTGTTACCTCAGCAAGGGGGCAATGGTCTGAGAACCAGCGAAGGTTTGGGTTTTTTATCTAATAATTGGAGGGGAGAAATCAGGTTTCTGAGGTGGGAGTGACAGCAGAGACTCTGGAGCAAAAGTCTGAACGTGAGGATCTATTGGATAAGCATAGTTCAGGATGTGAGCAAAGGAGGAAAAAGGCCTCCACATAGGGGAATCTCCTTTCACCCTTTTGAGCACTTGCAGAAGTTAAAAAGGTCAAACAGAATTTGAGGATCTAGAGACCCCTCTCGGTTCCATTGGTTTTGGTTATCTAATTGGTAATATGGCCAATGCTGTGTACAAAATTTGATGAGGAGTTTGGGTTCCATCAGGCAGCCCCTGTATGCTCACATCCCCATGACTTACAGAATAAGTCGACTTTTCCCCCACAGAGCCATGACTGTTTGTGGCTTTGATAGTCTGCCGGGCAAACATAGTAATCTAGGCTAGCCAACCTGCATCTGGCTCGTGTGTCCCTACATCCATAATGTTTGTTTCCATTATCTATGTTACGGAAGGGATTTAATGGAATTTTAGTGGGATCGTCTTCATCAGGGATATCCCAATAGTAAAGACTTATAGCCAGCTGACAAATGTCCTGGTGGAGAGATGGCCACCAGGTCCCTAAGGGGGCTGTATGCGAGATAGTTTATACTTCTTTTTTTCAGTAGGATTTGTGATCAGCCATCACTGCTGAATGGGCTAATGAGGGTTAGGACTATTTGTGGCCAAGGGAAGAGTCTATAGCCTTATCCACACAGCGAATATGCAATTTGAAAGTGTTATCATTCTTTTCCAGTTTCCAGTCAGAGTGTGGACAGGGCGCAGGCTTGAGATGAGAGGCATGAATCCAGGAAGTGATTCTGTCTACCTTTACCACTGTAGGTGTTATAACTAGCACCTGATATGGTCCTTTCCAACGGGGTTCCAGGGATGACACCTGATGTCGTCTTACGTAGATGAAGTCTCTTACTTGATATCAATGTGGAGTCCCCACCTCCCCAGTTTGGTAGGTAGTGGCCAGCTGTTTTCACAGGTATTGTAGTGTTCCTTCAAGAGCTTAAAGTCTGTCAAGGAAGGGGGTGTGGAGGGGATCATTAAGTCTTAGAATTGGGCTTAGGTCCCTTACTGGAGGCTGGGCACCATAGAGAATTTTAGAGGGCGTGAGGTTACTCAAAGAAACAGAGGGAGTAGTTCTTGCATGAAACATTGCATAAGGCAGGATCATAGTCCAATCTTTTATGCTGGTTTCTAAGCCAAATTTCGTGAAGGTCTCTTTAATGGTTCTATTCATTCGTTCTACCTGTCCTGAACTCTGCGGTCAATAAGCACAATATAACTTCCAATTAATCCCCAGGTTTCTGGGTAACCTCTGACTTATCTGGGCCACTAACGCTGGTACATTATCAGACCCTATTACCTTTGGCAGGCCGTATCTTGGAAAAATATCTTCCAGGATCTTCTTGACCATCATTTGTGCTATTTCTTTTTTTTTTCTTCTTTTTCTTTTAGTGGGGAAGGCTTCAATCCATCCTGAAAATGTATCTACAAAGACTAGGAGATATTTATGTCCATACCTTGCTGGCTTAATTTCAGTAAAGTCAACTTCCCATAATTGTCCTTGACTGGTTCCTCATAGGTGCTTTAATGCAGGAAACATGGAAGGGTAAGCATTAACCAATTGATGGACTCGTCAGGCTTTTTTACCCATTCAGTTATTTCATTTTGCTGTGAGTCAGTTAGTGGAAAACTCTGCTCTTGATACTTCAGAAATACCTGCAGTTTCTTTGAACCAAGTTGAGTGAGTTTATGTGCATTTTCTACTGACATAGTTAGAGCTGTGATTATAGGAGTTTTCACTGAAGAATTTAGAAATTCCACTTGGGGGCCTTCAGGGTTAAAAGTTATTTTGGCCTGGAGCTTGGTGAGCAGATCTCTGCCCATCAATGGGGCCAGGCATTACTAGGAAGGAGTGATGGATTTTTCCTTTCCCCAGTCCTCTTAGTTGTCCAGGCCTGATATTTACTGTCGTTAGCCCCTTGAACTAGAGACCTTTTATTTGATAGAGGGCCCAATGGAGCCTTATGGGCTCAGTATATTGCTCGTGTATCCACTTCAAAGTTTACTGGGGTCCCCTTCACTTCAAAAGTTACCCTGAACTCAGGGAGGGGATCTGAGCCCCAACTTTTGTAGTCATCCTCCAGAGTCAGAATGGCTGGCTGGCGTGGCTGTCTCTTTCTAGGTCACTCGTGGGCCCAGTTTCCTTTTTCTTTAGAGTAGGCACATTGATTTGAATCCAGGGATGGCCTCGGGCATGGGACCAGGTATCCCTTCCTGTCTCCTTTTTTCTTAATTTCTGGCCCTTTTGGTGTTTTGACCAGGACCTTAGTCAACGCCTTAGTCTCTCTTTTGTTTCTTTTATCCTCCCTTTGCTCCCTTCTCTTCCTCAGTTTCTCTCTTATAGTATACTTTCTCAGCTTCTCTGACTAAATCTCCCAAAATCATATCTTGTAATCCATCTAAGTATTGTAGCTTTCTTTTAATATTTAGGGCAGCTTCCCCAATAAAGGCCATTGTGAGAGATGCTTTATGATCCTCTGCCTGGGGATTGAAAGGTGTATATCTTCTATATGCCTCCATAATTCTCTCTAGAAACATAGAGGGAGATTCATTAGGCCCTTGAATAATCTCTCTTACCTTGGCCAAATTATTTGGAACCCATCGAAAAGTGGACAGATGCTTTCTTACCTTCAAATGTGTTGGGGATCCAGTTGGGTCGCTTCAAGGGAAAGCTGGCTTTGATTATGTTGGAAAGATGTGTCGGTCTCCCATCTGGTCCGAGGATATTTTTTCTAGCTTCCAGGAGGATTCTCTTTTGTTCCTCTGTCATGAAGAGAGTCCCTAAGAGTTGTTGACAGTCATCCCGAGCAGGCAGGTATGAAAACATCAATGACTGAACTGAATGAGTTCACTGCCTTGGCAACCACTTTGTACTAAGAGATGCTTCCAAGGGTCCCATGAGATGGATGCTGTCCCTGCTTCCTGTGACACTTTCACAAGTTAGAATGGTATATCAACCATAGGCACCTGGGAACAGCTCTCCACACAGGTCTCATTTGGTCCATCTTCTCTACATTAACAATAGAAAGGCTGATTCAGACACAACCCTTCATCCTGGCCAGATTGTTTGCCATGGAAGATGAATTTTGCTGTCTCAGGTTTTTCAGAGGTGCCTATATCTTCTTCAGTGATTATTTCTGCATGGAGCTTTGAGGTTCTCTGCAGGTGGAAGATCCCCAGCATTCCTGTATTGTAAGACCAACTCTGTCCCTCCTCTTTTGTAAAGTTAGATTGAGGTAACAGTGTATGGTTAGGGTTAATAACAGGTTTGATTTGGGTTAGGAATCATTCTGCTGAATAAATAATGGTATTGGGATCCTGTGATGTGTATAAAAATACATAGGTGAAATATATGTATGAAAACAGAAATCTAAGTAACATTTGAAGCCCAGAAGGGCATTGGGCCCTTGATTTGGATACTTAGCTTTGAATAAATTTATATACAATGGCATAGGACCTTGTACCTTGGAAAATTGAATGTAGAAGAGAACATCCAGACCAAAAGGATAGTCGGTAGTGAAAGGTTAATGAAATAGTTAATTGTCACTTCCTGATTTTCTGTATGCTTAACAAAACACTGTTGAAATCTTGAGAACTGTTTGCTAATCTTTTTCCCAGAATGAGCTTTCCCCAACAACCAAACTGTAGAATGTACTCCTTCACCTGATTGCACGCAAACAGCCGACTCACCCTTAACCATCAGTAAATTTCCCTCCTTGCCCTCTCCAAGGAAAGTACATTAGCTCTGCTTAAACTATTCTCAGAGATCTCTGCTCTATTCAAGTGAGCTCTAAGCCCTAGCATGCTGGACCCCCAATAAACTCTTTGCTGTTGCATGAGACAGTCTCTTGTTGGTCTCTTCATTCGATGCTCACCCGACCTTACATATAAAGGTTCCACCGAGTTCTGGCAGCGGCGGACAAGAGACCCTAACAGGCTCCTCTCGGGGTAAGTAAGGCGCCTCTTTCTGGTTTCAGTTTTAAGGTTAGGGTTTGGCAAAATGGCTGTTAATATAGAGCGTGAGCTCTCTCCGATGGTGGCTGACAGATGTATCACAGAGCCACAGGGCACTTCCCTGGAGGACGCCCCAGAAGACTCGGGAAATCCAGAAACAATAGTCTCCTCGACTCAGTGATAGTTTGTTTCAGATTCGGTATTGCCAGCCCATAGGGTTTTGCCGGCTACTCAGTCCTGGTCTCACTTTTGGACGTCCATTGCCTGTCTTTATTGTCTTGTCTGTGTCGTGTGTTGTTGCATTCACTGTTTGTGTATGTTTCATTAAGGGACAGAGCACTCCAATGCCTCTGTCCCTGACCCTTAATCACTGGACCAAAGTTCGCTTAAGAGCTCAGAATCTTTCTTTTTCAGTAAAACTCCGGACCAGCCAGACTCTCTGAGCCTCAGAATGTCTCACCTTTTGAGTCGGATGGCCCCTAGAAAAATCTTTCTACTTCCCACTAATTTAAAAAGTCAGAGATATTGTCTTTCAGCTGGGCCCACATAGCCATCCAGATCAACAGCCATATACCTTAAATTGGTAGGACCTCTGCAAATCTCCTCCTCCATGGGTGAAGCCTTTCCTTGCCCCTTCCCCTACTCCTATTCCTTCCCCCATGATCTCTCAAACCCTCTGCTCATCCTCCTCCTCCACCCTCTGTTCTCCCTGAGTCACAAGATTTGACTCTACTGGACTCTCCTTCCCCTCCTTATCTCCTCTCCTCTTCCCCCAACCACCAACACACTCTTAGTTATTCCTTTGCAGCTGACTCAGCCTCTTCGCCATTGGAGGAAGCTAAGCTGGCCCAGGGCCCTCCAGATAACTTCCCCGTGGCACACACAGACCTCCTCCCCTGGAGGAAGATGGCCCGGATAAAGGAACTCGCTGGTTGCGAATCATTGAAAACCCTGTAACTCCCGTGATGCTCCCCCTATGTCCCTACGGGCCAATGATTGACGACAACAATGGGTGAAAATTGCAAGCCTACCAGTATTGGCCTTTCTCCTTTTCAGACCTATATAACTGAAAAAATAACAATCCCCCTTTTTCCGAGGACCCTACCCAGCTCACAGGTCTGGTTGAGTCATTCAGTTCCTCATGGAAGTAACCTCATCTCACTTCCTTGGGGAAGAAACTCTCTGATCTTGGGATCCAAAAAGCCAGCCAAACAGTGCCAGTCCTTGTCCCAGTCCCAGTGGTCTCAATTTCTGGATTTCTAGATAACAGAGTCAGTCTTTCTTGGTACCTACTTTGGACCATCCTGTTTGGATGGCCAAATGGAATGAAAGCTCTGAAGAGGGGCCTTTCCTGAGAAAGAAGGTAGTGACTCACCACTGGCTCCTGAAAACTTCAGAGAGTTGGTTAAGGACACCAGATCTGAGACAGGACAGGCCATTTCGGGGCAACCTAGAATGGCCCACAGTCAGAGGACACTCCAGATATTCACAGACCTACTTGGGGGAAGAAGGGGCCTTTGTTGGTGTGGGTGTGGGTTTGTGGTTTTGTCTCATGTTCTGAGAATAGGTAGGAAATGCGGTTTGTTTTGTTTGGAGTGAACTGTTTCTAGTAAGTAGTTTGACAATGCGAGTGTTTCTGTGTCTGTGTACCCCACTGTGTCCGTGGTTGTAGATATTAGAAAAGAGAATGCATCAATGGATGTGTCCTGACTAGTAGAAAGCTTCCCAACATTCATCCTGCCCAATTTATAAATAGAATGCAGCTTGACTTATTGATGGGCAACACCTGCTATCTTCCTAAGTTCCTGTTTTCTTCCTGAAATCTGGCCACTATCCAGAAGAGGCTCATGGTTTTGTATCCAAGATATGTACCACCTCCAAGCTCTGTGACATGGCCATGTAGTTGATAGCTGAAGGGTATGGCGAGCATCTCAGAATACTCAGATATCAGTGTGACTACTAATGTCTCAGTGGAGAAACCCTGTTTGGGCCTTTTGCTTAACAATTGTTCTGTTGCCCTGAATGTCAGGAAGGTCTTTCCCTCATGCCACCCCTTTGTGAAACCTGAAGAAAACAGTTTTCAAATGCAAATGAATGGGCATCACCTGTGGCTCATTGCTTAATTGCTTTGGAAAGGGATGTGTCTGAATCAGCCTTTTGGCCCTGTGTGAGGCTGTTGCTTAGATTCTTACATGGATGGATCTAAAGAAAGATCCCATGTGTGCATCCAAAACCAAAATGGCTAAAAGAGCAGTCATTGCAGATGAAGTCTTTCCCCTTCCTCTGTAAGGTTTCTGACCTCTATCAAGTGAGAATAAGAAAGACACACCAAGCCAATTGATGGCTACTTTTGGAAAAATTGTACCACTGCTGATAGCATCAGCATATATACCCCAACACTACCACAAGTGGCTTCACCAAGAGAGAGTTCACAATGCATACAAGTGAGTTCACAATGCATAAAAGTGATACATAGTCCTGGCAAGTTCTGCAAGAAGTTCAGTGATGCCTATTGCAGAAGCTGTAGATCGGTTTTATCTTTGACTTCACCAGCACTGGTATGAAGATAGGAATTCTGGAAACAATGGCTAAAGGAAAATTATTTAACATTCCAAAAGGCACTAAAAGAAAATAATTTTCTTAAAAATTTACATTATTTTGAAGAGTATTATTAAATATAATGAAAAGAAAAGGTGAAGTAAACAAACAGGTCTGTTAACTTCCTTTATTGTTCACATATAAAAACAATGCTCAACAGTTGTTTACCCAATTTAAATTAAACCATTTTAATCACGTGAATAAAAAAAATATTTGCATCCATTTTTTCATGAGCGCTCATCATATATGATGTATGGACATACGTGCATTCAAACATATAACACAAAACACAAGTGTGCACACATAATATAATACATACAACACATAACATAATAGTAAAGGCCTTATAACTTTTTACAGGTGAAATCACCATTGCAATGTTTAAAAACTCTATAGTCAAAATATAGAACTGATCAACAAAACATTAACCTAGGTCTCAATGAGCTTAAAAAAACAAACAAAAAAAAATTCATGATGTGGGAAAGGGCAATAATAAAATAGATATTGAAAAAAGCATCCCTGTTCTGTCACAGATGTAAGGATAGTGAAACTGGAGTATTGGATATCAGCTGTTATGGATTTGAGCCAAATCATCTTATTTTGGTCTATAGTAATCCCATTAGTTAATCTCTCTGAAGTCCAAATCGGCTGTTGTTCTTCCTGTGGAAACACACAAACAGACCCCCGATTCCAGACAATCACTGGGTCAGGACTTCAGTTAATCACTCCAGAATCCAAATCGGCTGCTGTTCTCCCTGTGGAAACACACAAACAGACCCCTGACTCCAGACAATCACTGGGTCAGTACTTTAGTTAATCTCTCTGGAATCCAATTTGGCTGCTGTTCTCCCTGTGGAAACACATAAACAGACTCCCGACTCCAGGCAATCTCTGGGTCAGGACCTTCGTTAATCTCTCTGTTATTAAAATCGGCTGCTGTTCTCCCTGTAGAAACACAGAAAAAGACCCCCAAGTCCAGACAATTATTGGGTCAGGACCTTTCTGTTGTCCTGTTAGAATATCATTCCAAAGTACCTTGAACTTATGCACATTTTTTGGACACATATGCCTTTCCGCAGCACTAAGTCCTGATGAATCCAAATTTAAAAAGTTTAGAGTAAAAAGGGTTATTTTAAGTTTATCTTTGGGGAATTCATACCCCTTCCCAATTCCGTCTTTTTGCTTTAATAAGTACATTTTAATAGTTTCATGTGCTCTTTCACTATGCATTGTCCCTGTGGATTGTATGGGATTCCTGTTATATGAGTAATGCCAAATCATGAGCAAAATTGTTTAAAAGCGGTAGGAGTATAATCAGGGGCATTATCTGTTTTTAACTGTTTTGGAATGTCCAAAGTGGCAAAATTTTGTAAGTAATGAGCTATAACATCTTTAGTTTTTTCCCCCGCATGAAGGGAGCCCATCAAAAATCCAGAAGAAGTATCAACTGTAACATGCAAATATTTTAATTTTCCAAATTCTGGCAAGTGTGTGACATTCATCTGCCAAATATGGTTAGGTGTCAATCCTCTAGGATTGACTCCAAGATTAACTTGTGGTAAAAAGGTCACACAATTTTGACATTGTTTTATTATTTTTCTATCTTTTTCCTCAGTTATTTTAAAACACTTTTGTAAAGTATTAGCATTGACATGAAACTTTTTATGAAAATTTGTAGCTTCTTCTAGTGGAGTAATTTCCACTCTTACCTCTGATAAGGAGCTTCATGATTCAGTGCAGGGATAGTAAATGCAAAACGTGGACTATCCTCAGGATGAATTGGAAATGAAAAAAAAAAAACAATCTTTGATATGTATAACTAAAACATACCAAGTTCTTGGCAAAGCAGACAATTGAGGAATCCCTGATTGAGCAGGTCCCGTAATAACCATCTCATTATTAATGGTTCTTAAATCTTGCAATAATCTCCATTTACCAGATTTCTTTTTGGTGACAAAAATGGGAGTATTATGGGGAGATACAGAAGGTTGTATATGTCCTTCCGCTAATTGTTGTTTGATCAGGTAATGGGCTGCTTGTATCTTTTCTTTAGTCAGGGGCCACTGAGGAACCCATACTGGTCTTTCTGATTTCCAAGTAATTTTTATTGTCTCAGTGGCCCTTTCTGAAAATCCAACAAATTCCATCTGTTCCTTGATCTATTTGTGTTGGTGCTCCTATACCTTCTTCTTGTTTTTCTAATATTTTTCATTTCCTAAAACCTTGTCTAGCCATAGTAGTGGGTGCATTTTGGTTGATCTTATTTGTTAATGTCAAACCTAATTGATCAAGGACATCTCATCCCCATTAATTAACGGGAAGATGATCCAATACATATGGCTGTATAGTTCCTTCACATCCTTCAGGATCCTTCCAATCTAATACAATTGCGCCTTTATGGGTATCAGTCGCCACTCCTAGGCCTCAAAGCATTTGAGTGGCTTGTTGTAATGGCCAATGTTTTGGCCATTCTTGACGAGAGATGATGCTAGGGTTTGCACCTGTATCCAGTAGCCCATTAAATTCATGTCTTGAATATTTAGTTTTAGCATGGGGCGAGAATCTAAATTTAAAGAAAGCATAGCCCAATCTACACCTGTGGAGTCTAATCCCGTGGAACCTCTTTCTACAGCATGACTAGAAAATTTATTATGTAGGCTGAGTATTATTAGTAACTGTGCTATTCTATCTCCTGGTGAAATCACTGATAAATCCTTTGGAGAACTGGCTACAATTTTTATTTCACCTTTATAATCGGGAACAATTACCCAAGGAATTATCCTGAGTTCTTTTAGAGTAGAAGAGCTGCGTCCCAATAATAAGCCTACTGTTCCTTTGGGAAGAGGTACTTTCAGCCCTGTGGAAATTACTTGAACCCTCATCTCTGGAGTTAGTACTGATCTGGCGGAGGCGCTGGTGTCCAACCCTGTGCTCCCTCTGGTTTGTCTGACGAGGGATCTTATTAAAAATGTGTCCTGTGCACTATCCTGATGGGGTTGCTGGGTTCCTCCAGTGCTCCGTATATTTGTGGTTTTGGGACCTAGAGCATTGGGCTTACCTCTGCATTTTTTGGCAGTGGAGCCCGATGCCTTTCTCCATAATATTGTGGATAAACACCTGGTCTTTGTTCGTTTTTTGATAATGAAGTACTCTCTATGTTGATTTGAGAATGGCATTCATTAGCCCAGTGTCTTCCTCTATGGCATCGTGGGCAAATACACGGTATTCTACTCCTTTGATTCCTAGTTTTGTTAAACCCTCCTCCTATGGGGCAATTCCTTTTATAATGTCCTGTTTCTTCACAATTCCTGCATGTTCTTGTCCTGGCATCTAAAGCCTATTTTACTGTAGCTGCCACGACTTGCTCTTATTCATTAATGTCTCTAAATAATTTAATATATGTGTTTAAATCTTCATGTTTCCATGGTCTAATGATATCTCTGCACCAACAATTCCCTTGGTCATAAACCAGTTGTTTTATTAATGGCATTGCTTGTTCTGTATTCCCAAAAACGCTGGTAGCTGTTTTAATAAGGCTATCTACAAATTCAGCATAAGATTCATTAGCTCCTTGTATTACCTTAGATAATTGACCTTGTAATTCTCCAAGTCCTTGTGAAGTCTTCCATGCCCTAACTGCTTCCACAGCAATTAATGCGTATATACCATGATCATATGCAATTTGTTGCTGCTGATCCTCATAAGGTCCCTTTCCTAACAACATATCTAGATTTCTCTGAGGATAACCAGCTTCTGCATTTCGCCTAGCCGTCTCCTTGCAAAATTTCTCATTGGCAACCTTCCATAACAGGTATTGTCCTCCCTTTAGCACAGCTTTACACATATTAGCCCAATCGACTGGCATCACATTCAAGTTGTTAATAGATTGGACCAAGCTTACAATGAAGGGTGCTTGAGGACCATAGGTTGTTACAGCCTCTTTTAGCTGCTTCACTATATTAAAATTAAAAGCAAGGTGAATTTTCTGCCCTCCTACCTAAAATACCGGGCATGTAAATACTTGAGATCCTTTCTCAGGAACCGAACTATCAACTGCGGGGGTTGGGGGCCTCCCAGAATATGGAGGTGGCCTTGTTAGTTGGACATTTACATCCTCTGGTGGTAGAAAGGTGTTAGTAACAGTTTCCTGTAGAGGTGGCGCTGTTGTTGGACACTTATGCCCTCTGGTGATAGAAAGATGTTAGTAGCAGTCTCCTTTTGTACCTTTGCCCCTGATGGCTTTTTCTGCTCTAAGCTTTGTTCCTCTATCTGTGTCTGAACTGAAGGCTTTGGACTAAGCAAAGCAGATATGAACGTCCACAATGGCAATGTGCCAACTGGCAGAGTCCCTGGGCTGTTCTTTTCTACTCTTTTGAAATCTTCACCATGATGGTTCCATTATGATATACTTAACAACTCCTCCTTAAAAGGCCATGGGGTACATTTTTGTATCGTATCACTGTGTGCCCTGACTGTTCTTGATTTTACTGAGACACCTCCTTCCTCTAACAATTTACTTAACACTCTTTCAGTTTGTTTTTTACTAACTTCTGATCCCGTATTTCTACTATAATAAAACCCAACATGATGACTCCAAACAAAACAGAGACAGACTGAAATAAAAAGGGAACAACAAAAAGTCATTATAGCCTTTCTTTCCTCCTGACATGTGCATCTGTCCTTTCTTCCTATCTGTTCCTCAGACGTGAATAGTTTTTCCTCATATGTGAGCGGTTTTCTTCCGTCTCACTCATCTCCATGGACAGGCAGCTTAAAACAAAAGTGAAGCAAAACTGAAGAGGAATCTTAAAATGGCTACCCATCCTCTTGCCCTGCCCTCAGGGGCGAGCATTTTACCTTATCACTTACCCTCAGTCGCTCCCTGTGCAAGCGAGGAAATGCTGCAGTCTGGCTGGGAAAGAGTTAGGAGCCACTTGTCAAAAGAAATGAACTTTATTTTTAGAAAAACACACGCCATACAAAAGAGCTCCTCAGGAAAAACCCTCAGAGCCCAACTGCCACCACTGGCTTCCTTGTAAAGTCTCTGTCACACCCCACAAGCCTCTCCACCTTCCTCAATTCTCCTGCTCTTGAGGCCGATTGGCTGGGTTGCATGGGTGGAGCCAAAAAAGTCCCCCAATGAGCAGCTCCGTGGTCTGAAAGGGCAGGGAAACAGCCCAATGGGCATCACCACAGAGGAGCCAATCAGCTAGATGTTGCTGGGGCCACTGTGAGCCAATCATCAGCTTGCAGTCTGAAAGGGCGGGGAAACAGTTCAATGAGCATCTCCAATGAGCTAGATGTTGCTGGGGCCACTGTTAGCCAATAATCATCTGGCAGCTGGAAATTTGCTGGCAGGATCCAATCAGCAAGATGTTTCTGGGGTCACTGTGAGGCAATAATCATCCAACAGCTGGAAATTTGCTGCCAGCTGGAAGTTTGCTGGGGCCCCTTCAGCTGTGGCTCTCACCAAATTCCTGTCTCCTTTCTCTGTAGCCTATTAAACAAATGTATTTTTATATGCACATATAGAATCCTACCTGTTATCACACGTACGTTTTAGTGAGGTTTGTGACTTGGCCGATAGAAGTTATGAGAAGAGATCACTCTTCCTAAACGCTGTTGGAACTGAAAATTCAACCTATGAGTGAGCTTCCTAGTAGAACACCATTATACATAAAACCATTTTTAGTGAAATAATTATTTTTGCATCTGTGGATGGTATATATTTTATGATGAATTTCGATTGGCATATATATTGCTAGATTTTAATGTCTCTGTGTGTGTGTCTGTGTGTGTGTGTGTATATATATATATATATATATATATATATATATATATATATATACATATGTGTGTGTGTGTGTGTGTATACACACACTCTCCAAATTTTTCTAATTATCAAATATATGAGTCTTATTATACATTCATTAAAATCACTCATATTCATGTATGTGGATTTATGATCAACTATTCACAAGATTATTCTCAGAAATATGCATCCAACTGAAATACATATTTGTTTCCTAGTACTGAAAACTAACTTGAGAGAATGGTGCATACAAATCCTAATATTTCTACAGTAATACCCAGTTTAACATCAATGCATGCAGTTTCCTATGGGACATGATGTGTATTTTGCAGTTCATTTTTATTAAACAGTGGTATATTAATATTCCTTCAGATTATGCACATCATAGCATATATATTTCTTCCACAAGTTCACAAATTTATAGACATTTGTTTCAATTTCAATCACCTCCTGGTTCAGAACTCATATATTCCTCCAGGTTTCTTGACTGGTCTTTTCATGAGACTTCTTTCAAAACACATTATTTTCGATTTCCATAATCATTTTTGAAGCAAAACTCACACACTCTTCATGATAAACCATAACTCTCATACTACTGTTAGATGTATTACTGGTTGTAATGAATGTATGTATATCAATTAAAGATTTTCTGTATATTTTCAGATATCAAATCAATCCATTATTTAATGTTGGAACCATTTTCATTATTTATTCACAGTATGGTAGATTCATGAATTATTTCTATATTCATTGACACAGGGTACACCGCTTTGTTCCCCCAATACAAATTTATATGCCTTCAAAATATTGCTCCAAGTAATCATGGAAGAAATACTCATGTCACCTGATCTACATATACATTATACCACAGTAATATTCTGGACACAGAAAGCAAAGGTCACTCTTATGTTTGTACCAAACCCTTAATGAAAAGTGACCATGGATTACTGAAAATATCCATGTCCAGGTTGCCAAATTGTCTCAAATGTAAATCCTATTGGTGGCTATATATTTGTTTCTTCCTAAGATTATTTATTCAACCTCAAGCCTGTTGAAAATGTCTAATCCTATCCCTCACTTTATACTTTGCCTGATTTTTAATGTCTCTATTGATATCTGATAACCTACATGTTTTCCCCAGTTCATCATTGTAACTGACTCTTCACATGTCCTGACGTTTACTTTCACTCTCTTATTGAAAAGCTATTGCTAAAGAACTTTTGGTCCAAATTCTATACTCATTGTTGTTTCTAAACCTAGCAACTATCTTCCTAATTCTACTGACTTTCCTTTTTTGACTGGATGTTCTCTTCGACATTCAGTCATCCAAGGTACAAGATATTATGCCATTGTGTATCGATTTATCTGAGACATCTGTGAAGAACATAATTCAAAGCTAAGTAACCCACTAAAGGGCCAAATGTCCTTCTGGGCTTCAAATCTTATGTAGATTTCTGTTTTCATACTGATATTTCATCTATATATTCTTGTAAATATTGCAGGTTTCTGATACCATTATTCATCCTGCAGAATGATTCCTAAGCCAAATTGAACGTGCTATTAATTCTAACCATACAATGTTCCCTCAATCTAACTTTACAGAAGAGCAGGGACAGTGTGACCAGGAAAGTCTCCGTGGAGAAACCCTGCTTTGGACCTTTTGCTTACCTATTGTTCTGTTGTCCTGAATGTCAGGAAGGTCTTTGCCTCAGGCCACCCCTTTGTGAAGACTGAACAAAACAGTTTTCAAATGGAAATGAATGAGCATCACTTGTGGCTCTTTGCTTAATTGCTTTGAAACAGGATGTGTCTGAATCAGCCTCTTGGCCCTGTGTGACTTAGATTCTCAGCACCTGATGGATCTAAAGAAAGATTCCATGTGTGCATCAAAAACCAAAATGGCAAAATTTCAGTAATTGTGGATGAAGTCTCTTTCCTTCCTCTGTTAGATTCCTGACCTCCATCATGAGAGAATAGGGATCCTTTGGGTCAAATGAGTTCTTCAAACCCTGAAGAGGTGCTTGGGTTTTCTCATGACTCCAAATCACATAAAGAATCTATACCTATCAGTCAGTAGTAGTCAGTCAATATTGCTCCCAGAAATGGTGGAAGAAATACTCATGTCACCAGATCTACATATACATTTAATCACAGAAATACTCTGGACACAAAATTCAAAGTTCACATTTTTGATTGTACCTAAGCCTAAATGGATATTGAACATAGATTACTAAAAACATCCATGTCCAAGTTGCCTAATGCTCTCAAATGTCAAACCTATTGGTGACTACATATTTGTTTATTCCTAAGATTATATATTCAAACTCAACCCAGTTGAAAATATCTAAGCCTATCTCTCACTTTATACTTTGCTTGATTTCATAATGTCTCTATTGATATCTGCTTACCTAAATATTTTCCCCAGTTCATCATTGGGATTGACTCTTCACATGTACTGACATTTAAATTCATTCTGTTACTATTGCTAAATAACATGTGTTCCAAATCCTACACTCACTCTTCTTCCTAAACCTACCTACTATCTTCCTAATCCTACCGACTATCCCTTTTTGACTGGATGTTCTCTTCGACATTCAGTCATCAAATGTACAAGGTCCTATTCCATTGTATATGAATTTATCTGAGACATCTGCGCAGAACGTAATTCAATGGGAAGTAACCCAATCAAGTGCCCAGTACCCTTCTGGGCTTCAAATCTTACTTAGACTTTTGTTTTCATAAGTACATTTCACCTCTATATTCTTATCAATATTGCAGGTTCCTAATACCATTATTCATTCAGCAAAATGATTCCTAACCCAAATCGAACCTGTTATTAATCCTAATCATACAGTGTTCCCTCAATCTTACTTTACAGAAGAGCAGGGACAGAGTTGGTCTTATAAGACTGGAATGTAGGCGATCTTCAACCTGCTGAGAACCTCAAAGTTCCAAGATGTAGGCAGCTATGAAGGACCTGAGAGACCAAAAGTCATCTTCCATGGCAAACAACCTGGTCAGGATGAAGTGTTGTGTCTGAATCAGCCTCTCTCTTCTTAATGTAGAGAAGATGGACCAAAGGAGGCCTGTGTGGAGAGCTGTTTCCGGTTGCCTATGGTTGATATACCATTCTAACTTGTGAAAGTGTCACAGGAAGTAGGGGAAGCCTCCATCTCATGGGACCCTTTGAAGCAACTGTGAGGACAAAGTGGTTGCCAAGGCAGTGACTTCATTCAGTTCCTGAAGGAAGTGACCTGACCTAACTTCCTTGGTGATGGAATGTGGGATCCAGGAAGCCAGGCACACAGAGCCAGTCCCAGTTCCACTCCCAGTGGTCTCACTTGTTTGGATTTACCAAGGACAGAGTCAGGCTATCTTGGTACCTAGAGATGTGAGGATGGCAAAATGGTAGGAAAGCTCTGAAGAGGGGCATTTCCTGAGAAAGCAGGTACTGGCACACCACTGGATTTTGACAAGTCTCAGTGAAGAAACCCTGGTTTGTGCCTTCTAATTACCTATTGTTCTGTTGCCCTGAATGTCAGTAAGGTCTTTCCCTCAAGCCAACTCTTTATGAAGGCTGATGGAAAAGTTTCCAAATGAAAATTAATGGGCATCATCTGTGGCTCTTTGCTTAATTGCTTTGGAAAAGGATGTGTCTGAATAAGCCTCTTGGCCCTGTGTGAGGCTGTGGCTTAGATTCTCAGCACCTGATGGATGTAAAGAAAGATCCCATGTGCGCATCCAAAACCAAAATGGCCAAAAGAGCAGTCACTGTGGATGAAGTATCTTGCATTTCTCTGTAAGTTTCCTGACTTCCATCAAGTGAGAATAGGGATCTTTCGGTCAAATGAGTTCTTCCAAGCCCTGCAGAGGCTAGCCCATAGCTGCTAGGGTTTTCTCATGACACCAATTCACATAAAGAATCTAATCCCCACGGTAGGTAGTCCTCAATTTGGAGAAGCAGAGCAGTATTAACGGCAGGCCTATTTGATCATTCCTGGTTCAGAGGAAGGGTGTCCAGGCCACCTAGACTTTAGGCAAATGAGGGGCTGGGGAGTTTATTTTGGATACTGACTTGGGCTGCGTCCCTCATGGAAACCTCCAGCCAGAGTTTATGATGAGTGTCTATATGGCAGAACATGAGGGCCATGTGGGAGTGTTTTGATTTTATTTGTGGTCATTTGTGTGGCAGTTGGAAGAGATGACTGGGTCCACCTGGGCTTGAACTTGCTGCGATTCACCTTAGAGACCTAGTTCTGGAACTGACCTCAGAGAAGTATTGCCATGAATTGTGTTGGGATTTAAGAGGCCACGCACGAGAGTCGCCCTTGGAAACTGAGATCTAGTTCGGGGGTAGCTTTCCACAGGACACTGGTAATCTCAGCCAGGATATTATATGATTTTATTCTTAAAGACTTGGCAGCCTTAAACACACCCCAAAACACACATGGACCTCACATAGTAGACCTCAATGGGCCTGGCTTCATGTGACCTTTCGGAAGTCTTTGGGAAGCCTTGCCTGTGAGAGTTCTCCAGAGATTTCATTGAAATGAACTTCCTTACCATTTAATGGTTCCTGAATGAATTGAAACCCACAGTGCCTCCAACTTCATCCTTGAAAAATGATTATTTAAATACCTTGAAATTTTTGAAATTCCCATACCCCGGTGGCACTGGAGAAACTTTGGATGTCCTGTTTCTGATCATGAGTATACCAGACAGTGCCTAGATTGACTGGGTTTCATGAAAATGGTGAAGAACAGAGATGTCAGTAACTTGGAGCCTGTTGACTAGTGGGCCTAGAGAATTGGTGGGCAGGAGTGTGATAAAACATCTGTTGTGGGGCCATGTGGTTCTGCCATTGGCTTCCAAATGACTTTTGACTTACATGGTGCAGCTAGCAAACCCTTCTATGCAAAGGCATCTTGTTATATGGAGAGTTTTCAGGGCAATGTTCAGAATCAGGTTGCTATGTTCAAGGTGGTTCAGGTTGCTATTTGAGATAGAAGCCTGGTTTGTGCTTTCTCCTGCATACCCTGATCCACCACAAGTGACAGAACTCCCTCCAGCACTGTGTGCCAGTTGAACTCCGTGTATTTCATGAAGAAAATACTTAACTCCCAGTGCAGCAGCAAGAAAAACCAGGAAAAGTGGAGGATGACCAAATGGCTTCGTAGTCCACACGGGGAAACACTTAGCCCCCACTGGCCACAAAGAGAGAATTCAGCACAGCTGCCTCAGGTTCATTGGAAAATAACATACCATGTCCTCCAGGTCACATAGATGCAGACCCAGCTTTGTTGGTCTCACTACAAAGGAAGCTAAAGCTCCTGACAACAACATATATTTCAAGTACCCACCCTCAGATGCAGTTTTTCTAGAAGACTTTAGGCCAGTAGCACTCCATGTTTGTGGAGTGTTTACCCTGTCCCTTACTTTTCGAGACTCCTCTACCACCTCCAAGGTTGTGAAATCCTCAGCATTTTCCATTCCATAAATATATTCACAGATTTTCTAACTTTTCTCTAATTGTGTCTTACTTGGGATCAATGGTAATATCAAGGCGTTGTTCTGGATGAGAGTGGAAAGATTTTTGGTAGCACATATTAACATACACGTTGGATTCATTTTCCAATTTTCCTTTAGAAATACTGAAACCCTGACACAAACCCACTACCTAATAGACTCTGACTACTAATTCTAATATGATGGAGAAAATTAACCAAAACAGAATAGAAATGCAAGCAGTTCAGAGGAGGCATGTTGTATTTTTGCACTTGCCTTTTGTGTTATATAGTGTCGAAGTTATAAATCTCGTCAATTATTTGTTGAAATAGTTCACCATGTGTATTTAAAGTTAAAAATATGTGAATTCCTGTCTCCATTTCTCTGTAGCCTGTTCAGCACACGCAATTTTATATGCACATATAGAATCCTACCTTGTATCACATGTACATTCTTTTCAGCTGGCTGACTTTGCAGGTACAAATTGTGAGAAGAGATCACTCCTCCTAAATGCTGTTTGAACTGAAAATTCAAACTATGGGTGAGCTTCCTGGTTTAACAACATTATACATAAATCCATGTTCAGCAAAATGAATATTTTTGGATCTGTGGATGATATATATTTCATGGTGATTGTCCATTGGAATATATATTGCTATTTTTAATGTCTCTGTGTGTGTGTATATATATATATATATATATATATATATATATATATATATATATATATATATATACTCTCCAAATTTTTCAAATTATGAAAAATGGGTCTTATTATACACTCCCTAAATTCATTCATATTCTTGTATGTGGATTTATAATCAACTTTTCACAAAATTTTTCTCTGAAATATTCATCCACCTGAAATACATATTTGTTTCCTATTACTGAAAACTAATTTCAGTGAATGGTGCATACAAATCCTAATATTTCTACAGTAACTGAAAAAGTTTAACTTCAATGCAAGTAGATTCCGATGGGACATGATTTGTAGTTTAGCATTCATTTTTATTCAACACTGGTACATTACTATTTCTTCAGTTCATACATATCATAGGATATATATATTTCATGCACAAGTTAGCAAATTTATAGGCAATTTTTTTTTACTTTCAATCACTTCCTGCTTCAGAACACATGTATTCCTCCATGCTTCTTGGTTTGTCTTTTCATGAGACTTCTTTCCACACATATTATTTTTGATTTCCATAATCACTTTTGTAGCAAAACCCACACATTTTTCATGATAAACCATAACCCTAATATTACCATTATTTGTGTAACAGGTTGGAATGAATGATTGTACATCAAGATAAGATTTCTTATAAGTTTTCAGATATCAATTTAAATCATTATTTAAAGTGGAACCAGTTACATTATATATTCACAGTAATGTCTACTCATGCATTATCTCTATATTCATAGAAACAGGGTACACCTCTTTGTTTCCCCAATATGAATTTATACGTCTTCAAATATTGCTCCCAGATATGGTGGAAGAAATACTCATGTCACCTGATCTACATATACATTTAATCACAGTAATATTCTGGACACAAAATGCAAATGTCATGCTTATGATTGTACCAAAGCCAAAATGTAAAGTGAACATGTATTACTAAAAACTTCCATGTCTAGGTTGCCTAATGCTCTCAAATGTCACTCCTATTGGTGACTACATATTTGTTTCTTCCCAAGAATATATATTCAAACTCAACCCTCTTGAAAATCTCTAATCCTGTCAATCACTTTATACTTTGCCTGATTTTGTAATGTTTCCATTGATATCTGCTTTCCTACATATTTTGTCCAGTTCGTCATTGTGACTGACTCTTCACATGTGCTGACATTTTACTTCACTCTCTAACTGAAACCCTATTGCTAAAGAACTTTTGTTCCAAATCCTACACTCACGCTTCTTCCTAAACCTACCAACTATCTTCCTAATCCTACAAACTATCCCTTTTTGACTGGATGTTATCTTCTACATTCAATCATCCAATAAATGTCGGGTGAGCGTCAGAGGAAGAGACCACAAAGAGACTGTCTCATGCAACAGCTAAGGGTTTATTGGGGGTCCAGCATGCTGGGGCTCAGTGCTCACTTGAA
Organism: Callospermophilus lateralis; assembly: GCF_048772815.1. Taxonomy (NCBI): domain Eukaryota; kingdom Metazoa; phylum Chordata; class Mammalia; order Rodentia; family Sciuridae; genus Callospermophilus; species Callospermophilus lateralis. Next base: position 10,775,119 of record NC_135316.1, on the reverse strand, counting down.
TAGAGCAGAGAGCCCTGAGAACAGCTTAAGCAAATCTTATATACTTTCCTTGGAGAGGGCAGGGAGGAAAGTTTACTGATGGGTCAGGGCGAGTGGGCAGTTTTCATGCAACTGTTGAGGGAGTACATTCTACAATTTGGCAGTTGGGGAGAGCACATTCTGGGAACAAGATTAGCAAACAGTTGTCAATATTTCAACAGTGTTTTGTTAAGCATACAGAAAAACAGGAAGTGACAAGTATTAATTTTATTAACCTCTCATTCTCCACTTCTTCTTCTGGCTACTTTTAGTCATAAAAGTGATCATTTTTGGGTGTACATTCTATGTCTGCTAGTGGGGTATTGCCATTAGTTTAACTTGTCCAATTTGAGCCTGGAGAAAAGAAATTACACGGTTGAGCAAACATGGTTTTATAGTTAGCAACAATATGAAGAGTATTATTGGACCGGCCAGGGTTGATAAAAGCATAGTTAACCATGAAGACTGTGTGAACCAAGACTCAAACAACAATTTTTGGGCCTCTATCTCTGGTTGTTTCTCTTCAAGTTGTCTTTTTAATTTACTCATAGATTTTCTTACAACTCCAGTATTGTCGGCATAAAAACAACATTCTTCCCTCAATGCAGCACAAAGGCCTCCTTCTCTCATGAAGTGCAGGTCCAACCCTTGACTGTTCTGTAAAATAAGTTCAGAGAGAGAGGTAAAAGATTCCTGCAAAGCTCTGATGGAGGTTTCTAATATCTTAGTTTTGGTCTATTGCTGCTTCTAATTGGGTCATTTGTTGTGTCCCATGGACCAGGGTAGTGGTTCCTGTGCCCACCCCTGAAGCAACTCCTATTCCTAATAGGATGGCTAAAGTGAGGGTATATGTTCTCAGCGGAACCAGGTTCTATGCCCCCCTATTTGATTTCAAATGAACCTGTGTTATGATAGTGCACTCTAGGAAACATCTGCACCATTACATAATTAATCATATCTGTTGACCATTTTATGAAAACATAAACAATATTTAAGTATATAGAATAATACTGTTGTAGGGACGGAGGAGGCAAGGCACCTAAGATAGCATCAAAAACAGGGAAACAGTCCTAATTGGGTGCAACCGGATTCAGAGGGCATTGCTTCTGTTGTAATCAATTAATCCTCTGAACCCCAAGTTTAGATAGTTTCAGAATGTTGTACCCAACATGTAAGGGAAGGGGCTCAGAAGTTCACGGTTTGCAGAAGTTAACAAAAAGCAAATTTTGTTTCTGTTTTTTTCTCTATTCTGTGCAAGTTAACTTTTCAAGTATGCCTGGGAGGGGGAGAGCTTTTTCTTCCCTTTCTTTTTCCCCCCTGCCAGCTGTTACCAAGGAGCCCAGTTGGTAACTTCTTAATCTTAGAAATGTAGGCATCTCTGTGAAGTGCCAGCTCAAGACCAGAGGCATTGTTCACATATTTTGGGAAAAACTAGTAAGGGGTTGTCTGGCTTAGAAGTGCTGAGTTTTTTAGCCAGTGGCCAAGTAGAACAGGGCAATATGAAAAGTGAAAGTTTATCTACATTGAACTCTTTTATATGGAGCCTTTTGCTGAAAGTTCTAAAGTCAGCCATGGTGAAGACTTCTGGAGAATGTCAGTTAATAGTTTTCTGTGGGCCTGGTACAGAGGGGAAACACGGGGAAGGTGGGGCTGAGAGCAGCTCTGAGGATCTGAGAATGAGGAAGGAGAGATGTAAAAGAATAATGGGAAAGGGGTTTGGGATTTCTTAGCAACAACAACAAAAAAAACATGAGCAGTAGAACAGGTAGAGTAGAGGGGAAGATGGGAGTGAGTATCCAAAAATCCTGTGAGGGACTTCAAATACTTAGTAAACTGTTTTCAGTGATGACAAAGCAACTTTAAACGCCATTTTCATTACATCTTACATAGGGGTCTGAGGGCTCTCCTCAGCTGGTTTGAGCTTTGGGTTAGCTGGTAAGAGGTCCTGGTGGGACCCGGAGTGGGCATTGACAGGAGAAGAGAGGAGTGAGTGGGTAGAGGGGTACCTCAGTACCTGCTACCTCAGCAGGTGGGCAATGGTCTGAGAACCGGCGAAGTTAGGGGGTTTTGATCTAGTAATTCGAGGGGAGAAATCAGGTTTCTGAAGTGGGAGTGACAGCAGAGAGTCTGGAGCAGAAGGCTGAGGGTGAGGATCTATTGGAGAAGCATAGTTCAGGATGTGAGTGAAGGAGGGAAAAGGCTTCCACATAGGGGAATCTCCTTTCACACTTTTGAGCACTTGCAGAAGTTAAAATGGTCACCCAGAATTTGAGGATCTAGACACCCCTCTGGGGGCCATTGGTTTTGGTTATCTAATTGGTAATATGGCCATTGCTGTGTACTGAGTTTGATGAGGAGTTGGGGTTCCATCAGGCAGCACCTGTATGCTCACATCCCGATGACATACAGAAGAAGTCGGCTTTTTCCCCACCCTTCCGTGACTTTTTGTGTTTTTGATAGTCTGCCAGGCAACCATAGTAATCTAGCCTAGCCAACCTGCATCTGGTTCACGTGTCCCTACATCCATAATGTTTGTTTCCATTATCTATGATACAGAAGGGATTTAATGGAATTTTATTGGGATCCTCTTAATCAGGGTTATCTCAATAGGAATGACATATAGCCAGCTGACAAATGTCTGGGTGGGGAGATGGCTACCAGGCCCCTAAGGGGACTGTATGTGAGATTGATTATACTTCTTTTCCAGTAGAATTTGTGATCATCCATCGCTGCTGAATGGGCTGATGAGGGTTAAGACTACTTGTGGCCAAGGGGAGAGTCTATAACCTTATCCACATGGCGAACATGTAATTTGAAAGTATTACCAGTCTTTTCCAGTTTCCAGGCAGAGTCTGGACAGGGTGCAGGCTTGAGATGAGAGGCATGGATCCAGGAAGTGATTCTGTCTACCTTTACCACTGTAGGTGTTATAAGTAGCACCTGGTATGGTCCTTTCCAGCGGGGTTCCAGGGATGACACCTGATGTCGTCTTAAGTAGATGAACTCTCTTACTTGATATCGATGTGGAGTCCCCTCATTTCCAGTTTGGTAGGCAGTGGCCAGCTTTTTTCACAGGTATCACTGAGTTCTTTTAAGAGCTTTAAGTCTGTCAAGCAAGGGGGTATAGAAGTGATGGTTAGGTCTTAGAGTTGGCATTAGGTCCCTTATTGGAGGAGGGCCACCATTGAGAATTTCACAGGGGGTAAGGTTACTCAAAGAAAGACAGGGAGTATTTCTTGCATGAAACATTGCATAAGGCAAGAGCATAATACAATCTTTTATGTTGGTATCTATGCTTAATTTTGTTAAAGTCTCTTTAATGGTTCTATTCATTCTTTCTACCTGTCCTGAACTCTGGGGTCTATAAGCACAATATAACTTTCAATTAATCCACTGGTTCTTGGCTAACCCCTGACTTACCTGAGCCATGAACACCGGTTCATTATCAGACCCTATTACCCGCTTAGCTTCCTCCAATGGTAGAGAGGCTGAGTCAGCAGCACGGGAATCACTTAGAAGGTAGTTGTGGGTTAGGGGATGAGTGCAGCGGATAAAGAGGGGGAGAAGAGTCCAGTAGAGTCAAATCTTGTGACTCAGGAAGAATAGAGTGTGGAGGAGGAGGAGGAGGAGAGGGTTTGAGAGATCATGGGGGAAGGAGTAGGAGTGGAGGCAAGGGCAAAAAAAGGCTTCACCCATGGAGGAGGAGATTTGCAGAGGTCCTGAAAAGTTAAGATATATGGCTGTTGATCTGGATGACTATGTGGCCCCTGCTGAAAGACAATATCTCTGACTTTTTAAATTAGTGGTAAGTAGAAAGATCCTTCTAGGGGCCATACGACTCTAAAGGTGGGCCATTCTGAGGCACAAAGTGTCTGCCAGATCTAGCGTTTTACTAAAAAAAGAAAGATTCTGAGCCCTTAAGCAAATTTTGGTCCAGTGATCAAGGGTCAGGGACAGAGGCATTGAAGAGCTCTGTCCCATAATGAAAGATACACAAACTAAATGCAACGACACACGACACAGATATGACAAGACCATAAAGACAGGCAATGGACGTCCATCACTGAGACCAGGAATCAGTAGACGGCAAAACCCGATGGGATGACAATATCGAATCCGAAACAAAATATCACTGAATCGAGGAGACAATTGTTCCTTGATTTCCTGAGTCCTCTGCGGCGTCCCCCAAGGAGGTGCCCTGTGTCTCTGTGAGACGTCTCTCAGCCAAAGTCGGAGAGAACTCAGGCTCTTCATCCCAAGCGATATTGCCAAGCCCTAACATGAATCCTGAAACCAGAAAGAGGCGCCTTACTTGCTCCGAGAGGAGCCCTTTGGGGTCTCTCGTCTGCCAGTGATGGAACTCGGTGGAATGTCAATATGTAAAGGTCCGGCGAGTGTCAGAGGAAGAGACCACCAAGAGAGTGTCTCATGCAACAGCAAAGGGTTTATTTGGGGTCTAGCATGCTGGGGCTCAGAGCTCACTTGAATAGAGCAGAGAGCCCTGGGAACAGTTTAAGCAGGGATTATTACTTTCCTTGAGAGGGCAGGGAGAAAGTTTACTGATGGGTAAGAGCGAGTGGGCGGTTTGCATGCAACCTGGTGAGGGAGTATATTCTACAGTTTGGCAGTTGGGGATAGTACATTCTGGGAACAAGATTAGCAAACAGTTCTCAAGATTTCAACAGTGTTTTGTTAAGCATACAGAAAAACAGGAAGTGACAATTAACTATTTTATTAACCTTTCACTACCGACTATCCTTTTTGACTGGATGTTCTCTTCTACATTCAATTATCCAAGGTACAAGGTTCTATGCCATTGTATATCAATTTATTCAAAGCTAAGTATCCCAATCAAGGGCCCAATGTTTTTCTGGGCTTCAAATGTTACTTAGATTTCTGTTTTCATACATATATTTCCCCTATATATTCTTATACGTATTGCAGGTTTCCAATACCATTATTCATTCAGCAGAATGATTCCTAACCCAAATCGAATATGTTATCAACCCTAACCATAAACTGTTACCTCAATCTAACTTTACAGAAGAGCAGGGACTGAGTTGGTCTTACAATACAGGGATGTAGGGGATCTTCCACCTGCTGAGAACCTCAAAGGTATATGCAGTAATGATCCCTGAAGAAGATGTAGGCACCTCTGAAGGACCGGATTGAGAAAAAGTCATCTTCCATGGTGAACAACCTGGTCAGGATGAAGGGTTGTGTCTGAATCAGCCTCTCTATTCTTAATGTAGAAAAGATGGACCAAATGAGACCTGTGTGGAGAGCTGTTCCCGGGTGCCTATGGTTGATATACCATTCTAACTTGTGAATGTGTCACAGTAAGCAGGGGCAGCCTCCATCTAATGGGACCCTTGGAAGCAACTGTTAGGACAAAATGGTTGCCAAGGCAGTGACCTCATTCAGTTCCTGAAGGAAGTGACCAGACCTCACTTCCTTGGTGATGGAATGTGGGATCCAGGAAGCCAGGCACACAGAGCCAGTCCCAGTTCCACTCCAATTGGTCTCACTTGTTGTATTTACCAAGGACAGAGTCAGGCTATCTTGGTACCTACAGATGTGAGGATGGCCAAATTCCAGGGATGCTCTGAAGAGGGGCCTTTCTTGATAAGCAGGTAGTGGCACACCAATTTATTTTACATTTCTCAGTGAAAAAACCCTGGTTTGTGCCTTCTAATTACCTATTGTTCTGTTGCCCTGAATGTCAGTAAGGTCTTTGTCTCAGGCCAACCCTTTAGAAAGCCTGAAGAAAGAGTTTTCAAATGGAAATGAATGGGCAACATCTGTGGCTCTTTGCTTAATTGCTTTGGAAAGGGATGTGTCTGAATCAGCCTCTTGGCCCTGTGTGAGGCTGTGGCTTAGATTCTCAGCACCTGATGGATCTAAAGAAAGACCCCATGTGCGCATCCAAAACCAAAATGGCCAAAAGAGCAGTCACTGTGGATGAAGTATCTCGCATTCCTCTGTAAGGTTCCTGACTTCCATCAAGTGAGAATAGGAATCTTTGGGTCAATGAGTTCTTCCAAGCCCTGCAGAGGCTAGCCCATAGCTGCTAGGGCTTTCTCATGACACCAATTGACATAAAGAATCTAATCCCCACGGTGGGAAGTCCTCAGTTTGGAGAAGCAGAGCAGTATTAACGGCAGGCATATTTGATCATTCCTGGTTCACAAGAAGGGTGTCCATGCCACCCAGACTTTAGGCAAATGAGGGCCTGGGGAGCTTATTTTGGATACTGACTTGGGCTGTGCCCCTCATGGAAACCTCCAGCCAGAGTTTATGATGAGTGTCTATATGGCAGAACATGAGGGCCATGTGGGAGTGTTTTGATTTTATTTGTGGTCATTTGTGTGGCAGTTAAAAGAGATGACTGGGTCCACCTGGGCTTGAACTTGCTGTGATTCCCCTTAGAGACTGAGTTCTGGAACTGACCTAAGAGAAGTATTGCCATGAATTGTGTTGGGATTTAAGAGGCCACGCATGAGAGTCGCCCTTGGAAACTGAGATCTAGTTCGAGGGTGGCTTTCCACAGAACACTGGTAATCTCAGCCAGGATATTATATGATTTTATTCTTAAAGACTTGGCAGCCATAATTAAGATTCAAAACACACATGGCCTCCATATCATGGGATTCTTTGAAGCAACTGTTAGGACAAAATGGTTGCCAAGGCAGTGAATTGATTCTGTTCCTGAAGGGAGTGACCTCACCTCACTTCCTTGGTGATGGAACTCTCTGAACTTGGGATCCAGGAAGCCAGTTAAACAGTGCCAGTCCTAGTCCCAGTCCCAGTGTTTTCACTTTTTGGATTTCCCGAGGACAGAGTCATTCTTTCCTGCTAACTACTGATGTTAGGATGGCCAAATATCAGGAAAGCTCTGAAGAGGGGCCTTTCCAGAGAAAGAAGGTAGTGCCTCACTGCTAGCTCCTGACAACTTCAGAGAGTTGGCCAAAGACAGAAGATCTGAGACACACAGGCCATTTTGGGGGAACATTGTATGGCCCTCCAGTCACAGGACACTCCGGATAGTCACAGACCTACTTGTGGGAAGAAGGTGTCTTTGTGGGTGTCGGTGTGAGTTTGTGGTTTTGTCTCATGTTCTGAGAATAGGTAGGAAAGGCGGTTTGTTTGGTTTGGAGTGGACGGGTTCTAGTAAGTCTTTTGACAAGGTGAGTGTTTCTATGTCTGTATCCCACTGTCCATGGTTGTAGACATTAGAAAAGATAATGCATCAATGGATGTGTCCTGTCTATTAGAATGCTTCCCAGCATTCATCCTACCAAATTTATGAATGGACTGCGGCTTGCCTTATGAATGGCCAACTCCTGCTATGTGTGCATCCAAAACCAAAATGGCTAAAAGAACAGTCATTGTGATAGAGTCTCTCGACTTCCTCTGTAAGGTTCCTGATCCTCATTAAGTGAGAATAGAGATCTTTGGGTCAAGTGAATTCTTTAAATCCTGCAGAGACTCGCCCATAGTTGCTTGGGTTTTCTCATGACTCCAATTCACATAAGGAATCTAAAACGCACAGTCAGTAGGCCTCAAATTGGAGAAGCGGAGCAGTATTAATGGCAGGCCTATTTGATCACTCCTGGTTCACAGGAAGCATGTCCAGGCCACCATGACTTTAGGCAAATGAGGGGCACGGGAGCTTATTTTGGACACTGCCTTGGGCTGCACCCCTCATGGAAACCTCCAGCCAGAGGTTATGATGAGGGTCTATATATAAGAAGATGAGGGCCATGTGGGAGTTTTTTGGTTTTAATTGTGGTCATTTGTGTGGTGGTAGGAAGAGATGACTGGGTTCACCTGGGCTTGAACTCTGGTTGATTCCCCATAAAGACTGAGTTCTGGAATTGACCTCAAAGAAGTATTGCCATGAATTGTGTTGGCATATTAGGAGGCCACGCATAAGATTCGCCCTTGGAAACTGAGATCTAGGACCTGGGTAGCTTTCCACAGAGCACTGGGAATCTCAGCCAGGATATCACATGATTTTATTGTTAAAAATTTGGCAGCCATAGTTGAGAGTCAAAACACCCATGGACTTCACATTGTAGACCTCAATGGGCCTGGCTTCATGTGAACTTTTGGCCACTCTTTGTGAAGCCTCGCCTGTGATAGTCCTCCAGAGCTTTCATTGAAATTAGCTTCCTCACCATTTGATGGTTATTGAATTAATTGAAAAACTCATTGCCTCCAACTTCATTATTGAAATATGGCTCAATATATAACATGAACTTTTTGTAATTCCCATGACCAGGTGGCACTGGAGAACCATTGGATATCGTGTTGCTATCATGAGTGTACCAGACAGTGCCTTGATTGACTGGGTTTCACGAAAATGGTGAAGATCAGAGATGCCAGTTAGTTGGAGCCTGCTGAGTAGTGGGCCTAGAGCAAAGGTGGCCAGGTGTGAAATAAAACAGCTGGTGGATCTACCATTGGCTTCCAATGACTTCGACTAACATTGTGCAGTCAGCAGACCCTTATATGTAAAGGCATCATGTTGTATGGATAGGTTTCAGGGCAATGTTCAGAATCAGGTTGCTTTGGTCAAGGGGGTAAGCTATGTTGGACAGAAGCCTGGTTGGTACATTATCCTACAGACCCTGTCCCACCACACGTGACAAAACTCCCTCCAGCACTGTGTCCCAGTTGAACTCCTTGTATTTCGTGAAGCAATTACCGAACTCCCAGTGCATCAGGAAGAAAAGCCACGAAAATTGGAGGATGACCAAATGGCTTCACAGTCCACACGAGGAGACACTTAGAACCCAGTGGCCACAGTTGACCTACAAAGAGAGAATTCAGCACTGCTGCCTCATGTTCATTGGAAAATAAGATACCATGACCTCCAGGTCACATAGATGCAGACACAGCTTTGATGGTCTCACTACAAAGGAAGCTAAAGCTCCTGACAACAACATATATTTCAAGTGCCCAACCTCAGAGGCATTTTCTCCAGAAGTCTTTGGGCCAGCAGAGCTCCATGTTTGTGGAGTGTTTACCATGTCACTTACTTTTGGAAACTCCTCTTCCACCTCTAAGGTTGTGAACTCCTGAGCATATTCAATTCCAGATATGTATTCACAAATTTTCTAACTCATCTCCTCTAAATGTGGTATTTGGGGCGAAGGTACTATCAAGGCATTGCTCTGGATGAGAGTGGGAAGATTTTGTGTAGCACATATTTGCATACACATTGGATTCATTTTCCAATTTTCCATTCGAAATACTCAATCCCTGATACTATCCCATACCCTACTAGACTCTGACTACTAATCCTAACACGATGAAGAAAAATAACCCAAACAGAATAGAAATACAAGCAAATCAAAGAGGCATGTTGTATAGTTGGACTTGCCTTTTCCATTATATAGCGTAGGAGTTATAAATCTAGTCAATTTTTTGTTGAAAGAGTTCTCCATGTGTTTTTACACTTATCAAATATGTGAATTCCTGTCTCCCCCATTTCTCTGTATCCTATTCAGTACATGTATTTTTAAATGCACATATAGAATCGTACCTTGTATCACATGTACATTCTTGTGAGGTGGCTGACTTGGCAGATACAAATTGTGAGAAGAGATCACTCTTCCTAAATGCTGTTGGAACTGAAAATTCAACCTATGGGTGGGCTTCCTAGTTGAACAACTTATACATAAATCCATATTCAGTAAAATGAATACTTTTGGATACGTGGATGATATATATTTCATGATTAATTTTGATTGGCATATATATTGCTATTTTTTAATGTCTCTCTCTGTGTGTGTGTGTGTGTGTGTGTGTGTATATATATATATATATATATATATATATATATATATATATATATATACATACACACACTCTCCAGATTTTTCTAAATAGGAAATATATGTGTCTTTTGGCCACTCTTTTGGAAGCCATACCTGTGAGAGTTCTGTTGAGCTTTCATTGAAATGAGCTTCCTCAACATTTAATGGTTCCTGAATGAATTGTAACCCACAGTGCCTCCAACGTCGTCCTTGAAAAATGGCTCAATAAATACCATAAAATTTTTGAAATTCCCATGACCAGGTGTCACTGGAGAACCTTTGGAAGTCTTCTTGTTGATCAGGAGTGTACCAGACAGTGCCTTGATTGACTTGTTTTCATAAAAATTGTGTAGAACAGAGATGCCAGTAAGTTGGAGCCTGCTGAGAAGTGGGCCCAGAGCTGTGGTGAGCAGGTGTATGATAAAACTTCTGTGGTGGGGCAATGTGGTTCTGCCAATGACTTCCAAATGGATTTTGGCTGACATGGTGCAGCCAGCAGACCCTTTTATGTAAGGGCATCTTGTTATATGGAGAGGTTTCAGGGCAATGATCAGAATCAGTTTGTTATGGACAAGGGGCCAAGCTATGTGGGATAGAAGGCTGGTTGGTGAATTCTTCTGCAGACCCTGACCCTCTACACATGACATAACTTCCTCCAGCACTGTGTCCCAGTTGAACTCCTTGTATTTCATGAAGCAAATACGAAAATCACAGTGCAGAAGCAAGAAACATTACGGAAATTGTAGGAGGACCAATTGGCTTCACAGTCAAGACAGGGAGACACCTAGCCCCCAGTGTCCACAGTTTACCTACAAAGAGAGAATACAGCACTGCTGCCTCATGTTCTTTGGATAATAAGAAACCAAGTCCTCCAGGTCACATAAATGCAGACCCATCTTTGATGGTATCACTACAAAGGAAGCTAAAGCTCCTGACAACAACATATATTTCAAGTGCCCAACCTCAGAAACAGTTTCTCAAGAAGTCTTTAGGCCAGCAGAGTTCCACGATTGTGGAGTGTTCATCCTGTCCCTTACTTTTGAAAACTCCTCTACAACCCGCAAGTTTGTGATCTCCTGAGCATTTTCTATTCCAGATATGTATACACAGATTTACTAATTCTTCTCCTCTAACTGTGTCTTACTTGGGGTGAAGGTAATGTCAAGGCATTGTTCTGAATGACAATGGGAAGATTTTTTGTAGCACATATTTGCATACACAATGGATTCATTTTCCTATTTTCCATTCGAATTACTGAAACCTGACACTAACCCATACCCTACTAGACTCTGCCTACTAATCCTAATATGATGGAGAAAAATAACCCAAGCAGAATAGAAATAAAAGCAGTTCAGAGGAGGCATGGTGTATTGTTGGACTTGCCTTTTGCATGATAAAGTGTAGGTGTTATAAATCTGGTAAATTTTTAATTGAAATATTTCTCCATGTGTTTTGAATGGTATCAAATATGTGAATTCCTGTCTCCCTTTATCTGTTGTCTATTTAGCACATGTATTTTTATATGCACATATAGAATCCTACCTGGTACCACACGTAAATTCTTGTGAGATGGCTGACGTGGCAGATAAAGATTGTGAGAAGAGATCACTCCTCCTAAACGCTGTTGGAACTGAGAAGTCAACCTATGGGTGAGCTTCCTAGTTGAACAACATTCTACATAAATCCATGTTCAGTAAAATAAATATTTTTGGATCTGTATATGATATGTATTTCATGATGAATTTCGATTGTCATATATATTGCTACTTTTTAATATCTCTGTGTGTGTTTTGTGAAAAATCTACACTCTCTAGATTTTAAAATATGAAATATGTCTCTTATTATACACTCCCTAAATTCATTCATGTTCATGTATGTGGTTTTATAATCAACTTTTCACAAGATTATTTTCAGAAATATTCACCACCTCAAATACATATTTGTTTTCTAGTACTGAAAACTCACTTCAGTTAAAGGTGCATACAAATCCTTATAGTTCTACAGTAACTGACCCAGTTTAACATCAATGCAAGTAGATTCCTATGGGAAATGTTGTGTATTTTAATGTTCATTTTTATTCAACACTGGTACGTTACTATTTCTTCAGTTTATGGAGAACTTAGAAAATACATTTCATCCACATTTCACAAATTTAAAGGCATTTGGTACACTTTCAATCACTTCCTGCTTCAGATCACACGTATTCCTCTTTTTTTTTTTGGACTGGTTTTTTCATGATACTTCTTCCTAACGCATTATATTTGATTTCCATAAGTATTTTGAAGCAAAACTCACACACTCTTTATGATAAACCATAACACTAATATTACCATTAGATGTATAATTGGTTGGAATGAATGATTGTATATCAATATAAGATTTCCTGTATATTTTCAGATATCAATTTATTCCAATTTCTAAAGTTGAAACCAGTTATATTATTTATTCACAGTATGGACTATTCATCCATTATCTCTATATTCATAGACAGAGGGTACACCTTTTTTATTCCAAATACTAATTTATGAGCTTTCAGAATATAGCTCCCCTTAATGGAGGGAGAAATACTAATGTCACCAGATCTACATATATATTTTATCACAGTAATATTCTGGATAAAAAATGCAAAGGTCACACTTATGTTTGTACCAACGCCTAAATTGAATGTGAGTAAGAATCACTAAAAACATCCATGTCCAGGATGCCTAAGGCTCTCAAATGTCAATCCTATTGGTGAGGACATATTTGTTTCATCCTAAGATTATATATTCAACCTCAACCCTGTTGAAAATGTCTAATCCTCTCACTCACTTTATACTTTGCCTTATTTCTTAATGTCACTATTGATATCTATTTTTCTACATATTTTGCCCAGTTCATCATAGTGACTGATTCTTCACATTTGCTGACATTTACATTCATTCTCTAACAAAAACCCTATTACTAAAAAAGTCTTGGTCCAACTCCTAGACTCACTCTTCTTCCAAAACTTACTATCTTCCTAATCCTCCCGACTACCACTTCTTTACTGGATGTTCTCTTCTACATTCAATCATCTGAAGTACAGTGTTTTATTCCATTGTATATCAATTTATCTCAGACCTCAGTGCAGAATGTAATTCAAAGCTAAGTATCCCAATAAAGGGCCCAATACCTCTCTGGGCTTCAAATCTTACCTAGATTTCTGTTTTCATACTTATATTCACCTATATATTCTTATAAATATTGCAGGTTACCAATACCATTATTCATCCAGCAGAATGATTCCTAATACAAATCGAACATGTTATTAATCCTAACTATACACAATTCCCTCAATCTCACTTTACAGAAGAGCAGGGACAGTGTTGATCTTACAATACAGGAATGTAGGGGACCTTCCAACTGCTGAGAACACCAAAGGTCCGTGCAAAAATGATCCCTGGAGAAGATGTAGGCAGCCATGAAAGACGTGAGAGAGCAAAAGTATTCTTCCATGGAAAACAACCCAGTCAGGATGAAAGGATGTATCTGAATCATCCTCTCTCTTCTTAATGTAGGGAAGATTGACCAAACTAGGCCTGTGTGGACAGCTGTTCCCAGGTGCCTATGGTTTTTAAACCATTCTAACTTGTGAAAGTGTCACAGGAAGATGGGGCATCTTCCATCTTATGATACCCTAGGAAGCAAATGTTAGGAAAAAGTGGTTGCCAATGCAGTGACGTCATTCAGTTCCTGAAGGAAGTAACCTCACTTCACATCCTTGTTGATGGAACTCTCCGAATTTGGGTTCCAGGAAGCCAGGCACCCAGACCCAGTCCCATCCCCAGTCCCAGTGACCCCAATTGTTTGGATTTACCAAGGACAGAATCAGTCTTTCGTTTTACCTACTTATGTGAGGATGGCCAAATGTCAGGAAAGTTCTGAAGGGGGGCCCTTTCGGAGAAAGCAGGTAGAGGCTCACTGCTGGCTCCTGACAACTTCACAGAGTTGTTCAAGGAGACCAGATCTGAGACAGGACAGGCCATTTCTGGGGAACATAGTATGGTGCTCCAGTCAGAGGACACTCTGGATAGCTCCAAACGAACATGGGGAAGAAGGTGCCTTTGTTGGTGTGGGTGTGGGTTTGTGGTTTTTTCTCATGTCCTGAGAATAGTTAGAAAAGGTGGTTTGTTTGGTTTCTAGTGAGCTGTTTCTAGTTAGTCCATTGAAAAGGCGAGTGTTTCTATGTCTGTGTAACCCAGTGTGTCTGTAGTTGTAGACATTAAAAAAGAGAATGCCTCACTGTGTGTGTCCTGTCAAGGAGAAAACTTCCCAATATTCATCCTGCCCAATTCATGAATGGATTGTGGCTTGCCTTATCACTGGGAAACACCTACTATCTTCCTACGTTCCTGTATTCTTCCTGAATTCTGGCCACTCTCCAGAATAGGCTCATGGTTTTGTGTCCAAGATATGGACCCCTTCCAAGCTCTGTGACATGGCCATGTTTTGGATAGCTGAAGGGAATGGCAAGCATCTCAGAAAACTCAGATATCAATGTGACCAGTAAAGTCTCAGTGGAGAAACCCTGCTTTGGGCCTTTTGATTACCTATTGTTATGTTGCCCTGAATATCAGGAAAGTCTTTGCCTCAGGCCACCCCTTTGTGAAGCCTGAAGAAAACAGTTTTCACATGGAAATGAATGGGAGTTACCTTTGTGTTTTACAATAATACCTTCAGAGTTTAGGCTCTCATAAACTTAAAAATACATTCAGATTGTATCTCAGTGTAGAAAGTATGATGGAACTGTAAATATCTTATTGAAAAGAAGTCCAATTATAGAACACAAATGACATACATAAATCTTCAACATGTTTTACTTTTAAGCCTAGAATTACCATACAACCTTAGAACACCAGCTTGATACAATGCTCTTTTGAAGCTTCTATTACAGACTTGTATACCTGGAAGATATGAACACATTAACACCACAATTAAGTTGATGTTTTTGTATTAACCAAGTTTAGCTTTTTAAAGAAATAACATGGCACAATTTTCTAAAAGCAGTACTTGTTTAACCAGCTGTTTAATTTTTAAAGATTACTTGCTCAAAAATTACACATATAACCAACTTACACAAAACTTTTTTATTATTTACTAAAAACCTTTTAAACACGTAATCATATAGACTCTCTTATCCAGAAACACATTTTCCCTCTATTAAATCTATATCTAGAACATTTTAGTTTCTCTTTTCCATTTGTTTACCTCATTCTGTTCACATTTTGAAACAATACATGTAAATTTCTGAATTTAAGCAGATTATTTTATAGACATCAACATTATACTAGGGCGTTTTTGAACACCTAGAAAACTTATAGGCCTATTTTTAAAGACATCTTTATTTTTATCTTTTTTTACCCAATTTGAATTGAACCATTTGAATCACGTGAATCAAAGATATTTGAATCCATTTTTAAATTTTTCATGAGCACTCCTCATCTGTAAATTGTCATATCACTGCATTATATATTGACTTATACACATACAGACATACCGACATACAACACATAACACAAATGTAACACATAACACAATAGTAAAGGCCTTGTAGCTTTTTCAGGTGAAATCTCCATTGCAATGTTTAAAAACTCCACAGTTGATCAAAAATAGATCTGATCCGAAAACATTTACCGATCTGCAGGATAAAGATCATGAGCTCAAAAAAAGAAAAAAAAAATACAGAATCTAAGAAAAAGCAAGAGTCCTAAAAAAGATGACTATTCAGTAATTAGTAAATACCATAAAATGTACTTATTCGTTGAGTCTAGTTTGAGTTCAGGTAAACATAAACTTTTACTCCTTTTTATCTGTCTCTTGCTGATTGCATATCAACTTAAGTCCTGACTGAGGTCTCGAAAACTGGAAAGACGCGAATTTTGAGCAGAAACCTCATGCCTAAGGCATTATAGCTATGTCATAATTTCCAGGTTTGAATGTTGAAAATTATGATGCAAGTTCAAGATGTAATTCTCAAAATTTTATATCTTTAGATTTTTCTACACTAGAAAAATTTGCTCACACAAAACTGAAAATTGGATCATTTTTTTGATAATATAAATGTCACCATCACAAAAAGTTTCCATAGGATAATTAACCCACTTTCTTTGTTCTGAAATTTCAAAAGTAGTATTAAGTTACATTAAATTGGCTGAAAATTTTTTTAAAAAACCACACACTGCCATGGGTATCCGAAATTAATCTTTAAATATTTCCAAGATTGTTGCTAATTAATGCCATTTCAATAAGCCAGACCAACCTTTAAATTTAGCACCATTTTTTTTAATTCTTACACACTGAGGGGAACAGATACCATATCATAATTTATTTTCTTTGCCCAATTTAATGCACTGGTATATCTAGTGGAATTTTCTCAGGCTACCTAGTTCAAAATTTAAACTCTTTAATATTTTTTTAATCCTAAGTATTTAAGGTTTCTAGCATGAACTATCTGAAATCAAACTAAACAATTGTTTAAACCCAACTTTATACTGTAAGATAGTGCAATGCTTTAGAAATCCATTTAGATACCAGATTGTTACAATAAAAAATCATCTTTTAGATACACATTCAGCCAAGATCATCCCCAAGAAACAATCTATAATATCAACATATTACTGCATTCATTCTCCCTTTTATTAAGCAAACAGAGGTGGAGTAATCCTTAAAGTGCAGGTAAGGAATAAGGGAGTTCCCCACAGCAAAATGGCTCCGGCAGCTGCTGGTAGTCCCTTAGCCTTACTTTTTACTTACAGGATTATTTCCTCTGGTTGGTTTGACCTCAGGCACAAGGCATATTCTATATCTCCCAACTTTTCAGTACTCAGCTCCCAAATAGTTCATTTTCTGCTTGCAGTTTTTTGAGTGCTAGGCTTCCCCAAGAGGACAGAGTGGAGACTCCTTTAAAGTCCACTCTGGGGTGTCAAAATTTATGACTGAAGGTTTGGATCCCATCCCCAAAGCCAATTAATGCCAATTTAATAATGAGGACAGGGTTTTGGGAAAAGTTTATGCGAGATATCAAAGTTCTTAGACCCCAGGAATTTCCCTCTGCAGTTGGCGTGCTCAACGCAACTATGGAAAGAAAACAGTGCTTCCCTAATCTCGCTTAACAAAGGGGAGTAAAGTACATCAAAGTTCTTTAAACACAGCTAAGAGAGGTGTAAAAAGTGAGAACAGAAAAGCTGGCGGTTCTATTGACTTTTGGTCCCTCACAGGAGAAGCATTAGGTTAAAATTTAGCTAAAGTTACTTCCACACATCTAAGGCAGGTTGGAACTCGGGACTCTGCATCGGTCCACACAATGCCATCACATTTAACAGAAACACAGACAAAAAGACACACAAAGACCATCATGCAACTCCCGTTTGTTCACAACCCTAAGATCTTCAAACTTGTGACTCAGTGAGAATGGAGGGAAGAGGGGGAGGTGCAGAAGGTTTGAGTGATAGGATCGTGGGCAAAGAGGTCAAGTTGGAGCCAGGGACCAGAAAAGGCTTCAAGGACAGAGGCATGGAATGGCTTTGTCCCATAATGAGAGTTACTCAAACAGAGACAATGACAATACAAACGTGACACAAACATGGACACACAGTTAACGTTTAACACGAGTTAGGAAGGAGAGATTAGAACCTAGTAACTGGCAAAACCTGATGGGTTAGACCACAAAGACAGACAGTGAATTCAACCTGAGAAAAATAAGTAGCCAGCAAGACCTGTCGGGTTGGCAGCAGAGTCACCTAATGAGGACACATCCGTTCCTCCCCGAAGCGTCCAAGGCGTCCCTTGCAAGGACGTGGTCTGTGGCTTCAGGACACGTCTGTCCACCACCGCCAGTGGGAACTTATGCTCTCTGCTGGCAGCCACTCTGCCAACACAAACCGAAAACCGAAAAACCAAACCTTGTAGGGAAGATGGCCACTGGGTACGGGGGTTGCTGAAGTGCTGAGTGTGGTGCTCAGAGCAGCGGCTTTAATTGAGATTTTGTGCAGGTGGTTAGAGCTCCTTTTACCGTTAATCTGTAGTCGACTACTTGCCAAGCAGCAGGAAGAACAAAGAGATGGAAAAAGAGACGCTTGGCTGCTCACAGCCAGGCGCGCTTTGCACCCATCTTCTTCCTCTTTCGCTTCGCTTCGGGCAGAGAACCTGAATGTGTAATCAGCAGTGGATTGTAAGTACCTGATGCAAAGAAAGCTCAGTTACTTCCGCCCCCTTTTTAAAAATATTTTTATATACAGGGAGAGTTTATGGACTGGGATTGTTCGCTGGGCTGTGGTTTCTGTGCCGAAAATCCACTCCACGGGAGCCACCATTTGCTTTCTGCTGGCTGTCATGATGACTCTGTCTAAATTGTCCGGCTCCCGCATCTAGAGGTTGGAGCTGGGCTACGTGCCGAGTCCTGTCCTCTGAAGGCTGGACCGTGGCCTCGAGCGCCTAGGTCGCCTGTTCGCCGCTGCACCTTCGGGCAGAGCCTGCTCTGGGGTCATTCTGCATCCCCCTGCTAAGGGACCTGTGCTCTGGAGGAGGGGTCCGGAGAGCCATGGTGGCAGCTGCTTGGGCCCCAGGGGACATTCACCCGGCTGAGGAGCAACGGAGGCCGCGGTGGCTCCGCTATAGTCACAGTCGAGCGCAGCACCCATGAGCGCGGCTAACCTGAGGGTGGTCCAGAGGCAGAGGCTGTTAGAGTCTGTAAACAAGTCTGGATGGCGCCTGGCAAAATGCCAGAGGGAGTGGTTTGTAAAGTAACAAAAGCGAGCCATTAAGTGTGGAGATTCCTGATTGGTTGACTGCTGTATCTAGTTTATGCTAATTAAGATAAGCTGTGCAAAATGTATAAATACCTCTGTTATCCTACAATAAACGGCTTCCATTCCTGCTGCATCAACATACACAAGTTGTTCGTCCACCCCCCCCCCGGTTATTCTGCTGCAGCCGGACTGCGGCAAGAGGCGATGGCGGCAAGGTTTCATTTCTAGAAATCTGGACTGGAAACAGAAGCAGTAGTGTTATAATCCCAAGAACTTGCTTATGCCAGGAAGCTGTAAGGTCAACATGAATATCATTGAGGAGATCTAACATGGTGGCAGGTGCAGAGAGATCAAGTCTCTGACATCTTCAAATGCGAGGGCATAGGGAGCCGTAAACTGTCTAAATGCTGTTTGCTCAGGATCACTAGGCAATGCTGAGCTGATGTGGATCTGGGGCGTACAATCTGGGCCCCTCAGAGCACACACACTGAGTCCGGATAGGCTGCATTCAACCTCCAGTTCGCCTGCTTCTCATGACTCAGCACTAAAGATCCCGCTGAAATAACTGGTCGGCCCTTCTGAATTTACAGAGGTAAAAGCCAACTGAGCCTTCATAGGCAGTGGCAAAAGGACTGAAATGGGGCTTGGGAAAGTCAGTCAGGACTCACCCGTTTCATTGGTCACCCGGCAAAGGGAAAGAACGGTCACCATTTGCACAGGATACCACCATGCCAGAGAACTGACATCACGAGTGGAGGAGATATCTTCATTGAAACCTTCGTGACAGGTGTTTAATCCCCTAGCCATCTCTCTCCACACAGCGGGGAAACCTTAAGAGCCCCTCCCAGCTCTTTCATGAGGGCCCCTCCTAGCTCTCCTGTGAGCTCCATAGCCAGACCGAGGGAATCAGGAGTGGCACTGGACTTGCGTTCAGGAGCTCTCGGCTACCGCTCCCACCAGTGCTGACAACTGAGGTCTCTTGCACCAGCTACCAGGGGCGTGGCTCCTGGAGGGCAAGCAAATTCGCTGAGGGTTCTCAGCCCCAAGCTCTACAAACTTAGGGTCTGAGGGAAGCAAACAGGGAGAGTGTGCCCAGGTATTCACGAAAACAGGGCTCCCAGGAGCAGCAGACCTGGCATGTAGCCAGTATTGTGGTGAGCGGGGCCTGGTTTGAGGAAACACAAGAGAAGGCCCTAGGCACTCAGGATTGGAGACCCACCCAGTCTGGGACGTAGAGCTGCTGCACAGTTAATGGTTCCCACCTTTGAGAGGAGAAGCTTGGCCCAGTGGGCACAGCACCACCTACTTTAAGAGAAGTTAATCGAAATCTATGACTGCATTTATTTATTTTTTCTTTTTCTTTCATTTTCATTTTTTGTTGGTGTAGTTGTTCTTTAACTTTTTTATGTTTTCAATTTTTTTATTTTATTATTATTAGTATTATTTCTTTAAATTTTAATTTTCATTTTTTTATTACCATTATTATTTTTTTTTTAAATTTCTTCCTTTCTTTATTTTCAATTTTTTTTTCTTTTTGTGATGTCTGTAGGTGTTATAAGTACCACCTGGTATGGTCCTTTCCAGTGGGGTTCCAGGGATGACACCTGAAGTCATCTTACGTAGACAAAGTCTCTTACTTGATATCGATGTGGAGTCCCCTCGTCCCCAGGTTGGTAGGCAGTGGCCAGCTGTTTTCACAGGTATCCCTGAGTTCTTTCAAGAGCTTTAAATCTGTCAAGCAAGGGGTGTGAAAGGGATCTTTAGGTCTTAGAGTTGGGGTTAGGTCCCTTCCTGGAGGAGGGGCACCATAGAGAATTTCATAGGGGGTGAGGTTACACAAAAAACAGAGTGAGTATTTCCTTCATGAAACAGTGCAAAAGGCAGTAGCATAGTACAATCTTTTATGCCGGTCTCTAAACTTTATTTTTTAAGGTCTGTTTAATGGTTATATTCATTCTTTCTACCTGTCCTAAACTCTGGGGTATATAAGCACAATGTAACTTCCAATTAATCCCCAGGGTCCTGGCTAACCCCTGACTTATCTGGCCCACGAACGCTGATCCAGTATCAAACCCTTTTAATTTAGGCAGGCAATATCTTGGAAAAATATCTTCTAGGGTCTTCTTGACCAAAATTTGCGCTATTTCTTTTTTTTTTCTTTTATTTTTGAGGGGAAGGCTTCAATCCATCCATAAAATGTACCTACAAAGACTAGGAGATGTTTAAGTCTATACCTTTCTGGCTTAATTTAAGTAAAGTTCACTTCCCAGAATTGTCCTGGTTTCGTACCTCATAGGTGCTTTCCTGCAGGAAGCTTGGAAGGGTAAGCATTAACTAATTGATGGACCCGACAGGCTTTTGTTACCCATTCTGTTATTTTCTTCACTGTGAGTCGGTTAGTGGAAAACTCTGTTCTTGATCCTTCAGGAATGCCTGCAGATTCTTTGAACCACGGTGAGTGAGTTGATGTACATTTCCTACTGACATAGTTAGAGCCGTGACTCTTGGAATTTTTACTGAAGGATTTAGAAATTCCACTTGGGGGCCTTCAGGGTTAAAAGTGATTTTGGCACGGACCGTGGTGAGCAGATCTCTGCCCATCAATGGGGCCAGGCATTCTGGGATTACTAGAGAGAAATGATGATTTTTTCCTTTCCCCAAGTCAATGGTCCTCTTAGTTGTCTAAGCCCGATATTTACTGCCATTATTTCCTTGAACTAGAGACCTTTTATTAGATAGAGCGCCTATTGTGGCCTTAAGGGCTGAGTATATTGCCCCTGTATCCAGTTTACTGGGGTCTCCTCCACTTCAAAAGTTACCCTGAGCTCGGGGAGGGGATCGGAGACCCGACTTTCTTAGTCATCCTCCAGAGTCAGAATGGCTGGCTGGCGTGGCTGTCACTTTCTAAGGCAATTTTGACCCAGTGTCCTTTTTCTTTATAGTAGGCACATTGATCTGAGGCCAGGGGTGGCGTCTGTCGTGGGCCAACTTATCCCTTCTTGTCTCCCTGTTTCTTAATTTCTGGCCTATTTGTTGTTGTGACCAGGACCTTAGTCAACACCTTAGTCTGCCTTTTGCTTCTTTAACCTCACTTTGCTCCCTTCTCTATCTCAGTTTCTCTCTTATAGTATATCTTCTCAGATTCTCTGACTAAATCTCTCAAAGTGATATCTTGTAATCAATCAAAGCTTTGTAAATTTGTTTTAATATCGAGTGCAGTTTGCCCATCATGACAGATGCCTTTTGATTCTCTGCCTGAGGACCGAAAGGAATATATCTCCTATATGCCTCCATAATTCTCTCTAGAAACATAGAGGGAGATTCATCAGGCCCTTGAATAATCTCTCTTACTTTGGCCAAATTATTTGGTCACTAGCGGCTGTTTGGAGACCCAGTATTAGAGCCCAGCTATAAGTGGACAGAAGCTCCCTACTTTCAAAGGTGTTGGGGTCACAGTTGGGTCAGTTCAAGGGAAAGCCGGCTTTGATTTTGTTGGTAAGTTGTGTCGGATGAACATCTGGTCCTAGGATATTTTTTTCTAGGTTCCTGGAGGATTCCCTTTTGTTCCTCTGTCATGAAGAGAGTTCCTAGGAGTTGTTGGCAGTCTTCTGAAGTAGGGTGTTGTGAAAACATTAATGACTCAACCACACCTGAGAGCAGTGTTGGGTCCTCGGAAAAAGGGGGATTGTAATTTTTTAAGTTATATAGGTCTGAAGAGGAGAGAGGCCAATACTGGTAGGCTTGCATTTTTCCCCCATGGCCATCGATAACCATTGGCCTGTAGGGAAGGAGGGGGAGCATCCCGAGAGTTCCAGGGTTTTCAATCTTTTGCCGCCAGCGAGTTCCTTTAGCTGGGCCAGCTTCCTCCATGGGAGAAGGTGCTGTGTGTGCCACAGGGGAATTTTCTGGAGGGCGCTGGGCCGGCTTAGCTTCCTGCAATGGACGAGAGGCTGAGTCAGCAGCAGGGGAATCACTTAGAGTGTGTTGGGGGCTGGGGAACCAGGGCAGGGGATAAGGAGGGGGAGGAGAGTCCAGTAGAGTCAAATCTGGTGACTCAGGGAGAACAGAGGGTGGAGGAGAAGGAGAAGAAGAGTGTTTGAGAGTTCCTGGGGGAAGAAATTGGAGCAGGGGCAGGGGCAAGGATAGGCTTCACCCATGGAGGAGGAGCTTTGCAGAGGTCCTGCTGACTTAAGATACATGGCTGTTGATCCAGATGGCTATGTGGCCCGGGCTAAAAGACAATATCTCTGACTTTTTAAATTAGTGGGAAGTAGAAAGATCCTTCTAGGGGCCATCCAACTCCAAATGTTGGCCATTCTGAGGTACAGAGAGTCTGCGACATCCGGCACTTTACTGAAAAAGAAAGATTCTGAGCCCTTAAGCAGACTTTGGTGCAGTGATCAAGGGTCAGGGAAAAAGGCATTGAAGTGCGCTGTCCCATAATGAAAGATACACAAACAGTGAAAGCAACGACACATGACACAGACAAGACAAGACAATAAAGACAGGCAATGGATGTCCAACACTGAGACCAGGACTGAGCTGCCAGCAAAACCCGATGGGCTGGCAATACCGAATCCGAATCAAAATATCACTGAGTCGAGGAGACTATTGTTCCTCAATTTCCAGAGTCCTCTGTGGCATCCTCCAGAGACATGGCTTGAGTTCTGTAACACGACTGTCAGGCATCATCAGAGAGAGCTCACACTCTTCATTGACAGTCAATTTGCCAAGCCCTAACCTGAAACCTGAAACCAGAAAGAGGCACCTTACTTACCTGAGAGGGGTCCTTTGGGATCTCTCGTTCACAACTGCTCCATCTAGGTGAAACCTCCATATGTAAAGGTCGGGGTAGCGTCGGAGGAAGGGACAACCAAGAGACTTAATCATGAAACAGCAAAGGATTTACTGAGGGTCCAGCATGTTTGAGCTCAGAACTCACATGAACAGAGCAGAGAGCCCTGAGAACAGCTTAAGCAGAGCTTATATACTTTCCTTGGAGAGGGCAGAGAGGGAAGTTTATTGATGAGTCTGGGCGACTGGGCGGTTTGTGTGCAACCAGGTGAGGGAGTACATTCTGCAGTTTGGCAGTAGGGAACGGCACATTCTGGGAACAAGATTAGCAAATAATTCTCAAAATTTCAACAGTGTTTTGTTAAGCATACAGAAAAACAGGAAGTGACAAGTACCTATTTTATTAAGCTTTCACTACTGACTATCCCTTTTTTACTGGATTTTCTCTTCTACATTCAATCATCCAAGGTACAAGGTCCTATGCCCCTGTATATGGATTTATCTGAGACAACTTTGCAGAAAGTAATTCAAAGAAAAGTATATCAATCAGGGGCCCAATGCCCTTCTGGGCTTCAAATCTTATTTAGATTTCTGTTTTCATACATATATTTCACCTATGTTATATATATATATATATATATATATATATTTCATCCACAATTTCACAAATTTACAGGCATTTGTTTCACGCTCAATGAATTCCTTCTTCAGAACACATGTATTCCTCCAGGTCTCTTGACTGGTCTTTTCATGAGACTTCTTGCCAAACACATTATTATTGATTTCCATTATCACTTTTGAAGAAAACTCACACACTGTTCATGATAAACCATAACCCTATTATTACCATTAAATGTGGAACTGGTTGGAATGAATGATTGTATATCAATATAAGATTTTCTGAATATTTTCAGATATCAATTCAAAAAATTATTTAAAATTGGAACCAGTTATATTATTTATTCTCAGTATGGTCTATTCATGCATTACCTCTATATCCAAAGACACAGGGTACACCTATTGTACCCCCAATACTAATTTATACGTCTTCAAAATATTGCTCAAAGAAATGGTGGAAAAAATACTCATGTCACCTGATCTCATTATACATTTTATCACAGTAATATTCTGGACACAAAAAGCAAAATTTACACTTATGATTGTACCAGAGCTTTCATTGAAATGAGCTTTCTCACCATTTAATGGTTCCTGAATGAATTGTAAGCCACAATGGCTCCAACTTCAACCTTGTAAAATGGATAGATGAATACCATGAAATTTTTGAAATTCGCATGACGAGGTGGCAATGAAGAACATTTGGATGTCCTGTTGCTGATCATTATTATACCAGACAGTGCCTTGATTGATTGGGTATAATGAAAATGGTGTAGAACTGAGATGCCGGTTAGTTGAAAACTGCAGAGTAGTTGGCCCAGAGCAGTGGTGTGCAGGTGTGTGATAAAATATTTGTGGTGGTGCCATGTGGATCTGCCATTGACTTCCAAATGGCATTTAGCTGATATGGTGCACCAAGCAGACCCTTATATGTAAAGGCATCTTGTTATATGGAGAGGTTTAAGGGCAATGTTTAGAATCAGTTTGCTATCGTCAAGGGGGCAAGCATATGGGATAGAAGCCTGGTTGGTGCATTCTCCTGCAGACTCTGAACCACCACATGTCACAAAACTCCCTCCAACACTGTGTCCCAGTTGAACTCCTTGTATTTCGTGAAGCAAATACCAATCTCCCAGTGCAGCAGCTAGAAACACCACGAAAATTGGAGGATGACCAAATGGCTTCACAGTCCACATGGGAGACACTTCGGCCCAGTGGCCTCAGTTTACCTACAAAGAGAGAATTCAGCACCGCTGCCTCATGATCATTGGAAAATAAGAAACCATGTTCTCCAGGTAACATAGATGCTGACCCAGCTTTGTTGGTTTCATGACAAATGAAGATAAAGCTCCTGACAACAACATATATTTCAAGTGCCACACCTCAGAGGCAGTTTCTCCAGAATTCTTTTGGCCAGCAGAGCTCCATGGTTGTGTAGTGTTTACACTGTCCCGTGCTTTTGGAAACTCCTCTACCAGCTCCCAGGTTGGGAACTCCTGAGCATTTTCCATTCCAGATTTGTATTCACAGATTTTCAAACTCTTCCCCTCTAATTGTGTCTCACTGGGCCAAAGGTAATGTCAAGGCATTGTTCTGGATGAGAGTTGGAAGTTTATTGTGTAGCACATATTTGCATACACATTGGATTCATTATCCTATTTACCATTTGAAATACTGAATCCCTGACACTAACCCATACCCTACTAGACTCTGACTACTTATCCTAAAATGATGGAGAAAAAGAAACCTAACAGGATAGAAATACAGGCCTTTCATAGGAGGCATGGTGTATACTTGGATTTTCCTTCTGCTTTATCAAGGGTATGTGTTATAATTCTAGTCAACCTTTCATTGGAATATTTCTCCATGAGTTTTTAAAGTTAACACATATGTAAATTCCTGTCTCCTTTTCTGTGTAGCCTATTCAGAACATGTATATTTTTATGCATATATAGACTTCTACCTGGTATCACACGTACATTCTTGTGAGCAAACTGACTTTGGAATTTACAAATTATGAGAATACAACACTGCCCCTAAATACTGATGGAACTGAAAATTCAACCTATGGGTGAGCTTCCTAGTGAACAACATTAAACATCAATCCATGTTCAATAAAATTAATATTTTTAGGTATGTGGATGATATATATTTCATGATAAATTTCGATTGGCATATATATTGCTACATTTTAATGTGTGTGTGTGTGTATATATATATATATATATATATATATATATATATACTCTCCAGATTTTCCAAAATATGAAATATATGTGTCTTATTATACACTCAGTATATTCATTCTAGTTCATGTATGTGGATTTATAATCAACATTTCACATTTCACAAGATTATTCTCAGAAATATTCAACCACCTGAAATACATATTTGTTTCCTAGTACTGAAAACTAACTTCAGTGAATGGTCCTTATATATCCTAATATTTCTATAGTAACTGACCAGTATTAACATCAATGCAGTTAGATTCCTATGGGACATGATATGTATTTTTAAGTTTGTTTTTATTCAACACTGGTACATTACTTTTTCTTCAGTTTATGGACATCATAGGATTTATCCTTTCATCCACAAGTTCACAAGTTTATAGGCATTTGGTTCACTTTCAATCACTTCCTCTTTCAGAAAACATGTATTCCTTTATGATTATTTAGTGGTCTTTTCACTAGACTTCTTTCTAAACATATTATTTTCGATTCTTTAATCATTTTTGAAGCAAAACTCACACACACTTCATGATAAACCATAACCCTAATGTTACCGTTAGAAGTACACAAAGTACACCTATTTGTACTCCCAATACTAATTGATACATCTTCCAAATATTGCTCCCAGAAATGGTGGAAGAAATACTCATGTCACCTGATCTACATATACATTTTATCACAGTGATATTCTGGACACAAAATGCAAAGATCACACTGATGATTGTAACAAAGCCTAAATGGAAAGTGAGCATGAATTACTAAAAACATCCATGTCCAGGTTGCTTAATGCTCTCAAATGTCAATCCTATTGGTGACTACATGTTTGTTTCTTCCTTAGATTATATATTCAACCTCAACCCTGTGAAAATGTTTAATTCTATTACTCACTTTATAATTTGTCTGATTTCCTAATGTCTCTATTGATATCTGCCTTCCTACAGATTTTCCCCAGTTCATCAATGTGACTGACTCTTCACATGTGCTGATATTTACATTCACTCTCTACCCGAAACCCTATTGCTGAAGAACTTTTGGTCCAGATCCTATATTCACTCTTCTTTCTAAACCTTCCGACTATCTTCCTAATCCTACCGACTCTCACTTTTTGACTGGATGTTGTCTTCCACATTCAGTCATCCAAGGCACAAGGTCCTATGCCATTGTATATCGATTTATCAGAGACATCTGTGCAGAACATAATTCAAAGCTAAGTATCCCAATCAAGGGCTCAATAGCCGTCTGGGCTTCAAATCTTACATACATTTCGGTTTTCATACTTACATTTCACCTGTATATTCTTTTAAATATTGCAGGTTCCAAATACCATTATTCATCCCCCACATTATTTCTAACCCAAATCGAACCTGTTGTTAACCCTAACCATACACTCTTTCCTCAATCTAACTACAGAAGAGCATGGACAGAGTTGGTCTTACAATAGAGGAATGTAGGTGATCTTCCACCTGCTGA
The DNA here is from genome assembly GCF_048772815.1 of Callospermophilus lateralis. Classification (NCBI taxonomy): domain Eukaryota; kingdom Metazoa; phylum Chordata; class Mammalia; order Rodentia; family Sciuridae; genus Callospermophilus; species Callospermophilus lateralis. The sequence continues at coordinate 10,747,402 of NC_135316.1, read as the reverse complement.
GAACCTCAGAGTTTCATGCAGATATGATCCTTGGAAAAGTTGTAGGCAGCTATGAAGGACCTGAGAGAGCAAAACTTATTTTACATGGAAAACAACCTGGAGAGGATGAAAGGATGTGTCTGAATCAGCCTCTCTCTTCTTAATGTAGAGAAGATTGACCAAAGCAGGCCTGTGTGGAGAGAAGTTCCCCATTGAGTATGGTTGATATACCATTCTAACTTGTGAAAGTGTCACAGGAAGTAGGAGCACCCTCCATCTCATGGGACCATTTGAAGCCACTGTTAGAACAAAGTGGTTGCTAGGGAAGTGACCTCATTCATTTTTTGAAGAAAGTGACTTCACCTCACTTACTTGGTGATGGAACTCTCTGAACTTGGGATCCAGGAAGCCAGGCACCCAGAGATAGTCACAGTCGCAGTCCCAGTGGGATCACTTGTTTCGATTTACCAAGGACAGACAGTCTTTTTTGGTATCTACTGATGTGAAGATGGACAAATGCCAGGAGAGCTCTGTAGAGGGACCTTTCCTAAGAAAGCAGGTAGTCGCTCACATTTGGTTCCTGACAACTTCACAGAGTTGGCCAAGGAGACCAGATCTGAGACAGGACAGGCCAATTCAGGGTAACATACTATGGTCCACCAGTCCGAGGACACTCTGGATAGTCAAAGACCTATTGGGGGTAGAAAGTGCCTTTGTGGTTGTTGGTGTAAGTTTGTGGTTTTTATTCATGTTCTGAGAATAGGTAGGAAAGGCAGTTTGTTTGGTATGGAGTGGAGTACTTCTAGAAAGCCGTTTGACAAGGCTAGTGTTTCTATAACTGTGTATCCCACTGTGTCCGTGTTTGTAGACATGAGAAAAGAGAATGCATCAATGGATATGTCCTGTCTAGTAGAAAGCTTCCCAGCATTCATCCTACCCAATTTATGAGTGGATTGTAGCTTGACTTATGGATGAGCAACCCCTACTATCCTCCTATGTTCCTGTTTTCTTCCTTAATTCTGGCCACTATCCAGAATAGGCTCATGTTTTTGTGTCCAAGATATGTGCCACCTCCAAGCTCTGTGACATGGCCATGTACTGGATAGCAGAATGGAGTGGCGAGAATCACAGAAAATGCAGATATCAATGTGTCCAGAAAAGTCTCAGTGGAGAAACCCTGCTTTGGGTCTTTTGCTTACCTATTGTTCTGTTGCCCTGAGTGTAAGAAAGTTTCTTGCCTCAGGCCACCCCTTTTTGAAGCCTGAAGAAAACAGTTTTCAAATGGAAATTAATGGGCATCACCTGTAGCTCTTTGGTTAATTGCTTTGGAAAGGGATGTGTCTGAATCAGCCTCTTGTCCCTGTGTCAGGCTATGACTTAGATTATCAGCACCTGATGGATCTAAAGTACGTTCCCATGTGTGTATCGAAAACCAAAATGTAAAAATATCAGTCATTCTGGAAGAAGTCTCTTACCTTTCTCTGTTAGGTTCCTGACCTCCATCAAGTGAGAATAGGGTTCCTTTGGTTCAAATGAGTTCTTCAAAGCCCTGCAGAAGGTAGACAATAGGTGCTTGGGTTTCCTCATTACTCCAAATCACCTAAAGTATCTATACCTGACAGTCAGTAGGCCTCAAATTGGAGAATCAGAGCAGTATTGACGGCAGGCTTATTTGATCACTCCAGGTTCAGAGGAAAGGGGTCCAGGCCACCCTAACTTTAGGCAAAATAGGGACAAGGGAGCATATTTTGGACACTGTCTTGGGCTGCACCCATCATGTAAACCTTCAGCCAGAGGTTTTGATGAGTGTCTCAATGGAAGAAGATGTGGGCCATGTGGGAATGTTTTGGTTTTAATTGTGGTTGGAAGAGATTACTTGGTCCACCTGAGCTGGAACTCTGGTGTGTTTCCCCTAAGAGACTGAGTTCTGGAACTGAACTTATACAAGTATTGCCATGAATTGCGTTGGGATTTTAGGAGGCCACGCATGAGAGTCGCAATTGGAAACTGAGATCTAGGCTCAGGGTGGCTTTCCACACAGCACTGCGAATCTCAGCCAGGATATCACATGATTTTTTTCTGAAAGTCTTGGCAGACATAGTTGAGAGTCAAAACAAACATGGACCTCACTTTGTAGACCTCAATGGGCCTGGATTCACGTGACCATTTTGCCACTTTTTTGGATGACTTGCCTGTGAGAGTTCTCCAGAGCAATCATTGAAATGAGCTTCCTCACCATTGAATGGTTCCTAAAAGAATTGGAACCTACAGTGCCTCCAATATCATCCTTGAAAAATGGCTAGATAAATACCATGACATTTTTGAAATTCCCTTGACCAGGTGGTACAGGAGAACCTTTGGATGTACTGTTGCTGATCCTGAGTGTACCAGACAGTGCCTAGATTGACTGGTTTTCATGAAAATGGTGTAGAACAGAGATGCCAGTAAGTTGGAGCCTACTGAGTAGTGGACCAAGAGCAGTGGTGTGCAGTTTTGTGATGAAATTTCTGTCCTGGGGCCTTGTGGATCTGCCTTTGACTTCCAAATGGCTTGTGGCTGACATGGTGCATCCTGCAGACTCTTATATGTAAAGGCATCTTTTATAAGGACAGGTTTAACGGAAATTTTCACCATCAGGTTATTATGGTCAAGGGGGCAAACTATGTGGGATAGAAGTCTGGTTGGTGCATTCTCATGCAGATCCTGACCCACCATACCTGACAGAAGTCCCTCCAGCTCTATGTCCCAGTTGAGCTCCTTGTATTCCGTGAAGCAAATACCAAATTCCCAGTGCAGCACCAAGAAACACCACGAAATGTGGAGGATGACCAAATGGACTCACAGTCAACAGCTGGATACACTTAGCCCCCCGTGGCAACAGTTTGCCTACAAACAGAGAGTTCAGCACTGCTGCCTCATGTTCATTGGAAAATAAAAAAGCATATCCTCCAGGTCACAGAGAATCAGACCTAGCTTTGATGGTCTCACTAGAAAGAAAGCTAAAGCTCCTGACAACAACATATATTTCAAGTGCCCATCCTTAGAGGCAGTTTATCAAGAAGTCTTTAGGCAGGCAAAGGTCCATGTTTGTGGAGTGTTTACCCTGTCCCTTACTTTTGGAAATTCCTCAACCATATCCAAGGTTGTAAACTCCTGATAATTTTCCATTGCAGATATGTATTCAAAGATTTTCTAACTCTTCTCCCCTAATTGTGTCTTACTTGGGGCGAAGGTGATGTCTAGGCATTGTTCTGGATGAGAGTGGGAAGATTTTTTGTAGCACATATTTGCATACACAATGGATTCATTTTCCTATTTTTCATATGAAATACTGAATCCCTGATACTAACCCACACCCTTCTAGACTCTGAATACTAATCTATGATGGAGGCAAATATCCCAAACACTATAGAAATACAAGCAGTTCAGGGGAGGCATCATGTATAGTTGGACTGCCTTTTTGCATGATATTTGGTAGGTGATACAAATCTAGTGAATTTTTAATTGAAATAGTTCTCCATTGATTTTAAAGTTAACTTATGTGTGAATTCCTGTCTCCATTTCTCTGGAGCCTATTCAGCACATGTATTTTTATATGAACATATAGAATCCTACTTGGTATCACTCATACATTTTTGTGAAGTTGCTGACTTGGCAGAAAGAAATTCTGAGAAGAGATCACTCCTCCTAAATGCTTTTGGAACTGAAAATTCAACCTATGGGTGAGCTTCCTAGTTGAACAACATTATACATAAATCCATGTTCAGTAAAATGAATACATTTGAATCTGTGGATTATGTATATTTCATGATGAATTTTGTTTGGCATATATATTGCTAATTTTTAATGTGTCTGTGTGTGGTTTTGTATATATATATATATATATATATATATATATATATATATATATATATATATATATATATATATATATATACATTCTCCTGACTTTTCAAAATATGTAATATTTGTGTCATATATACACTCCCTAAATTCATTCATGTTAATTAATGTGGATTTCTAATCAAATTTTCACAAGATTATGCTCAGATATATTCATCCACCTTGAATATATTTTTGTTTCCTAGTACTGAAAACTAACTTTATTAAATGGTCCTTACAAATCCTATTGTTTCTACAGTAACTGACCCAGTTTAACATCAATGCAAGTAGATTCCAATGGGACATGATGTGTATTTTGACGTTCATTTTAATTAAACACTGTTACATTACTATTTCTTCAGTTTTTGCACATCATATGATATATATTTCATCCACAAGTTAGTAAATTTATAGGCTTTTGTTATACTTACAATCACTTCCTGCTTCAGAACACATGTATTCCTATATGTTTCTTGACTCGTCTTTTCATGAGACTTCATTCCAAACACATTATTTTCCATTTCCATAATCACTTTTGAAGCAAAACTCACACACCCTTCATGATAAAACATAACCCTAATATTACCATTTGATGTATAACTCGATGGAATGATGATTGTATATCAATATAAGATTTCTTATATATTTTCAGATATCAATTCAATCCATTATTTAAAGTTGAAACAGTTATATTATTTATTCACAGTATTGTCAATTCATGCATTACTTCTATATTCATAGACACAGGGTACAACTTTTGTATCCCCAATACTAATTTATACGTCTACAAAACATTGCTCCAGAAATGGTGGAAGAAATATTCATGTCACCTGATCTAAGTATACATTTTATCCCAGTAATATTCAGATCACAAAATGCAAAGGTCACACTTATTATTGTACCAAAGCCTAAATGGAAAGCAATCCTGGATTACTAAAAACATCCATGTCCAGGTTGCCTAATGCTCTCAAATGTCAATCATATTTGTTAGTACATATTTGTTTCTTCCTAAGATTATATATTGAAACTCAACCCTGTTGATAATGTCTAATCCTATCACTCACTTTATACGCTGCCTGATTTCATAAAGTTTCTATTGATATCTGCTTTCCTACGTATTTTCTCCAGTTCATCCTATACTCACTCTTCGTCCTAATCCTACCAGCTATATTTCTAATCCTACCCACTGTCCCTTTTTGAATGGATGTTCTCTTCAACATTCAATCATCCAAGTAAAGGTCAGGCGAGCGTTGGAGGAAGAGTCCACCAAGAGACTATCTCATGAAACAGCAAAGGGTTTATTGGGGATCCAGCATGCTGGTACTCAGAGCTCACTTGAATAGAGTAGAGAGCCCTGAGAACAGCTTAAGCAGAGCTTATATACTTTCCTTTGTGATGGCACGGAGGGAAGTTTATTGATGGGTCAGGGAAAGTGGGCAGTTTGTGTGCAACCGGGTGAGGGAGTACATTTTGCAGTTTGTCAGTTGGGGACAGCACATTCTGGGAACAAGATTAGCAAACATTTCTCAAGAATTCAACAGTGTTTTGTTAAGCGTACAGAAAAAAAGGAAGTGACAAGTCCCTATTTTATTAACCTTTCATCTCCCAATTCTTCTCCTGGCTACTTTTAATCATAAAAGTGATCATTGCCGGGTGTCACATTCTATGTCTGCTAGTGGGGTATTACCATAAGTTCAACTTGTCCAATTTAAGCTTGGAGAAAAGAAATTACACGGTTTAGCAAACAGGATTTTATAGTTAGCAATAATATGAGGATTATTATTGGACTGGCCAGGGTTGATAAATTCATAGTTAACGAGGGGGACTGTGTGAACCAAGACTCAAACCACCCTTTTTGGGCCTCTCTCTCTCGTTGACACTCTTCAAAGCATTTTTTAATTTACTCGTAGATTGTTTAACAACTCCACTATGGTCGGCATAAACACAACATTTTTCCATCAATGCAGAACAAAGGACCCCTTCTCTCATGAAGAGGAGGATCAACACTCGACTGTTCTGTAAAACAACTTAAAGAGAGAGGTTAAAAATTCCTGCAAAGTTATGATAGAGGTTTCTAATATCTTTAAGTTTTGGTCTATTGCTGCTTCTTATTGGGTCATTTGTTGTGTCCCATGGTCCAAGGCAGTAGTTCTTGTGCCCACCCCTGCAGCAACTCCTATTCCTAATAGGATGGCTAATGTGAGGGATATATGTTCCCAGTGGAACCGGGTTTTATGGCCACCTATTTGATCTTCAAAGGAGCCTGCATCATAATAAAGCACTCTTGCAAACATCTGCACCATTACACAATTAATCACAGCTGTTGACCATTTGATGAAAACATAAACAATGTTTAAGTATATAGAATTATACTTTTGTAGGGATGGACAAGGCAAGGCACCTAAGATAGTACCAAAGACAGGGAGACAGTCCTATTTGTTGCAAACGGATTCAGAGGGCATTTCTTCTGTTGTAATCAACTAATCCCCTGAAACCCAAGTTTCGGTAGTTTCAGAATTTTGTACCCAACATGTAAGGGATGGGGCTCAGAAGTTCACAGTCTGCAGAAGTTCACAAAAGGCAGGTTTTTCCTGCTTTTTCCTCTGTTCTGGGCAAGTTAACTTTTCAAGGACACCTGGGTGAGGGAGAGCTTTTTCTTCCCTTTATATTTTCCCCCTGCCAGCTGTTACCATGGAGCCCAGTTGGTAACATCTTTATCATAGAAATCTAGCCATCTCTGTGAAGCCCCAGCTCAAGGCCAGAGGCCTTGTTCACATATTTTGTGAAAAACTAGTAAGGAGGTGTCTAGCGTAGGAGTGCTGATTGTTTTAGCCAGTGGCCAAGTAGAACAGGGCAACACTAAAAGAGGAAGTTTATCTACTCTGAACTCTTTTATAGGGACTCTTTTGCTTAAAGTCCTAAAGTCAGCCATGGTGAAGACTTCTGGAGAAGGTCAGTTAAGACTTTTCTGTGGGCCTGGTACAGAGGGGGAAGACGGGGAAGGTGTGGCTGTGAGCAGCTCCGTTGATCTGAATGAGGTAGGAGAGATGTAAAAGAGTAATGGGAAAGGGGTTTGGGATTTTCCTAGAAACAAAAAGTTGAGCAGTAGAACAGGTAGAGTGGAGGGGAAGACGGGTGTTAGTATCGCTAAAAAACTGTGAGGGACTTTACATTTTTAGTAAACTGTTTTCAGTGATGACAAAGAAACTTTAAAGGCCATTTTCATTTCATTTTGGATATGGGTCTGAGGGCTCTCCTCAGCTGGTTTGAGCTTTGGGTTAACTGGTAAGAGGACCTGGTGGGACCTGGTGCAGGCACTGACAAGAGAAGAGATTAGTGAGTGGGTGGAGGGGTACCTATGTTCCTGCTACCTCAAGCAAGAGAGTAATGGTCTGAGAATTGGCGGAGGTTTGGGTTTTTGATCTAGAAATTGGAGGAGAGAAATCATGTTGCTGAGGTGGGAGTGACCGCAGCGGGTCTGGAGCAGAAGGCTGCGTGTGAGGATCTATTGGAGAAGTATAGTTCAGGATGTGAGCAAAGGAGGGAAAAGGCCTCCACATAGGGGAATCACCTTTCACATTTTTGATCACTTGCAGAAGTTAAAAAGGTCATGCAGATTTGAGGATCAAGAGACCCCTCTGTGGGCCATCAGTTTTGGTTATCTAATTGGTAATACGGCCAATGCTTTGTAAAGAAATTGATTAGGAGTTTGGGTTCCATCAGGCACTTCCTGTATGCTCACATCCCCATGACTTACAGAAGAAGTCGGCTATCCCCCAACACAGCCGTGACTGTTGTGTCTTTGATAGACCGCCGGGCAAACAGTAATCTAGGCAAGCCAACCTGCATCTGGCTGGCGTGTCCCTACATCCATAATGATTGTTTCCATTATCTATTGTATAGAAGGGATTTAATGGAATTTTACTGGGATCCTCTTCATCAGGGATATCCCAATAGGAAAGACCTATACCCAGCTGACAAATGTCTGGGAGGAGACATGGCCACCAGGTCCCTAAATGGGCTGTATGCAAGATAGACCATACTTCTTTTCCAGTAGGATTGTGATCAGCCATCGCTGCTGAACGGGCTGATGAGGGTTAGGACTACTGGTGGTCAAGGGGAGAGTCTATAGCCTTATCCACATGGCGAATACACAATTTGAAAGTGTTACCAGTCTTTTCCAGTTTCCAGCCAGAGTCTGGACAGGCCGCAGGCTTGAGATGAGAGATATGGATACAGGAAGAGATTCTGTCTACCTTTACTGCTGTAGGTGTTATAAGTAGCACCTGCTATGGTTCTTTCCAGCGGGGTTCCAGGGATGACACCTGATGTCGTGTTACCTTGACAAAGTCTCTTACTTGATATCGATGTGCAGTTCCCTCGTCCCCAGTTTGGTAGGCAGTGGCCATCTGTTTTCGCAGGTATCCCTGAGTTCTTTTAAGAGCTTTAAGTCTGTCAAGCAAGGGGGTGTGGAAGGGATCCTTAGGTCTTAGAGTTTGGGTTAGGTCCCGTCCTGGAAGAGAGGCACCATAGAGAATTTCATAGGGGATGAGTATTTCTTGCATTAAACAGTGCATAAGGCAGGAGCATAGTCCAATCTTTTATGCTGGTCTCTAAGCTTAATTTCGTTATGGTCTCTTTAATGGTTCTATTCATTCTTTCTACCTGTCCTGAACTCGGTGGTCTATAAGTACAATGTAACTTCCAATTAATCCCCAGGGTCCTGGCAAACCCCTGACTTACCTGAGCCACAAACGCCGGTGCATTATCAGACCCTATTACTTTAGGGAGGCCGTTTCTTGGAAAAATATCTTCCAGGATCATCTTGACCACCATTTGTGCTGTTTCTTTTTTTTTCTTTTTTCTTTTTTTTTTCTGGGAAGGGCTTCTATTCATCCTGAAAAAGTATCTACAAAAACTAGGAGATATTTAAGTCCATCACTTGCTGGCTTAATTTTAGTAAAGTCCACTTTCCAGAATTGTCCTGGTCTGGCTCCTCGTAGGTGCTTTCCTGCAGAAAGCTTGGAAGGGTAATCATTAACCAATTGATGTACCCGAAAGGCTTTTGTTACCTGTTCAGTTATTTTCTTTCGCTGTGAGTCGGTTAGTGGAAAACTCTGTTCTTGATCCTTCAGGAATGAATACAATTTCTTTGAACCAAGGTGAGTGAGTTGATGTACATTTTCTACTGTCATATTTAGAGCCGTGACTATAGGAGTTTTTACTGAAGGATTTAGAAATTCCACTTGAGGGCCTTCAGGGTTGAAAGTTATTTTGGCCCGGAGCTTGGTGAGCAGATCTCTGCCCATCAATGGGGCTGGGCATTCTTGGATTACTAAAAAGGAGTGATGGATATTGTTTTCCCCCTGGTCCATGGTCCTCTTAGTTGTCCAAGCTAAATATTTACTGTCATTAGCCCCTTGAATTAGAGACCCTTTATTTGAAAGAGAGCCCAATGGGGCCTTAAGGGCTGAGTATATTGCCCCTGTATCTACTTCATAGTTTACTGGGGTCCCCTCTACTTCAAAAGTTACCCTGACCTCTGTGAGGAGATCTGAGCCCCGACATTCTTAGTCATCCTCCAGAGTCAGAATGGCTGGCTGGCATGGCTGTCTCTTTCTAGGGCCCTCTTTGACCCAGAGTCCATTTTCTTTACAGTAGGCACATTGATCTGAGGCCAGGGGTTGCCTGTAGTGTGGGACCAGGTATTCCTTCCTGTCTACATGTTTCTTATTTCTGGCCTATTTGTTGTTGAGACCAAGACCTTAGTCAATGCCTTAGTCTGTCTTTTTCTTTTATCCTCCCTTTGCTCCCTACTCTTCCTCAGTTTCTATCTTATAGTATACCTTCTTGGCTTCTCAGACTAAATCTCTCAAAGTCATATCTTGTAATCCATCTAAGCATTGAAACTTTCTTTTAAATCCAGGGTAGCTTGCCCAATAAAGGCCATCATGCGTATGCATTTTGATCCTCTGCCTGAGGATCGAAAGGAGTATATCTCCTATATGCCTCCATAATTCTCTCTAGAAACATAGAGGGGAATCATCAGGCCCTTGAATAATCTCTCTCACCTTGGCCAAATTTGTTTGTCACCTAGCGGCCACAAAAATACCAGCAATTAGAGGCCGGTGATAAGTGTGGACAAATGCTTCCTACCTTCAAAGGTGTTGGGGTCCCAGTTGGGTTGGTTCAAGGGAAAGCCGTGTTGAATATTTTGGGAAGTTGTGTCAGTCACCCATCTGGTCCGAGAATATTTTTTTCTAGCATCCAGGAGGATTCTCTTTTGTTCCTCTGTCATGAAGGGAGTCCCTAGGTGTTGTTGGCAGTCAGCCCAATTAGGCTGGTGTGAAAACATCAATGATTCATCCACACCTGAGAGCCGGGTGGGGTCATCGGTAAAAGGGGGATTGTTATTCTTCCAGTTATATATGTCTGAAGAGGAGAAAGGCCAATATTGATAGTCTTGCATTTTTCCCCCAAGGACGTTGTCAGTCACTGGCCCGTAGGGACGGAGGGGGAGCATCACGGGAGTTCCAGCGTTTTCAAATATTCACCGCCGGCGAGTTCCTTTAGCCTGACCAGTTTCCTCCAGGGGAGGAGGGGCTGTGTGTGCAGCGGGGGAGTTATCTGGCGGTGCGCTGGGCTGGCTTAGCTTCCTACAATGGTGGAGAGGCAGTGTCAGCAGCAGGGGAATCACTTAGAGGCTGTTGGGGGTTGGGGGACGTGGGCAGGAGATAAGGAGGGGCAGGAGAGTCCAGTAGAGTCAAATCTTTGACTCAGGGAGAACACAGGGTGGAGGAGGAGGAGGAGCAGAGGGTTAGAGAGATCATGGGGGAAGGAGTAGGAGCGGGGGCAGGGTCAAGGAAAGGCCTCACTCATGGAGGAGGAGATTTGCAGAGGTCCTTCCAAGTTAAGATATATGGCTGTTGATCTGGATGGCTATGATTCCCTGGCTGAAAAACAATATCTCTTACTTTTTAAATTAGTGGGAAGTAGAAAGATCCTTCTAGGGGCCATCCGAATCTAAAGGTGAGCCATTCTGAGTCACAGAGTGTCTGCTAGGTCCAGGGTTTTACTGAAAAAGAAAGACTCTGAGCTCTTAAGTGTACTTTGGTCCAGTGATCAAGGGTCAGGGACAGAGGCATTGAAGTGCTCTGTCCCATAATGAAAGATACACAAACAGTAAAAGCAACGACAAATGACACAGACAAGACAAGAAAATAAAGACACCCAATGGACGTCCAACACTGAGACCAGGACTGAGTAGCCGGAAAAACCCGATGGGCTGGCAATACCGAATCTGAAACAAAATATCACTGATTCGAAGAGACTATTGTTCCTCGATTTCCAGAATCCTCAGGGGCGTCCCCCAGGTACGTGGCCTGTGGCTCTGTGACACGTCTGTCAGCCACCGTCGGAGAGAGCTCACACTCTTCATTGACAGCCATTTTGCCAAGCCATAACCTGAAACCTGAAACCAGAAAGAGGCACCTTACATTCCCCGAGAGAAGCCTGTTGGGGTCTCTCGTCCGCCGCTGCCGGATCTCGGTGGAACGTCCATATGTAAAGGTCGGGCGAGCGTCGCGGGAAGAGACCACCAAGAGACTGTCTCATGCAAAAGCAAAGGGTTTATTGGGGGTCCAGCATGCTGGGGCTCAGAGCTCACTTGAATAGAGCAGAGAGCCCTGAGAACAGGTTAAGCAGAGCTTATATATTTTCATTGGAGAGGGCAGGGAGGAAAGTTTATTGATGGGTCCGGGCGAGTGAGATGTTTGCGTGCAAACGAGGGAGGGAGTACATTCTGCAGTTTGGCAGTTGGGGTCAGCACATTCTGGAAACAAGATTAGGAAACAGTTCTCAAGATTTCAACAGTGTTTTATTAAGCATACAGGATAACAGGGAGTGACAAGTACCTATTTTATTAAACACTCACTACCGAGTATACTTTACCAGATTTCTTAATGTCTCTATTGATATCTGCTTTCCTACATATTTTCAACAGTTCATCATTGTGACTGACTCTCACATGTGTGGACATTTACATTCACTCTATACAAAAAACCTTATAGCTAAATAACTTTTGGTCCAAATACTATACTCACTTTCCTTTCTAAACCTACCAACTATCTTCCTAATCCTACCGACTATCCCTTTATAACTGAAAGTTTTTTTTGACAATCAATCATCCAAGGTACAAGGTCCTATGCAATTGTATATCGATTTATCTGAGACATCTGTGCAGAAAATAAAACAAAGCTAAGTGTCACAATCAAGGGCCCAATGCCCTTCTGGGCTTCAAATCTTACCTAGATTTCTGTTTTCATACTTATATTTTACCTATATATTCTTGTAAATATTGCAAGTTCCAAATACCATTATACATGCAGCAGAATGATTCCTAATCCAAATCAAACCTGTTATTAACCGTAACCATACACTGTTACCTCAATCTAAATTTACAGAAGAGCAGGGACAGAGTTGGTCTTACAATACAGGAATGTAGGGGATGTTCTAACTGCCGAGAAACTCAAAGGTCCATGCAAAAATGATCCCTGAAGAAGTAGTGGGTAACAATGAAGGAACTGAGAGAGCAAAAGTCATCTTCCATTGCAAACAACCTGGTCAGGATGAAGGGATGTGTCTGAATCAGCCACTCTCTTCTTAATGTAGAGAAGAAGGACCAAACCAGGCCTGTGTGGAGAGCTGTTTCCAGTTGCCTATGGTTGATATACCATTCTAACTTGTGAAAGTGTCACAGGAAGTAGGGGTAGCCTCCATTTTATGGTACCCTTGGAAGCAACTGTTAGGACAACATGGTTGCCAAGGCAGTGACCTCATTCAGTTCCTGATGGAAGTGACCTCACCTCACATCCTTGGTGATGGAAATCTCTGAACTTGGGATCCAGGAAGCCAGGCACCCAAATCCAGTCCCAGTCCCAGTCCCTGTGTTCTCACTTCTTTGGATTTACCAAGGACAGAGTCAGTCTTTCTTATTACCTACTGATGTGTGCATGGCCAAATGCCAGGAAAGCCCTGAAGAGTGGCCTTTCCTGAGAAAGCAGGTATTGGCTCACCACTGGCTCCTGACAACTTCACGGAGTTGGCCAGGAGACCAGATCTGAGAAAGGACAGGCCATTTTGGGAAAACATTGTATGGCCCACCAGTCAGAGGACACACCGGATAGTCAGAAACCTACTTGGGGAAAAGAGGTGCCTTTGTGGGTGTGGGTGTCTGTTTGTGGTTTTGTCTCATGTTCTGAGAATAGGTTGGAAAGGTGGTTTGTGTGGTTTGGAGTGAACTGTTTTTAATAAGTGATTTGACAAGGTGACTGTTTCTATTTCTGTGTATCCCAATGTGTCCGTGGTTGTAGACATTAGAAAAGAGAATGCATCAATGGATGTGTCCTGTCTAGTAGAAAGAGTTCCAGCATTCATCCTGCCCAATTTATGAATGCAATGCAGCTTGCCTTATCAACGGGCAACACCTGCTACATTCCTAAGTTGCTGTTTTCTTCCTGAATTCTGGCCACTCTCCAGAATAGGCTAATGGTTGTGTGTCCAAGATATGTACTACGTCCAAGCTCTGTGACATGGCCATGTACTGGATAGCTGAAGGAATGGCGAGCATCTCACAAAACTCAGATATCAGTGTGACCAGTAAGTTTCAGTGGAGAAACCCTGCTTTGGGCTTTTTGCTTACCTTTTGTTCTCTTCCCATGTATGTCAGCAAAGCCTTTGCCTCAGACCACAGCTTTGTGAAGCCTGAAGAAAACATTTTTTAAATAGAAATTAATGGGCCTCACCTGTGTCTCTTTGCTTAATTGCATTGGAAAGGGATGTGTCTGAATCAGCCTCTTGGCGCTGTGTGAGGCTGTGGCTTAGATTCTCAGCACATGATGTATCTAAAGAAAGATCCCATGTGTGCATCCAAAACCAAAATGGGCAAAAGAGCAGTCATTGTGGATGAAGTCTTTCACTTTCTTCTGTAAGGCTCCTGACCTCCATCAAGTGAGAATAGGGATCCTTTGTTTCAAATTAGTTTTTCAAATCCCTGCAGAGGCTAGCCCATAGGTGTTTGGGTTTTCTCATGACTCCAATTCACATAAAAAACCTAAACCCCAGATTCAGTAGTCTTCAATTTGCAGAAGCGGAGCAGTATTAAGAGCAGGTCTTTTGTTCACTCCTGGATTACAAGAAGGATGTCCAGGGCACCCTTACTTTAGGCAAATGAGGGGCAAGGCAGCTTATTTTGGACACTGTCTTGGCCTGCGTCCTTCATGGAAAACTCCAGCCAGAGATAAAGATGAGTGTCTAGATGGAATAAGATGAGGGTCATATTGGAGTGTTTTGGTTTTAAATGTGGTCATTTGTGTGGGTGTTGGAAGAGATGTGTGGGTCAACATAGGCTTGAACTCTGGTGTGATTCCCCTTAGAGACTGAGTTCTGGAACTGACCTCAGAGAAGTACTGCCATGAATTTTGTTGGGATTTTAGGAGACCACACATGAGAGTCGCCCTTGGAAACTGAGATATAGGCCCAGGGTGGCTTTCCACAGAGCACTGGAAATCTCAGCCAGCATATCACATGATTTTATTCTGAAAGACTTGGCAGCCATAGTTTAGAGTCAAAACACACATACACCTCACATTGTAGATCTCAATAGGCCTGGTTTCTTGTGACCTTTTGGCCACTCTTTGGGAAGCCTTGCCTGTGAGAGTTCTCCAGATCTTTCATTGAAATGAGCTTACTCAGAATTTAATGTTTCCTGAATGAATTGAAACCCACAGTGCCTCCAAATTCAACCTTGAAAAGTGAATACATAAATATCATAATTTTCTTTTAAATTCCCATGACCAGTTGGCACTGGAGAAACTTTGGATATCCTGTTGCTGATCATGAGCATACAAGACAGTGCCTTGATTGACTGGGTTTGGTGAAAATTATGTAGCACAGAGATGCCAGTAAGTTGGAGCCTGCTGAGTAGTGGGCCTAGAGCAGTGGTGTGCAGGTGTGTGATAAAACATCTGTGTTGTGGCTATGTGAATCTGCCATTGCCTTCCAAATTGCTTGTGAGTGACATGGTGCAGGTAGCAGACGCTTGTATGAAAAGGCATCTTGTTATATGGAGAGGTTTCAGGGCAATGTTCAGAATAAGTTTGCTATGGTCAAGGGGCCAAGCATTGTGGGATATAAGCCTGGTTAGTGCATTGTCCTGCAGACCCTGACCCACAACACGTGACAGAACTCCCTCCAGCACTTTGTCCCAGTTCAACTCCTTTTATTTCATGAAGCAAATACCAAACTCCTAGTGCAACATCAAGAAACACCACGAAAAGTAGAGGATGACCAAATGGCTTCACAGTCCAAATGGGGAGACACTTAGGCCCCAGCTGCCACAGTTTACCAAGAAAGAGAGAATTCAACACTGCTGCCTCACGTTCATTGGTAAATAAGAAACCATGTCCTCCAGGTCACATAGATGCAGACCTAGCTTTGATGGTCTCACTACAAAAGAAGCTAAAGCTCCTGACAACAACGTATATTTCAAGTGCCCAACCTCAGAGGCATTTTCTGCAGAAGTCTTTAGGCCAACAGAGCTCCATGTTTGTGGAGTGTTTATCCTGTCCCTTACTTTTGGAAACTCATCTACCAACTCCAAGGTTTTGAACTCCTGAGCATATTCCATTCCAGATATGTATTCACAGATTTTCTAACTCTTCTCCTCTTATTGTGCCTTTCTTGGGGTGAAGGTAATGTCAATGCATGGCTTTGGATGAGAGTGGGAAGATTTTTGTGTGGCACATATTTCCATACATATTGGATACATTTTTTTAATTTCCATTAGAAATACTGAATTCCTGATAATAACCCAAAACCTACTAGATTCTGACTACTAATCCTAATATGATGGAGAAAAATAAACCAAGCTAAATAGAAAAACAAGCAGTTCAGAGGAGGCATGGAATAGTTGAACTTGCCTTTTGCATGATAAAGGGTAGGTGTTATAAATGTACTTAATTTTTAATTGAAATAGATCTCCATGTGTTTTTGATGCTAACAAATATGTGAATTCCTGTCTCCCTCTCTCTGTAGCCTATTCAGCACATGTGTTTTTATATGCACATATAGAATCCTAACTGGCATCGCACGTATACTATTGTGAGATGGCTGACTTGACAGATACAAATTGTGAGAAGAGAAAACTCCTCCTAAACGCTGTTGGAATTGAATATTCAACCAATGTTTGAACTTCCTATTAATACAGTATTATCCATATCCATGTTGAGTAAAATAAATATTTTTGCATCTGTGGATGATATATATTTCATGATGAATTTCGTTTTGCACATATATTGCTACTTTTCAATGCCTGTGTTTGCATTTTGTATATATATATATATATATCTCAAAATATTTTATATATGTGTCTTATATACACTCCCTAAATTCATTCATATTTATGAATGTGGATTTGTAATCAACTTTTCACTAGATTATTCTCAGAAATATTCATCCACCTGAAATTCATATTATCTTCCTAATACTGAAAACTAACTTCAGTGAATGGTGCATACAAATCCTAATAATTCTACAGTACCTGACCCAGTTTAACATCAATGCAAGTAGATTCCTATGGGACATGATGTGTATTTTGACGTTCATTTTTATTCAACACTGGTGCATTAATATTTCTTCAGGATGACACATGAGAGGATATATATTTCATCCACAAGTTCACAAATTTATAGGCATTTGTTTCACTTTCAATCACTTCCTGCTTCAGAACACATGTATTCCTTCATGATTTTTGACTGGTCTTTTCATGAGATTTCCCTTCAAACACCTTATTTTGATTTCCATAATCGGTATTGAAGCAAAACACACACACTCTTCATGATAAACCATAACCCAAATATTACCATTAGATGTATAACTGGTTGGAATGAATGTTTTTATATCAATATAAGATTTCCTGTTTATTTTCAGATACAATTCAAACCGTTATTTAAAGTTGGAATGAGTTATATTATTTATTCACAGTATGTTCTATTCATGCATTATCTCTATATTCATAGACACATGGTACACCTATTTGTACTCCCCATACTAATTTATTCATCTTCAAAATATTGCTCCCAGAAGTGTTGGAAGAAATACTCATGTCACCTGATCTACATATATATTTTATCACAGAAATATTTTGGACACAAAGTGCAAAGGTCACACTTATGATTGTACCAAAGCCTAAATGGAAAGTGAATATGGATTGATAAAAACATCCATTTCCAGGTTGCCTAATGCTCTCAAATGTCAATGCTATTGGTGACTACATATTTGTTTCTTCCTAAGATTATATATTGAAACTCAACCCGGTTGAAAATGAATAATCCAATCACTCACTTTATACTTTGCCTGATTTCGTAATGTCGCTATTGATATCTGCTTTCCTATATATTTTTCCCAGGTCATAATTGTGACTGACTCTTCACATGTGTTGACATTTACCTTCATTCTCTACCCGAAACCCTATTGCTAAAGAACTTTTGGTGCAAATCCTAAACTCACTCTTCTTCCTAATCCTACTGACTATCATCCTAATCTTGTAGACTATCATTTTTGACTGGATGTTATCTTCTACATTCAATCAACCAAGGTACAAGGTCCAATGCTATTGTATATCGATTTATCTGAGACATCTATGAGGAACATAATTCAATGCTAAGTATCACAATCAATGGCCCAATGCCCTTCTGGGCTTCAAATCTTAAATAGATTTCTGTTTTCATACATATATTTCACCTCTATATTCTTATAAATATCGCAGGTTCCAAATACCATTATTCATCCAGCAGAATGATTCCTAACCCAAATCAAACATGTTATTAACTCTAACCCTACACTGTTCCCTCAATCTAACTTTACTGAAGCACAGGGACAGAGTTGGTCTTATAATACAGGGAAGTAGGGGATCTTCCACCTGCTGAGAACCTCAAAGGTCCGTTCAGAAATTATATCTGGAGAAGATGTAGGCAGCTATGAAGGACCCGAGAGAGCAAAAGTCATCTTCATTAGCAAACAAGGCTGTCAGGATCAAGGGTTGTGTCTGAATCAGCCTCTGTCTTCTTATTGTACAGAAGATGGACCAAACCAGACATTTGTGGAGAGGTGTTCCTGGGTTCCTAATGTTGATATACCATTCTAACTTGTGAAAGTGTCACAGGAAGTAGGGGTAGCCTCCATATAATGATACCCTTGGAAGCAACTCTTAGGACAAAGTCATTGAAAAGGCAGTGACCTCATTCAGTTCCTGAAGGAAGTGACCTACCTCACTTCCTTGGTAATGGAACTCTCTGAACTTGGGATCCAGGAAGCCAGGCACCCAAAGGCAGTCCCACTCCCAACCCAGTGGTCTCCCTTGTTTGGATTTACCAAGGACTGAATCTGTCTTTCTTATTACCTACTGATGTGAGGATGGCCAAATGCCAGGAAAGCTCTGAAGCGAGGCCATTCATGAGAAAGTAGATAGTGGCTCACCGCTGGCTCCTGACAACTTCACAGAGTTGGCCAAGGAGACCAGATCTGCGACAGGACAGGCCATGATGTGGAAACATAATATGGCCCACCAGTCAGAGGACAGTCCGGATAGTCACAGACCTACTAGGGGGAAGGAGGTGCCTTTGTGGGTTTGGGTGTGTTTTTGTGGTTTTGTCTGATGTTCTGAGTATAGGTAGGAAAGGTGGTTTGTTTGGTTTGGAGTAAACTGTTTCTAGTAAGTCGTTTGACAAGGCGAGTGTTTCTATGTCTGTATTTCCCACTTTTTCCATTGTTTTAGACTTTAGAAAAGAGAATGCATCATTGGATGTGTCCTGTCTAGTAGAAAGCTTCCCATCATTCATCCTGCCTAATTTATGAATGGACTGTGGGTTGCCTTATTGAATGGTAACACCTGCTATCTTCCTAAGTTCCTGTTTTCTTCCTAAATTCTGGCCACTCTCCAGAATAGGCTCATGGTTTTGTGTCTATGATATGCACCACATCCAAGCTCTGTGACATGGCCATGTACTGCATAGCTGAAGGGAATGGCGAACATCTCACAAAACACAGATATCAGTGTGACAAGTAAAATCTCAGTGGAGAAACCCTGCTTTGGGCCTTTTTCTTACCTATTATTCTGTTGCCCAAATGTCAGGAATGTCTTGGCCTCAGGCCACCCATTTGTGATACCTGAAGAAAACAGTTTTCAAATGGAATTGAATGGCCATCACCTGTTGCTAATTGCTTAATTGCATTAGAAAGAGATGTGTCTCAATCAGCCTCTGGCCCTGTTTGAGGATGTGGCTTAGATTCTCAGCACCTGATGGATCTGGCAAAGTTCCCATGTGTGCATCTAAAATCAAAATTGCCAAAAGAGCACTCATTTTGGATAAAGTCTCTCGCCTTCCTCTGTAAGGTTCCTGACATCCATCAAGTGAGAATAGGGATCCTTTGGGTCAAATAAGATATTCAAAGCCCTGCAGAGGTGCTTGAGTTTTCTCATGACTCCCAATCACATTAAGAATATATACCCGACAGTCAGTAGGCCCCAAATTGTAGAAGCAGAGCAGTATTAATGGCAGGCCTATTTGATCACTCCTGGTTCACAGGAAGGGTGTCCAGGCCACCCTGACATTAGCAAATGAGGGGCAAGGGAGCTTATTTTGGACACTGTCTTAAGCTTCAAGCCTCAAGGAAACCTCCAGCCAGAGGTGATGATGAGTATATATATGCAAGAAGATGAGGGTCATGTGGGAGTGTTTTAGTTTTAATTGTGGTTATTTTTGTGACGGTTGGAAGTGATGACAGGGTCCACCTGGGCTTTAACTCTGGTGTGATTCCCCTTAGAGAGTGCGTTCTGGAACTGACCTCAGAGAAGCATGGCCATGAATTGTGTTGTGATATTAGGAGGCCACACATGAGAGTCACCCTTGAAATCTGAGATCTATGCCCAGGTTGGCTTTCCACAGAGCACTGGGAATATCTGCCAGCATATCACATGATTTTATTCTGAAAAACTTGGCAGAAATAGTTGAGAATATAAACACAAATGGACCTCAAATTGTAGACTTCAATGGGCCTGGCTTCATGTGACCTTTTGGCCACTCCTTTGGAAGACTTTTCTGTGAGAGGTCTCCAGAGCGTTCATTGAAATGAGCCTCCTCACCATTTAATGGTTTCTGAATGAACTGAAGCCCACAATGACTCCAACTTCATACTTGAAAAATAGTTAGATAAATACCATGAAATATTTGAAATTCTTATGACCAGGTAGCACTGGAGAACCTTTGGTTGTCCTGTTGCTGATCATGAGTATTCCAGACAGTGCCTTGATTGACTGGGTTTCATGAAAATGGTGTAGAAAAGAGATGCCAGTAAGTTGGAGCCTGAGTAGTGGGCCTAGAGCAATGGTTGACAGGTGTGTGATAAAACATCTGTGGTGGGCCAATGTGGATCTGCCATTGGCTTCCAAAAGGCATGTTACTGACATGGTGCAGTCAGCAGACCCTTATATGTAAAGGTATCTTGTTATATGGAGATGTTTCAGGGCAATGTTCAGAATCAGGTTGCTATGGTCAAGGGGGCAAGCTATGTGGGATAGAAGGCTGCTTGGTGCATTCTCCTGCAGACCCTGAACCACTACACATGACAGAACTCCCTCCAGCACTGTATCCCAGTTGAACTCCTTTTATTTCATGAAGCAAATACAAAACTCCAGTGCAGCAGCAAAAAACACCATGAAAAGTGGTGGACGACCATATGGCTTCACAGTCCACACGGGGAGAAAATTAGCCCCCAGTGGCCACAGTTTACCTACAAAAAGAAAATTCAGCACTGCTGACTCATGTTCATTGGAAAATAATAAACCATGTCCTCCAGGTCACGTAGATGCAGAACCAGCTTTGATGATGTAACTACAAAGGAAGATAAAGATCCTGACAACTACATATATTTCAAGTGCTCAATCTCAGAGGCAGTTTCTCAAGAAGTCTTTAGGCCAAAGAGCTCAATGTTTGTGGAGTATTTACCCTGTCCCTTACTTTTGGAAACTCCTCTACTTCTTCCAAAGTGTACTCCTGAGCATATTCCATTCCAGATATGTATTCACAGATTTTCTAACTCTTCTCCTCTAATTGTGTCTTACTTGAGGCCAAGGTAATGTTCTCAAAAAGCGTGGGAAGGTTTTTTGTGTAGCACATATTTACATACACATTTGATTCATTTACCAATTTTCAATTCGAAATACTGAATCCCTGACACTAACCGATAGCCTACTAGACTCTGACTACTAATCCTAATATGATGGAGAAAAATAACCCAAACAGAATTAAATACAAGCAGTTCAGAGGAGGCATGGTGTATAGTTGGATTGCCTTTTGCATTATATAGGGTAGGAGTTATATATCTAGTCAATTTTTTTGTTGAAATACTTCTCCGTGTGTTTTTAAAGTTAACATATATATGAATTTCTGTCTCCCTTTCTTTGTAGCCTATTCAGCAAATGTATTTTTATATGCACATATAGAATCATACTTGGTACCACACTTACATTCATGTGAGGTGGCTTACTTGGCAGATACAAATTGTGAGAAGAGAACACTCCTCCTAAACGCTTTTGGAACTTTAAATTCAACCTATGGGTGAGCTTCCTAGTTGAACAACATTATACATAAATCCATATTCAGTAAAATGAATATTTTTGGATCAGTGGATGATATATATTTCATGGTGAATTTCGATTGGCATAATATTGCTACTTTTTAATGTCTCTGTGTATATATATATATATATATATATATATATATATATATATAGTCTCCAGATTTTACAAAATATGAAATATATGTGTCTTATTGTACACTCCTAAAATTCATTATATTCCCCTATGTGGATTTATAATAATCTTTCACAAGATTATTCTCAGAAATATTCATCCACATGAACTGCATATTTGTTTCTTAGTACTGACAACTAACTTCAGAGAATGGTGCTTACAAATCCTAATATTTCTACAGTAACTTTCTCAGTTGAACATCAATGCAAGTAGATTCCTATGGGACGTGAAGTGTATTTTGGCATTCATTTTTATTCAACACTGGTACATTATTATTTCTTCACTTTATGCACATCTTAGGATATATATTTCATCCACAAGTTCGCAAATTTATAGGCATGTGTTTCACTTTCCATCACTTCCTGATTCAGAACAAATGTATTCCTCCATGTTTCTTGACTGGTTTTTTCATGAAACTTCTTTCTAAACACATTATTTTCGATTTCCATAATCACTTTTGAAGCAAAACTCACACACCCTTCATGATAAACCATAACCCTAACATTACCATTAGAAGTATAACTGGTTGGAATGAATGATTGTATATCATTATAAGATTTTTAAGATATTTTCAGATATCAATTCAATCCATTATTAAAAGTGGAACTACTTATATTATTTATTCACAGTATTGACTATTCATGCATTATCTCAATATTTATAGACAGAGGGTACACCTCTTTGTACCACCAATAATAATTTATACATCTTCAAAATATTGCTCTCAGAAATGCTGGAAGATATACTTATGTCACCCGATCTACATATACATTTTATTACATTAATATTCTGGACACAAAATGCAAACTACACACTTATGATTGTACAAAACCCTAAATGGAAAGTGAACATGGTTTAATAAAAACATCCATGTCCAGGTTGTCTAATTCTCTCAAATTTCAATCCTATTTGTGACCACATATTTGTTTCTTTTTAAGATTATATATTCAAACTTAACCCAGTTGAAAATGTCTAATCCTATCACTCACTTTATACTTTGCCTGATTTCATAATGTCTCTATTAATATCTGCTTTCCTACATATTTTTCCCAGTTCATCATTGTGACAGACTCTTCACATGTGCTGATACTTACATTCAATCTCTTAGCGAAACCCTATGACTAAAGAATTTTTGTTCCAAATCCTATACTCATTCTTCTTCCTAAACCTGATGACACTCTTCCTAATCCTACTGACTATCCCTTTTTGACTGGATGTTCTCTTCTACATTCAATCATCCAAGGTACAATTTCCTATGCCATTGTATATCGATTTTTTCTGAGATCTGTACAGAACGTAAATCAAAGCTAAGTATGCCAATCAAGGGCCCAATGCCCTTCTGGGCTTCAAATCTTACCTAGATTTCTGTTTTCATATATATATTTTCCCTCTATATTCTTATAAATATCACAAGTTACCATATCATTATTCATCCCACAGATTTTTTTTTAACCAAAATCAAACCTCTTATTTACCCTAACCATAAACTGTTTCCTTAATTTAACTTTACAGAGGAGCAGGCACAGAGATGGTATTACAATACAGGGATGTGGGTGATCTATCACCTGCTGAGAACCACAAATGTCCATGCAGATATGATCCTTGGAAAAGATGTAGGCCGCTATGAAGGACCTGAGAGAGCAAATTCAACTTCCATGGTAAACAACCTGGTCAGGAAGAAGGGATGCGTCTGAATCAGCCTCTCTCTTCTTAATGTAGAAAAGATGGACAAAACCAGGCCTGTGTGGAGAGCTGTTCCCTGGTGCTTGTGGTTGATATACCATTCTAACTTGTGAAAGTGTCACAGGTAGTAGGGGGAGCCTAAAGTTCATGGGACCTTTGGAAGCAACAGTTAGAACCAAGTTGTTGCCAAGGCAGTGACCTCATTCAGTTCCTGAAGGAAGTGTCCTACCTCATTTCCTTGGTGATGGAACTCTCTGAACTTGGAATCCAAGAAACCAGGCACCCAGAGCCAGACCCAGTCCCAGTCCAAGTGGGCTCACTTGTTTAGATTTACCACAGACACAGTAAGTCTTTCTTGGTTCCTACTGATGTCAGGATGACTACATGCCAGGAGAGCTCTCAAGAGGGGCCTTTCCTGAGAAATCAGGTAGTGTCTCACTGCTGGCTCATGACAACTTCATCAAATTGTCCAAGGAGACCAGATCTGAGACAGGACAGGCAATTTTGTGGGAACATAGTATGGCCCACCAGTCAGAGACCTCTCTGGATAGTTACAGATCTACTTGGGGTAAGGAGGTGCCTTTGTGGGTGTGGGTGTGAGTTTGAGGTTTTGCCTCATGTTCTGAGAATAGGTAGGAAAGGCAGTTTGTTTGGTTTGGAGTGGACTGTGTCTAGTAAGTCCTTTGACAAGACGAGTGTTTCTATGTCTGTGTATCTCACTGTGTCCGTGGTTGTAGACATTAGAAAAGAGAATGCATCAATGGATGTCTCCTGTCTAGTAGAAAGCTTCCCAGCATTCATCATGCCCAGTTGATAATGGACTGTGGCTTGCCTTATGGTTGGGCCAAACCTGCTATCTTCTTAAGTTCCTGTTTTCTTCATGAATTCTGGTCACTCTCCAGAATAGGCTCATGGTTTTTTGTCCAAGATATGTACCACCTTCAAGCTCTGTGACATGACCATGTACTGGATAGCTGAAGTTAATTGGGAGTATCTCAGAAAACTCAGATATCAGTGTGACCAGTAAAGTCTCAATTGAGAAACCCTGCTTTGGGCCTGCTGTTGCCCTGAAAGTCAGGTAGGTCTTTGCCTCAGGCCAAACTTTGTGAAGCCTGAAGAAAACAGTTTTCAAATGGAAATGAATGGGCATCACCTGTGGCTCTTTGCTTAATTGCTTTGGTAAGGGATGGGTCTGAATCAGCCTCTTGGCCCTCTGTGAGGCTGTGGCTTATATTCCAAGCACCTGATTGATCTAAAGAAAGATCCCATGTGTGCATGCTAAACCATAATGGCCAAAACAGCAGTTATTGTTGATGAAGTCTCTCACCTTCCTCTGTAAGGTTCCTGACTTCTATCAAGTGAGAATAGGGATCCTTTGCATCAAATGAGTTCTTCTAATCCCTGCAGAGCCTAGCCCATAGGTGCTTGGATGTTGTCATGATGCCAATTCACATGAATACTCTAAACCCCAGAGTCAGAAGGCCTCAAATTGAAGAAGTGGAGCAGTATTAAATGCAGGCCTATTTGACCAATCCTGGTTCACAGGAAGGGTGTCCATGCCACCCTGACTTTAGGCCAATGAGGGGCAAGGGATGTTATTTTGGACACTGTCTTGGGCTGGGTCCCTCATGGACACTTCCAGCCAGAGGGAATGATGAGTGTGTATGTGGAAGAAGATGAGAGACATGTCGGAGTGTTTTGGATTTAATTGTGTTCATTTGGGTGGTGGTTGGAAGAGATAACTGGGTCCACATGGGCTTGAACTCTGGTATGATTCCGCTTAGAAACTGATTTCTGAATCTGATCTCAGAGAAGTATTGACATGAATTTTGTTAGGATTTTAGGAGGCCATGCCTGAGAGTCGCCCTTGGAAACTGAGATCAAGGCCCAGGGTGGCTTTCCCCAGAGTGCTGGGAATCCAGCCAGGATATAACATGATTTTATTCTGAAAGACTTGGCAGCCATAGTTGACAGTCAAAACACACATGGCCCTCATACTGTGTACCCCAATGGGCCTGGCTTCATGTGACCTGTTGACCACTCAAGACATTCCATATGCTGCAGATATAACCTCTTCTAACCTTGAGTTGAGCTGCATTGCTTGTGGTCCTGTCTTTCCTTGTCTTTTCATACTGTTCGCATTTCTTTCTGCTTGGTGAAACTGTTGTGTTATTGAAAATTCCCCCATATATTTATATTGCTCTTGTATCCTTGCAAAGTCTCCCATGCAGGCGCAGGCGACAGTCTGCCCCTCCTACAATAGGGGCAATGTTCCTACCAACCCGGCAGGCCACTGGGCTTTTTCTGAAGGTCAGTAGCTGGTCCGCCGACCTTACAGGCATGGGTGGTGGCTCTGCCACTCTATGGGTGCTGGGCCTGTTCTATCAGTGGGTCAGAGGTCCATCTGCCTTGGAGGCATGGGCGGTGGCTCTGCCCCTCACACTCTCAATGTGTTTTTAAAGTTAACAAATATGTGAATTCCTGTCTCCATTTCTCTGTAGCCTATTCAGAACATGTATTTTTATATGCACATATAGAATCCTACATGGTATCACACGTAGATTCTTGTGAGTTTGGCTGAATTGGCAGATACAAATTGTGAGATGAGATCCCTCGTCCTAAACGATTTTGGAACTGAAAATTCAACATATGGGTCACCTTCCTAGTTGCAAAACATTATTCATAAATCCATGTTCTGTAAAATGAATATTTTTGGATATGTAGATAATATATATTTCATAGTGAATTTCAATTGGCATATATATTGCTACTTTTTAATGTCTGTGTGTGTTTTTTTTTGTATATATATATATATATATATATATATATATATATATACACTCTCCAGATTATTCAAAATATGAAATATATTTGTCTTATTATACACTCCCTAAACTCATTCATGTTCATGTATGTGGATTAATAATCAACTTTTCACAAGATTATTCTCAGAAAGATTCATCCACCTGAAATACATATTTGTTTCCTAGTACTGAAAACTAACTTCAGTGAATGGTGCATAGAAATCCTAATAATTCTACAGTAACTGACCCAGTTTAGCTTCAATGCAAGTAGATTCCTATGGGACATGATGTGTATTCTGACGTTCATTTTTATTCAACACTGGTACATTACTATTTTATTCAGTTTTTGCACATCATAGGATATATATTTCATCCACAAGTTCACAAATTTATAGGAATTTGTTTCATTTTCAATCAATGCCTGCTTCAAAACACATGTATACCTCCAGGTTTCGTGACTGGTCTTTTAATGAGATTTCTTTCCAAACACATTATTTTCGATTTACATAATCACTTTTGAAGCAAAACTCACACACTCTTCATGAAAAATCATTACCCTAATATTACCATTAGAAGTATAACTGGATGGAATGAATGATTGTATGTCAATATAAGATTTCCTGTATATTTTCAGATATCAATTCAGTCCATTATTGAAAGTTGGATCCAGTTATATTATATATTCACATTATGATCTATTCATTCATTATCTCTATATTCATAGACATCGTGTACACATAATTGTACCAAAGTCTAAATGGAAAGTGAGCATGTATTTCTAAAAACATCAATTTCCAGGTTGCCTAATGCTCTCAAATGTCAATCCTATTGGTGACTAAATATTTGTTTCTTCTGAAGATTAAATATTCAACCTCAACCCTGTTGAAAATGTCTAATCCTATCACTCACTTTATACTTTGCCTGATTTCCTAATGTCTCTATTGATATCTGCTTTCCTACATATTTTCCCCAGTTCATCACTGTGACTGACTCTTCACATGTGCTGACATTTACATTCACTCTCTACCTGAAACCCTATTGCTAAAGAAATTTTAGTCCAAATCCTATACTCACTCTTGATTCTAAACCTAACGACTATCTTTCTAATCCTACCTACTATCCCTTTTTGAATGGATGTTCTCTTCAACATTCAATCATTCAAGGTACAAGGTCCTATGCCATTGTATACCAATTGATCTGAAACAAGTGTGCAGGACTTAATTCAAAGCTAAGTATTTAAATCAAGGGCCCAATGCCCTTCTGGGATTCAAATCTTACCTAGATTTCTGTTTTCATATTTATATTTCAACTATATATTCTTATAAATATACCAGGTTCCAAATACCATTATTCATCCCACAGAATGATTCCTAACACAAATGGAACATGTTATTAACCCTAACAATACACTGTTTACTCAATCTAATTTTACAGATGAGCAGGGACAGAGTTTGTCTTACAATACAGCAATGTAGGGTATCTACCACCTGCTGAAAATCTCAAATGTCCAAGAAGAAATGATCCCTGGAGAAGACGTAGGCAGCAATGAAGGACCTGAGAGAGCAAAAGTTATCTTCCATGACAAACAAAGATGTCTGGATGAAAGGATGTGTCTGAATCAGTCTCTCTCTTCTTAATGTAGAGAGGATGGTAAAAACCAGGCCTGTGTGGAGAGCTGTTCCCAGGAGCCTATGTTTGATATACCATTCTAACTTGTGAAAGTGTCAGAGAAAGTAGGGTCAGCCTCCATCTCATGGGACCCTTGGAAGCAACTGTTAAGACAAAGTGGTTTGTCAAGGCAGTGACCTCATTCAGTTCCATAAAGAAGTGACCTACCCCACTTCCTTGGTGAGAAAATTTTCTGAACTTGGAATCCAGAAAACCAGGCACCCAGAGCCAGTCCAAGTCCCAGTCCCAGTGGGCTCACTTGTTTTGATTTACCAAGGACAGAGTCAATCTTTCTTGGTACCTACAGATGTGAGGAAGGCCAAATGCCAAGAGAGCTATGAAGAGGGGGCCTATCCTGAGAAAGCAGGAAGTGGTTCACTGCTGGATCCTGACAACTTCACAGTGATGGCCAAGGAGACCAGATCTGAGACAGGACAGGCCATTTCATTGAAACATAGAATGGCCCACCAGTCAGAAGACACTCTGGATAGTCACAGACCTACTTGGGGAAGGAGGTGCCTTTGTGTGTGGGGGTGTGGTTTTGTGGTTTTTTTCTCATGTTTTGAGAATAGGTAGGAAAGGCGGTTTGTTTGGTTTGGAGTGGACTGTTTCTAGAAAGTCATTTGACAAGGCGAGTGTTTCTATGTAAATGTATCCCACACTGTCCGTGGTTGTAGACATGTGAAAGAGAATGCAACAATGGATATGTCCTATCTGGTAGAAAGCTTCCCAGCATTCATCCTACTCAATTTGTGAATGGATTGCAGCTTGCCCTATAGATGAGCAACCCCTACTATCTTCCTAAGTTTCTGTTTTCTTCCCGCATTCTGGCCACTATTCAGAATAGGCTTATGGTTTTGTGTCCAATATATGTACCACCTCCAAGCTCTGTGACATGGCCATGTAATGGATAGCAGAATGGAATGGCGAGCACCACAGAAAACGCAGATATCAGTGTGACCAGGAAAGTCTCAGTGGAGAAATCCTGCTTTGGACCTTTTGCTTACCTATTGTTCTGTTGCCCTGAATGTCAGGAAGGTCTTTGCCTCAGGCCAACCCTTTGTGAAACCTGAAGAAAACCATTTTCAAATGGAAATGAATGGGCATTACCTGTGGCTCTTTGCTTAATTGCTTTGGCAAGGGATGTGTCTGAATAAGCCTCTTGACCCTCTGTCAGGCTATGGCTTAGATTCTCAGCACCTGATGGATCTAAAGAAAGTTCCCACATGTGTATCCAAAACCAAAATGGTAAAAATATCGGTCATTGTGGATGAAGTCTCTTGCTTTCCTCTGTAAGGTTCCTGACCTCCATCAAGTGAGAATAGGGATCCTATGGGTCAAATGAGTTATTCAAAGCCCTGCAGAGTTGCTTGGTTTTTCTCATGACTCCAATTCACATAAAGAATCTAAACCCCACAGTCAGAAGGCCTCAAATTTGAGAAGCAGAACAGTATTAAAGGCAGGCCTATTTGATCACTCCTGGTTCACAGGAAGTGTGTCCAGGCCACCCTGAAGTTTGGCAAATGAGGTGCATGGGAGCTCATTTTGGACACTGTCTTGGGCTGTGCCCCTCATGGAATACTCCAGCCAAAGGTTATGATGAATGTCTATATGGAAGAAGTTGAGTGCCATGTGGGAGTGCTTTGGTTTTAATTGTGGTCATTTGTGTGGTGGTTGGAAGAGATGACTTGGTCCACCTGGGCTTGAACTCTGGTATGATTCCCCATAAGTCTGAGTTCTGAAACTGACTTCAGACTAGTATTTCCATGAATTGTGTTGGGGTTTTAGGAGGCCACGCATGAGAGTCACCCTTGTAAACTGAGTTCTAGGCCCATGATGGCTTTCAAAATCACACTTGGAATCTCATCCAGGATATCACATGATTTTATTCCTAAAGAGTTGGCAGCCGTAGTTAAGAGAGAAAACACACATAGATCTCACATTGTAGACCTCAATGGGCCTGGCTTCATGTGACTTTTTGGCCCCTATTTGGGAATCCTTGCCTGTGAGAGTTCTCCAGAGCTTTCTTTCAAATGAGCTTTCTCAGAATTTTATGGTTCCTGGATGAATGGGAAACCCACAGTCGCTCCAACTTCATCCTTGAAAATGGCTAGATAAATATCATGAAATTTTGGACATTCCCATGACCAGGGGGCACTAGAAAACCTTTCGATGTTCTATTGCTGATCATGAGTGTACCAGACAGTGCCTTGATTGACTGGGCTTCAAGAAAATGGTGTAGAACAGAGATGCCAGTAAGTTGGAGCCTTCTGAGTAGTGCGCCAAGAGCAGTGGTGTGCGGGTGTGTGATAATACATCTGTGTTGTGGCCATCTGGATCTGCCATTGGCTTTCAAATGGCTTGTAACTGACATGGTGCAGCCAGCAGACCATTATATGAAAAGGCGTCTTGTTATATTTAGACAATTCTGGGCAATGTTGAGAATCAGGTTGCTATGGACAAGGGGGCAAGCTATGTGAGATAGAAGCCTGACTGGTGCATTCTCCTGTAGACACTGATCCACCACACGTAACAGAATTCTCTCCAACACAGGGACGATTTCAACTCCTTATATTTCGTGAAACAAATACCAAACTCCCAGTGTATCAGCAAGAAAAACCATGAAATGTGGAGGATGACCAAAGGGCTTCACAGTCCACACGGGGAGACATTTTGCCCCAATGGCCTTAGTTTACCTACAAAAAGAGAATTAATCTCTGCTGTGCCATGTTCATTGGAAAATAAGAAAACATGTCCTCCAGGTCACATAGATGCAGATCCAGCTTTGATGGTCTCACTACAAAGGAAACTAAAGCCCCTGACAACAACATATATTTCAAGTGCCCAACCTCAGAGGCAGTTACTCAAGAAGTCTTTAGGCCAGCAGAACTCCATGTTTGTGGAGCGTTTACCCTGTCCCTTACTTTTGAAAACTCCTCTACCACCCCCAGGGTTTGAACTCCTGAGTATTTTCCATTCCAGATATGTATTCACAGATTTTCTAATTCTTCTCCTCTAATTATGTCTTACTTTGGGCCAAGGTAATGTGAAGGCATTGTTCTGGATGAGAGTGGGAAGTTTTTTGTGTAGCACATATATGCATACACATTCAATTCCTTTTCCTATTTTCTATTCGTAATACTGAATCCCTGATACAAAACCATACCCTACTAGACTCTGAATACTAATCCTAATATGATGGAGAAAAATAACCCAAACAGAATAGAAATACATGCAGTTCAGAGGAGGCATGGTATATAGTTGGACTTGCCTTTTTTGTGATGAAGGCTTGGTGTTATAAATCTATTTTTTATAACGTAGTTCTCTATGTGATTTTAAATTTAACAAATATGTGAATTCCTGTCTTCTTTTCTCTGTAGCTTATTCAGCACATGTATTTTTATATGCACATATAGAATCTTTCCTGGTATCACACGTAAAAATTTGTGAGTTGGCTGACTTGGCAGATACAACTGTTAGAAGGGATCACTCCTCCTAAACGCTGTTCGAACTGAAAATTCAACCTATGGGTGAGCTTCCTACTTGAACAACATAAATCCATGTTCAGTAAAATGAATATTTTTGCATCTGTGGATGATATTTATTTCATGGTGAATTTCGATTGCCATACATAATGCTACTTTTTAATGTCTGTGTGTGTGTGTGTATTTATATGAATATATATATATATATATATATATATATATATATATATATATTCACTCTCCAGATTTTTTAAAATATGAAATATGTGTGTCTTATTATACACTTCCTAAATTCATTCATATTCACGTATGTGGATTTATAATCATCTTTTCACAAGATTATTCTCAGAAATATTCATCCACCTGAAATACATATTTGTTTTTTCCTAACTGACAACTAACTTCAGGGGATCATATGATTGCAGCAATGGGAGTTCATCATCCCCGTGTACCGCATCACTGTGCGGGAGAATGACGGGTTAGAATGGATAAAATCTATCTTGTTAGGAATTTTCAGGAAAATTGGGGTGCTCCAAAACCCAGAGGAAGAATTTCCGTCGCAGGTGAATCAGCTATGGGGGCTCAAACGCGAGTGATTTGTCCGCAGGGAGGGTCACGCTGCTTATTCAGCAAATCACCCTGCTGCTAGAATCTGCTGTGCGCACTGGGAAACAACCAGATAGCAATGCAAAGATACAGTGCTGCGGATTCTGAGGGCTCCTGCCAGCTGTGCAATCACTGTGGTCAGTGCTGAATTCTGGGTTTGAGACGGGGGAAGGAAGTGGTCTAATTTGGTTCTCCACACCGGTCATACCACAGAGGAAGCCAGCGGCCACCATCTTGGAGAGCTGACATCACCATCGCTGTTTTCGACTGATCGCATCTCATTCAGCTATATGACAGGTAATTTCAGGCTGCCATTCACCTGCATCTCGCAGACAAATTACTCAGGCTCAGTGCTAAAGAACCCACAGAAATTTCTTCTTAGAGCCTGCTCCTATCAAAACGTACACCGAGCACGGAGCGGAAAATTCCGGCTCCTGGAACTGCTCTGGCCCAGTGCTAAAGAACCCGCAGAAACTGCTTCTCGGTCCGGGTCCTGCTGAATACTGTGGAGGTAAATACCAACCCATCCTTCATAGGCGGTGGCAACAAGATTGAGATGAGGCTTGTGAGGGCCAGTCAGGACTCACCCGTTGCTTTGGTCACCCGGCAAATGAAACAAAATGCTGCCATTCACATGGGATACCAACATGGCAGAGATCTGATGTCATCACAAAGCGGTAGAGGAGATAACTTCATCAATACCAGTGACGACAGAAACAGTTGGTCTGTTGGTAAAGAAAGTGACTCACAAACACCCAAGTCTCTCTCATGTGTCATCAAGCCAGAGGCGCAGAGCAGAGCCACCGCCTGCGCCTGGAAGAGGCCCAGCAACCCACCGGCGTGGTAGTCACGTCACCACAATTCTCGTAGGGGCAGAGCATTGCCGCTGCCTGTGCCCGGAACAGGCCCAGTGACCCGCAGGCGTGGTAGTCACGTCACCCCAATTGGAGTAGGGGCAGAGCAGAGACGCAGCCCGAGCCCGCGAAGTAGTCAGACCTACAACGGACCTGCGGAACAGGCCCAGAAGCCTGCCGGCATGGTAGACACATCACCCCAATTGGAGTAGGGGCAGAGCAGAGCCACTGCCCGTGCCCGCAAGGTAGGCAGACCTGCGACCGACTGGCAGAAGAGTCCAGGCGGCCTGCCGGCATGGTAGTTCCGTCACCCCAATTGGAGTAGGGGCAGAGAAGAACCAATGCCCACGCCCGGAAGAGGCCCAGCGACCTGCCGGCGTGGTAGACATGTCACCCCAATTAAAGTAAGGGCAGAGCAGAGACGCCGACCGTGCCTGCAAGGTAGCCAGACCTGCGACCGACCGGCAGAACAGGCCCAGGGATTTGACTACAAATCATAATATGATGGAGAAAAATAAACCAAACAGAATAGAAATACAAGCAATTCAGAGGAGGCATGTTGTATACTTGGAGTTGCCTTTTTCATGATATAGCGTAGGAGTTAGAAATCTACTCAATTATTTGTTGAAATAGTTCTCCATGTGTTTTTAAACTTAACAAATATGTGAATTCCTGTCTCCCTTTCTCTGTAGCCTATTCAGCACATGTATTTTAATATGCACATATAGAATCCTACCTGGTGCCACACGTACATTCTGGTGAGGTGGCTGACTTGGCAGATACAAATTGTGATAAAAGACCACTCCTACTAAACGCTGTTGGAATTGAATATTCAACCTATGGGTTAGCTTCCTAGTTGAACAACATTATACATAAATCCATTTTCACAAAAATGAATACTTTTGGATCTGTGGATTATATATATTTCATGATGAATTTCGATTGGTGTATATATTGCTACTTTATAATGTCTCTGTGTGTGTGTGTGTGTGTGTGTGTGTGTGTGTGTGTATAAATATACACTCTACAGATTTTTTCAAAATATGAAATATATGTGTCTTATTATACAATCCCTAAATTCATTCATATTCATGTATATGGATTTATAATCAACGTTCACATGGTTATTCTCAGAAATATTCATCCACCTGAAATAAATATTTGTTTCTTAGTACTAAAAACTAACTTCAGTGAATGGTGCATACAAATCCTAATATTTATATCATAACTGACCCAGTTTAAAATCAATGCAAGTAGATTCCTATGGGACATGATGTGTATTTTGATGTTCATTTTTATTCAACACTGGTACATTACTATTTCTGCAGTTTATGCACATCATAGGATATATATTTTTTTCACAAGTTAGCAAATTTATAGGCATTTGTTTCACTTTCAATCACTTCCTGCTTTAGAACCCATGAATTCCTCCATGTTTCTTGCCTGGTCTTTTCATAAGACCTCTTACCAAACATATTATTTTCAATTTCCATAATCACTTTTGAAGCAAAACTCACACACCATTCATGATAAACAATAATCCTAATATAACCAATAGGTGTATAACTGATTACAATGAATGATTGTATATCAATATAAGATTCCTTATATATTTTCAGATATCAATTCCATCTATTATTTAAAGTGGAACCAGTTATATTATTTATTCACAGAATGGTCTATTCATACATTATCTCTATATTCATAGACACAGGGTACACCTCTTTGTACCCCCAATACTAATTTATACATCTTCAAAATACTGCTCTCAGAAATGGTGGAAGAAATACTCATGTCATTTGATCTACATATACATTTTGTCACAGTAATATTCAGGACACAAAATGCAAAGGTCACTCTTCTGATTGTACCAAAGCCTAAACGGAAATGAGCATGCATTACTAAAAACATCCATCTCCAGGTTGCCTAATGCTCTCAAATGTCAATCCTATTAGTGACTACATATTTGTTTCTTCCTAAGATTATATATTCAACCTCAACCCTGTTGAAAATGACTAATCTTATCACTCAATTTATACTTTGCCTGATTTCCTAATGTCTCTACTGATATCTGCTTTCCTACATATTTACCCCAGTTCAATATTGTGACTGACTCTTCACATGTGCTGACATTTACATTCACTCTAGCAGAAACCCTATTGCTAAAGAACTTTTGGTACAAATCCTATACTCACTCTTCTTTCTGAAGCTACGATCTTTCTTCAAAATCCTACCAACTATCCTACTTTGAATGGATGTTCTCTTCGACATTCAACTTTCAGAATGATTCCTAACCAAAATCGAACATGTTATTAACCCTAACCATACACTGTTCCCTCAATCTAACTTTACAGAAGAGCAGGGACAGAGTGTTCTAAAAATACAGGAATGTAGGGTATCTTTCTCCTGTTGAGAATCCCAAAGGTCCATGCAGAAATGATGCCTGGAGAAGATGTAGGCATCTATGAATGACCTGAGAGAGCAAAAGTCTTCTTCCATTGCAAACAACCTGGTCATGATGAAGGGTTGTGTCTGAATCAGCCTCTCTCTTCTTAATGTAGAGAAGATGGACCAAAGGAGGCCTGTGTGGAGAGCTGTTCCAGGGTGCCAATGGTTGATATACCATTCTAACTTGTGAAACTGTCCCAGGTAGTAGGGGCAGCCTCCATCTCATGGGATTCTTGGAAGCAGCTGTTAGGACAAAGTGGTTGCCCAGGCCATTCACTTACTGAAGGAAGTCACCTCACCTCTCTTCCTTGGTAATGGAACTCTCTGAAATTGGGATCCCAGAAGCCCGGCACCCATTGACAGGCCCAGTACCAGTCCCTGTAGGCTCACTTGTTTGGATTTACCAAGGACAGAGTCAGTCTTTCTTGGTGCCTACTTATGTGAGGTTGGCCTAAAGATAGGAGAGCTCTGAAGACAGGCCTTTCCTGAGAAAAAGTCAGTTGCTCACTGCAGTCTCCTGACAAATTCACAGAGTTGGCCAAGGAGACCAGATCTGAGACAGGACAGGCCACTACGAGGGAACATAGTATGGCCCACCAGTCAGAGCACACTCCAAATAGTCACAGACCTACTTGGGGGAAGGAGGTGCCTTTGTGGGTGTGGGTGTGGGTTTGTGGTTTTGTCTCATGTTCTGAGTATTTGTAAGAAAGGCAGTTTGTTTGGTTTGGAGTGAACAGTTTCTTGTAAGTCATTTCACAAGGCAAGTGTTTCTATGTCTGTGTATCCCACTGTGTCCATGGTTCTAGACATTGGAAAAGAGAATGTGTCAATAGATATGTCCTGTCTAGTACAAAGCTTCCCAGCATTCAACCTGCCCAATTTATGAATGGACATCGGCTTGACTTATGGATGGGCAACACCTCTTATCTTCCAAGGTTCCTGTTTTCTTCCTGAATTCTGGCCACTCACCAGAAATAAGTTCATGGTTTTGTGTCCAAGGTATGTACCACCTCCAAGTTCTGTGAAATGGCCTTGTACTGGATAGCTGAAGGAAATGGCGAGCAGCTCAGAAAACTCAGATATCAGTGTGACCAGAAAAGTCTCAGTGGAGCAACCCTTCTTTGGCTATTTGCTTACCTATGGTTCTGTTGCCCTGAATGTCAGGAAGGTATTTACCTCAGGCGACACCTTAGTGAAGCCTGAAGAAAACAGTTTTCAAATGGAAATAAATGGGCATCACCTGTGGCTCTTTGGTTAATTGCTTGGGAAAGGGAAATGTCTTAATAAGTCTCTTAGCCATGTGAGCGGCTGCAGCTTAGATTCTCAGCATTTGATGGATCTAAAGAAAGATCCCATGTGTGCATCCAAAACCAAAATGGCCAAAAGAGCAGTCATTGTGGATGAAGTCTCTCACATTCCTCTGTAAGGTTCCTGACTTCCATCAAGTGAGATTAGGGATACTTTGTGTCAAATTAGTTCTTCAAAGCCCTGCAGAGGCTAGCTAATAGGTGCTTGGGGTTTCTCATGACTCCAATTCACATAAAGAATCTATTCCTGACTGTCATAGGCCTCAAATTGGAGAAGCAGAGCAGTATTAACGGTATGTCTATTTGATCACTCCTGGTTCACAGGAAGGGTGTCCAGGCCACCCTGACTTTAGGCAAATGAGGGGCAAGGGAGCTTATTTTGATGCTCTCTTGGGCTGCGCCCCTCATTGAAACCTCCATCCAGAAGTTATGATGAGTGTCTTTATGGAAGAAGTTGAGACCATGTGGGAATGTTTTGGTTTTAATTGTGGTCATTTGTTTGGCGGTTGGAAGAAATGACTGTGTCCACCTGGGCTTGAACTCTGGTGTGATTCCTCTTAGAGACTGATTTAAGGAAGTGACCTCAGAGAAGTATTGCCATGAATTGTGTTGGAATTTTAGGAGGCCACACATGAGACTCCCCCTTGGAAACTGAGATCTAAGCCCTGGTTGGTTTTCTAGAGAGCACTGGGGATCTCAGCCAGGATATCACATGATTTTATTCTGAAAGACTTGGCAGCCAAAGTTGAGAGTCAAAACACATGTGGACCTCACATTGTAGATCTCAATGGGCCTTGCTTCATAGGAACTTTTGGCCACCTTTTGGATGCCTTTCCAGTGAGAGTTCTCCAGAGATTTCATTGAAATGAACCTCCTCACCATTTAATGGTTCCTGAAAGAATTGAAACCCACAGTGCCTTCAACTTCATCCTTGAAAAATGACTAGATAAATACCATGAAATTTTTTAAATTCCCATGACCATGTGACACGGGAGAAACTTTTGATGTCCTGTTGCTGATCAAAAGTGTACCAGACAGTGCCTTGATTGACTGGGTTCCATAAAAATGGTGTATAAAAGAGATGCTATTTAGTTGGAGCCTGCTGAGAAGTGGGGCCAGAGCTG
Organism: Callospermophilus lateralis; assembly: GCF_048772815.1. Lineage (NCBI taxonomy): Eukaryota > Metazoa > Chordata > Mammalia > Rodentia > Sciuridae > Callospermophilus > Callospermophilus lateralis. The sequence goes on along the minus strand of NC_135316.1, from coordinate 10,709,693 downwards.
TGGTGTGCAGGTGTGTGATGAAACATGTGTGCTTGGGCCATGTGAATCTGCCATTGGCTTCCAAATGGATTGTGACTGACATGGTGCAGCCAGAAGACCCTTGCATGTAAAGGCATCTTGTTACCTGGAGAGTATTCAGGGCAATGTTCAGAATCAGGTTGCTTTGGTCAAGGGGGCAAGCTATGTGGGATAGAAGTCTGGTTGGTGCATTCTCCTTCAGACCCTGACTCACAACACGTGACAGAACTCCCTCCAGCACTGTGTCCCAGTTGAACTTCTTGTATTTCATGAAGCAAATACCAAACTCCTAGTGCATCAGCAAGAAACATCACGAAAATTTGAGGATGACCAAATGGCTTCACAGTCTACACTGGGAGACTTTTAGCCCCCAGTGGCAACAGTTTACCTACAAAGAGAGAATTCAGCACTTCTGCATCATGTCCACTGGAAAATAAAAAAAAAAAAACATGTCCTCCAGGTCACATATATGCAGACCCAGGTCTGATGGTCTCATGACAAATGAAGCTAAAGCTCCTGACAACAACATATATTTCAAGTGCCAACCTCAGAGGAAGTTTCTCAAGCAGTCTTTAGGATTGCAGAGTTCCATGTTTGTGGTATTTTTACCCTGTTTCTTACTTTTGGAATCTATCCTACAACCTCCAAAGATGTGAACTCCTGAACATTTTCCATTGCAGATATGTATTCATAGATTTTCTAACTTTTCTCCTCTAATTGTGTCTTACTTGGGGCGAAGGTAATGTCAAGGCATTGTTCTGAATGAGAGTGGGAAGATTTTTGTGTAGCACATATTTGCATACACTTTGGATTCATTTTCCAAATTTCCATTTGAAATACTAAATCCCTGACTGTCAGGGGTAGAAGGTATTTCTCCTTCATAGAATAGCCTGACACTTACAAGAAACAGCCCCCTGGGAGACATCCTGCCTAGGAGATATCCTGTAACCATCTGTCTCTCTGAGACATCTTGGGGCCATCTGTCTTACTGAAACATCCTGAGGTTATCTCACCTTGTGAAGACATCCAGGAACTGTCAATAAGAGAGCTTTCCCATACCCAGTATATAAATACCCCTGTGTGAACAATAAAATTTTGCAGCTTGATCAAAACTCCTGTCTTGCTGTCATCTCTCGTGTCTCTTGACCCTTCATTACTCCCCATCTAGGTTCACCACCCCCGTTGATGTGTCCTGCCGGCCGGGATATCAGGCACCCACCTACTGGGGCTCGAGCCTTTGACTGAGGGGGAACCCTGTCCTCAGGGAAGACTTAAAAAAGCGAAGCTTGTGATCGCCTCAGCAGACACCACCAAAAGACAGATCCAGGAGGAGAGTGGGGATGACACATGGTGAGTGACCCACCATGGGACAAGCAGTTTCGTCACATGATTTGTTTTTGTCAGGCCTCAAGGAGGCCCTCAAGACATAGGGGGCACATGTTAAGAAAAAAGACTTAAAATTATTCTTTTCATACATAGGAGAATTGTGTCCATGGTTTCCCCTTGAAGGGACCATTGATGGTAAAAAAAGGCTTAGAGTAGGAGACTGTGTAAACCATTTTTTTTTGGTTGAAGAAAAAGTCCTAGAACAAAGGCATATTAGACCTTTTGTAGACATTAATATTTTATTAGATTTTTAAACACCTAGAAAAATTTGTAAGTTTAAATTTAAAGACATTTATATTTATCTGTTTATCCAATTTAAATTGAACCATTTAAATCACGTGAATTAAAGATCTTTGGATACACTTTGAAATAGTAGGCTTGCCTTAATTTGATTTTAATTGGAGTCAGTGGTCTTTTCATGCATCCTGGTCTAATATTTTGTAGTTTCCCAGCGAGATGGCATTGCCCCAATAGATCACAAGACCAGACTACTGGAAATTCTGAAGTTGGCCTTCCCTCCAGGGCTCCGGCATGGAAAGGCAATTTCCAAGGCCTTGGTGTGAGATTTTGGTCCAGGGAGCACTGCAGTGAACCACCGCACTAAAACTATTAGCAAGCACATGTTGGAGGAGGCCTCCATAGGTAAGTGGCGCCTATATAACATCCGATATCCAGTTAAGGGAGATCTCTTCTGATTACAGAGAGGTGTCCTGGAGAGACACACATATACTCCTGTCTGGTACAGTAACGAAAATCATTCTGTCCTCTCTTCTGTTCTGTAGGGAATTCCTCTGAAAGCATAGAGAGGTGCCAATGGGCATGCAGGAGCTCCTATCCCAGAGCTTTAGCAAGACGTTGCATAGCTCCTCTGTTTTTCTGTTTCTGCGCTGGTTTTCTGTTTTTTTTGTGTTTTGTTCTGTGTTTCATATGTTTTTTTGTTTTTTGTTTTTTTTGGTTTGTTTTAGTGTGTTTTGTTGTGTGATTTCTGTGGTAAAAACTTAAGTGAAAATGGGTAATAAAGCAAGTAAACTGACACCCATTTGGACTGTGTTTTAAAGAACTGTGATGAACTTTAACACCCTTTGTTAAGCAGGATGAGAGAAGCCCCTAGCTGGCTGCCTGGAGCACACCCACTGCAGAGGGTAATGCCTGCTGGGGAGCTAAGAACTGAGTACCTCCCAGGTTAACACGTGAAACTCCATAAAACCCCTTGTCCCTTCAGATCAAGAGAATCACAACCATTTGGCAGACACCCCTGTTTTTCTCCTTTGTTAGCAAAGCAGTAAATCTCCCTTTTTCTTTTTCTCAAACTCTGTCCTCATTAATAAATTGGTATTAATTGGCTTCAAAATCAGGAACCAAACTTTAAGTTACAATTTTTGGTACCCCCCCACCCCGGAACTTTTTAAGAGCTGACTACTGAAATGTTAGGAGATGGCGCATGCTTGGGGTGGAACCGAACCAGAGGAGCTAATCCTGTAAGTGAAAGGAGGGACTGAGGGACTTCCAGCAGCTGCCCAAGCGCTGTTGCTTCAGAGAATTACCTACTTCCTTCCCTGCACTGTAAGAATTTTGCCATCTCTGTTTTCTTAAGAAAGAGAAAAAGAAAAAGGGGACACTAAATACAGTAAAGTCACCAGAGAGACCCTTGATATTACATTTCAGGTTGTCCCTCTGTGAAAACATCTGGTTCCCTTGTGGGGAAATCTATGGTACCACTGGTGTAGGAGATTTTTCTCTTATCTGCTCTGGTTTAAAGGCTTCTGTCTGTAAGCCATAGTCTTGAGCTCCTTTCAGTCTGTCTTGTGTCTTTGTTTCTGGCCCTTTAAGACATGTGCAATAATGTGTTGATATTATAAATCATTTCTTGGGAATGATCTTAGGTGAATGTGTGTCTAAATGATGATGTTTCATTGTAACAATCTGGTATCTGAATGGGTTTTTGAAGCATTGCACAATCTTGCAGTTAAAAGTCGGGTTTAGGTAATTGTTTAGTTTATGATTTCAGATAATTCATGCCAGAGAACTTAAATACTTAGGATGGAAAACTAGAGAACTCTACTTCCAAGTTGGCAAGTAACTTCCCAATCATTCAGGCTTTTTTTTTAACCAATTTTTATTTGGGTAGCCTGAGAAAATGTCACTGTGTGTACCAGTGCATTAATTTGGACAAGGATAGTAAATCATAGTATGGTATCTGTTGACAAAACAAGATATAAAGATGTAAAATTTTCTAAACTGTGTCTTAAACTTGTATCATAAAATTTTGTGAATTGTGTCTTAAAATTGTATTATAATTTTCAACATCCGAACCTGAAAATTATGGTTTAAATGCCTTAGGCCTGAGCTGTCTGCTCAGAATAGGAGCTTTTCCCTGCTCCTTCCAGACCTCAGCCAGGACTTATGTTGAAATGCAAATGAAAGAAGCCTGCAAGCTCAGTAGGAGAGTGATCTGAGGCCTAAAAAAAAATTAAATTGTATGGTATTTACTAATTAATGGCCAGTCAATTTTTCTAGGACTCTTATTTTTTTCCTTAGATTCTTTATTTTTTTGAGCTCATGATTTTGATCCTAAAGACCTAGGATGATGTTTTTCTGATCAGTTATATCTTTGACTAACTGTGTAGTTTTTGAAACATTGCAATGGATATTTCACCTGCGAAAAGCTACAAGGCCTTTACTATTATTATGTGTGCACAATTTTGTTATGTGTTGTATGTCTATATATTCATATGTCCGTATATCATATATATGATACACAAATTAACATTTATAAAGAGCACTCATTAAAACAAAAACGCTCATAAAAAGAAATTTTAAAAAGTGGATCCAAAGATCTTTAATTCAAGTGATTTAAATAGTTGAATTTAAATTGGATAAAGAGATAAAAATAAATGTCTTTAAATTCAAGCTTACAAGTTTTTCTAGGTGTTCAAAAATCTAATAAAATATTAATATCTACAAATGTACTAATATGCCTTGGTTCTAGGACTTTTCCTTCAACAAAAAATGGTTTACACTGTTCAATACATTTGTCTAATATATTGATAAATAAGTAAAGTAAATTTGATATGGGATTACTCATTCATGAGTACTTTTGCTAGATATCTGATTGATTTACTAAGGTCTGTATAAGTTTGTACTAAAGTCTGTATAAGATTGTAATAACCAGTCATGTGTTAAAGACACAAAAATTTCTTAAAACATAAGTTTACCCATAACATTGTGTTTATTAAGTTTTATTTTTTCTAGAGCAAGCAACCATAAAAATTAAGCAACTGATTAAATAAGAACTGTTATTTTAGAGCACTGTACTGCCATTTATTTAAAAGCTAAACTTGGTTAATGTAGAAACTTCAATGTAATTGTGATGCTATTAATGTGCTCATATCTTTCAGGTATACGAATCTGTAAGGTAGAAACTTTAAAAGAGCATTATTTCAAGCTGGTGTTCTGAAGTTGTATGGTAAAAAAATATATTGGGCATTCATTTACCTCTTATCAATAAGATATGTAAAGTTTTATGTTACTTTTTACATTGGGGAAAAATTTAAATGTATTTTTATGTTAATGAGAGTCTAATCTATGTAATGGTTAAAAACTTTCAGCCTTTCTTAAATTCATGTTTTAAATGTGATATCATATGGTGTTAACTAATGTTCATGTGACCTCAAATAATTTATGTAATCTTTGTAAAATGATATTTAAAAAAACAAAGATCATCTTTAGAAGTAAAACACTTAAGATTTATAAAGAGCCCTGCCTTACCTGAGATCAGGCTCTGTGTCCCATTTTACTATATGTGAGAATGACTACGAAAGCAGTAGGTCAGATATTATTTCATTTAAAGTTATGTTCAAAAGTTTTTTTTTTTCTGTCAAGATCTCTAGGATCTCAAACAGGGGATATAATGTATAACTCAGCTAAAAACTTCAGGGTAGCTATTACATGAACTAAGTATTTTTACTCTTGTTAAAAAATTTTATTTTGTAATTTCCTTATCAGTGATCTAAAGATTCCTTGTTAGTGTTTTGCAGAAGTGTTGCTTTAAGAACACAACATGGGTTAATTTAAGATAATAAGTCATCACCTACAAGACAGTCAGAATAATACAGATCCCAATTAATAAAAAAGATAAATAATTATAAAGTTATAGACATTAAAGGGCAGTACTCTTAATATAAGGCTGTTAAAATTTATTTGCTGGATGATTAAGATTAGGATTTAAAATTAAAGTTACATGAAAAGGGACAAGAAAATCAATATTTGGCTCTTGCCCTCTGAGTCAGTCTGAATCCAGGGAACAAGGGACTTCTCAAAGAGCTTTGCAACTCTGGGCCTCATATCTTCCCAATTAGGGAGATTAATGAGACCCCTGGAGAACAGAAAGCCAATCAGTGCATTTGCTAAGAAGAAGAGAGTCATCAGAGAAGGGAGACATCCCTGATGCTTCCGAGGTTAGCCACATGGTCAAGCAAGAATGGATCCACCTAGCGCAAATGGCACTAGCAGAACTGAGAAGCTGCTCTCAAGTTTCCCCAGGAATGACTCCCTTAAAAGCTCATCTGACTGTTAACAATACATAGAAACAAAAGTCAGTTTGACTGTTTCATCTTAAACACTTAGCAAAGACAGTTAAAACCAAAATACAGCCATTCCTGGGCATTTTAAATAATAATATTAATAACAATAATAATAATAATAATTTTTTATACACTTTATGTTAGCCTCCCAAAATAAGTAAGACTGGAGGCTACAAAGAAGGATTCCCAGAAAGGAATGCCTGATAACTATAAAAAGAGACTATCAAGAGTAGCTTCCAGAGGCAGAAATTTTTAGTTTAAGGCCTACAGATATTCCTAACCTACAGGTAGGGTTGGTGTTTTCTAGTACGATTATCCAGCCCTGAGTAACAGAATTAAAGGTTTCTCTATTACACACAGAGGTCATACTAGTAAAAGGATTTTGCAAGATCAGATGATATTAAATTATTAAACTGCATCGTATGGAGAGGGATAACTGTAACACTAAATGTTAAATATTAAGTTGGCAGTCCTGATAACTGGGAATATTAAAGCCTGCTGAGGGAACATCTATACAGTGACATGTTCCAGCTGCTGCAACAGTTTTTCAGTACTCATGGTTCTTGTTTCTCACACAGAAGAACCCATCCCCAGATGAATTTACAACCTGTTCTTCCCCAACCAGACTTCAAAACGAACTGATTTCTAAAAGGCAACTCATGTCCCTCAACTGACTTCTAAAAGGCAACTCATGTCCCTTATACTGTGCCCACTCACGTCACTCTCTCTCAGCTCAGAAGAAGCCAAAATGAGTGATGCCTCTCGTCTTACAACTATGGAGCCAAAAATAAATAGACTATCAATATAAGTAATTAATTAAGTCAGGTAAAACCAGGATTCTAATTTTGGGTGAGTTCTAAAAATTTGGAGACTGTTACCTGAGGGATTAAAATTCCCTCATTGCTCTTCCCCTACCCTATCAAAGACTTGGAAGGGACATATTAAAAAAGGGGGAATGATAAACCCAACCTGATCATTTATTAAAATTGGGAGCCATCTTGCCACAAAGTCATGAAAAGATAATTTTGCTTTCCTATAAATTACTGCAAATTCTGAACCTGCATGGAATGCCTGCCTGTGCCTTGAACTCACCCATTCCTGGCTCTCTGACCAGATAGCAGCCCTCTCTGAAAATTTAGTGACGCCTCATAAATGATGGCCTTCTCTGGCCAGACAAAGACTCTCGTGAGTCTCTAATGGTCCTCATAAATTCTGACAATGGGGCCAGCAAAAAAAAAAAAATTGTAAACTAGCAATAGCGTGATGCTTCTCCGAGTTCTGTTATCTGTAACCCCCCTTTTGTGTAACTTACTGGACTATAAAGCTGGGCTGTAGGAAAGGTGGGGTTGCTGTCTTGTTTCCACCATTTTGAGAGGATAGGCAGCTCAGCCAGTGGAAATAATAAGCTTGCTTTAATTTGATTTTAATTGGAGTCAGTGGTCTTTTCTCGAGTCCTGGTCAAACAGGTAAACACTCCACAAACATGGAGCTCTGCCAGCCTAAAACTTATTGAGAAACTGCCCCTGACCTTGGGAACTTGAAATATATGTTGTTGTCAGGAGCTTTAGCTTCTTTGTAGTGAGACCATCAAAGCTGGGTCTGCATCTATGTGACCTGGAGGACATGGTTTCTTATTTTCCAATGAACATGAGGCAGGAGTGCTGAATTCTCTCTTTGTAGGGAAACTGTTGTCACTGAAGGCTAAGTGTCTCCCCATGTGGTATTTGAAGCCATTTGCGCATCTTCCACATTTCATGGTGTTTCTTGCTGCTGCACTGGGGGTTTAGTATTTGCTTCATGAAATACAAGGAGATCAACAGGGACTCAGTGCTGGAGGGATTTCTCACACGTGTGGTGGGTCAGGGTCTCCAGGAGAATCCACCAATGAGGCTTATATCCCACATTGCTTGCCCCCTCAACCATTGCAACCTGATTCTGAACACTGCCCTGAAACCTCTCCATATAACAAGATGCCTTTATATGAAGAGATCAGACATATAGGGATTACTGGCTGCACCATGTCAGCCACAAGCCATTTGGAAGTCAATGGCAGATCCACATGGCCCCACCAGAGTTGTTTTATGACACAACTGCACACCAGAGCTCTGGGTCACTACTCAGCAGGCGCCAACATACAGGATTCTTTCTTCTACACCATTTTCATGAAACCCAGTCAATCAAGGCACTCTCTGGTACACTCATGATCAGCAACTATACATCCATATGTTTTCAGTGCCACCTGGTCATAAGAATTTAAAAAATTTCATGGTATTTATCTAGCCATTTTTCAAAGATGAAGTTGGAGACACTGTGGGTTTCAATTCCTTCAGGAAACATTAAATGGTGAGGAACTTCATTTCAATGAAAGCTCTGGAGGACTCTCACAGGCAAGGCTTCCCATGGAGTGGCCAAAAGGTCACATGAAGCCAGGCCCATTGAGGTCTACAATGCTAGGTCCATGTGTGTTTTGAATCTCAACTATGGTTGCCAAGTCCTTCAGAATAAAATCATGTGATATCCTACCTGAGATTCCCAGTGTTCTGTGGAGAGCCACCCTGGGCCTATATCTCAGTTTCCAATGGGGACTCTCATGCATGGCCTCCTGAAATCCCAACACAATTCATGGCAATTCTTCTCTGAGGTCAGGTCCAGAACGCAGTCTCTAAGGGGAATCACACCAGAGTTCAAGCAATGGTGGACACAGTTATGTCTTCCAACCGCCACACAAATAACCACAATTAAAACCAAAACACTTTCACATAGCCCTCGTCTTCTTCGATGTAGACACTCATCAAATCCTCTGGCTGGACGTTTCAATAAGGGGTGAAGTCCAAGACAGTGTCCAAAATATGCTCCCTTGCCCCTATTTTGCCAAAATCAGTGTGGCCTGAACACCCTTCCTATGAACCAGGAGTGATCAAATAGGCCTGACCTTATTACTGCTCCACTTCTCCAATTTGAGGCCTAGTGACTGCCAGGTATAAATTCTTTATATGAATGGGAGTCATGAAAAAACCCAAATATCTATGGTCTAGCCTTTGCAGGCCTTTGAAGAACTCATTTGTCCCAAGGGATCCCTATTCTCACATGATGGAGGTCAGGAACCTTACAGAAGATGGCGAGAGACTTCATACACAATGACTGCTATTTTGACCATTTTGTATTTGTAGCACACATGGAATCTTTCCTTAGATCCATCAGGTGCTGAGAATCTAAGCCACAGCCTCACACAGGTCCAAGAGGCTGATTCAGACACATCCCTTTCCAAAGCAATTAAGCAAAGAGCCACAGGTGATGCCCATTCATTTCCATTTGAAAACTGTTTTCTTAAGGCTTCACAAAGGGGTGGCCTGAGACAAAGACCTTCCTGACATTCAGGGCAATGAAGCAATAGGTAAGCAAATGGCCTAAAGCAAGGATTCTCCACTGAGACTTTACAGGTCACATTGATATCTGAGTTTTCTGAGATCCTCCCATTCCCTTCAGTTATCATGTGCATGGCCATGTCACAGTGCTTGGAGGTGGTACATATCTTGGACACAAAACCATGAGCCAATTCTCGAGAGTGGCCAGAATTCAGGAAGAAAACAGAAAGGTAGTAAGATAGTAGGTGTTGCCCATCCATAAGGCAAGTCACAGTCCATGCATTAATTGGGCAGGATGAATGCTGGGAAGCTTTCTACAAGACAGGAAACATCCATTGATGCATTTTCTTTTCTAATGTCTACAACCACGGACACAGTGGGAGAAACAGACATAGAAACACTCGCCTTGTCAAACAATTTACTAGAAAAAGTCCATTCCAATCCAAACAAACCACCTTTCCTACCTATTCTCAGAACATGAGACAAAACCACAAACTCACACCCACACCCACAAAGGCACCTCCTTCCCCCAAGTAGGTTTGTAACTATCCAGAGTGTCCTCTGACTGGTGGGTCATACTATGTTCCCCCGAAATGGCCTATCCATTCTCAGATCTGGTCTCCTTGGCCAACTCTGTAACGTTGTTAGGAGCATGTGGAGAGCCACTACCTACTTTCTCAGGAAAGGTCCCTGGCATGTGGCCATCCTCACATCAGTAGGTACCAAGAAAGACTGACTCTGTCCTTAGTAACACCAAACAAGTGAGCCCACTGGGACTGGGACTTGGATTGGCTCTCAGTGCCTGGCTTCCTGGATCCCAAGTTTAAAGTGTTGCATCACCAAGGAAGTGAGGTAGGTTACTTCCTTCAGGAACTTAATGAGGTCACTGCCTTGGCAAACACTTTGTCCTAACAGTTGCTTCCAAGGGTTCCATGAGATGGAGGCTGCCCCTACTTCCTGTGACACTTTCACAAGTTAGAATGATATATAAATCAAAGGCACCAAGGAACAGTGCTCCACAAAGGCCTGGTTTGGTCCATCTTCTGTACACTAAAAGAGAGGCTGATTCAGACACATCCGTTCATCCTGACCAGGTTTTTTGGCAATGGAAGATGACTTTTGCTCTCTCAGGTCCTTCATAGCTGCCTACATCTTCTTCAGGGATCATTTCTGCATGGACCTTTGAGGTTCTAAGCAAGTGGAAGATTCTCTACATCCCTGTATTTTAAGGCCAACTCTGTCCCTGCTCTTCTCTCAAGTTAGATTGAGGGAACACTGTGTGGTTAGGGTTAATAACAGTTTCGATTTGGGTTAGGAATCATTGCAGGATGAATAATGGTATTGGGAATCTGTGATATTTATAAGAATATAGACGTGAGTTATAAGTATGGAAACAGAAATCTAGGTAAGATTTGCAGCCCAGAAGGGCATTGAGACCTTGATTGGGATACTTAGCAATGACATACTTTCTGCACAAATGTCTCGGATAAATCCATACACAATAGCATAGGACGTTGTACCTTGGATGATTGAATGTCGACGAGAACTTCCAGTCAAAAAGGGATAGTCTGTAGAATTAGGAAGATAGTCAGTAGGTTTAGAAAGAAGGGTGAGAATAAGATTTGGAAAAAATTTCTTAACGAATAGGGTTTCGGTTAGAGAGTGAATATTAATGTCACTCCATGTTAAGTGTCAGTCATAATAATGAATTTGGGAAAATATGTAGGAAAGGAGGTATCAATAGAGACATTAGGAAATCAGGCAAATTATTAAGTGAGTCATAGTATTAGGCATTTTCAACAGGGTTGAGGTTGAATATATAACCTTAGGAAGAAAGAAATATGTAGTCACCAATAGAATTGACATTTGAGAGCATTAGGCAACCTGGAAATGAAAGTTTTTAGTAATCCATGCTCACTTTCCATTTAGGCTTTGTTGAAAATAAATAAAATAGGTACTTGTCTCTTTCTGTTTTTCTGTATGCTTAAGAAAACACTCTTGAAATCTTGAAAACTTTTTGCTAATCTTGTTCCCAGATTGTGCTGTCCCCAACTGCCAAACTGCAGAATGTACACCCTCACCCGTTTACACGCAAACCGCCCACTCACCCTGACCCATCAATAAACTTCCCTCCCTGCCCTCTTCAAGAAAAGTATATAAGCTCTGCTTAAGCTGTTCTCAGTGCTCTCTGCTCTATTCAAGTGAGCTCTGAGCCCCAGAATTTTGGATGCTTTGCTGTTGCATGAGACAGTCTCTTGGTGGTCTCTTCCTCCAATGGTCGCCCGACCATTACATCTGAGGGCCCCAGCAAGTTCCAGCAGCGTTGGACGAAAGACCCCCAATGGGCTCCTCTCAGGGTAATTAAGGTGCCACTTTCTTGTTTCAGGTTTCAGGTTAGGGATGGGCAAAATGGCTATTGGTGATGAGCATGAGCTCTCTCTGACGGTGGCTGACAGAAGTGTCACAGAGCCACAGGCCACGTCTCTGGGGGACGCCCCAGAGAACTCGGGAAACCGAGTAACAATAGTCTCCTAAACTCAGTGATATTTTGTTTTGGATTCGGTATCGCCAACCCATCAGGTTTTCCTGGCTAATCAGTCCTGTTCTCAGTATTGGACGTCCATTGCCTGTCTTTATTGTCTTGTCTTGTCTGTGTTGTGTGTCATTGCTTTCACTATTTGTGTATCTTTCATATGGGACAGAGCACTTCAATGCCTCTGTCCCTGACCCTTGATCACTGGACCAAAGTCTGCTTAAAGGCTCAGAATCTTCCTTTTTTTCAGTAAAACATCGGATCTGGAAGACTCTATGTGTCTCAGAATGACCAACCTTTGGAGTCGGATGGCCCCCAGAAGGATCTTTCTACTTCACACTAATTCAAAAACTCAGAGATATTGTCTTTCAGCCGGGGCCACATAGCCATCCAGATGAACAGCAATATATCTTTAGTTTGTAGGACCTCTGCAAATCTCCTCTTCCATGGGTGAAGCCTTTCCTTGTCCCTGTCCCCGCTCCTACTGGTTCTCCCACGATTCTATCACTCAAACCCTCTGCTCCCCCTCCTCCACCCTCTGTTGTCCCTGAGTCTCAAGACTCTACTGGACTCTCTTCCCCCTCCTTATGCCCTGCCCTTGTCCTCCAACCCCAAACACCCTCTAAGTGATTCCCCTGCTGCTGACTCAGACTCTTCACCATTGGAGGAATATAGGCCAGCCCAGCGCACTCCAGGTGACTACCCCATGGCACACACAGTCCCTCCTTCCCTGGAGGTATCTGGCCCGGCCAAAAGAACACAAAGTACTCGCCGGTGGGGATTAAACTTTGAAGTGGATACAGGGTAAGTATACTCAGCCCTTAAGGCCCCATTGGGCCATCTATCAAACAAAAAGGACTCTAGTTCAAGGGGCTAATGGCAGTAAATATGGGGCTTAGACAACTAAGAGGACCATGGACCTGGGGAAAGGAAAAATCCATCACTCGTTCCTAGTAATCCCAGAATGCCCGGCCCCATTGATGGGCACACATCTGTTCAACAAGCTCCAGGCCAGAATAACTTTTAACCCTGAAGGCCCCCAAGTGAAATTTCTAAATCCTTCAGTAAAAAATCCTATAGTCACGTCTTTTACTATGTCAGTAGAAGATGAACATCAACTCGTCACACCCCCCCAGACTGATCAAACAGGCAAGCTACCCCGGAAATTGATACCAGATTACGCAGATGCCTAGGAAAAAAACTGTTGGGTTACGCCTAGCCGTGAAACATCCTCAAATAACAGTGGAGTTAAAAACTTCAGCCCCCCCTATCAATGTCAAAAAATATCCTCTGAGCAAAAAAGCTAAAGATGGGATAAGGCCCCATATTCAGAAATATCTGGCCTTAGGGGTCCTAAGGCCCTGTCATTCGAACTGGAACACTGCCCTGTTTCCAGTATAAAAATCCAGGAACCGGGGACTATCGCACCGTTCAAGACCTAAGAGAGATCCACAACAGAGTGCATGACATTCACCCCACAGTACATAATCTGTACAATCTTCTTAGCACTCTGAACCATGAGCGGAAATGGTATACTGTTCTGGACTTAAAAGATGCTTTCTTTTGCTTGCCTCTGCATAAAGATAGTCAGTTGCTATTTGCTTTCGAGTGGGTAGACCCAGAAACCGGGACGTCTGGTCAACTAACATGGACTAGACTCCCACAGGGGTTCAAAAACTCCCCCACTCTCTTTGATGAAGCCCTCCACAGAGACCTCAACAACTTTATAACTATGCACCCTGAAGTCACCCTGCTTCAATATGTCGATGACCTGCAACTGGCAGCCAACACCAAGGAAAACTGTGAGTCTGGAACCCAATTACTATTATATGAGCTTGCTCAACTCTGGTATAGTGCTTCTGCCAAAAAAGCCCAAATTTGCCAGCAAGAAGTAATCTTCCTGGACTATTCCCTTAGGGGCAGTAAACGATGGCTCACTGAGACCAGAAAACAATCCATTGAGCAGATACCACCCCCATCTAACAGCAGACAACTCAGAGAGTTTCTTGGGACTGCTGGCTTATGCAGGTTATGGATACCTGTGTTTGCGTCCTTAGCTGCTCCTTTATACCCGCTGTTAAAGAGAGATGCCCAATTCTAATGTACCCCTGAGCACCAGCAAGCTTTTGATAACATCTAAGGACACTGACACTGAAACCCTCAACTTCACTGAGACCAGCTTGCATTTTCAGAAAGCCCTAAACTAAGTTAAAAATGTACATCAACTCACTCACCTTGGTTCAAAGAAACTGCAGGCATTCCTGAAAGATCAAGAACAGAGTTTTCCACTAACCAACTCAGAGAGAAAAAAATAACTGAACGGGTAACAAAATCCTGCCGGGTCTGTCAATTGGTTAATGCTTACCCTTCCAACTTTCCTGCAGAAAAGCACCTACAAGAAACCAGACCAGGACAATTCTTGGAAGTGGACATTACTGAAATTAAGCCAGGATGTTATGGACTTAAATATCTCCTAGTCTTTGTAGATACATTTTCAGGATGAATTGAAGCCTTCCCCACAAAAAAAAAAAAAAAAAAAAAAACAACAACAACAACAAAATAAATGGCACAAATGGTGGTCAAGAAGATCCTGAAAGATATTTTTCTAAGATACGGACTGGCTAAGGTAATAGGGTCTGATAATGGACTGGCGTTCATTGCCCTGGTAAGTCAGGGATTAGCCAGGACCCTGGGGATTAATTGGAAATTACATTGTGCTTATAGAAACCAGAGCTCAGGACAGGTAAAAAATAAATAAAAAGAACCATTAAAGAGACTTAACAAAATTAAGCTTAGAGATCGGCATAAAAGATTGGTCTATGCTCCTGCTTTATGCACTGTTTCATGCAAGAAATACTCATACTCCTCTGTTTCTTTGTGTAACCTCACTGCCTATGAAATTCTCTATGGTCCCTCCTCCAGTAAGGGACCTAACCCAAACTCTAAGACCTAACGATCCCTTCCACACCCCCTTGCTTGACAGACTTAAAGCTCTTGAAAGAAATCAGCAATATCTGTGGAAACATCTGGCCACTGCCTACCAACCTGGGGACGAGGGGACTCCATATCAATACCAACTAGGAGACTTCGTCTACATTAGACGACATCAGGTGTCATCCCTGGAACCCCACTGGAAAGGACCATATAAGGTGCTACATATAACACCTACAGTGGTAAATGTCGACGGAATCACTTCATGGATCCATGCCTCTCATCTCAAGCCTGCGCCCTGTCCAAAATCTGGCTGGAAACTGGAAAAGACTGGTAACATTTTCAAATTGTGTATACGCCATGTGGATAAGGCTACAGACTCTCCCCTTCGCCAAGAGTAGTCCTAACCCTCATCAGCCTGTTCAGCAGTAATGGCTGATCACAAATCCTACTGTACAAGAAGTATGCTCTATCTTGCATACAGCCCCCTTAGGGACATGGTGGCCATCTCTCCACCCAGATATTTGTCAGCTGGCTATAGGTCTTTCCTATTGGGATATCCCTGATGAAGGGGATACCACTAAAATTCCAATAAATCCTTTCCGTACCATAGGTAATAGAAACAAACATTATGGATGTAGGGACACGTGAGCCAGATGCAGATTGGCTAGCCTAGATTACTATGTTTGCCCAGCGGACTATCAAAGCCACAAACAGACATGGCTGTGTGGGGGAAATGCCAACTTCTTCTCTAAGTCATGGGAATGTGAGCATACAGGGGTGCATGGTGGAACCCAAACTCCTCATCAAATTCAGTACACAGCATTGGCCATATTACCAATTACACAACCAATACCGATGGCCCCCAGAGGGGTCTCTAGATCCTCAAATTTTGCGTGACCTTTTTAACTTCTGCAAGTGCTCAAAAGGGTGGAAGAAAATTCCCCTAAGTGGAGGCATTTTCCCTCCTTCGCTCACATCCTGAACTATGCTTATCCAATAGATCCTCACCCTCAGATTTCTGCTCCAGACTCTCTGCTGTCACTCCCACCTCAGCAACCTGATTTCTTCCCTCCAATTACTAGATCAAAAACCCAAACCGCTGGTTCTCAGACAATTGCCCACTTGCTGAGGTAGCAAGTACTGAGGTACCCATCCACCCACTCACTACTCTCTTCTCCTGTCAGTCCCCTCACCAGGTCCCACCAGGTCCCCTTACCAGCTAACCCAAAGCTCAAACCAGCTAAGGAGAGCCCTCAGACCCCTATCCAAAATGTAATGAAAATTGCCTTTAAAGTTGCTCTGTCATCACTGAAAACAGGTTACTAAGAATTTAGAGTCCCTCATAGGCTTTTTGGGATACTCACTCCCATTTTCTTCTCTGCTCTATCTGTTCTACTGCTCAAGTTTTGTTACCTGGAAAATTCCAAACCCCTTTCCCATTATTCTTTAACATCTCTCCTTCCTCATGCTCAGACCCAAGGTGCTGCTCTCAGACCCACCTTCCCCGTCTTCCCCGTCTATACCAGGCCCACAGAAAAGTCTTAACTGACCTTCTCCAGCAGTCTTCACCATAGCTGACTTTAGGACTTTCAGCCAAAGAGTCCCTATAAAAGAGTTCAATGTAGATAAACTTCCCCTTTTCGTGTTGCCCTGTTCTATTTGGCCCACTGGATGAAAAAATCAGCACTCCTAAGCTAGACTCCCCCTTACTAGTTTTTCACAAAACATGTGAACAAGGCCTCTGGCCTTGAGCTGGAGCTTCACAGAGATGGTTACATTTCTAAGATAAATAAGTTACCAAATGAGCTCCATTGTTACAGCTGGCAGTGAGAAAAGAAAAGAGAAGAAGAAAGCTCTCCCCCTCCAGGTGTCCTTTCCTCTGTTAACTTGCCCAGAACAGAGGAAAAAAAAATAGAAACGAAAACTTCTTTTTGTGAACTTCTGCAGACTGTGAACTTTTGAGACCCTTCCCTTACATGTTCGGTACAAAATTCTGAAACTACCTAAACTTGGAGATCAGGTGACTAATTGATTACAACAGAAGCAATGCCCTCTAAATCCGTTGCAACCAAATAGGTCTGTTTTGCTGTCTTCCGTGTTATCTTAGGTGCCTTGACTTGTCCGTCCTTACAACAGTATAATTCTATATACTTAAACATTGTTTATGTTTTCATAAAATGGTCAACAGATGTGATTAATTATGTAATGTTCAAATGTTTCCCAGAGTGCTCTATCATGAGGCAGGTTAATTTAAATATCAAATAGGGGGGCATACAACCCGGTTCCTCTGGGAACCTGTATCCCTCACTTTAGCCATCCTATTAGGAAAAGGAGCTGCTGCAGGGGTGGGCACAGGAATCACTGACCTAGTCCATGTGATACAACAAATGATCCGATGAGAAGCAGCAATAGACCAAAATTTAAAGATATTAAAAACCTCCATCACAGTTTTATGGGAATCTTTAACCTCTCTCTCTGAAATTGTTTTACAGAACATGCGAGGGTTGGACCTCCTCTTCATGAGAGAAGGGGGCTTTCGTGCTGCATTGAGGGAAGAAAGTTGTTTTTATGCCGACCATACTGGAGTTGTAAAAAAATCTATGAGTAAATTAAGAAGACGCCTAGAAGAGCATCAACAAGAGAGAGAGGCACAAAAAGGGTGTTTTGAGTCTTTGTTCACACAGTCCCCCTGGTTAACTACGCTTTTATCAGCCCTGGCCAGTCCATTAATAATCCTCATTTCATTGCTAATTGTAGGACCCTGTTTGCTCAACCATCTAGTTTCCTTTCTACAAGCTTAAATTGGATAAGTTAAACTTATGGTAATCAGACAACAATATATCTCACTAGAAGACATAAAATGTGAGACCTCCCAATGCTCATTTTTATGATTAAAATTAACCAGAATAAGAAGTGGGGAATGAAAGGTTAATAATATATGTACTTTTAACTTCCTGTTTTTCTGTATGCTTAACAAAATAATGATGATATCTTGAAAACTGCTTGCTAATCTTGTTCCCAGAATGTGCTGTCCCCAATTGCCAAACTGTTGAATGTACTCCCTCTCCCATTGGCATGCAAACCACTCACTCGACCTGACCCATCAATATATTTCCCTCCCTGTTCTCACCACGTAAATTGCATAAGCTCTGCTTAAGCTGTTCTTAGGGCTCTCTTCTCTATTCAAGTGAGCTCTGAGCCCCAGCATGCTGGACCCCCAATAAACCCTTTGCTGTTGCATGAGACAGTCTCTTCGTGGACTCTTCTTCCAACGCTCGCCCGACCTTTACATTGGTACAATCATAAGTGTGAACTTTCCTATGTGTGTCCAGAATATTACTATAATAAAAAGTATATGTAGATCAGGTAATAGGAGTTTTTCTTCCACCATTTCTGGGAGCAATATTTTGAAGATATATGAATTAGTATTTTGGGTAGAAATAGGTGTACCATTTATCTATGAATATAGAGATAATGCATGAATAGACAATACTGTGAATAAATAATATTACTTGTTCCAACTTTAAATAATGGATTGAATTGATATCTGAAAATATACAGGAAACCTTATATTGACATAATACATTTAATCCTACCCGTTATACATGTGAATGAAATATTAGGGTTATGGATTTTCATGAAGAGTGTTTGAGTTTTGCTTCAAAAGTGATTATGGAAATTGAAAATAATGTGTTTGGAAAGAAGTCTCATGAAAAGACCAGTCCAGAAACCTGGAGGTATACATGTGTTCTGAAGCAGGAAGTGATTTAAAGTGAAACAAACGCCTATATATTTGCTAACTTGTGGATGATAAATATATACGATGATGTGCAGAAATTGAAGAAATAGTAATGTACCAGTGTTGAATAAAAATGAACGTTAAAATACACATCATGTCCCATAGGAATCTACTTGAATTGATGTTAAACTGCGTCCATTAATGTAGGAATATTAGGATCTGTATGCAGCATTCACTGAAGTTAGTTTTCAGTACTAGGAAACAAATATGTATTTCAGGTGGATGAATATTTCTGAGAATAATCTTGTGAAAAGTGGATTATAAATCCACATACATGAACATGAATGAATTCAGGGAGTGTATAATAAGATTCATACATTTCATATTTTGAAAAATCTGGAGAGTATATATATGTATATATATATATATATATATATATATATATATATATATATATATATACACACATACACACACACACACACACACACACACACACACACACAACTGAGACTATAAAAATAGCAATATATATGCCAATTGAAATTCACCAGGAAATATACATCATCCACAGATTCAAAAATATTCATGTTACTGAAGATAGATTTATATATAATGTTGTTTAACTAGGAAGTTTACCCATACATTGAATTTTCCATTCCAACAGCATTTAGGAGGAGTAATCTCTTCTCACATTTTGTATCTGCCAAGTCAGCCACCTCACAAGAATATACGTGTGATACCACGTAGGATTCTATATGTGCATATGAAAATACATGTGCTGAATAGGCTACAGAGAGAGGGAGACAGGAATTCACATATTTGTTAACTTCAAAAACACA
Organism: Callospermophilus lateralis; assembly: GCF_048772815.1. Taxonomy (NCBI): domain Eukaryota; kingdom Metazoa; phylum Chordata; class Mammalia; order Rodentia; family Sciuridae; genus Callospermophilus; species Callospermophilus lateralis. The sequence goes on along the minus strand of NC_135316.1, from coordinate 10,690,293 downwards.
TGGAGAACTATTTCAACAGAAAATTGACTAGATTTATAACACTTACTCTTTTTTATGCAAAAGGCAAGTCCAACTGTACACCATGCCTCCTCTGAACTGCTTGTATTTCTATTCTGTTTGGGTTATTTTCTCAATCATATTAGGATTAGTAGTCAAAGTCTAGTAGGTTATGGATTAGTGTCAGGGATCAGTATTTCAAATGGAAAATAGAATAATGAATCAAATGTGTATGCAAATATATGCTACACAAAAATCTTCCCACTCTCATCCAGAACAAATCCTTGACATTACCTTCGCCTGAAGTAAGTCACAATTAGAATAGAAGAGTTAGAAAATCTGTGAATACATATCTTGAGTGGAAAATGCTCAGAGTTCACAACCTTGGAGGTGGTAGAGGAGTTTCCAAAAGTAAGGGACATGGTAAACACTCCTCTAACATGGAGGTTTGCTGGTGTAAAGACATCTTGAGAAACTGCCTCTGAGGTTGGACACTTGAAATATACGTTATTTTCAGGAGCTTTAGCTTCCTTTGTAGTGAGACAATAAAATCTGGATCTGCATCTATGTGTCCTGGAGAATATGGTTTCTTATTTTCCAGTGAACATGAGGCAGCAGTGCTGAATTCACTCTTTGTAGGTAAACAGTGGCCACTGGGGTCTAATTGTCTCCCCATGTGGACTGTGGAGCCATTTGGTCATCCTCCACTTTTCGTGGTCTTTCCTGCTGTTGCACTGGGAGTTTGGTATTTGCTTCACAATATACAAGAAGTTAAACCCTATTCTCACTTGATGGATTTCAGAAACCTAACAGAGAAAGGCAATAGAATTCATTCACAATGACTGAACTTTTTGCGAATTTGGTTTTGGTTTCATACATGGGATCTTTCTTTAGATCCATCAGGTGCTGAGAATCTAAGCCACAGCCTCACACAGGGCCAAGAGCCTGATTTAGACACATCCCTTTCCGAAGCAATTTATCAAGAGCCACAGGTGATGCCCATTTATTTCCATTTGAAAACTGTTTTCTTCAGGCTTCACAAAGGGGTAGCCTGAGCCCAAGATCTTCCTGACATTCAGGGCAACAGAACAATAGGTAAGCAAAAGGCCCAAAGCATGGTATCTCCACTGAGACTTTTCTGGTCACACTCATATCTGAGTTTTCTGAGATACTGGCCATTCTCTTCAGCTATCCAGTACATGGACATGTCCCAGACCTTGGAGTTAGTACATATCTTGGACACAAAACAATGAGACTATTCTGGAGAGCTGCCAGAATTCAGGAAGAAAACAGGGACTTAGGAAGGTAGTAGGTTTTGCCCATCCATAAGGCAAGCTGCAGTCCATTCATAAATTGGGCAGGATGAATGCTGGGAATCTTTCTACTACACAGGACACATCCATTGTTGCATTGTCTTTTCTCATGTCTACAACCACGGACACAGTGGGATACACAGACATAGAAACACTCACCTTGTCAAACGACTTACTAGAAACAGTTCACTGAAAACCAAACAAACCGCCTTTCCTACCTATTCTCATAACATGAGACAAAACCACACACCCACAATCACAAAGGCACCTCCTTCCCCTAAGTAGGTCTGTGACTATCCGGAGTGTCCTCTGACTGGTGGGCCATACTATGTTCCCCCGAAATGGCCTGTACTCTCTCAGATCTGGTTTCCTTGGCCAACAATGTGAAGTTGTCAGGAAAAAGTGGTGAGCCACTACCTGCTTTCTCAGGAAAGGTCCCTCTTCAGAGCTCTCCTGGCATTTTGCCATCCTCACATCAGTAGGTACCAAGAAAGACTGACTCTGTCCTTGGTAAATCCAAACAAGTGAGCCCACTGGGACTGGGACTGGAACTGAATCTGGGTGCCTGGCTTCTTGGATACCAAGATCAGAGAGTTCCATCACCAAGGAAATGAGGTATGACACTTTCTTTTGAACTGAATGAGGTCACTGCCTTGGCAACCACTTGGTCCTAACAGTTGCTTCCAAGGGCCCCATGAGATGGAGGCTGCCCCTACTTCCTCTGACACTTTCACAAGTTAGAATGGTATATCAACCATAGGCACACACACAGGGCTGGTTTGGTCCATCTTCTCCACAATAGGAAGAGAGAGGCTGATTCAGACACATCCCTTCATCCTGACCAGGTGGTTAGTCATCGAAGATGACTTTTGCTCTTTCAAGTCCTTCATACCTGTCTACAACTTCTCCAGGTATCATTTCTGCATGGACCTTTGAGGATCTCAGCAGGTGGAAGGTCCACTACTTTTCTGTATTGTAAGAACAACTTTGTCCCTGCTCTTCTGTAAAATGAGATTGAGGGAACAGTGTATGTTTAGGGTTAATAACAGGTTTGATTTCGATTTGTGTTAGGAATCATTCTTCTGGATGAATAATGGTATTGGGAACCTGGGATATTTACAAGAATATAGAGGTGAAACATAAGTATGAAAACAGAAATCCAGGTATGATTTTAAACCCATAAGGGTATTGGGCCCTTGATTGGTATACTTAGCTTTGAATTATGTTCTGCACAGATGTCTCAGATAATTTGGTATACAATGGCATAGGACCTTGTACCTTGGAAGATTGAATGTAGAAGAGAACATCCCGTCAAAAAGGGATAGTCGGTAGGATTAGGAAGATAGTCGGTCGTTTTAGGAAGAAGAGTGAGTATATGATTTGGAACAAAAGTTCTTTAGTAATAGGATTTCAGTTAGAGAGTGAATGTATATGTCAGCACATATGAAGAGTCAGTCACGATGATGAAGTGGGGAAAATATGTAGAAAAGAAGATATCAATAAACACATTACGAAATCAGGGAAAGTATAAAGTGAGTGAGAGGATTAGACATTTTCAACAGGCTTGAGGTTGAATCTTAGAAAGAAACAAATAAGAAGTCACCAATAATATTGACATTTGAGAGCATTAGGCACCCTGGACATGGATGTTTTTAGTAATCTATGTTCACTTTTCATTTAGGCTTTGTTTGGTTCAATCCTAAGAGTGACATTTACATTTTTTGTCCAGAATATTACTGTGATAATATGTATATGTAGATCAGGTGACATAAATATTTCTTCCACCATTTTTGGTAGCAATATACTGAAGACATAAAATTAGTATTTGGCGTACAAAGAGGTGTACCCTATGTCTATGAATATAGAGATAAAGCATGAATAGACCATACTGTGAATAAGTAATATAACTTGTTCCAAATTAATATAATGGGATGAACTGATATCTGAAAAATTACTGGAAATCTTATATGGATATACAATCATTCATTCCAACCAGTTATTCATCTAATGTCAATATTAGTGTTTTGGTTTATCATGAAGAGTGTGTGAGTTTTACTTCAAAAGTGATTATGGAAATCGAAAATAATGTGTTTGGAAAGAACTCTCATGAAAAGACCAGTCAAGAAACCCTGAGAATACATGTGTTGTGAAGCAGGAAGTGATTAAAGTTTAAACAAATGCCTACAAATTTGTGAACTTGTGGATGAAATATATATCTTATGATGAGCAAAAACTGAAGAAATAATAATGTACCAGTGTTGAATATAAATGAACGTCATATTATATATCATGTCCCATTCGAATCTACTTGCATTGGTGATAGACTGGATCAGTTCCTGTAGAATTATTAACATTTGTATGCACCATTCACTGAAGTTAATTTTCAGTACTAGGAAACAAATATGTATTTAAGGTGGATGAATATTTCTGAGAATAATCTTGTGGAAAGTTTATTATAAATCCACATGCATGAACATGAATGAATTTAGAGAGTGTATATAAGACACATATATTTCATATTTTGAAAAATCTGGAGAGTATATATATATATATATATATATATATATATATATATATATATACAAAAAAACACACACACAGACATTAAAAAGCAGCAATATATATGCCAATCGAAATTCATCTTTAAATATATATCATCCACAGATGCAAAAATATTTATTTTACTGAGCATGAGTTTATGTATAATGTTGTTCTACTAGGAAGTTCCCCTATAGGTGGAATTTTCAGTTCCAACAGCAATTTGGAGAAATGATCTCTTTCTCACAATTTGTATCTGCCAAGTCAGCCACCTCACAAAAATGTACATGTGATACCAGGTAGGATTCTATAAGTGCATATAAAAATACATGTGATGAATAGGCTACAGAGAAAGGGAGACAGGAATTCATATATTTGTTTAATTTAAAAACACATGTTGAACTATTTCAATTAAAAATTGACTAGATTTATAACACCTACCGTTTATCATGCAAAAGGTAAGTCCAAGTATGCAGCATGCCTCCTCTGAACTGCTTGTATTTCTATTCTGTTTGGGTATTTTTCTCCATCATATTAGGATTAGTAGTCAGAGGATAGTAGGGTATGGGATAGTGTCAGGGATTCAGTATTTCGAATAGAAAATTGAAAATGAATTCAATGTGTATGCAAATATGTGCTACACAAATATCTTCCCACTCTCATCCAGAGCAATGGCTTGACATTACCTTCGCCCTAAGTATGACACAATTAGAGGAGAAGAGTTAGAAAAATCTGTGAATACATATCTGCAATGGAAACTGCTGAATTTTCACAAAAATGGAGAAGGTAGAGGAGTTTCCAAAATTAATGGACAATGTAAACCCTCCACAAACATGGAGCTCTGCTGGCCTAAAGAGTTCTTAAGAAACTGCCTCTGAGGTTGGGCACATGAAATATATGTTGTTGTCAAGAGCTTTAGCTTCCATTGTAGTGAGACCATCAAAGCTGGGTCTGCATCTTTGTGACCTTTGTGAGCACATGGTTTCTTGTTTTTCAATGAACATGAGGCAGCATTGCTAAATTCTCTCTTTGTAGGTAAACTGTGGCCACTGGGGGCTAAGTGTCTCCCCGTGTGCACTGTGAACCCATTTGGTCATCCTCCACTTTTCGACTGTTTCTTGCTGCTGCACTCGGAGTTTGACATTTGCTTCATGAAACAAGGAGTTCAACTGGGATACAGTGCTGGAGAGAGTTCTGTCACATGTGGTGGGTCAGGGTCTGCAGGAAAATGCACCAACCATGCTTCTATCCCACCAGCTTGCCTCCTTGAGCATAGCAACCTGATTCTTAACATTGCTCTGAAACTCCTACATATAACAAGATGCCTTTTCAGAGAAGGGTCTGCTGGCTGCACCATATCAGTCATAATCTATTTGGAAGCCAAAGGCAGATCCACATGGCCACACCACAGATTTTTTATCACACACCTGCCCACAACTTCTCTAGGTCCACTACTCAGCAGGCTCCAACTTACTGGCAACTCTTTTCTATACCATTTTCATTCTCTTTTCTATACCATTTTCATTTTCTATACCAGTCAATCAAGGCACCTTCTGGTATACTCATGATCAGAAACAGGACATCCAAAGGTTCTCCAGTGCCACCTGCTCATGGGAATTTTAAACATTTTATGGTATTTATCTAACCATTTTTAAAGAATGAAGTTGGAGGCACTGTGGGTTTCAATTCATTCAGGAACCATTAAATGTTGAGGAAACTCATTTTAATGAAAGCTCTCGAAAACTCTCACAGCAAGGCTTCCAAAAGAGTGGCCAAAAGTTCACATGAAACCAGTCCCATTGAAGTCTACAATATGAGGTCCATGTTTGTTTTGACTCTCAACTATTGCTGCCAAGTCTTTCAGAATAAAATCATGTGATATCCTGGCTGAGATTCCCAGTGCTCTGTGGAAAGCAACCCTGAGTCAAGACTCATTTTCCAAGGACTACCCTCATGCGTGGCCTCCTAAAATCCCAACACAATTCATGCAATACTTCTCAAAGATCAGTTCCAGAATGCAGTCTCTAAGAGTAATTACGCCAGAGTTAGAGTCCAGGTGGACCAATTCATCTCTTCCAACCGCCACACAAGTGACCACAATTAAAACCAAAACACTCCCACATGGACCTCATCTTCTTCCATATAGACACTCATCATTACCTCTGGCTGGAGGTTTCAATGAGGGACACAGCCCAAGACAATGTCCAAAAGAAGCTTCCTTACCCCTCATATGCCTAAAGGGCCAGACTCCCTTCCTGTGAACCAGGAGTGATCAAATAGGCCTGAAGTTAATACTGTTCCACTTCTCCAATTTGTGGCCTAGTGACTGTGGGGTTTAGATTCTTTATGTGAATGGGAGTCATGAGAAAACCCAAGCACCTATGGGCTAGACTCTGCAGGGCTTTGAAGAACTCATTTGACCCAAAGGATCCCTATTCTCACTTGATGGAGGCAGGAACATTTCAGAGGAAGACGAGAGACTCCATCCACAATGACAGCTCATTTGGCCATTTTTGTTTGGATGCACACATGGGATCTTTCTTTAGACCCATCATGTGCTGAGAATCAAAGCCACAGCCTCACACAGGGCCAAGAGGCTGATTCAGTCACATCCCATTCCAAAGCAATTAAGCAAAGAGCCCAAGGTGATGCCCATTCATTTTCATTTGAAAACTGTTTTCTTCAGGCTTCAAAAAGGGGTGTCCTGAGTCAAAGAACTTCCTGACATTCAGGGCAACAGACAAATAGGTAAGCAAAAGACCCAAAGCAGGGTTTCTCCATTGAGACTCTCCTGGTCCCAATGATATCTGAGTTTTCTGACATGCTCTCATTCCCTTCAGCTATCCAGTACACAGCCATGTCACAGAGCTTGGAGGTGGTTCATATGGTGGACATAAAATTATAAGCCTATTCTGAAGAGTGGCCATAATTCTCTGAAGAAAACAGGAACTTAGGAAGATAGTAGGTGTTGCACATCCATAAGGCAAGTCACAGTCCATTCATAAATTAGGAAGGATGAATGCTGAGAAGCTTTCTACTAGACATGACACATCCATTGATGCATTCTCTTTTCTAATGTCTACAACCACAGACACAGTCGGATACACAGACATAGAAACACATGCCTTGTCAAAGGACTCAGTAGACATAGTCCATTCCAAACCAAAGAAACTGCCTTTCCTACCTATTCTCAGAACATGAGACAAAACCACAAACTCACACCCACAACCACAAAGGCACCTCCTTCCTCCAAGTAGGTATGTGACTATCTGGAGAGTCCTCTGACTGGTGGACCATTTTATGTTCCCCCAAAACGGCCTCTCCTGTCTCAGATCTGGTCTCTTTGGTTAACTCTGTGAAATTGTCCGGGACCAGCAGTGAGACACTACCTGCTTTTTCAGGAAAGGCCCCTCTTCAGAGCTCACCTGGCATTTGGCCATACTCACATCAGTATTTACCAAGAAAGATGGACTCTGTCCTCGGTAAATCTAAACAAGTGAGCCCACTGGGACTGGAACTGGGACTGCTTCTGGGTGCCTGGCTTCCTGGATTCCAAGTTTAGAGTGTTCCTTCACCAAAGAAATTAGGTGAGGTCACTTCTTTATTGAACTGATTGAGTTTGCTGCCTTTGCAACCACTTTGTCCTAACAGTTGCTTCCAAGGGTCTCATGAGATGGAGGATGCCCCTATTTCCTGTTACAATTTCACAAGATTGAAAGTTATATCAACCATAGGCACCTGGGAACAGCTCTCTACACAGGCCTGGTTTGGTCCATCTTCTCTACATTAAGAAGATAGAGGCTGATTCAGACACGTCCCTTCATCATGACCAGGTTTTTTGCAATTGAAGATGACTTTTTCTTTCTCAGGTACTTCATAGTTCCCTATATCTTCTCCAGGGATCATATCTGCATGGACCTTTGAGCTTCTCAGCAGGTGAAAGTCTCCCTACATTTTTGTATTGTAAGACCAACTCAGTCCTGCTCTTTTGTAAAGTTAGATTGAGGGAACAGTATATGGTTAGGGTTAATAACTGGCTCGATTTGTGTTAGGAATCATTCTGCTGGATGAATAAGAATATTGGGATCCTGTGGTATTTATAAGAATATAGAAGTGAAATATAAGTATGCCAACGGAATTCTAGATAAGATTTGAAGCCCAGAAGTGCACTGGGCACTGTAGTGGGAAACTTAGCTTTGAACAATGTTCTGCACAGATATCTCAGATAAATCGATATACAATGGCAAAGGACCATGTACCTTGGTTGATTGAATGTCTAAGAAAACATCCAGTCAAAAAGGGATAGTCGGTAGGATTAGGAAGATAGTGTAGGTTTAGAAAGAAGAGTGAGAATAGGATTTGGACCAAAAGTACTTTAGCAATAGAGTTTTGGTTAGAGTGTGAATGTAAATGTCAGCACATGTGAAGAGTTGATCACAGTGATGAACTGGAAAAAAATATGTAGGAAAGCATTTATCAATAGAAACATTAGGAAATCAGGCAAAGTATAAAGTGAGTGGTAGGATTAGACATTTTCAACAGGCTTGAGATTTAATATATAATCTTATGAAGAAACAAATATGTAGTCACCGACAGGATAGACATTTGAGAGCATTAGGCAACCTGGACATGGATGTCCTAAATTCCTATTTAGGATTTGGTACAATCATAAGTGTGACATTTGCGTTTTGTATCCAGAATATTACACTGAAAAAATGTATATGTAGATCAGGTGACATGAGTATTTCTTCCACCATTTCTGGAAGCAATATGTTGAAGACATATAAATTAGTATTGGGGGTACAAATAGGTGCACCCTGTGTCTCTGAATATAGAGAAAATTTATGAATAGACAATCGTGTGAATAAAGAATATAATTGGTTTCAACTTTAAAAAATGGATTGAAGTGATATCTGAAAATATAAAGAAAATTTTATATTGATGTACATATATTCATTCAAACCAATTATACATCTAATTGTAATATTAGGGTTATGGTTTATCATAAAGGGTGTGAGTTTTGCTTCAAAATTGATTATGGAAATCGAAAATAATGTGTTTGGATAGAAGTCACATGAAAAGACCAGTCAAAACACCTGGAGAAATACATGTGTTCTGAAGCAGGAATTGATTGAAAGTGAAACAAATGCCCATAAATTTGTGAATTTGTGGATGAAATATATATCCTATGATGTCCATAATACGAATAAATATTAATGTACCAGGGTTTAATAAAAATGAACGTCAAAATGCACAGCTTGTCCTATCGGAATCGAGGTGCATTGATGTTAAACTTGGTCAGTTACTGTAGAAATATTAGTTAAATCTGTTTTTAAGGTGGATGAATATTTCTGAGAATAATCTTGTGAAAAGTTGATTATAAATCCAAGTCCATGAACATGAATGAATTTAGCGAGTGTAAATAAGACACATATATTTCATATTTTCAAAAATATTTTCATAAATCTGGAGAGTATATATATATATATATATATATATATATATATATATATATATATATATTTACACAAAACACACACACAGACATTAAAAAGTAGCAATATATATGCCAATCAAAATTCATCTATAAATATATATCATCCAAAGATGCAAAAATATTTTTTTACTGAACATGAGTTTATGTATAATGTTGTTCTACTAGGAAGCTCCCCTATAGGTGGAATTTTCAGTTCCAACAACGATTTGGAAGAGTGATCTCTTCTCACAATTTGTATCTACCAAGTCAGCCAACTCACAAAAATGTACATGTGATGCCAGGTAGGATTCCATAAGTGCATATGAAAATACATGTGATGAATAGGCTACAGAGAAAGGGAGACAGGAATTCATATATTTGTTAATTTTAAAAACACATGGAGAACTATTTCAATTGAAAATTGACTAGATTTATAACACCTACTGTTTATCATGGAAAAGGCAAGTCCAACTATCCAACATGCCTCCTCTGAACTGCTTGTATTTCTATTCTGTTTGCGTTACTTTTCTCCATCATATTAGGATTAGTAGTCAGAGTCTAGTAGGGTATGTGAATATTTCTGAGAATAATCTTGTGAAAAGATGATTATAAATCCACATTCATGAATATGAAAAATTTAGGAAGTGTAAAATAATACACATATATTTCATATTTTGAAAAATCTGGAGAGTGTATATATATATATATATATATATATATATATATATATATATACACACACACAAACATTCACAGACATTAAAAAGTAGCACTATATGCCAATTTAAAATCACCATGAAATATATATCATCCACAGATCCAAATAAATTCATTTTTCTGTACATTGATTTATGTATAATGTTGTTCAACTAGGAAGCTCACCCACAGGTTGAATTTTCAGTTCCAACAGCGTTTAGGAGGAGTGATCCCTTGTCACAATTTGTATCTGCCAATTCAGCCACCACACAAGAATGTACGTGTGGTAACAGGTAGGATTCTAAATGTGCATATAAAAATACAGGTGCTGAATAGGCTTCAGAGTAAGGGAGACAGGAATTCACATATTTCTTAACTTTTAAAACACATGGAGAACTATTTCAAAAAAAAAATTGACAAGATTTAAAACTCCTACCCTACATAATTCAAAAGGCAAGCCCAACTATACACCATGCCTCCTCTGAACTGCTTGTAGTTCTACTCTTTTGGAGGTATTTTTCTCCAACATATTAGGATTAGTAGTCAGAGTCTAGTAGGGTATGTGTTAATGTCAGGGATTCAGTATTTTGAATGGAAAATAGGAAAATGAATCCAATGTGTATGCAAATATGTGCTTCAGAAAAATCTTCCCACTCTCATCCAGAACAATCCCTTGACATTACCTTCGCCCCAAGTAAGACACAATTAGAGGAAAAGAGATAGAAAATATGTGAATACATATCTGAAATGGAATTTGATCAGGAGTTCACAACCATGGAGGTGGTAGAGGAGTTTTCAAAAGTAAGGGACAGGGTAAGCACTCCACAATCACGGAGCTCTGCTGGCCTAAAGACTTCTTGAGAAACTGCCTCTGAGTTTGGGCACTTGAAATATATGTTGTTTTCAGGAGCTTTTGCTTCCTTCTAGTGAGACGATCAATGCTGGGTCAGCATCTATGTGACCTGGAGGACATAAATTGTAATATTCCAATGAACATGAGGGAGCAGTGCTGAATTCTCTCTTTGTAGGTATACTATGGTCACTTGGGGCTAAGTGTGTCCCCGCTTGGACTGTATATTCATTTGTTCCTCTTCCACTCTTCATTGTGTTTCTTGCTGCTGCACTGCAACTTTGGTATTTGCTTCACGAAATACATGGAGTTCAACTGGGACACAGTGGTCTCAGTGTCTGCCCTTGTGGACTGTGAAGCCATTTAGTTATCCTCCACTTTTCCTGGTGTTTTTGCTGCTGCACTGGGAGTTTTGTATTTGCTTCATGAAATACAAGGAGTTCAACTGGGCCACAGTGCTGGAGGGAGTTCTATCACGTGTGGTGGGTCAGGGTATGCATGAGCATTCATGAAACCGGCCTCTATACCACATAGCTTGCTCCCTTGACCATAGCAACCTGATTCTGTAAATTACCCTAAAACCTCTCCATATAACAAGATGTGTTTACTTATAATGGTCTCCTGGCTGCACCATATCTGTCTCATGACATTTGGAATCCAAAGGCAGATCCACATGGCCCCATCACAGATGTTTTATCACACACCTGCCCACCGCTGCTCTAGTCCCTCTACTCATCAAGCTCCAAATTACTGGCATCTCGGTTCTACACCATTTTCATTAAACCCAATCAATCAAAGCACTGTCTGGTACACTCATGATCATAAATAGGACATCCAAAGGTTCTGTATGCCACCTGTTCATGGGAATTTCAAAAATTTAAACTGTTTATCTAGCCATTTATCAAGGATGAAGTTGGAGGCACAGTGGATTTCAATTCATGCAGGAACCATTAAATGGTGAGTATGATCATTTCAATGAAAACTCTGGAGAACTCTCACAGGCAAGGCTTCCCAAAGAGTGTCCAAAAGGTCACCTGAAGCCAGGCTCATTGAGGTCAACAATTGAGATCCATGAGTGTTTTGATCTCAACTATGGCTGCCAAGTCTTTCAGAATAAAATCTTGTGGTATCCTGACTGAGATTCCCAGTGCTCTGTGGAAAGCTACCCTGGGCCTACATCTCAGGTTCCAAGGGCAACTCTCATGCATGGCCTCCTCAAATCCCAACACAACTCATGGCAATACTTCACTAAGCTCAGTTCCAGGACACAGTGTCTAAAAGGAGTCACACCAGAGTTCAGGCCCAGGAGGACCCAGTAATCTCTTCCAGCCGCCACACACAGGACCACAATTTAAATCAAAACACTCCCACATGGGCCTCATCTTCTTCTACATAGACACGCATCATAACCTCTGGCTGGAAGTTTCCATGAGGGGTGCAGCCCAAGACAGTGTCCAAAATAAGCTCCATTGCCCCTCATTTGCCAAGAGTCAGGGTGGCCTAAACACCCTTCCTTTGAACCAGGAGTGATCAAATAAGCCTGTCTTTAATACTGCTCTGCTTCTCCAATTTGAGGCCTAATTACTGTCAGGTGTAGATTTTTTATGTGATTTGGAGTCATGAGAAAACCCAAGCACCTATGGGCTATCCACTGTAGGGCTTTGAAGAACTCATTTGACCCAAATGATCCCTATTCTCACTTGATGGAAGTCAGGAACTGAAAAGGTTGGGCGAACTTTGGAGGAAAAGACCACCAAGAGACTGTCTCATGCCACAGCAAAGGGTTTATTGGGGGTCCAGCATGCTGAGGCTCAGAGCTCACTTCAGAGGAGCAAAGAACAAAGAGCCCCGAGAACAACTTGAGCAGAGTTTATATACATTCTTTAGAGAGGGCAGGGAGTTTACATACATCATAGCCTCCTTTAGAAAATCATCATATACCACGGGAAAATCAAATAACAACTCTAAAACATGATTAGCACATTCATTGGCGGGAACAGGTTGGGCAGCGGGTGATTGGTCAGCCGTGAGAAGGAGTATACATTTAAACTGATTGGTTGAAGCACTGAGATGTATACCTGCAGATCTGCATGGTTTCTGGGAAGGGGTTGTTAAGTAACGAGGTTGTCAGGGAAGATTTCAACACACATCTAATGGGAAGATCCGAGAATTGTCTTAAGTGCCACAGGAATTTCAGGTTCTGAGTGCAGCTTGGAAACTGTACAAAACCTGGTTCTTTACGTTTCAATTTCAATTTCTTTTATTCTTTCATTTCCCACCCCTTTTTCTGAATACTTTTAATCTTAAAAGTAAGGAATCATAATTATTTTGGGGTTTCACATTCTATTTCTGGCAGTGCAGCATATTTCTGTCTGATTATCATGAGTTTCACCTGCCTAATCTGAGCCTGGAGAAAGGAAATTATGCGGTTAAGCAAACAAGATCCCACAGTTAGCAACACCATAAGGATGATAAGGGGTCCAGCTAAGTCTGATATTAGTGTAGTTACCAGGGGTACTGGGTTAACCATGACTCAAAGCACCCTTGTTGAATCTCCCTTTCTCTCTGGCACTCTTCAAGGTATTTTCTTATTTTACTCATGGATTATTTTGCAACTCCAGTATGGTCAGCATAAAAACAACATTCTTCTCCCAGTGCAACACAGAGGCCCTCTCCCTCATGAAGAGGAGGTCTAATCCTCACCTGTTCTGTAAAACAACTTCAGAGAGAGAGGTTAAGGATTCCTGCAAAGCTGTGATGGAGGTCTCTAACGTCTTCAAGTCTTGATTTATTGCTGTTTCTAATTGGGCCATTTGTTGTGACCCACGGATCATAGCAGCTGTTCCCATACCCACTCCTGCAGCAGCTCCTATCCCAAATAGGATGGCTAGAGTAAGGGACAATGGCTACCCTTGATATCAGGTTGTTTGTCCCCCTAGTAGACCATCAAATGATTCTGCATTATGATATAGTACCCTGGGGAGTATCTGCACCATTACATAATAATTTACAGGGCTGTCAAATAACTGGGCTGAAATTCAAGGAGTTCTGACTGTGTGGAGTTCAGTACCATCAAGGTTCCTTTAATTAGTTCCCAGGGGGAGGAGTCAGCTGTACTCTCGACTGGGGAAGTAGGCAAAGACGGAATCCAGGAAGTATGAGATGGTAGAGGGATTCTGGTAGATCTAGGCATGGAAGGTTTAGGAGGCTTAATTCATGGCTTGAGGGGATTGGGTCCTATTGCTGTGGGATTTTCTTTCTTTTTAAGCCGGATGGTGAACCAGAGACCAAAGTCATCACCTGGGCCATAAATATAGAATCGCATTTCCCACGTATTTCCCAAGGGCCAGGTTTTTCTGAGGTAGCCCCTTCCTTTGGAAGTGAAAGTTATATTGAGGGGGTAACATAGAGTATTCTTTCCACAGCGAGTTTTTGACACCACTGGGCTAGCGGCACATTTCTTGGGATTAATCCAGGTGTCATTTCATCCTACCAGAATCATACTTTCTGGGGAGTTTGGGTTCCACCATTCAGCTTTCGTTTGTTCACAACCCCAAGATCTACAATAAAAGTCACTGGGTCCTCCACAGGTTTGGGCCTGTTTTATGACTTTGGAAATCAGGTGGGCACACATAATAGTCAAGACTGGCTAGTTTACACCTGAGCTGGGGGAGATGACATCCATAATTCATGGGTTAAGGTGGTCTATGTTGCCCTGGTTAGGGTTTGAGTGGGATCTGTGTGGGGTCCTCTATGTCAGGGAGATCCCAGTCAGGGAATCCTATTGCAAGCTGACAAATGTCCGGGTGGAGAGATGGCCACCAAGTCCATAAGGTGACTGTTTGTGAAATAGATCACACTACTTGCCCATTAGGATTCATTACTTGCCCTTGTTGCTGAACAGGCTGATGGGGATTAGGACTGCTGGTGGTCATGGGAAGAATCCATAGCCCTACCCACATGACAGACACGCAACTTGAGATGGATACCAGTCTGTAGCAGTTTCCAGCCAGAGTCTGTACAGGGCTCAGACATGAGATGGGAGGCATTGATCCAGGAAGTGATCCCATCCACTTTCACCACTGTCTGTGTTATAAGCTGCACCTGGTATGGTGTTTTCCAGTGGAGTTCCAGGGATGACACCTGACGCCATCTCACGTAGATGAAGCCTCCCACTTGATATCAATGTGGGGTTCCCTCGTCTCCAGTCTGATAAGCAGAGGACAAATGTTTCACAGGTATCGCTGGGTGCTGGGTTTGTTCAAGGGCTTTAAGTCTGTCAAGCAAGGGGGTGTGAAGGAATCATTAAGTCTCATAGTTGGGGTTAGGTCCCCTACTGGAGGAAGGGCACCATTGAGAATTTCATAAGAGGTGAGGTTACACAAAGAGGCGGAGGGGGTATTTCTTTCACAAAACAGTGCATAAGGTTGGAGCATAGTCCAATTTTTTATGCCAGTCTCCAAGCTTAATTTTGTTAAGATCTCTTTGATGGTTCTATTCATCCTTTCTACCTGTCCTGAGCTCTGGGGTCTATAAGCACAATGTAACTTCCAATTAATCCCCAGGGTCCTGGCAAATCCCTGTCTTTCCTGGGGAATGAATGCCGGTCCATTATCGGACCCTATTACCTTAGGCAGGCTGAACCTTGGAAAAATGTCTTCTAGGATCTTTTTGACTACCATCTGAGCCGTTTCTTTCTTCATGGGGAAGGCTTCGACCCATTCTGAAAAAGTATCTGCAAAGACTAGGAGATATTTAAGTCCATACCTTGCTGGCTTAATTTCAGTAAAGTTCAATTCCCAGAATTGTCCTTGTCTGGTTCCTCATAAGCGCTTCCCTGCAGGAAGCTTGGATGGGTAAGCATTAACTAATTGGCAGACTTGACAAGCTCTAGTCACCAGCTCAGCTATTTCTTTCCTCTGTGAGTCAGTCAATAATAAGTCCTTTCTCTGGTCCTTTAAGAGTGCCTATATCTTCTCTGAGTCTAAGTGGGTGAGCTGGTGTATGTCTTTGACATAAAGGTGGGCTTTTTGAAATTGTAAACTTGGCTCTGTAGGATCCCAGAGTTCTGTATCTGTCTCCTCAGATGATAAGTTGCCTGAATGTTCCGGTGCGGTCAAGTCTCCTGAATGTTGTTTCCCCTGGTGTGGAAAAAGTTAACACAGTCACTCCATTTAGGGCTGCCAATTAAGCTTCCTCATCTGCCCTTCTGTTTCCAACCGCCACAGGGTCGTTTCCCTTCTGGTGCCCTGGGCAGTACACTATAGCTAGTTCCTTAGTGCCCTGCACTGCTGAGAGAAGTTGGAGGATCTCATCTTTGTTCTTTATTTCTTTCCAGGTGGTGGTTAATAACCCCCTTTGCTGGTAAATAGCCCCGTGCACATTTGCAGTGGCAAATGCATAGCGGCTATCAGTGTATATGGTGGCCCTTTTGCCTGTTGCTAGTTCCAATGCTTTCGTAAGGGCAATCAGTTCTGCTTTTTGGGCTGATGTCCCTTCTGGGAGACCAGAGGAACAGATGACATTAATTTTGCTAACTACTGCTGCTCCAGCCCACCGCTTACCATCTTGGAGGAAGCTGCTGCCATCCATAAACCATACAAGTTCAGGGCAAGTCAGTGGCTGATCCTTCAAGTCTCGTCGTATACTGGTTTCCTCTGCCAGTATATGTTGACACTCATGAGCGACAGGTCCTGATGATTCTTCTGGCAGCAGTGTAGCCGGGTTGAGTGGAGCAGCGGGTCCCAGCGTGATTCTCTCTTTGTCAAGCAAGAGGCTCTGGTAGGGGGTTATTCTAGAGTTTGATAGCCACATCTCTGGAGGCTGACAGATGATGCACTCCAGGGCATGGGGGACTATAATCGTTAGCTTCTGTCCCAACGTTAATTTATCAGCATCTTTTATTAGAAGGGCTGCCGCTGCTATAGCTCTTAAGCAATGTGGCGACCCACTAGCCACTGGGTCCAGTTTATTTGATAAGTATTCTACCGGCCTTTTCCAAGGTCCCAAAGTCTCAGTTAGCACAACCCGTGCTATTCCTTTCTTTTCCTCGATGTAGAGAGTGAAGGGTTTTTCTATATCTGAGAGTGCTAAGGCCGGAGCAGATAGCAGCACCTTTTTTCTGACATTATCAAGAGCTTGTTGGTGCTCAGGGGTCCATTGGAAGTGGGCATCCCCCTTTATCAGGGGTATAAAGGGGCAGCCAGAGACGCGAACCCAGGAATCCATAACCTGCAAAAGCCGGCAGTCCCAAGAAACTCTCTGAGTTGTCTCTTATTAGATGGGGGCAGTATCTGCACAAAGGTTCATTTTGTGGGCTCAGTGAGCCATCCTTTGCCACCCCTAAGAGAATAACCCAGGAAGATTACTTCTTGCTGACAAATTTGCGCCTTTTTGGCAGAAGCCCTATATCCAAGCCGATCAAGCTTGGAAAATAATGCTTGGGTCCCAGACTCATAGTTCTCTTTGGTGTCGGCTGCCAGTAGCAGACCATCCACATATTGGAGTATGGTGACATCGGGGTGTGCAGTTCTGAAGTCATTGAAGTCCTTGTGGAGGGGTTCATCAAAGAGAGTGGGAAAGTTTTTGAACCTCTGTGGGAGTCTAGTCCAGGATAGTTGGACAGATGTTCCTTTTTCGGGGTCTATCCACTCAAAAACAAACAGCAACTGACTGTCCTTATGTAGGGGCAAGCAGAAGTGAGCATCTTTTAAGTCTAACACACTGTACCATTTCCGCTCCAGATTCAGAGTGCTAAGCAAATTATATGGATTCGGTACCGTGGGGTGAATGTCCTGCACTCTGTTGTTGATCTCTCTTAGGTATTGAAGCGTCCGGTAGTCCCCAGTTCCTGGCTTTCTTACTGGTAGCAGGGGGATATTCTAGGACAAATGACAGGGCCTTAAGACCCCAAGAGGCAGGTATTTCGAATATGGGCCCTTATCCTATCCTTAGCTTCTTTGATTAGAGGATATTGTTTAACACTGATTGGAGAGGTAGAGGCTTTTAATTCTACTACTATTGGAGGTTGTTATATGGCTAGACCTAACCCAGCAGTTTCTGCCCAGGCATTAGGATAATCTTTTATCCATTTCTGGGGTAGTTTGCCTGTTTGATCAGTCCTAGGAGGCGCGAAGTGTTGATGTTCATCTTCTACGAATGTTGTCAAAGCCGTGACTATGGGAGTTTTTACTGAAGGCTTTAGAAACTCCACTTGGGGACAATCAGGGTTAAAGGTTATTCTAGCCCAGAGTTAGGTAAGCAGATCCCTGCCCATCAATGGGGCTGGGCATTCTTGGATTACTTGGAAAGCGTGGTGGACTTTTCCATTTTTTAGGTCCATAGTCCTCTTAGTTGTCCAAGCCCAATATCTACTGCCATTAGTACCTTTAACAAGGGACCATTTATTTGATAGGGGGCCCAGTGGGTTCTTAAAGGTTGATTATACTTCTCCTGTATCCACTTCAAAGTTCACTGGGGTCCCCTCCACTTAAAATGTTACCCTGAGCTTGGAGAGGGTATCCGAGCCCCGACTTTCCTATTCCTCTTCTAGAGTCAGCCCGGCGGGCTGGCATCTCTGCTTCTTTTTGGGGCACTCTTTGGCCTAGTGTCCTTTTTTATTTACAGTAGGCACACTGATCTGAGGCCAGGGGCAGCCATTGGCGGGGGCACAGGTATCCCTTTCTGTCTCCCTGCTTTTTAACTTCTGGCATATTTGGTGCTCTGACCAGAACCTTAGTCAATGCTTTAGTCTGCCTTTTGCTCCTTTCATCCTCCTTTTGTTCCCTTTCCGTCTCTCTCCTCTGTTCTCTTTCCTCCTCAGTTTCTCTCTTATAATATACTTTCCAAGCTTCTCTTACTAAATCTCTCAAGGTCTTATCTTGTAATACATCTAGACCTTGTAACTTTCTCTTAATATCTAGGGCAGCCTGCTCAATAAAGGCCATTGCAACAGATGCTTGTTCATCCTCTGCCTGAGGATCAAAAGGAGTATATTTCCTATATGCTTCCATAATTCTCTCCAGAAACATAGAGGCAGACTCATTAGGCCCTTGGATAATCTCTCTTACCTTGGCCAAATTAGTCGGCCCTCTGGCAGCCACTCGGAGACCCGCTATTAGAGTCCGGCGATAAGTGGACAGATGCTACCTACCTTCAAAGGTGTTTGGGTGCCAGTTGGATCGGTTCATTGGCCCGTAGGGACGGAGAGGAAGCATCATAGGGGCTTCCAAGTTTTCTCTTATCCGTCGCCGGCGGGTTCCTTTAGGTGGCCCAGCTTCCTCCAGGGGAGGAGGGGTTGCTGCTGCTGCAGAGAAGTCCCCTGGAGGGCTTGGGTCTGGCCCAATTGCCTCTAGCGGTGGAGAGGCTGAGTCAGCAGCGAGAATATCATCTGGAACGTGTTGGGGGTTGGAGAGCGAGGGTAGAGGATAAGGAGGGGGAAGAGTGTCCAGTCTTGTGACTCAGGGAGAATGGAAGGAAGAGGGGGAGGAGTGGAAGGTTTGAATGATAGGATGCTGGGGGAAGGGGTATATGGCTGTTGATCTGGGTGACCACGTGGCCCAGGCTGAAAGACAATATTGCTGACTTTTCGGATTAGAGGGAAGTAGAAGGATCCTTCTGGGGGCCACCCGACTCCGAGAATGGGCCATTCAGAAGCACAGAGAGTCTGCCAGGTACGGCATTTTACTGAAAAAGAAAGATTCTGGGCCCTTGAGCGGACATCAGTCCAATGATCAAGGTTCAGGGACAGAGAAGTGGAAGTGCTTTTTCCCATAATGAGAGTTACTCAAACAGGGACAGTGAAGACACAAACGCAACACAGACAAAGACAAACAGTAAACGTTTAACATGAGTCCAAGACAAAGATTAGAACTGAGTACCTGGCAAAACCTGATGGTTTAGACAATAAAGACAGCCCGTAAACTCAACATGAGTTCAGAACAATGACCAAAACTGAGTAGCCGGCAAAACCTGATGGGCTGGCAAACCGAATCCTGAAGCAAAATATAACCAAGTTGAGGAAATTAGTATTCCTTGATTTCTCTAGTCCTCTGGAGTGTCCCCCAGGAATGTGGCCTGTAGCTCTGTGACACATCTGTCAGCCACCATCAGAGAGAGCTAATGCTCTTCACTGACAGCCACTTTGCCAATCCATAACCTGAAACCCAAAACCAGAAAGAGGTGCCTTACTTACCCCAAAAGGAGCCCATTGGGGTCTTTTGTCCGCCGCTGCCGGATATCTCACCTGGGGCCTCCAGATGAATAGGTGGGGCGAACGTCAGAGGAGAAGACCACCAAGAGGCTTTCTCATGCAACAGCAAAGGGTTTATTGGGGGTCCAGCATGCTGGGGCTCAGAGCTCACTTTAGAGGATCAAAGAACAAAGAGCCTTGAGAACAACTTGAGCAGAGTTTATATACATTCTTTAGAGAGGACAGGGACTTTACATACATCATAGCCTCCTTTAGCAATTCATCATATACCATGGGAAAATCAAATAACAACTCTAAAGCATGATTAGCACATTCATTTGCGGGAACAATTCGGGCAGGTGGTGATTGGTCAGCCCTAAGACGGGGTATACATTTAAACTGATTGGTTGAATCCCTGAGATGTATACTTGCTGAGCTGCAGGTATTCTGGGCAAGGGTTGTTAAGTAACTAGGTAGTCAGGGAAGATTTCAACACACATCTAATGGGCAGATCCGGGAATTGTCTAAACTGCCACAGGAAAGTGCAGCTTGGAAAGTTTACAAACCTGGTTCTTTACATTTCAATTTCAATTTCAATTTCTTTTATTCTTTCAGAACCTTACAGAGAAAGGCGAGAGACTTAATCCACAATGACTGCTCTTTTGGCCATTTTGGTTTTGGATGCACACATGGGATCTTTCTTTTGATCCATCTGGTGCTGATAATCTAAGTCACAGACTCACAAAGGGCCAATAGGCTAATTAAGACACAACCATTTTCAAAGCAATTACTACTCTGAGGTCAGTTACAGAACTCAGTCTCTGAGGAGAATCACACCAGTATTCAAGGCTAGGTGCACCCAGTCATCTTTTCCAACCACCACATAAATTACCACAATTAAAACCAAAACAATCCCACATGGCCCTCATCTTCTTCCATATAGTCACTCATCATAACCTCTGGCTGGAGGATTCCTTGAATGGCGCAGCTCAAGAGAGTGTCCAAAATAAGCTCCCTTGCCCCTCATTTGCCTAACCTCAGGGTGGCCTGGACACCCTTCCTGTGAACTAGGATTGATCACATAGGTCTGCCGTTAATACTGCTCTACTTCTCCAATTAGAGGCCTACTGACTGTCAGATATAAATTCCTTATGTGATTTGGATTCATGATTAAACCCAAGCACCTCTGCAGAGCTTGGAAGAACTCATTTGACCCAAAAAATCCCTATACTCCCTTGAAGGAGGTCAGGAACCTAACAGAGGAAGGCAAGAGACATCATCCACAATGACTGATGTTTTTGCCATTTTGGTTTTGGATGCACACATTGGATGTTTCTTTAGATCCATCAGGCACTGAAAATCTAAGCCACAGCCTCACACAGGGCTAAGAGGCTGATTCAAACACATGGCTTTCCAAAGCAATTAAGCAAAGAGCCACAGGTGATGCCAATTTATTTCCATTTGAAAACTGTTTCCTTCAGGCTTCACAAAGGGTGGCCTGAGGCAAAGACCTTCCTGACATTCAGGGCAAAAGAACAATAGGTTAGCAAAAGGCCCAAAGCAGGGATTCTCCACTGAGGCTTTTCTGGTCACACTGATATCTGAGTTTTCTGAGATGCTCCCATTCCCTTCAGCTATCCAGAACATAGCCATGTCACAGAGTTTGGAGGTGGTACATATCTTGGACACAAAACCATGAGCCTATTCTGGAGAGTGGCCAAAATTCAGGAAGAAAAAAGGAACTTAGTAAGATAGTAGGTGTTTCCCATCGATAAGGCAACCTGCAGTCCATTACTAAAATGGACAGGATGAATGCTGGGAAGCTTTCTACTGACAGGACACATCCATTGATGCATTCTCTTTTCTAATGTCTACAACCATGGACACAGTGGGAGACACAGACACAGAAACACTTGCCTTGTCAAAGTTCTTTCTAGAAATAGTCCACTCCAAACCAAACAAACCGCCTTTCCTACCTATTCTCAGAACATGAGACAAAACCACAAACTCACACACACACTCAAAAAGGCACCTCCTTCCCCCAAGTAAGTCTGTGACTATCCAGAGTGTCCTTTGACTGGTGGGCCATTTTATGTTCCCCCGAAATGGCCTGTCTTGTCTTAGATCTGGTCTCCTTGTCAAACACTGTGAAGTTGTCAGGTGCCTGTTCTGACCACTACATGCTTTCTCAGGGAAGGCCCGTCTTCAGAACTCTCCTCGCATTTGGCCATCCTCACATCAGTAGGTACCAAAAAAGACAGACTCTGTCCTTGGTAAATCCAAACATGTGATCCCACTGGGACTGAGACTGGGACTGGCTCTGTGTGCCTGGCTTCCTGGATCCCAAATTCAGAGAGTTCCATCACCAAGGAAGTAAGGTAGGTCACTTATTTCAAGAATTTAATGAGTTCACTGCCTTGGCAACCACTTTGTTCTAACAGTTGCTTCCAAGGGTCCCATGAGATGTAGGCTACCCTACTTCCTCTGACACTTTCACTAGTTAGAATGGTATATCAACCATATGGAACCAGGAACAGCTCTCCACATAGTCCTGGTGTGGTCCATATTCTCTCCGTTAAGAATAGAGAGGCTGATTCAGACAAAACCGTTCATCCTGACAAGGTTGTTTGCCATGGAAGATGACTTTTGCTCTCTCAGGTCCTACATAGCTGCCTAATACTTCTCCAGGGATCATTTCTGCTTGGACCATTGAGTTTCTAAGCAGGTGAAAGATCCCCTACATTCCTGTATTGTAAGACAAACTCTGTCCCTGCTCTTCTGTAAAGGTAGATTGAGGGAACAGTGTATGGTTAGGGTTAATAACAGGTTCGATTTTGGTGAGGAGTCATTCTGTTGGATGAATAATGGTATTGGGAACCTGCGATATTTACAAGAATATATAGGTAAAATATAAGTATGGAAACAGAAATCTAGGTATGATTTGAAGCCCAGAAGGACATTGGGACCTTCATTGGGATACTTAGCTTTGAATTATGTTCTGCACAGATGTCTCAGATAAATCGATATAAAATGTTATAGGACCTTGTACCTTGGATGATTGAATGTCGAAGAGAACATCGAGGCTAAAAGGGATAGTTGGTAGTATTAGGAAGAAAGTTGGTAAGTTTAAAAAGAAGAGTGAGTATAGGATTTGGACCAAAAATTCTTTAGCAATAGGGTTTCGGGTAGAGAGTGAATATGAATGTCAGAACGTGTGAAGAATCAGTCACAATGATGAACTGGGGAAAATATATAGGAAAGCAGATATCCATAGAGACATTTGGAAATCATGCAAAGTGTAAAGTGAGTGATAGGATTAGACATTTTCAATATGATTAAGTTTGAATATATAATATTAGGAAAAAACAAATATGTATTCCCCAACAAGATTGACAAGTGGGAGGATTAGGCAACCTGGACATGGATGTTTTTAGTAATCCATGTTCATTTTCCATTTAGACTTTGGTACAATCATAAGTGTGACCTTTACATTTTTTGTTCAGAATTTTACTGTGATAAAATGTATATGTGGATCAGGTGACATGAGTATTTCTTCCACCATTTCTTGGAGCCAATTTTGAATAAATATAAATTAGTATTGTGGGTAAAAACAGAGGTACCCTGTGTCTATGAATATAGAGATAATGCATGAATAGACCATAGTGTGAATAAATAATATTACTTGTTCCAACTTTAAATAATGGATTAAATTGATATCTAAAAATATTCAGGAAATCTTATATTGATATACATACATTCATTTCAACCAGTTATACATCTAATGGTAATTTTAGGGTTGTGGTTTATCCTGAAGTGTGTGTGAGTTTTGCTTCAAACTGATTATGGAAATCAAATATAATATTTTTGGAAAGAAGTCTCATGAAAAGACCAGTCAAGAAACATGGAGGAATACTTGTTTTCTGAAGCAGGAAGTGATTGACATTGAAACAAATGTCTAAAAATTTGTGAACTTGTGGATAAAATATATATTCTATGATGTGCATAAACTGCAGAAATAGTAATGTACCAGTGTTGAATAAAAATGAACGTCAAATTATATATCATGTCCCATAGGAGTCTACTTGCATTGATATTAACCTGGGTCAGTTACTCTAGAAAGATTAGGATTTGTATGCAGCTTTCACTGAAGTTAGTTTTCAGTACTAGGGAACAAATATATATTTCACGTTGATGAATAATTCTGAGAATAATCTTGTGAAAAATCAATTATAAATCTAAATAATGAACATGAATAAATTTAGGGAGTGTATATAACACACATATATTTCATATTTTGAAAAATCTGGAGAGTATATATATATATATATATATATATATATATATATATATATATATTATATATATACACAAAACATACACACAGACTATAAAAAGTAGCAATACATATGCTAATCGAAATTCATCATTAAATATATATAATTCACATATGCAAAAATAATTATTTTACTGAACATGGATTTTTGTATAATGATTTTCAATTAGGAAGCTCACCCATAGGCTGAATTTTCAGTTTCAACAGCGTTTAGGAGGAGGGATCTCTTCTCACAATTTGTATCTTCCAAGTCAGACAACACACAAAAATTAACGTGTGATACCAGGTAGGATTCTATATGTGAATATAAATACACATGTGCTGAATAGTCTATAGAGAAAGGGAGACAGGAATTCACATATTTGTTAATTTTAAAAACACATGGAGAATTATTTTAACCAAAAATTGACTAGATTTATAACACCTACCCTTTATCATGTAAAAGGCAAGTCCAAATATACACCATGCCTCCACTGAACTGCATGTATTTCTATTTTGTTTTGGTTATTTTTCCTCCATCATATTTGGATTAGTAGTCAGAGTCTAGTAGGGCATGGGTTAGTGTCATGGTTTCAGTATTTTAATTGGAAAATAATAAAATGAATCCAATGTGTATGCAAATATGTGCCACACAAAAATATTCCCACTCTCATCCAGAACAATTAATTGACATTACCTTCACCCCAAATAAGACACAATTAGACGAGAAGAGTTAGAAAATCTTTGAATACATATATGGAATGTAACATAATCAGGAGTTCACAACCTTAGAGGTGGAAGAGGAGTTTCCAAAAGTTAGGGTCAGGGTAAACACTCCACAAACATGGAGCTCTGCTGGCCTAAAAACTTCTTGAGAAACTGTCTCTGAGTTCGGGCACTTGAAATATATATTGTTGTCAGAAGCTTTACCTTCATTTGTAGTGAGACCATCAAAGATGGGTCTGCATCTATGTGACCTGGAGAACATGGTTTCTTTTTTTTTTTAATGAACATAAGAGAGCAGTGCTGAATTCTCTCTTTGTAGGTAAACTGTGGCCACTCGCGGCTAAGTGTCTCCCCATGTGGACTGTGAAGCCATTTGGTCATCCTCCACTTTTTGTGGTGTTTCTTGCTGCTGCACTGGGAGTATGGTATTTACTTCACGAAATACAATGAGTTCAACTGGGACAAAATGCTAGAGGGAGTTCTGTCACGTGTGGTGGGTCAGGTTCTCCAGGAGAATGCACCAACAAGTCTTTTATCCAACATAGCTTGTCCCCTTGACCATAGCAACCTGTTTCTTAAAATTGACGTTAAACCTCCCCATATAACGAGATGCCTTTACATATAAGGGTCTGCTGGCTACACTATTTCAGTCACAAGCCATTTGGAAGCCAATGGAAGATCCACATGACCCCACCACACATGTTTTATCACACATCTGCACACCACTGCTCTAGGCCCACTACTCAACAGGCTCCAACTTACTGGCATCCCTCTTCTACACCATTTTCATAAAACCAAGTCAATTAAGCCACTGTCTGGTACACTCATGATCAGAAACAGGACATCCAAAGATTCTCCAGTGCCACCTGGTCATAGGAATTTCAAATATATCATGGTATTTATCTGGGATTAGGAAGATAGACGGTACGATTAAAAAGAAGGGTGAGTAAAGGATTTGGACATTAAGTTCTGCTTCTCCAATTTGAGGCGTATTGTCATGCGTGGGCGACTCTCATGCATGGCCTCCAAAAATCCCAACACAATTCATGGCAATACATCTCTAAGGTCATTTAAAAAACTCCATTTCTAAGGGGAATCACACCCGAGTTCAAGCCCAGGTGGACCCATTCATCTCTTCCAACCGCCACACAAGTGACCACAATTAAAAAAAAAACACTCCCACATGGCCCTCATTTTCTTCCATGTAGACACTCATCATAACCTCTTGCTAGAGGTTTCCATGAGGGACACAGTCCAAGACAGTGTCCAAAATAAGCTCCCTTCCCCCTCATTTGCCTAAAGTCAGGGTGGCCTG
Organism: Callospermophilus lateralis; assembly: GCF_048772815.1. Classification (NCBI taxonomy): domain Eukaryota; kingdom Metazoa; phylum Chordata; class Mammalia; order Rodentia; family Sciuridae; genus Callospermophilus; species Callospermophilus lateralis. Next base: position 10,663,880 of record NC_135316.1, on the reverse strand, counting down.
GGCACCCTTCCTGTGAACCAGGAGTGATCAAATAGGCCTGCCATTAATGCTGCTCTGCTTCTCAAATTTGAGGCCTACTGACTGTGGGGTTTAGATACTTTATGTGAATTGGAGTCATGAGAAAACCCAAGAATCTCTGGGCTGCCCTCTGCAGGGCTTTGAAGAACCCATTTGAGTGAGTCTAGGAGTTGGACCAAAAGTTCTTTAGCAATACGGTTTTGGTGAGAGAGTAAATGTAAATGTCAGCACATTTGAAGGGTCATTCCCAATGAAGAACTGGAGAAAAGGTATTTGAAAGCAGATATCAATGGAGACATTAGGAAATCAGGCAAAGTACAAAGTGAGTGGTAGGATAAGACATTATTAACAGGGTTGAGTTTGAATATATAATCTTAGGAAGAAACAGATATGTAGTCACCAATATGAATAATATTTGAGAGCATTAGGGAACCAGTGAAACCGCTGTTGACCAGTGACGAGTTCTTGCTTCCCCAATGTTGAAGAATAACACCAAAGAAGCACGCCGAGGCAAGGTCAGAATAGAAATCAGAAGTTTATTAAAGGACAGCAAAAAAGACTTCTCCCGGAGGAAGAAGGGGACCCAAGAGGTGGAATCCGTGGAAGGGCTGTTCTTTCCCCTTTTTATAGTTCTTTCAGTGATGGAATGTAGGTTGGAGGCCTACAGGTGGGCTTAATTATCACCTTTTGGGATGGGCTATCTCCAAGTCTGTAGGGGCTGTTTTCCCGGGCTCCATTAACATTTCTTTGAGGTGGACTTTGGCCTAGGGCCTTTACAGGACTTCATTAACATTCCATGAGTTGTCCTGCGTTTTCCCTGAGTCATTCCCAGCATGGCCTCCATTTTAGATTTCACTCGATATTAGACCGGATTTACCTAACTACACTGACTACCTAACTTTAAATCTGGCTTCATTCCCCCCTCTAATTTGGGAACTCCTTACTGCTGTAAGGATGGGGGGCGAAGAAAATCTCTCTGGCTTCTTCAGGCTGAAAAGGGACGGTGTGGGGCAAGCAGTTTGGAGTCCCCCTTTAAAAATCGAGTCAATGTTGTGATAGATGATAGAAGTCTGATTGAGAAGTAATAGACTGGAGGGCCATTTTAGTGATGGGTGGTCTATAAGAGAAACAAGAATTCATTAGTACTGGAACCAGATTGATGCAGCAATAAATCCCATAGCACAGGAATATGCCAATGAGTATGATGGCAAAGACAAAGACTAACAATGTTATCCACCAGGAAGTACCAAGAACCAGGAGCTAAGATATTGTTTCCATGACAAAGTTGCTGAGGACATGGCTTCTATCTGAGCATGTAAATCTTTAAGGATATTTGTCACATTGCCAGAATTGTCAGGGATGTAAACACAACATTTAACTTTTAGGGTTACAGATGTCCTTTTCCTTAAGATACAGTTTAATAACTTAATGTCATCTGACTTGCAAAATCCTTTTACTAGTATGACCTCTGTGTCTAATAGAGAAATATTTAATTCTGTTACTTAGGGCTGGATAACTATACTAGCAAATAAAGGCCTTGAACTAAAAACTACTCTGGCAGTTCCTTTTGATGGTTATCAGGCATTCCTGTCTGAGAATCTCTTTTGAAGCCTCCAGTTTACTTATTTATGGAAGTTACATTTAACTATTATTTTATTTAAAAATGCCCAGGAATAGCTGTGTTTTGGCTTTGACTGTCTTTGCTAAGTGTTTAAGATGAAGCAAGTCAAACTGAGTTTTTTTTCCATCTATTGTTAACAGTCAGCTGAGTTTCCTTGGGAGTCCTCGGGAACTTACAGCAGCTTCTCAGATCTGCTAGTGCCATTTGCGCTAGGATGGGTCCAGGCCTTGCTTGACCATGTGGCTTCCCTCGGAAGCATCAGGGGTGTCTCCCTTTTCTGATGACCCTCCTCTTCACAGCAAATGCACTGATTGGCTTTCTGTACTCCACTGGTCTCATTAATCTCCCTGATCGGGAGGTTATGTGGCCTAGAGTTGCAAAGCTCTTTGGAAAAGTCCCCTATCCCCTGACTCAGACTGACTCAGAGGGCAAGAGCCAAATTTTTATTTTAAAACTTAATCTTAAACATCCAGCAAATAAGTTTTAACAGCCTTATATTAAGAGCACTGGGCTTTAATGTCTATCTCTCTATCCTGTAGGTGATAACTCTTTATCTTACATTAACCCAGGTTGTGAGTTCTTAAATCAGTACCTCTGCAAAACATTAACAGACAATCTTTAAGCCATTTTGAAAACTACAAGATAATTATCAAGAGTAAAAACATATTTAGTTCATATAATAGCTACCTTGAATTTTGGCGGAGTTATATATTATATCCCCTGTTTGAGATCCTAGTAATCTTGACAAAAAACAACTTTTGGACACAACTTTAAAAGTACTGAAATCTAGCCTACTTCTTTCATAGTCACTTTCACATGCAGTGAGATGAGACAGAGCCTTATCTCAAGTAAGGTGGGGCTCTTCATAGATCTTAAATACTATAGTTCTGAAACTGATCTTTGCTTTTTAAACATTATTTTACAAAGCCTACATAAATTGTTGTGAACTTGAGCAAACATAACATAATATCACAACTAAAACATGAATAAAAGAAAGGCTGAAAGCTTCTAACCTTTTGTAGAAAAGTAGCAAAGTACTTTTGTGTTTTACAATAAAACCTTTACACAGATTAAGCCCTCATTAACTTAAAAATTCACTTGTTGTATCTCAGTGTAAAAAGGTAACATAGAACTGTACATATCTTATTGATAACAAGCCCAGTTGTAGAACACAAATGATTTAATTATATCTCAAACATGTCTTTCTTTTAAGCCTAAAATTACCATACAACTTTAGAACACAGCTTGATATAATGCTCTTTCTAAAGCTTCTACCTAACAGACTTGTATACCTGGAAGATGTGAACACACTAATAGCACCAATTACATTGATGTTTTTATATTAACCAAGTTTAGCTTTTAAAGAGATAACAGCACAATTCTCTAAAACAATAGCACTTGTTTAACCAGCTGTTTAATTTCTTTAAGATTACTTGCTCAAAAACTTATATTTGTAAGCAACTTACACAGACCTTCTTCTTATCATTTACTTAAACTCTTTTAATTACTTAATCATATAGACTCTTATCCAGAAACACATTTTCCCTCTATGAAATCCATACCTAGAACCTTCTAGTTTCTTTTTTATCTGTTAACCTCCTGTTCACATTTTGAAACAATACTTGTAAATTTTGAATTTAATCAGATTATTTTATACACATCAACATTGTGTTAGGTTTTATTTTTGAACACCTAGAAAAACTTATAATGAGCTTAATTTTAAAGACATCTTTACTTTCATCTGTTTACCTAATTTAAATTGAGCCATTTGAATCACGTGAATCAAAGATATTTGGATCCATTTTTAAAATTTTTCAATCTGTCAATTGGCGTATCACTGCATGATATATGAACATACATACACACATACAGACATACTGACATACAACATGTAACACAATAGTAAAAGCCTTGTTGCTTTCTCAGGTGAAATCTCATTGCAATGTTTAAAAACTCCATAGTTGATCAAAAATAGAACTTATCAGAAAAACATTAACTTGTCTGTAGGATCAAAATCATGAGCTCAAAAAAAATACAGAATCTAAGAAAAAAGCAAAAGTCCTAGAAAAAATTGACCGGCCTGTAATTACTCTTTGGTTTAATCTAGTTTGAGTTCCCATAAAAAGACACTTTTACTATTTTTTCTTCTTGGGCCTCAGATCTGTCTCCTACTGAGTGCTCCAGGCTTCTTCTATTTGCATATCAGCTTAAGTCCTGGCTGAGGTCTGGGAAAACTGGAATTTTGAGCACAAACCTCATGCCTAAGGCATTTTAACCATAAGTCACAATTTCCAGGTTTGGATGTTGAAAATTATGATACAAGTTTAAGATACAATTTATAAAATTTCATACCTTTACATCTTTCTACACTAGAAAAACTTGCTCACACAAAACTGAAAATAGGATCATGCTTAATAATATAAAGCTACCATCAGAAGAGATCCCTTCAGGATCATTAAGCCACTTTCTTTGTTCTGAAGTTTCTAAAGTAGTATTAAGTTACATTAAATCACCTGAAAAAATTTTAAAAGAACTACATACTACATGTATATCCAAAATTAAGCTTTAAAAATTTCCAAGACTGTTGCTATTCAATGTTATTTCAATAAGCCAGACCAACGTCCCAATCCAACATTTTCTTTTCCTGAATCTTACACACTAAGGGGAACAGATACCAAATCATAATTTACTATCCTTGCCCAAATTAATGCACTGGTACACCTAGTGAAATCTTTTCAGGCTACCCAGTTCAAAATTGATGAAAAAAATAAAACTGAATGATTGGGAGTTACTTGCCAACTTGGAAGTAGAGTTCTTTTAATTTAATTTTCTATCCTAAGTATGTAAGTTCTCTGGCATGAATTATCTGAAATCACAAACTAAATAATTACCTAACCCTAACTTTTTACTGCAAGATTGTGCAATGCTTCAAACTCATTTAGATACCAGATGTTACAATGAAACATCTTTTAGACACACATTTAGCCTAGATTATCCCCAAGAAACAATCAGACAACTAGATAAGAAAATATCTCTCCAGGTTTTGAACTTCCATTTAATTATGACTCCTATCAGTGGCACCATAGATTTTCCCATGAGTGGACCAGATGTTTTCACATAGGGGCAACTATAGGTGTAAAATTAAGGGCCTCAGTGTGACTGACTTTACTGCATTCAGGTGGAGTAATCCTTGCAGTGCAGGGAAAGAATGAGGAATTTCCCCAGAGCGAAGGTGGCTCTGGCAGCTGCTGAGAAATCCTCAGTTTCCCCTTTACTTATAGGATTAGCACCTTTGGATAGACCCAATCCCAGGCAATCTGGCATATCTCCTAACTTTTCCAGTAGAGTCAGTTTTCATCTGCCTTAGGTCTTGAAGGGGGAAGAGGGTATGTACTTTGATCGGCTCAAATTTCTCTCTTGATTGCAGATATCATAGCTAAGTCTACTTTACACTGTTGGCATAATTTAGGATCTTCCCTTAGAGCAACGAAAATCTGAACATACAGCACCTCACACCATTTCCGTTTTGTAAATTTTATCAAACTGTCCCAATTTTTCAATACCCAGGCTAGTGGTGCACCTGGCGTATTGGAGAGAAGCTCCCGTCTGAGTGAGAAGAAAACAGGACTCAGGAGCCCACGCTGCTGCGCCAGAGAAAACTGTTCTCATTAGGGACGTCTCCCTAGGTTTGAGCTTCCTAAACGGTCCAGAAAACCCGTCTCTCACCTTGCTTTGCCAAGGGGTTTCTGGTCCCCTTTAGCAAAGTGCTAGGGTCTCAGTTTGCCCTGTGCCAGAGACCCTGGGAGGATTCAGACTTAAGGGCATTACTGTATCCTCCTGGCCACTAAAAACCCATTGTAAAGAGAAACATGCTCTCTTTTGTTGCCTTTGCTTTGTAGATTAGCAGATTACCTGAGGAGTTGATTCTAAAAATGCCTCTCTAGCAGTTTAAAGAGAACACAGCCCATTTTAAACATTGGGCGGTAAAACAGACTATTGAAAGTTACCTATGCACCTTAGGGAACCTAGGCAGATTTTACTAATTATCTCATGCCTTTCTCAGTCTCAACCCGAATTGCTAACATTTCTGACCTGTGAAGGAAGGGGAGCATTCAGGAGGGATTGGATGCGGGGTTTGGAGTGTTGCGTAGCCCATACGGAGGCAAATGTGATTGGGACTATCCCTCAGTGTCATTCATCTACCGATCACCCTAGATACCCCTGGGGGCTGTCGGGAGGAGGCTCAAGAGAAAGGAACCTTAAGAATTGTCTGAGAGTAGCCCAGACCGGAATTCCGCAGTTGTTCCAAACTCCTTCCCCACCTCCACGCATCCGAGGCAGATCAGGATTCGGGACACTGTGTACTCACGCCAATTGCTCTCCGGGCCCAGACAGAAAAGTTGGTAGCGGCTTTGGCAGAACCCAACATGTCTGCTCTGTATCGAACAGGTGATTAAGAGCTGCCTAGGCCGAGAAACCTCTCACCCGAGTCTTGAAGAGTGGCGGCTGCACTAGTTGCATTTAAGTAGCCGATGGGTGCCCACCTTACCCTCCAGAGAGAAAGAGAGAGAAAGATACACCTCAAACAGACATGGGGTGCGTGCACTTACCTTGGTGTAGAATCTCGGTATGGGACCTCCAATATGAAACCGCAGTTGACCGGTGATGAGTTCTTGCTTCCCCAATGTTGAAGAATAACACCAAAGAAGCACGCCGAGGCAAGGTCAGAATAGAAATCAGAAGTTTATTAAAGGACAGCAAAAAAGACTTCTCCTGGAGGAAGAAGGGGACCCAAGACGTGGAATCCGTGGAAGGGCTGTTCTTTCCCCTTTTTATAGTTCTTTCAGTGATGGAATGTAGGTTGGAGGCCTACAGGTGGGCTTAATTATCACCTTTTGGGATGGGCTATCTCCAAGTCTGTAGGGGCTGTTTTCCCGGGCTCCATTAACATTTCTTTGAGGTGGACTTTGGCCTAGGGCCTTTACAGGACTTCATTAACATTCCATGAGTTGTCCTGCGTTTTCCCTGAGTCATTCCCAGCATGGCCTCCATTTTAGATTTCACTCGATATTAGACCGGATTTACCTAACTACACTGACTACCTAACTTTAAATCTGGCTTCACAAGGACATGGATGTTGTTAGTAATACATGCTCACATTCAGTTTAGGCTTTGGTACAGTCATAAGTGTGACCCTTGCATTTTGTGTCAGGAATATTACTGTGATGAAATGTATATGTATATCAGGTGACTAGAGTATTTTTTCCACCATTTCTGAAAGCAATATTTTAAAGACTTATAAATTAGTATTGGGGATACAAATACGTAGACCCTGGGTCTATGAATATAGAGATGATGCCTTAATAGACCATACTGTGAATAAATAATATAACAGGTTCCACTTTTAATATTGGATTGAATTGATATCTGAAAATACATTAGAAATTTTATGTTGATATACAATCATTCATTCCAAACAGTTATACATCTAATGGTAATAATAGTGTTATGGTTTATCATGATGGGTGTGTGAGTTTGCCCCAAAAGTGATTATGGAAATCGAAAACAATGTGTTCGGAAAGAAGTCTCATGAAAAAACCAGTCAAGAAAGCTGGAGGAATACATGTGTTCTGAAGCAGGAAGTGATTGAAAGTGAAACAAATGCCTATAAATTTGCTAAATTGTGGAAGAAATATATATCGTATGATGTGCATAAAATGAAGAAAACTAATATACCAGTGTTGAATAAAAATGAACGTCAAAATAGACATCATGGAACATAGGAATCTACTTGCACTGATGTTAAACTGGGTAAGTTACTGTAGAAATATTAGTATTTGTATATACCATTCACTGAATTTAGTTTTCAGTACTAGGAAACAGATATGTAGTTCAGGTGGATGAATATTTCTGAGAATAATCTTGTGAAAAGTTGATTAGAAATCCAAATACATGAACAATAATGAATTTAGGAGTGTATAATAAGACACATATATTTAACATTTTGAAAAATCTGGAGAATATATATATATATATATATATATATATATATATATATATATATATATATATATATACACACACAAAACTCACACAGAGAAATTAAAAAGTAGCAATATATATGCCAATCAAAATTCATCGTGAAATTTATATCGTCCACATATCCAAAAATATTTATTTTACTGAGCATGGATTCATATATAATGTTGTTCAACTAGGAAGCTCCCCCATAGGTTGAAGTTAGCCAACTCACAATTATGTACGTGTGATACCAGGTAGGATTCAATATGTGCATATACAAATACATGTGCTGAATAGGCTACAGAGAAAGGGAGACAGGAATTCACATATTTGTTAACTTTAAAAACACATGGAGAACTACTTCAATTAAAAATTGACTAGATTTATAACTCCAAACCTATATATTGCAAAAGGCAAGCCCAACTATACACCACCCCTCCTCTGAACTGCTTGTATTACTATTCTGTTTGAGTTATTTTTCTCCATCACATTAGGATTAGTAGTCAGAGTCTAGTAGGCTATGGGTTAGTGTCAAGGAATCAGTATTTTGAATGGAAAATTGAAAAATGAACACAATGTGTATGCAAATATGTGCTACACAAAAATCTTCCCAATCTCTTCCAGAAAAATTTATTGTAATTAACTCCGCCCCAAGTAATACACAATTAGAGGAGAAGAGTTAGAAAATCTGTGAATACATATATGGAATGGAATATGCTCAGGAGTTCACAACCTTGGAGGTGTTAGTGGAGTTTCCCAAAGTAAGGGACACGGTAAACATTCCACAAACGTGGAGCTCTGGTGTCCTAAAGACTTCTTGGGAAACTGCCTATGTGGTTGGGCACTTGAAATATATATTGTTGTCAGGAGCTTTTGCTTTCTTTCTAGTGAGACCATCAAAGCTGGGTCTGCATCTATGTGACCTGGAGGACATGCATTCTTATTTTCCAATGTACATGAGGCAGCAGTGCTGAATTCTCTCTTTGTAGGTAAACTGTGGCCATTGTGTGTTAAGTGTCTCCCTGTGGGGACCGTGAAGCCATTTGGTCATCCTCCAATTTTCATGGTGTTTCTTGGCTGCTGTACTGGGACTTTGGTATTTGCTTCACGATATACAAGGAGTTCGAATGGGACACAGTGCTGGAGGGAGTTCTGTCTTGTGCGGTGGGTCAGGGTTCTCAGGAGAATGCACCAAGCATGCTTCTATGCCTCATAGCTTGCCCCCTTGTCCATAGCAACCTGGTTCTGAACATTGCCCTGAAACCTCTCCATATAACAATATGCCTTTTCATAGAACATTCGGCTGGCTGCACCATGTCAATAACAAGCCATTTGGAAGCTAATGGCAGATTGACATGGCACCACACAGATGTTTTATCATACACCTTCCCACCTCTGCTCTAGGCCCACCACTCAGTAGGCTCCAAATTACTGGTATCTCTGTTCTACACCATTTTTATGAATCCCAGTCAATCAAGGCACTGCCTGATACAATCATGAATGACGTAGGACATCCAAAGGTTCCCAGTGCGACCAGGTCATGGGAAATTCAAAAATTTATGGTATTTATCTAGGCATTTTTCAAGGATGAAGTTGGAGGCACTGTGGGTTTTAATTCATTCGGGAACCATTAAATGGTGAGGATGCTCATTTCAATGAACGCTACGGAGAACTCTCACAGGCAAGGCTTTCCAAAGAGTGGCCAAAAGGTCACATGAAGCCAGGCTCATTGAGGTCTATGATGTGAGGTCCATGTTTGTTTTTATTCTCAACTATGGCTGACATGCCTTTAAGAATAAAATCATGTGATATCCTGGCTGAGATTCCCAGTGCTCTGTGGAAAGGCACCCTGGGCCTATATCTCAGTTTCCATGGGCGACTCTCATGCGTGTCCTCCTAAAATCCCAACACAAGTCATGGCAATACTTCTCTGAGGTCAGTTTCAGAACTCAGTCTCTAAGGGGAATCACACCAGTGTTCAAGCCCAGGTGGACCCAGTCACCTCTTCCAACTGCCACCAAATGAAAACAATTGAAACCAAAAAAATCCCACATGGCCCTCATTTTTTTCCATATAGACAATGAACATAACTTCTTGCTAGAGGTTTCCATGAGGAGCACAGTACAAGACAGTATCCAAAATAAGCTCCCTTGCCCCTCGTTTGCCTAAAGTTTGAGTGGCCTGGACACCCTTCCTGTGAAACAGGAGTGATCCAATAGGCCTGCATTTAATACTGCTCCACTTCTCCAATTTGAGGCCTACTGACTGTGGAATTTAGATTATTTATGTGTATTGGTGTCATGATAAAACCCAAGCACCAATGGGCTAGCCTCTGCAGGGCTTTAAATAACTCATTAGACCCAAAGGATCCTTATTCTCACTTGATGGAGGTCAGGAACCTTACAGAGGAAAACAAGAGAATTCACCCACAATGACTGCTCTTTTGGCCATTTTGGTGTTGGATTCATACATGGGATCTTTCTTTACATCCATCAGGTGCTGACAATCTAAGCCACAGCCTCACACAGGGCCAAGAGCCTGATTCAGACACATCCCTTTCCAAAGCAATTAAGCAAAGAGACACAGGTGATGCCCATTCATTTCCATTTGAAAACGGTTTTCTTCAGGCTTCACAAACGGGTTGGCCTGAGGCAAAGTCCTTCCTGACTCCGGGGAAAAGAACAATTGTTAAGCAAAAGGCCCAACCAAGGTTTCTCCACTGAGATGTTAGTAGTCACACTGATATCTGAGTTTTCTGAGATGCTCGCCATTCCCTTCAGCTATCCAGTATATGGCCATGTGACAGAGCTTGGTGGTGGTACATATCTTGGACACAAAACCATGAGCCTATTCTGGAGAGTGGCCAGAATTCAGGAAGAAAACTGGAACTTAGGAATATAGCAGGTGTTACCCATTGATTATGCAAGCCCTGGTCCATTCATTAATTGTGCAGGATGAATGCTGGGAAGCTTTCTAATAGACAGGACACATCCATTGATGCATTCTTTTTTCTAATGTCTACAACCACGGACACAGTGAAATACACAGACATAGAAACACACGCCCTGTGAAACGACTTAGTAGAAACATTTCACTCCAAACCACAAAACCGTCTTTCCTACCTATTCTCAGAACATGAGACAAAACCACAAACCCACACCAACACCCAAAAAGGCACCTGCTTCCCTCAAGTAGGTCTGTGACTATCCGGAGTGTCTTCTGACTTCTGGACCATACTATGTTCTCCCAAAATGGCCTGTCCTTTTTCAGATCTTGTCTCCTTGGCCAACTCTGTGAAGTTGTCAGGAGCTAGCGGTGAGCCACTACCTGCTTTCTCAGGAATGGTCCCTCTTCAGAGATTTTCTGGTATTTGGCCATTCTCACATCAGTAGGTACCAAGAAAGACTGACTCTGTCCTTGGTAAATCAAAACAAGTGAGCCCACAGGGACTGGGACTGAGACTGGCTTGGATGCCTGGCTTCCTGGATTCCATGTTCAGAGAGTTCCATCACCAAGGAAGTGAGGTGAGGTCACTTCCTTGAGGAACTGAATAAGTTCACTGGCTTGGCAACCACTTTGTCCTAACAGTTGCTTCCAAGGGTCACATGAGATGGTGGCTGCTCCAACTTCCTGTGACACTTTCACAAGTTAGATTGGTATATCAACCACAGGAACCCGGGAACAGCTCTCCACAGAGGCCTGGTTTGGTCCATCTTCTCTACATTAGGACGAGAGAGGCTGATTTGGACACAACCCCTCATCCTGGCCAGGTTGTTTGTCATGTAAGATGACTTTTACTCTCCCAGGTCCTTCATAGCTGCCTACGTCTTCTCCAGAGATCATTTCTCCATGGACCTTTGAGGTTCTCAGCAGGTGGAAGATCCACTACATTCCTCTATTGTAAGACTATCTCTGTCCCTCCTCTCTGTAATGTTAGATTGAGGGAAAAGTGTACGGTTAGGGTTAATAACATTTTCAATTTGGGTTAGGAATCATTCTGCTGGATGAATAATGGTATTGGGAACCTGTGATATGTATGAGAATATATAGGTGAAATATATGTATGAACACAGAAATCTAGGTAAGATTTGAAGCCCAGAAGAGAATTGGGCCCTTGATTGGGATACTTAGCTTTGAATTAGGTTCTGCACAGATGTGTCAGATTAATCAATATTAAATGGCATAGGACCTTGTTCCTTGGATGATTGAATGTAGAAGAGAACATCCAGTCAAAAAGGGATAGTCCGTAGTGAAAGGTTAATAAAATAGGTACTTGTCACTTACTGTTTTTCTGTATGCTTAACAAAACACTTTTGAAATCTTGAGAAGTCTTTGCTAATCTTGTTCTCAGAATGTGCTCTCCCCAACTGCCAAACTGCAGAATGTACTCCCTCACCCGTGTGCACGCAAACTGCCCACTCACCCGGACCCATCAATAAACTTTCCTCTCTGCCCTCTCTGAGAAAATTATATAAACTCTGCTTAAGGTGTTCTCAGGGCTCTCATCTCTTTTCAATTGAGCTCTGAGCCCCAGCATGCTGGACCCCCAATAAACCCTTTGCTGTTGCATGTGACAATCTCTTTGTGGTCTCTTCCTCCGAGGCTCGCCCGACCTTTTTATATGGAGGTTCCACTGAAATCCAGCAGCGGCGGATGTGAGACCCCATGTGTCATGGCTTTCACTGTTTGTGTATCTTTCATTATGGGACAGAGCACTTCAATGCCTCTGTCCCTGACCATTGATCACTGGCCCAAAGTCCACTAAAGGGCTCAGAATCTTTTTTATTTAGTAAAACACTGGACCTGGAAGACGCTCTGTGCCTCAGAATGGCCCACCTTTGGAGTTGGATGGCCTCTAGAAGGATCTTTCTACTTCCCACTAATATAAAAAGTCAGAGATATTGTCTTTTAGCTAGGGCCACATAGCCATCTGGATCAACAGCCATATATCTGAACTTTGCAGGACCTCTGCAAATCTCCTCCTCCATGGGTGAAGCCTTTCCTTACCGGTGCCCCTGCTCCTACTCCTTCCCTCATGATCTCTCAAACCCTCTGCTCTTCTTCCTTCTGCACCCTCTGTTCTCCCTGGGTCACACGATTTGACTCTACTGGATTCTCCTCCCCCTCCTTATCCCCTGCCCTCTTTCCCCAACCCCCAACACCCTCTAAGTGATTCCCCTGCTGTTGACTCAGCCTCTCTGCAATTGGAGGAGCACAGCGCCCTCCAGATAGCTCCCCAGTGGCACACACAGCCCTTCCTTCCCTTGAAGAAGCTGGTCCGGTTATAGGAACTCGCCAGCAGCGAATGGTTGAAAACCCTGGAACTCCCATGAAGCTCCCCCTCCATCCCTATGGGCCAATGATTGACCATGGCCATGGGGGAAAAAATGCAAGCCTACCAGTTTTGGCCATTCTCCTCTTCAGACGTACATAATTGGAAATATAACAATCCCCCTTTTTCTGAGGACCCCACCTGGCACACAGGTCTGGTTGAGTCATTGATGTTTTCACACTAGCCTACTTGGGATGACTGCCAACAACTCATAGGGACTGTCTTCATGACAGGGGATCAAAATAGAATACTCCTGGAAGCTGGAAAAAAATATACCCTGACCAGATGCGTGACTGACACAACTTCCCAAGATAATCAAAGCCAGCTTTCCTTTGAACCAACCCAACTGTGGTCCCAAAATCTTTGAAGGTAGGGAGCATCTGTTCACTTATCGCCGTGCTCTAATAGTGGGCTTTCGTGCGGCCGCTAGGCGACCAACTAATTAGGCCAAGGTAAGAGAGATTATTCAAGGGCCTGAAGAACCTCTCTCTATGTTTCTAGAGAAAATTATAGAGGCATATAGAAGATATACTCCTTTCAATCCTCAGGCAGAGGATCAAAAGGCATCTGTCACAATGGCTTTTATTGGGCAAGCTGCCCCGGATATTAAAAGAAAGTTAAAATGCTTAGATGGATTACAAGATATGACTTTGAGAGATTTAGTCAGAGAAGCCGAGAAGGTATACTTTAAGAGAGAAACTGAGGAAGAGAAGGGAGCAAAGGGAGGATAAAAGAAACAAAAGACAGAATAAGGCGCTGACTAAGGTCCTGGTCACAACAACAAATAGGCCAGAAATTAAGAAACAGGGAGACAGGAAGGGATACCTGGGCCCACGCCAGAGGCCACTGCTTGCCTCAGATCACTGTGCCTACTGTAAAGAAAAAGGACACTGGGTCAAAGAGTGCCCTAGAAAGAAAGAGACAGCCACTCCAGCCAGCCATTCTGACTCTTGAGGATGACTCCGAAAGTCGGGGCTCACATCCCCTCCCCGAGCTCAGGGTAACTTTTGAAGTGTAGGGGACCCCAGTAAACTTTGAAGTGGATACAGGGGCAATATACTCAGCCCTTAAGGCCCCATTGGGCCATCTATCAAATAAAAGGTCTCTAGTTCAAGGGGCAAATGGCAGTAAGTATCGGGCTTGGACAACTAAGAGGACCATGGACCTGGGAAAAGGAAAATCCATCAATCCTTCCTAGTAATCGCAGAATGCCTGGCCCCATTGATGGGCAGAGATCTGCTCACCAAGCTCTGGGCCAAAATAACTTTTAACCCTGAAGGCAACCAAGTGGGATTTCTAAATCCTTCAGTAAAAACTCCTATAGTCATGGCTCTAACTATGTCAGTAGAAAATGTACATCAACTCACTCAACTTGGTTCAAAGAAACTGCAGGCATTCCTAAAGGATCAAGAACAGAGTTTTCCACTAACCAAATCACAGCAAAAGGACTGAATGGGTAACAAAAGCCTGTCGGGTCCATCAATTGGTTAATACTTACCCTTCCAAGCTTCCTGGAGGAAAGCACCTAGGAGGAAAAATACCAGGACAATTCTGGGAAGTGAACTTTACTGAAATTAAGCATGCAAGGTATGGACTTAAATATCTCCTAGTCTTTGTAGATACATTTTCAGGATGGATTGAAGCCTTTCCCACCAAAAAAAAAAAAAAAGAAAGAAACAGCACAAATGGTGGTCAAGAAGATCCTGGAAGATTTTTTTCCAAGATACGACCTGCCTAAGGTAACAGGGTCTGATAATGGACCTGCATTCGTGACCCAGGTACCGTAGGGGTTAGCCAGTACCCTGGGGATTACATTGTGCTTATAGACCACAGAGTTCAGGACAGGTAGAAAGAATGAATAGAACCATTAAAGAGACCTTAATGAAATTAAGCTTAGAGACTGGCATAAAAGATTGGACAATGCTTCTGCCTTATGCAATGTTTCATGCAAGAAATTCTTCCTCTGTTTCTTTGTGTAACCTCACCCACTATGAAATTCCCTATGGGGCCCCTATTCCAGTAAGGGACCTAACCCCAACTCTAAGACCTAACAATCCCTTCCACACCCCCTTGCTTGACAGAGTTAAAGCTCTTGAAAGAACTCAGCGATACCTGTGAAAACAGCTGGCCACTGCCTACCAACCTGGAGATGAGGGGACTCCACATCAATATCAAGTAAGAGACTTTGTCTATGTAAGACAACATCAGTTGTCATCCCTGGAACCCCACTGGAAAGGACCATAGCAGGTGCTACATATAACACCTAGAGTGGTAAATGTAGACAGAATCACTTCCTGGATCCAGGCCTCTCATCTCAAGCCTGCACCCTGTCCAGACTCTGCCTGGAAACTGGAAAAGACTGGTAACCCTTTCAAATTGTGTATTCGCCAGGTGGATGAGGCTATAGAGTCTCCCCTTGACCACCAGTAGTCCTAACCCTCATCAGCCCTTTCAGCAGAGATGGCTGATCACAAATCCTACTGGACAAGAAGTATAATCTATCTCACATATAGCCCACTTTGGGACCTGGTGGCCATTTCTCCACCCAGACATTTGTTAGCTGGCTATAGGTCTTTCCTATTAGGATATCCCTGATGAAGAGGATCCCACTAAAATTCCATTAAATACCTTCCATACCATAGATAATGGAAACAAACATTATGGATGTAAGGACAGGTAAGCCAGGTGCAGGTTGACTAGCCTAGATTACTATGTTTGCCCGGCAGACAATCAAAGCCACAAACAGCAACAGCTGTGTGGGGGAAAAGCCAATTTCTTCTGTAAGTCATGGGGATGTGAGCATACAGGGGGTGCCTGATGGAACCCGAACTCATCAAATTCTGTACACAGCATTGGCCATATGACCAATTAGATAACCAAAACCCATGGCCCCCAGAGGGGTCTTTAGATCGTCAAATACTGTGTGACCTTTTTAACTTCTGCAAGTGCTCAAAAGGGTAAAAGGAGATTCCCCTATGTGGAGGCCTTTTCCCTCCTTCGCTCACATCCTGAACTATGCTTCTCCAATAGATCCTCACCCTCAGCCTTCTTCTCCAGACTATCTGCTGTCACTCCAAACTCAGCAACCTGATTTCTTCCCTTCAATTACTATATCAAAAACCCAAACCAACACCGGTTCTCAGACCATTGCCCCCTGGCTGAGAAGCAGGTACTGAGGTACCCCTCCACCGACTCACTCCTCTCTTCTCTTGTCACTGCCCGCACTGGGTCCCACCAGGTCCTCTTACCAGCTAACCCATAGCTCAAACCAGCTGAGGATAGCCCTCAGACCCCTATCCAAATGTAATTAAAATGGCCTTTAAAGTTGCTTTTTCATCACTGAAACAGGTTACTAAAAATTTAAAGTCCCCCAGAGGCTTTGTGGATGCTCACTCCCTTCTTCCCCTCTGCTCTACCTGTAAAACTGCTCAAGTTTTGTTGCTAGGAATATCCCAAACCCCTTTCCCATTATTCTTTTACATCTCTCCTTTCTCATTCTCAGATCCATGAAGCTGCTCTAAGCCCCGACTTCTCCATCTCCCCCCTCTGTACCAGGCCTACAGAAAAGTTTTCACTGACCTTCTCCAGGAGTCTTCACCATGGCTGACATTAGGACTTTAAGCAAAAAAGTCCCTATAAACGATTTCAGTGTAGATAACCTTCCTCTTTTAATGTTGCCCTGTTCCACTTGGCCACTGGCTAAAAAAAATCAGCACTCCTAAGCTAGACACGCCCTTACTAGGTTTTCACAAAATATGTGAACAATTCCTCTGGCCTTGAGCTGGGGCTTCACAGAGATGGCAACATTTCTAAGATAAAGAAGTTACCATCTGGGCTCCATGGTAACAGCTGGCAGGGGGAAAAAAAGAAAGGGAAGTAAAAGCTCTCCCCCACCCAGTTGTCCTTGAAAAGTTAACTTGCCCAGAACAGAGAAAAAAACAGAAACAAAAACAGCTTTTTATATTATTGCTAACTATAAAACCTTGTTTGCTCAACCATGTAATTTCTTTTCTCCAAGCTTAAATTGGACAAGTTAAAATTATGGTAATACCTCACTAGCAGACATAGAATATGACATCCCCCAATGATCACTTTTATGATTAAAAGTAGCAAGAAGAAGAAATGGGGAATGAAAGGTTAATAAAATAGGTACTTTTCACTTCCTGTTTTTCTGTATGCTTAACAAAACACTGTTGAAATCTTGAGAACTGTTTGCTAATCTTGTTCCCAGAATGTCATGTCCCCAACTGCCAAACTGCAGAATGTACTCCCTCACCCGGTTGAACGCAAACCACCCACTCACCCTGACCCATCAATAAACTTCCCTCCCTGCCCTCCCCAAGGAAAGTATATAAGCTCTGCTTAAGCTCTTCTCAGGGCTCTCTGCTCTGTTCAAGTGAGCTCTGATCCCCTGCATGCTGGACCCCCAATAAACCCTTTGCTGTTGCATGAGATAATCTTTTGGTGGTCTCTTCCTCCGAAGCTCGCCCAATGTTTACTTGGATGATTGAATGTAGAAGAGAACATCCAGTCAAAAGAGATAGTTGGTAGGTTTAGGAAGTTCATTGTTAGGTTAATGAAGAAGAGTGAGAATAGGTTTTGGAAAAAAAATGTTCTTTAGCAATAGGGTTTCTTTAAGAGTGTGAATGTAAATGTCAGCCCATGTGAAGAGTCAGTCACAATGGTGAACCAGAGAAAATATGTAGGAAAACAGATATCAATAGAGCCATTACAAAATCAGGCAAAGTATAAAGTGGGTGATAGGATTACACATTTTCAACAGGGTTGAATTTGAATATATGATCTTAGGAAGAGAACAATATGTAGTCACCAATTTGATTGATATTTGAGAGCATTAGGCAACCTGGACATGGCTGTGTTTATTAATCCATGTTCACTTTCAATTTAGGCTTTGGTACAATAATAAGTGTGACCTTTGCATTTTGTGTCCAGAATATTACTGTGACAAATGTATATGTAGATCAGGTGACATGAGTAATTCTTCCACCATTTCTGGGAGCAATATTTTGAAGATGAATAAGTTAGTATTGGGGGTACAAAGAGGTGTACCCTGTGTCTATTAATATAGAAATAATGCATGAATAGACCACACTGTGAATACATAATATAACTGGTTCCACTTTAAATAATGCATTGTATTCATGTTTTAAAATATATAAGAAATCTTATATTGATATACTTACATTCATTCAAACTAGTTATACATCTATTGGTCAAATTAAGGTTATGGTTTATCATGAAAGGTGTGTGAATTTTGCTTCAAAAGTGATTATGGAAATGGAAAATAATGTGTTTAGAAAGAAGTCTCATGAAAAGACCAGTCAAGAAACATGGAAGAATACATGTGTTCTGAAGCAGGAAGTGATTGAAAGTGAAACAAATGCCTCTAAATTAGCGAACTTGTGGATGAAATATAAATCCTATCATGTGCATAAATTGAAGAAATAGTAATGTACCAGTTTTGAATTAAAATGAACTTCAAAATACACATCATGTCCCATAGGAATCAATTTGCATTGATGTTAGCCTTGGTCAGTTAGTGTATTAATATTAGGGTTTGTATGCACCATTCACTGAAGATAGTTTTCAGTACTAGGAAGCAAATATGTATTTCAGGTGGATGAATATTTCTGAGGATTATCTTGTGAAAAGTTGATTATAAATCTACATATATGAATATGAATGATTTTAGGGAATGTATAATAAGACACATGTATTTCATATTTTGAAAAATCTGGAGATTCTATATATATATATATATATATATATATATATATATATATATATATATATATATACACACACACACACACACACACACACACACACGCACACAGACATTAAAAAGTAGAAATATATATGCCAATCAAAATTCACCATGAAATATATATCATCCACGGATCCAAAAATACTCATTTTACTGAACATGGATTTATGTATAGTGTTGTTCAACTAGGAAGCTCACCAAAAGGTCGAATTTTCACTTCCAACAGCCTTTAGGAGAAGTGATTTCTTCTCACAATATGTATCTTCCAAGTCAGCCACCTCACAAGAATGTACTTTTCGTACCTTGTAGGATTCTATATTTGCATATAAAAATACATGTGCAAATTGGCTACAGAGAAAGGGAGACAGGAATTCACATATTTGTTAACTATAAAATCACATGGAGAACAATTTCAACAAAAAATTGACTAGATTTATAACTCCTACACTATATAATGCAAAAGGCAAATCCAACTATACACCATGCCTCCTCTGAACTGCTTGTATTTATATTCTGTTTGGATTATTTTTCTCCATCATATTAGGATAAGTAGTCAGAGTCTTGAGGGCTATTGGTTAGTGTCAGGGATTCAGTATTTCGAATGGAAAATTGGAAAAGGTATCCAATGTGTTTGTAAATATGTGCTACGAAAAATCATCCCACTCTCATCCAGAACAGTGCCTTGACATTACCTTCGCCCCAAGTAAAACACAATTAGAGGAGTAGAGTTCGAAAATCTGTGAATACATATATGGAATGGAATATGCTCAGTTGTTCACAAACTTGGAGGTGGAGTTTAAAATAGTAAAGAACAGGGTAAACCCTCCACAAAAATGGAGCTTTGCTGGCCTAAAAAATTCTTGAGAAACTCCATCTGTGATTGGGCACTTGAAATATATGTTGTTTTCAGGAGCTTTGTAGTCCTTTGTAGTGAGACCATTGAAGCTGGTTCTGCATCTATGTGACCTGAAGGACATTGTTTCTTATTTTCCAATGAACATGAGGCAGCAGTGCTGAATTCTCTCTTTGTAGGTAAACTGTGGCCACTGGGGGCTAAGTGTCTCCCTGTGGGGACTGTGAAACCATTTGGTCATTTTCCACTTTTTGTGGTGTTTCTTGCAGTTGCACTGGTAGTTTGGTATTTGCTTCACGAAATACAAGGAGTTCAAATGGGACACAGTGCTGGAGGGAGTTCTTTCAGGTGTGGTGGGTCAGGGTCCGCAGAATGAACCAACCAGGCCTCTATCCCACATAGCTTGCCCCCTTGCACTGTATGATATACTAATGATCAGCAACAGGACATTCAAAGTTTCACCAGTGCTAACTGGTCATGGGAATTTCAAACATTTTAGGGTATTTATCTAGCCATTTTTCAAGGATGAAGTTGGAGGCACTGTGGGTTTCAGTTCATTCGGGAACCATTAAATGGTTAGGAAGCTCATTTCAATAAAATCTCCGGAGAACTCTCACAGGTAAGGCTCCCCAAAGAGTGGCCAAAACGTCACATGAAGCCAGGCCCATTGAGGTCTACAATGTGAGGTCCATGTGTGTTTTGACTCTCAACTATGGCTGCCAAGTTTTTCAGAATAAAATCATGTGATACCCTGGCTGATATTCCCAGTGATCTGTGGAAAACCAACCTCGGCCTAGATTTCAGATTCCAAGGGTGACTATCATCTGTGGCCTTTTAAATCCCAACACAATTCATCGCAATACTTCACTGAGGTCAGTTCCAGAACACAGTCCATAATCAGAATCACACAAGACTTCAATCCCTGGTGGACCCAGTCATCTCTTCCAAGTGCCACACAAATGAGCAGTATTATAACCAAAATACTCCCACATGGCCCTCATTTGCTTTTATATAGACACTCATCATAACCTCTGGCTGGAGGTTTCCATGAGTGGCGCAGCTCAAGACAGTGTCCAAAATAAAATCCCTTGCCCCTCATTTGCCTAAAGTCAGGGTGGCCTGGACACCCTTCCTGTGAACGAGGATTGATCAAATAAGCCTGCCATTAATACTGCTCTGCTTCTACTATTTGAGGCCTACTGACTGTCAGGTATAGATTCTTTATGTGATTTGAAGTCATGAGAAAGCACTAGCACATCTGCAGGGCTTGGAAGAACTCATTTGACCCAAGGGTCCCTATTCACACTTGATGGAGTTTAGGAACCTAACAGAGGAAGGTGAGAGACTTCATCCACAAAGACTGGTCTTTTTGAATTTTGGTTATGGTTGCACACATGGGATCTTTCCTTACATCCATCAGGTGCTGAAAATCTAAGCCACAGCCTCACAAAGGGACAAGAGCCTTATACAGACTCATCCCTCTCCAAAGCAATTAAGCAAAGACCCACAGGTGATGCCCCTTCATTTCCATTTGAATACTGTTTTCTTCAGGCTTCACAAAGGGGTGGCCTGAGCCAAAGACCTTCCTTACATTCAGGGTAACAGAACAATAGGCAAGCAAATGGCCCAAAGCAGGGTTTCTCCACTGAGACTTTCCTGGTCACACTGATATCTGAGTTTTCTGAGATGCTCCCATTCCCTTCAGCTATCCAGTACATGGCCATATGACAGAGCTTGGAGGTAGTACATATCTTGGACATAAAACCATGAGCCTATTCTGGAGAATTCAGGAAGAATACAGGAACTTAAGAAGATAGTAGGTTTTTCCCATTGATAAGGCTAGCCACAGTCCATTCATAAATTGGCAGGATGAATGCTGGGAAGCTTTCTACTAGACAGGACACATCCTTTGATGCATTCTCTTTTCTAATACTACAACCACGGACAGAGTGGGATACACAGAAATAGAAACACTCACCTTGTCAAAGGACATACTAGAAACAGTCCACTACAAACCAAACAAAACGCCTTTCCTACCTATTCTAAGAACATGAGACAAAACCAGAAATTCACATCCACACCCACAAAGGCGCCTCCTTCCCCTATGTAGGTCTGTGACTATCCGGAGTGTCCTCTGAATGGTGGGCCATATTATGTTTCCCTAAAATGGATTGTGCTGTCTCAGTTCTGGTCTCCTTGGCCAACTCTGTGAAGTTGTCAGAAGCCAGTGGTGAGCTACTACCTGCTTTTTCAGGAAAGGCCCCTCTTCTTAGCTTTCCTGTCTTTTGGCCATTCTCACATCAGTAGGTACCAAGAAAGACAGACTCTGTCCTTGGTAAATCCAAAAATATGAGACCACTGGGACTGGGACTGGGACTGGTTGTGCTTGCCTGGCTTTCTGAATCCCACGTTTAGAGAGTTCCATACCCAGGACGTTATGTGAAGTAACCTCAATCAGGAAGTGAATGAAGTCACTGCCTTGGCAAACACTTTGTCCTAAGAGTTGCTTCCAATGGTCCCATGAGATGGAGGGTGCCCCTACTTCCTGTGACATTTTCACATGTTAGAATGGTATATCAACCATAGGCACCCGAGAACAGCTCTCCACACAGGCCTGGTTTGGTCAGTCTTCTCTACATTAAGTTGATAGAGGCTGATAAAGACACATCCCTTCATCCTGACCAGGTTGTTTACCATGGAAGTTGAGTTTTCCTCCCTCAGGTCCTTCATTGCTGCCTACAACTTCTCCAGAAATCATTTCTGCATGGTTCTATGAGGATCTCAGAAGGTGGAAGATCCCCTACATTCCTGTATTGTAAGACCAACTCTGTCCCTGCTGTTCTGTAATGTTAGATTGAGGGAACAGTGTATGGTTAGGGTAATAACAGGTTTGATTTGGCTTAGGAATCATTCTGCTGGATGAATAATGGTATTGGGAACCTGTAATATTTACAAGAATATATAGGTGAAATATAAGTATAAAAACAGAAATCTAGGTAAGATTTGAAGCCCAGAAGAGCATTGGGCCCTTGATTGGGATACTTAGCTTTTAAATATCTTCTGAACAGATGTCTCAGATAAATCGATATACAATGACATAGGACCTTGAAAATTGGATGATTGAATGTAGAAGAAAACATCCACTCATATAGGTATAGTTGGTAGGATTAGGAAGATAGTCAGTAAGTTTAGGAAGAAAAGTGAGTATAGGATTTGGACCAAAAGTTCTTTAGCAATAGGGTTTGCGGTAGAGAGTGAATGTAAATATCACCACATGTGAAGAGTCAGACACAATGATGAACTGGGGAAAATATATAGGGAAGCAGATATCAATGGAGATATTAAGAAATCAGGCAAAGTATAAATTGAGTGATAGGATTAGACATCTCAACAGGGTAGAGGTTGAGTATAAAATCTTAGAAAGAAACAAATATTTAGTCACCAATAGGATTGACATTTGAGAGCATTAGGCAATCTGGACATGGATATTGTTAGTAATCCATGCACACTTTCCATTTAGGCTTTGGCACAGTCATAAGTGTGAACTTTGCATTTTGTTTCCAGAATATTACTGTGATAAAGTGCATATGTAGATCAGGTGACATGAGTATTTCTTCCACCATTTCTGTGGGCAATATTTTGAAGGTGTATAAATTAGTATTGGGTGTACAAATAGGTGTTCCCTGTGTCTAGGAATATAGATAAAATAAATGAATAGACCACACTGTGAATAAATAATATTACTGGTTCCAACTTTAAATATTGGATTGAATTGATATTTGCAAATATACAGGAAATCTTATATTGAGATACATACATTCATTACAACCATTTATACATCTAATGGTAATATTAGGTTTATGGTTTATCATGAAGAGTGTGTGAGTTTTGCTTTAAAAGTGATTATTGAAATCTAAAATAAAAAGAAGTATCATGAAAATACCAGTCAAAAAACATAGAGGAATACTTGTGTACTGAAGCAAGAAGTGATTGGAAGTGAAACAAAAGCCTATCAATTTGCAAAATTGTGAATGAAATATATATTCTATGATGTGCATAAACTTAAGAAATAGTCATGTAACAGTGTTGAATAAAAATGAAGGTCAAAATACACATCATGTCCCATAGGAATCTACTTGCATTGATGTTAAAGTGGGTCAGTTACTGTAGAAAAATTAGGACTTCTATGCACCATTCACTGAATTTTGATTTCAGTACTAGTATACAATATGTATTTAAGGTGGATGAATATTTCGGAAAATAACTTTGTGAACATTTGGTTATAAATCCACATTCATGAATATGAATGCATTTAGGGATTGTATAATAAGACACATATATTTTATATTCTGAAAAATCTGGAGAGTGTGTGTGTGTGTGTATATATATATATAGACATTAAAAGGTAGCAATATATATGCCAATCGAAATTCATCATGAAATATATATCATCCACAGATCTAAAAATATTCATTTTACTGAACATGGATTTATGTATTATATTGTTCAACTAGGAAGCTGACCCATAGTTTTAATTTTCAGTTCCAACAACGTTTAGGAGGAGTGACCTCTTCTAAAAATTTGTATCTGCCACGTCAGCCACCTAACAAAAATGTACATGTGACACCAGGTAGTATTCTATATGTACATACAAAAATGCATGTGCTGAATAGGCTACAGATGAAGGAAGATAGGAATTCACATATTTGTTAACTATAAAACACATGGAGAACTATTTCAATTTAAAATTGACTAGATTTATAACACCTACCCTTTATCATGCAAAAGGTAAATCCAACTATACACCATGCCTCTCTAAACTGCTTGTATTTCTATTCTGTTTGGGTTATTTTTCTCCATCACTTTAGGATTGCTGCAATCTGGCTGGGCACAATTCAGGAGCCACTTGTCAAAAGAAACTAACCTTACTTTTAGAACCACACATGACTAAAATATAGCTTTTCGGGAAATACACTCAGAGACCAACTGCCTCTACTGGCTTCCCACAAGCTCTCAACCTCCACACTCCTGCTCTTGAGGTCGATTGGCTGGGTCGTGTGGGCAGAGCCCAAAAAGTCCCCCAATGAGCAGCTCCGTAGTCTGTAATGGTGTGGAAACAGCCCAATGGCATTACCACAGAGGAGCCAATCAGCTAGATATTGCTGGGGCTGCTGTGAGCCAATCATCAGCTTGCAGTCTGAAAGGGTGGGGAAACTGCTCAATGAGCATCTCCAATGAGCATCACCGCAGAGGAGCCAATTAGCTTGATGTTGCTGGGGCCGCTGTGAGCCAATCATCAGCTGGCAGTCTGAAAGTTTGTTTGGCCCCTTGGGCTGTGCCTCTCAACACCTCCCCCTCTCTGTTTAAACAACAAGCATGTGGCTTAGGGACCATGCCTGCCTTAGGTTGTCCAATAGTACATATGGTTCTTACCCATTATCGAATGAGCTGACCTCAAGGTGTCAGCCTCCAGTCTTAGGTTGGTACCATTGGAATTGGATCTTACCCGTCACTAATTACAGGTCCAATATACAGTCACACCAGTGGAGAGGTCTTTGTACCAGCGGGGGGTGAGGTTCTTTGTCTCACCTCTCTTGGCCCCCAAATTTTAGCTGAACGACCATGACAGCAGAAGGGAGGAAGATACACCAAGCCAATTGACGACTCCTTTTGGAAAAATTGTACCCCTGATGACATCATCAGCAAAAATACCCCAACACTACCACAAGTTGATGCACCAACATATTGTTCGCAATGCATGCAGGTGAGTTCACAATGCATACAAGTGATACATAGTCCAGGCAAGTTCTGCAAGCAGTTCAGTGATGGCTATTGCAGAAGCTATAGATTGGTTTTATCTTTGTCTTTACAGGCACTGGTATGAAGATAGGAATTCTGGCAATAATGGGTAAAGAAAAATTTTGTAAAATTTCAGAAGGTACTAAAAGAAAACAATTTTCTTAACAATTTACATTGTCTTGAAGAGAATTATTAAATATAATGAAAAGAAAAGGTGAAAGTAAACAAACAGATATGTTAACCTCCTTTTTTGTACACATTTTAAAACAATCCTCAGCAGGTGTTTAACCAATTTAAATTAAAACATTTACATCAAGTGTATTAAAAAAATATTTGGATCCATTTTTTCATGAGCGCTCATCATATATGATATATAGACATCCATACATTCAAACACATAACAAAAAACACACGTGTGCACACATAATATAATAAGTACAACACATAACATAACAGTATAAGAGTAAAGGCCTTATAACATTTTACAGGTGAAATCTCCATTGCAATGTCTAAAAACTCTATAGTCCAAAAATAGAACTGATCAGAAAAACATTAACCTAGGTCTGTATGAGCTCAAAAAAAAAAAATATAGAACTTCATGACATGGGAAAGGGCAATAATAAAATAGATATTGAAAAAAGCATCCTGGTTTTGTCACAGATGTAAGAATAGCCAAACTGGAGTTCTGGATATCAGCTGTTATGGATTTGAGCTAAATCATATTCTTTTAATCTGCAGAAATTGCTTTAGTTAGTCTCTCTGGAATCCAAATCGGCTGCTGTTCTCCCTGTGGAAACACACAAACAGACCCCCAACTCCAGACAATTACTGGGTCAGGACATTTCCATTGTGCTGTTAGAATATCCTTCCAAAGTACCTTGGGCTTATGTACATTTTTTGGACACATATGCCTTTCCACAGGACTAAGCACTGATGAATCCAAATTTCAAAAGTTTAGAGTAAAAAGGGTTATTTTAAGTTTATCTTTGGGGAATATATACCCCTTCCCAATTCCTTTTTTTTTTTTTTTTGGTTCAATTAGTACTTTTTAATAGTTTGATGAGCTCATTTTACTATGCCTTGTCCCTGCAGATTGTATGGGATTCCTGTTATATGAGTAATGCAAAATGATGAGCAAAATTCTTTAAAAGAGGTAAAAGTATAACAAGGGGCAACATGTGTTTTTAACTGTTTTGGAATGCCCACTGTGGCAAAATTTTGTAAGCAATGAGCTCTAACTTCTTTAGTTTTTTTTCTCTGGCATGAAGGGAGTCCATCAAAAATTCAGAAGAAGTATCAACTGTAACATGCAAATATTTT
Source organism: Callospermophilus lateralis (assembly GCF_048772815.1). Classification (NCBI taxonomy): domain Eukaryota; kingdom Metazoa; phylum Chordata; class Mammalia; order Rodentia; family Sciuridae; genus Callospermophilus; species Callospermophilus lateralis. Next base: position 10,637,128 of record NC_135316.1, on the reverse strand, counting down.
AATTTTCCAAATTCTGGCAAGTTTTTGACGTCCATCTGCCAAATATGGTTAGGTATCAATCCTCTAGGATTGACTCCAAGATTAACTTGTGGTAAAATGGTCACACAATTTTGACATTGTTTTATTATTTGTCTAGCTTGTTCCTTAGTTATTTTAAAGAGATTATGTATAGTATTAGCATTGACATGGAATTTTTTATGAAAATTTGTAGCTTCTTCTACTGTAGAGAAAATATGTATGTCATGTGTAGTTTTATCTGCTAAATCATTACCCAAACTAAGGGCTCCAGGCAATCCTGTATATGTCCTGATGTGCCCTATAAAGAACGGATCTTTTCTGTCCCAGATTAGACTTTGTATTGTGGAAAGAAAAGAGAAAACAGGAGAGGAAGGGGAAATCCTACCAGCATCTTCAAAGTGATACCATAGCACTCACTATATACTGATTATGGGAAAATAAATTAAATACAGATACTTTAGGCATACTTTAAGCATCACAAAAGCTTGTAATACTGCATTAAACTCTACATTTTGAGCTAGCTGTTTGGGTAGTAAAAATGTAAAAGTTTGATAAGGTATAACTATTACTGCTGTACCATTACAAAACAAGGTGTTTTTCTTGTCATTTTTGGAAAAATTACAGGATGCGATGACCAAAAAGATAATAAAGGATTAGATGGTAAGTGGTTATCAAATGAATCATTAGATTTGCAAATGATTATTGCCCAAGAATTTAACTCATTAGCTAACTCATCAATTTTATTCAGAGTATATGGAGTAATTATTTAATTGGGAGAAATTCCAAACACGCCCTTTGCTGCTTTTATTCCTTTGCGTATTAATTGTCCTACAGCCTCAGCATACCGAGTAAGAATAGTGTTAAGAGAATAAGATAAATGTATCCATTATAATTGACCTTCTTGCCAAAATACTCCGGTAGGAATATTTTTTGTTGGTAGTACAATAAATAATAAAGGCAAACTTATATCAATTATATCCAAATGCATATTTTCCTTATATGTTTTAATGATTTTTAATGCCTTTCCTGCTTCAAGCATTAACATTCTGGGTGAATTTGGATCTGATGGACTTCTTAGGATATCAAATAAAAGTCCCAACTCTCCTGTTGGTAATCCTAGATAAGGCCTTATCCAATTAATATCTCCTAATAACTTTTGAAAGTCATTAATTGATTGGAATTAATCTACTCATATTTGAATTTTTGGTGGACGGACCAAGGTTGAAGATAATAGAACTCCTAAATAATTAATTGGAAAATTTAATTATACTTTATCTATTGCTATCACTAGTTTATAATTTTTTAAAAAGTTTTTAAGTGTGGCATGACATTCTAGCAATGTATTTTTATCTTTCTATGCTAATAATACATCATCCATATAGTGAAATATTTGTAGTTCAGGATTTTGATTTCTAAGTGGCTGGATTATTTTGTTAACATAAATTTGACACATAGTTGGGCTGTTAGCCATCCCTTGAGAGAGTACTTTCCATTCGTATCTCTGATCAGGACCTTCATGATTCAGTGCAGGGATAGTAAATGCAAAACGTGGACTATCCTCAGGATGAATTGCAATTGAAAAAAAAAAAAACAATCTTTAATATCTATAACTAAAACGTACTAGGTTTTCGACAAAGCAGAACATTGAGGAATCCCCAATTGAGCAGGTCCCATAATAACAATCTCATTGTTAATGGATCTTAAATCTTGCAATAATCTCCATTTACCAGATTTCTTTTTGATAACAAAAATGGGAGTATAATGGGGGGATAGAGAGATTGTATATGTCCTTCCGCTAATTGTTGTTTGACCAGGTCATGGGCTGCTTGTATCCTTTCTTTAGTCATTGGCCACTGAGGAACCGATACTAGTCTTTCTGATTTCCAAGTAATTTTTACTGTCTCAGTGGCCCTTTCTGAAAATCCAACCCATGTCCATCTGTTCCTTGGTCTATTTGTATGGGTACTGCTATACCTTGTTCTTGTTTTTCTAATCTTTTTCCTTTCCTAAAACCTTGTCTAGCCATAATAGTGGGTGCATTTGGATTGATGTTATTTGTTAATGTCAAACCTAATTGACCTAGGACATCTCATCCCCATAAATTTACGGGAAGATGATCCAATACATATGGCTGTATAGTTCCTATACATCCTTCAGGATCCTTTCAATGTACTACCATTGCTCTTCTATGGGGATTAGTCGCCACTTCTGGGCCTCGAAGTGTTTTAGTGGCTTGTTTTAATTGCCAATGTTTTGGCCATCTTGACGAAAGATGATGCTAAGTACTGCACCTGTATCCAGTAGCCCATTAAATTCATGTCATTCAATATTTAGTTTTAGCATGGGGCGAGAATCTAAATTTAAAGAAAGCATATCCCAATCTACACCTGTGGAGCCTAATCCCTTGGAACCTCTTTCTAGAGCACGACTGGAAAATTTATCATGTAGGCTTGGTATTATTAGTAACTGTGCTATTCTATCTCCTGGAGAAATTACTGATATAACCTTTGGAGAACTGGCTATAATTTTCATTTCACCTTCATAATCGGGATCAATTACCCCAGGACTTATCATAAGTCCTTTTAGAGTAGAAGAGCTGTGTCTGAATAATAAGCCTACTGTTCCTTGGTGAAGAGGTCCTTTTACCCCTGAGGGAATGACTTGAACTCCCATCTCTGGAGTTAGTACTGCTCTGGCAGAGGTGCACATGTACAACCCTGCATTCCCTCTGGTTTGTCTGATGAGGGATCTGATTGACAATGTTTCCTGGTGCGCTACCCTGATGGGGTTGTGTGGTTCCTCCAGTGCTCCGTATATTTGTGGTTTTGGGCCCCGGAGCATTGGGCTCCCCTGTCCATTTTCTGGCAACGTAGCCTGATGCTTTTCTCCAAAATATCATGGATAAACACCTGGTCCTTGTTCGTTTTTTGATAATGGAGTACCCTCTATGGTGGTTTGAGAACGGCATTCATTAGCCCAATGTCTCCCTGTACGGCATCGTGGGCGAATACCTGGTATTCTACTCTTTTGATACCTAGTTTTTTTAAGGCCTCCCCCTATGGGGCAATTCCTTTTAAAATGTCCTGTTTGTTAACAATTGTAGCATGTTCTTGGCCTGGCATCTAAAGCCTGTTTTACTGTAGCTACCACGAGTTGCTCTTGTTCATTAATGTCTCTACCTAATTTAATATATGTATTTAAATCTTCATGTTTCCATGGTCTAATGATTTCTCTACACCATCGATTCGCTTGCTCATAAGCCAGTTGTTTTATTAATGGCATTGCTTGTTCTGATTTCCCAAAAACTCTGGTAGCTGTTTGAATATGCCTATCTACAAATTCAGCATAAGTTGATTATCTCCTTGTATTACTTAAGATAATTGACCTTGTAAACCTCCATGTCCTTGTAAAGTCTTCCATGCCTTAACTGCATCTACAGCAATTTGTGTGTATACACCAGGATCATATGCAATTTGTTGCTGCTGATCCTCATAAGGTCCCTTTCCTAACAACATATCTAGATTTCTCTGAGGATAACCAGCTTTTGCATTTCACCTAGCCGCCTCCTTGCAAAATTCCTCATTGGCAACCTTCCATAACAGGTATTGTCCTCCATTTAGCACAGCTTTACACATATTAGCCCAATCTGCTGGCGTCATGTTCAAGTTGTTAATGGATTCGACCATGCTTATAGTGAAGGGTGCTTGAGGACCATAGGTTGTTACAGCCTCTTTTAGCTGCTTCACTGTTTTGAAATTTAAATCATGGTGAATTCAATGCCCTCCTGCATTAAATACAGGGCATGTTAATATTTGAGATCTTGTCTCAGGATCGCAACTATCAACTGCCGGGGTTGGGGGCCTCCCAGCATATGAAGGTGTCCTTATTAGTTGGACACTTACATCCTTTGGAGATAGAATGTGTTAGTAGCAGTCTAATTAGAGGTCGTGCTGTTGGCTGGACACTTACACACTCTGGTGATAGAAAGGTGTTAGTAGCAGTCTCCTGTTGTAAGTTTCCCTCTGATGGCTTTTTCTGCTTTACACTTTCTTTCTCTGTCTAACTAGCTTGAGATGCCTTCTCATTTACTTGATTTTTTTCCTCTGTCTGACTAGTTCGAGAGACTTCTCTTTAAATTGAAATTTTTCCTCTGTCTGACTAGTTTGAGAGACCTTCTCTTTTAACTGAATTATTTCTTCTGTCTGACTAGTTCGAGAGACTTTCTCTTTTACTTGATTTTTTCCTCTGACTGACTAGCTCGAGAGAACTTTATACTTGAATTTTTATCTCTGTTTGACTAGCTCAAGAGACCTTCTCTTTTACTTGAATATTTCTACTATAACTATAATACAACCCAAGAAGATAACACCAAACAAAACTGAACCCGAATTAAACAAAAGTGGAACAACAGAAAATCATTATAATAGCGTTTCTATCCTCTTGAAATGGCCATCCGTCCTTTCTCCCTATCTGTTCCTCAGATGTGAGCGGTTTTTCTTCCATCTTACCCCTCTCAAGGGACAGTCAGCTTAAAACCAAAGTGAAGCAAAACAAAAGAGGAATCTTAAAATTGCTACCCATCCCCTCGCCCTGCCTTCAGGGGTGAGCAGTTTACCTTATCACTTACCTTCACTCATTCCCCTTGTGGCCCAACAAATGCCTCAGTCTGGCTGGGCACAATTCAGAAGCCATTTGACAAAAGAAACGAACATTATTTTAAGAATCACACACACGGAACAAAAAAGCTTCTCAGGAAAACCTTCAGAACCAAACTGCCACCACCGGCTTCCCACAGGCCATCAGTGTCCTACCTCACTTACTTGGTGATGGAACTCTCTGAACTGGAAGCCAGCCACACAGAGCCAGTCCCAGTCCCAGTCCCAGTGGGTTCATTGTTTGGATTTACTAAGAACAGTGTCAGTCTTTCTTGGTACATACTGTTGTGAGGATGGCCAAATGCCAGGACAGCTATGAAGTGGAGCCTTTCCTGAGAAAGCATGTAATGGCTCACCACTGGCACCTGAGAACTTCACAGAGTTGGCCAAGGAGACCAGATCTGAGACAGGACAGGCCATTTCATGGGAACATAGTATGGACAATCAGTCAGAGGACACTCCGGATAGTCACAGACCTACGTGGAGAAAGGAGGTGACTTGTGGGTGTGGGTGTGAGTTTGTGGTTTTGTCTCATATTCTGACATTAGGCAGGAAAAGCAGAATGTTTGGCTTGGAATCGACTGTGTCTAATAAGTCCTTTCACAAGTCGAGTGTTTCTAAGTCTGTGTATCCCACTGTGTCTGTGGTTGTAGAAATTAGAAAAGAGAATGCATCAATGGATGTGTCATGTCTAGTAGAAAGCTTCTCAGCATTCATTCTTCCCAATATATGAATGGTCTGCGGATTGCCTTATGGATGGGCAACAACTACTATCTTACTAAGTTCCTGCTTTCTTCCTGAATTCTGGCCACTCTCCAGGATAGGCTCATGATTTTGTGTCCAAGATATGTACCACCTCAAAGCTCTGTGACATGGCAATGTACTGGATAGCTGAAGGGAATTGGAGCATCTCAGAAAACTCAGACATCAGTGTGACTTTTAAAGTCTCAGTGGAGAAACCCTGCTTTGGCCCATTTGCTTACCTATTATTCATTTGCCCTGAATGTCACGAAGGTCTTTGTCTCAGGCCACGCCTTTGAGAAGCCTGAAGCAAACAGTTTTCAAATGGAAATGAATGGGAATCACCAGTGGCTCTTTGCTTAATTGCTTTGGAAAAGGATGTGTCTGAATCAGCCTCATGGCCCTGTGTGAGGCTGTGGCTTAGATTCTCATCACCTGATGGATCTTTCCATGTGTGAATCCATAACCAAAATGGCCAAAATAGCAGTCCCTGTGGATGAAGTCTCTTGCTTTCCTCTGTAAGGCTCCTGACATCCATCAAGTGAGAAGCGGGATCCTTTGGGTCAAATGAATTCTTCAAAGCCCTGGAGAGTCTAGCACATAGGTTCTTGGTTTTATCATGACTCCAATTCACATAAAAAATCTATACCTGACAGTCAGTAGGCCTCAAATTGGAGAAGCAGAGCCGTATTAGGGGCAGGCCTCTTTGATCACACCTCTTTCACAGGAAGGGTGTCCAGGCCACCATGACTTTATGCAAATGAGGGGCAAGGGAGCTTATTTTGGACACTGTCTTGGGCTTCGCTGCTCATGGAAACCTCCAGACAGAGATTTGGATGAGTGTGTATATATGGAAGAAGATGATGGCCCTGTGGGAGTGTTTTGATTTTAATTGTAGTCATTTGTGTGGTAGTTGGAAGATATGTCTGGGTCCACATGGGCTGAACTCTGGTGTGATTCCTCTTAGAGACTGAGTTCTGGAAATGACCTCAGAGATGTATTACCATGAAATGTGTTGGGATTTGAGTTGGCCACAAATGAGAGTTGCCCTTGGAAACCCAGATCTAGGCCCAGGGTTGCTTTCCCCAGAGCACTGGGAATCTCAGCCAGGATATTACATTGTTTTATTCTGAAAGACATGGCAGACATAGTTGAGAGTCAAAAAACACATGAACCTCACATTGTAGACTGCAATAGGCCTGGCTTCATGTGACCTTTTGGCGACTCTTTGGGAAGCCTTGCTTGTGATATTTCTCCAGATCTTTCATTGAAATGAGCTTCCTCACCATTTAATGGTTCCTGAATGAATTGAAACCCTCAGTGCCTCCAACTACATCGTTGAAAAATGGCTAGATAAATACCATGACATTTTTTAATTTCCCATGACCAGGTGGCACTGGAGAACATTTGGATGTCTTGTTGCTGATCATGAGTGTACCAGACAGTGCATTGATTGACTGGTTTTCACGAAAATGGTGTAAAACAGAGATGCCAGTAAGTTGGAGACTGGTGAGTATTGGGCCTAGAGTAGTGGTGTGCAGGTGTGTGATAAAATATCTGTGGTGGGGCCATGTGGATCTGCCATTGGTTTTCAAATCGATTGTGACTGACATGGTGCAGCCAGCAGACCCTTATATGTAAAGGCATCTTGTTATATGGAGAGGTTCCAGGGCACTGTTCAGATTCAGGTTACTATGGAAAAGGGGGCAAGCTATGTGGGATAGAACCCTGGTTGGTGCATTCTCCTGCAGACACTGACACATAAGACGTGACAGAACTCTCTCCAGCACTGTGTCCCATTTGAAATCTTTGTATTTCATGAAGCAAATACCAAACTCTCAGTGCAGCAGCAAGAAGCACCACGAAAGTTGGAGGATGACCAAATGTCTTCACAGTCCACATGGGGAGACACTTAGCCCCATGTGGCCACAGTTTACCTAAAAGTGGGAATGTAGCACTGTTGCCTCATGTTCATTGGAAAATCAGAAACCATATCCTTCAGATCACATAGATTCAGACCCAGCATTGATGGACTCACTACAAAGGAAGTAAAAGCTACTGACAACATATTTCAAGTGCCCAACCTCAGAGGCAGTTTCTCAAGAAGTCTTTAGGCCCACAGAGCTCCGTGTTTGTGTAGTGTTTGGAAACTCCTCGACCACCTCCAAGATTGTGAACTCCTGAGCATATTTCATTCCAGGTATTTATTCACAGATTTTCTAACTCGTTTCCTCTAATTGTGTCTTACTTGGGGCAAAGGTAATGTCAAGGCATTGTTCTGGATGAGAGTGGAAAGATTTTTGTGTAGCACATATTTGCATACACATTGGATTCATTTTTCTATTTTCCATTTGAAATACTGAATCCATGACACTAACCCATATTTCTAGACTCTGACTACTAAACCTAATATGACGGAGAAAAATAACCCAAACAGAACAGAAATACAAGCAGTTAAGAGGAAGAATGTTGTATAGTTGGATTGCCTTCTGCATGATAAAGGGTAGGTGTTATAAATCTATTCAATTTTTAATTGAAATAGTTCTCCATGTGTTTTTAAAGGTAAAAATACGTGAATTCCTGTCTCCCTTTCTCTGTATCCTATTCAGCACATGTATTTTTATACGCAAATATTGAATCCTATCAGGTATCACAAGTACATTTTTGTGAGGTGGCTGACTTAGAAGATACAAATTGTGAGAAGAGATCACACCTCCTAAACGCTATTGGAATTAAATATTCAACTTATGTGTGAGCTTCCTAGTTGAACAACATTATACATAAACAACTGTTGGATATAAAGAAAGATCCCATGTGTGTATCCAAATCCAAAATGGCAAAAAAAGAATTATTGTGAATGAAGTCTCTCGCCTTTCTCTGTAAGGTTTTGACCTCCAGAAAGTGCAATATGGATCCTTTGGCTCAAATGAGTTCTGCAATGCCCTGAAGATGCTAGCCCACAGGTGCTTGTGTTTTCTCATGACTCCAATTCACATAAGGAATCTAAACCCCACAGTCAGTAGGCCTCAAATTGGAGAAGTGGAGCAGTACTAATGGCAGGCCTATTTGATCACTCCTGGTTCACAGGAAGGATGTCCAGGCCACCCTGATTTTAGGCAAATGAGGGGCAATGGAGCTTATTTTGGACACTGTCTTGGGCTTCGTATCTCATGATAACCTCCAGCCCGAGGTTGTGATGAGTGTCTATATGGAAGAAGATGAGGGCCATGTGGGAGTGTTTTAGTTTTAATTGTGGTCATTTTTATGGTGGTTGGTATAGATGACTGGATCTACCTGGGCTTGAACTCTCTTGTGATTCCCCTTAGAGTCTGAGTTCTAGAACTGCCCTCAGAGAAGAATTCCCATGAATTGTGTTCGGATTTTAAGAGGCCATTTATGAGAGTCGCCCTTGGAAACTGAGGTCTAGGCTCACGGTGGCTTTCCACAGATCACTGGGAATGTCTGCATGAAAATCTCAGGATTTTATTCTGAAAAACTTGGCAGCCATAGTGGAGAGTCAAAACACACATGGACCACACTTGTAGACCTCAATGGGCCTGGCTTCATGTGACTTTGTGGCCACACTTTGGGAAGCCGTGCCTGTGAGAGTTCTCCAGAGCTTTTACTGAAATGAGCTTCCTCACCATGTAATTGTTCCTGAATGAATTTAAACCCAAAGTGCCTCCAACTTCATTCTTGAAAAATGGCTAGATAAATACCATGAAATTTTTGAAATTCCCATGTCCAGGTGACACTGGACAATCTTTGGATGTCCTGTTGCTAATCATGAGTATACCAGACAGTGCCTTGCTTGACTTGGTTTCATCAAAATGGTGTAGAACAGAGATGCCAGTAATTTGGAGCCGGATGATTAGTGGGGCTAGAGAAGTGGTTTGCAGGTGTGTGATAAAATATCTGTGGTGGGGCCATGTGGATCTGCCATTGCCTTCCAAATTGCTTGTGACTGACATGGTGCAGCCAGCAGACCCTTATATGTAAAGGCATCTTGTTATTTGGAGAGGTTTCAGGGCAATGTTTAGAATCAGTTTGCTCTGGTCAAGGGTGCAAGCTATGTGGGATTGAAGCCTGGTTGGTGCATTATCCTGCAGACCCTGACACACCACACGTGACAGAACTCCCTCCAGCACTGTGTCCCAGTTGGACTCTTTGTATTTCATGAAGCAAATACCAAACTCCCAGTGCAGGAGCAAGAAATACCACAACAAGTGAAGGATGACTGAATGGCTTCACAGTCCACACGGAGAGAGACTTAGGCACCAGTGGCCACAGTTTACCTACAAAGAGAGAATTCAGCACTGCTTCTTCATGTTCATTAGAAAATAAGAAACCATGTGCTCCAGGTCACTTAGATACATAATACATACCCAGCTTTGATGGTCTCTCTACAAAGGAAGCTAAAGCTCCTGACAACAACAAATATTTCAAGTGCCCAAACTCATAGGCAGTTTCTCAAAAAGTCTTTAGTCCAGAAGAGCTCCATGTTAGTGGAGTTTTACGCTGTCCCTTATTTTGGAAACTCCTCTACCACATTCAAGTTTGTGAACTCTTGAGCATATTCCATTCCAGATATGTATACACAGATTTTCTAACTCTTCCACTATAATTGTGTTTTACTTGGAATGAAGGTAAAGTCAAGGCATTGTTCTGGATGAGAGTGGGAAGATTTTTGTGTAGCACATATTTACATACACATTGAATTCATTTTCCTATTTTCCGTTCAAAATACTGAATCCCTGACACTAACGTATACACTACTAGACTCTGACTACTAATTCTAATATGATGGAGAAAAATAACCCAAACAGAATAGAAATACAAGCAGTTCAGAAGAGGCATTGTGTATAGTTGGACTTGCCTTTTGCATTAGATAGGGTAGGAGTTATAAATCTAGTCAATTTTTTGATGAAATAGTTCTCCATGTGTTTTTAAAGTTAACAAATATGTGATTTTCTCTTTCCCTTTCTCTGTAGCCAATTCAGCACATGTATTTTCATATGTACATATAGAATCGTACCTGTTATCACATGTACATTCTTGTGAGGTGTCTGACTTTGCAGATACAAATTGGGAGAAGAGATCACTCCTCCTAAACAGAGATGGAACTGAAAATTCATCCTATGGGTGACCTTCATAGATGAACAACATGATAAATAAATCCATGTTCAGTAACATGAATACTTTTGGATCAGTGGATGATATACATTTCATGATGTATTTTGATTGGCATATATATCGCAATTTTTTAATGTCTGTGTTTGTGTGTGTGTGTGTGTGTGTGTGTGTGTGTGTGTATATATATATATATATATATATATATATATATATATATATATATATACTCTCCGGATTTTTCAAAATATGAAATATATGTGTCTTATTGTACATTCCCTAAATTAATTTATATTCATGTATGTGGATTTATAATCAAATTTTCAAATGATTATTCTCAGAAATATTCATCTACCTGAAACACATATTTGTTTCCTAGAACTGAAAACTAACTTCAGTGAATGGTGCATACGCATCCTAGAATTTCTACAGTAACTGCCCCAGTTTAACATCAATGCAAGTTGATTCCAATGGAACATGATGTGTATTTTGATGTTCATTTTTAGTCAACACTGGTACATTACTATTTCTTCATTTTATTCCCATCATATGATATATATTTCATCCACAAGTTAACAAATTTAAAGGCATTTGTTTCACTTTCAATAACTTTCTGCTTCAGAACACATGTATTCCTACATGTTTCTTGACTGGTCTTTTCATGAGACTTCTTTCTAAACACTTTATTTTCGATTTTCATAATCACTTTTGAAGCAAAACTCACACACTCTTCATGATAAAATTTAACCCTAATATTACCATTAGAAGTATAACTGGTTGAATGAATGATTGTATATCAATATAAGATTTCCTGTATATTTTCAGATATCAATTGAATCCGTTATTTAAAGCGGAACCAGTTATATTATTTATTCACAGAATGGTCTATTCTTGCAATATCTCTATATTCATAGACAGATGGTAAACCTCTTTGTAATCCCAATACTCAGATATACGTCTTCAAAATATTGCTCCAAGAAATGGTGGAAGAAATACTCATGTCACCTGATCTAATTATACATTTTATGACAGTAATTTTCGGGAAAATAAAGCAAAGGTCACATTTATGATTGTACCAAAGCCTAAATTTAAAGTGAGCATGGATTTCTAAAAACATCCATGTCCAGGTTGCTTAATACTCTCAAATGTCAATCAAAATCGTGACTACATATTTGTTTCTTTCTAAGATTATATATTCAAACTCAACCCTGTTGAAAATGTCTAATCCTATCACTCACTTTATATTTTGCCTGATATCCTAATGTCTCTATTGATATCTCCTTTGCTACATAATTTCCCCAGTTCATCATTTTGACTAACTGTTCATTTGTGCTGACATTTACATTCACTCTCTACTTGAAACCCAATTGCTAAATAACTTTTGGTCCAAATCCTATACTCACTCATCTTTCTGAATCTACCGACTATCTCCCAAATCCTACTGACTATCCTTTTTTGAATGGATGTTCTCTTCGACATTCAATCATCCAAGGTAAAAGGTCTGATGCCATTGTATATTGATTTATCTGAGACATCTGTGCAGGACATATTTCAAAGTTAAGTCTCCCAATCAAGGTCCCAATCCCTTTCTGGGCTTCAAATCTTACTTAGATTTCTGTTTTTATACACATATTTAACCTCTATATTCTTATAAATATCTCAGGTTCCCAATTCCATTATTCATCGAGCAAAATGATCTCTAACCCAAATCGAACATGTTATTAACTCAAACCATATACTGTTCCGTCATTCTAACTTTATAGAAGAGCAGGGACAGTGTTCTTCTTACAATATAGGAATGTAGGGGATCTACCACCTGCTGAGAACCTCAAAGGTCCATGGAGATCATCCCTGTAGAAGATGAAGGCAGCTATGAAAGACCTGAGAGAGAAAAAGTCATCTTCCATGGCAAACAACCTGGTCTGCATGAGGGGTTGTGTCTGAATCAGCCTCTCTGCTTCTAATGTAGAGGAGATGGAAAGCTGTTCCCGGGTGGCTATGGGTGATATACCATTCTAACTTGTGAAAGTGTCACAGGAAATTGGGGCAGCATCCATCTCATGGGACCCTTGGAAGCAACTGTTAGGACAAAGTGGTTGCATAGGCAGTGACCTCATTCAGTTCCTGAAGGTAGTGACCTCATCTCAATTTGTTGGTGATGGAACTCTCTGAACTTGCGATCCAGGAATCCAGGCACCCAGAGCCAGTCCCAGTCCCAGTCCCAGAGGGCTCACTTGTTTGGATATTCCAAAGACAGAGTCAGTCTTTCTTGGTATCTACTGATGTGAGGATGGCCAAATGCCAGGAAAGCTTTAAAGACTGGCCTTTGCAGAGAAATCAAGTAGTGGCTCACCACGGGCTCCTGACAACTTCACAGAGTTGGCCAAGGAGACCAGATCTGAGACAGGACAGGACATTTTGAAGGAACATTGTAAGGCTCACCAGTGAGAGTACACTCCGGATAGTCACAGACCTACTTGGGGGAAGGAGATTCCTTTGTTGCTGTAGTTGTGTGTTTGTGGTTTTGTCTCAAGTTCTGAGAAAAGGTAGGAAAGGCGGTTTGTTTGGTTTGGAGTGAACTCTCTCTAGTAAGTCATTTGACAAGGCAAGTGTTTCTATGTCTGTGTATCCCAGTGTGTCTGTGGTTGTAGACATTAGAAAAGAGAAAGCATCAATTTATGTGTCCTGTCTAGTAGAAAGCTTCCCAGCATCCATCCTGCCCAATTTATGAAAGGAATGTGGCTTGCCTTATCGAAGAGCAACACCTAAACCTTTTTAAGTTCCTGTTTTCTTCCTGAAGTCTGGCCACTCTCCAGAAAAGGCTCATGGTTTTGTGTTCATGATATGTACCACATCCAAGCTCTGTAACATGGCCATGTACTGGATAGCTGAAGGGATTGGGAGCATCTCAGAAAACTCAGTAATTAGTGTGACCAGGAAAGTCTCAGTGGAGAAAGCCTGCTTTGGGCCTTTTGCTTACCTATTGTTCTGTTGCCATGAATGTCAGGAAGGTCTCTGCCTCAAGCAAAATCTTTGTGAAGCCTGAAGAAAACAGTTTTCAAATGGAAATGAATTGGCATCACCTGTGGCTTTCTGCTTACTTTCTTTGGAAAGGGATGTCTCTGAATCAGCCTCTTGGCCCTGAGTGAGGCTGTGGCTTAGATCTCAGCACCTGATGGATCTAAAGAAAGATCCCATGTGTGCATCCAAAAGCTAATTGCCAAAGAGCAGTCATTGAGGATGAAGTTCGTCGCCTTCCTCTGTAAGGTTCCTGACCTCCATGAAGTAAGAATAGGGATCCTTTGAGTAAAATGAGTTCTTCAAAGCCCTACAGAGTCTAACCCATAGGTGCTTGGGTTTTCTCATGACTCCAGTTCACATAAAGAATCTAAACCCCACCTTCAGTAAGCCTAAAATTAGAGAAGCAAAGCAGTATTAACCGCAGGCCTCTTTGATCAGTCCTGCTTCACAGGAAGGGTGTCCAGACCACCCTGATTTTATGCAAATGAGTGGAAAGGGAGCTTATTTTGAACACTCTCTTTGGCTGCAACCCTCATGGACACCTCCAGCCAGAAGTTATGATGAGTGTTTATATGGAAGAAGATGAGGGCCATGTGGGAGTGATTTGGTTTTAATTGTGGTCATTTTTGTGGCGGTTTGAAGAGATGACTGGGTCAAACTGGGCTTGAACCCTTGTGTGATTCCTTTAGAGACTGAGATCTGGAACTGACCTCAGAGAAGTATTGCCATGAATTGTGTTGGGATTTTAAGATTCCATGCATGAGAGTCACCCTTAGAAACTGAGATCTACTCCCAGGGTAGCTTTCCACAGTGCACTGGGAATCTCAGCTAGGATATCACATGATTGTATTTTGAAAGACTTGGCAGCCATAGTTGAGAGTCAAAACACACATGGACCTCACATTGTAGACCTCAATGGGCCTGATTTCATGTGACCTTTTGGCCATTCTTTGGAAAGGCTTGCCTGTGAGAGTTCTCCGGATGTTTCATTGAAATAAGCTTCCTCACTATTTAATTGTTCCTGAATGAATTGAAACCCCCAGTGCCTCCAACTTCATCCTTGAGAAGTGGTGAGATAAATACCATGAAATTTCTAAAATTACCATGACCAGGAGGCACTGGAGAACTTTAGGGTGTCCTGTTGCTTATCATGAGTATTCCAGACACTGCCTTGATTTACTGGGTTTCATGCAAATGGTTTAGAACAGAGATGCCAATAATTTGGAGCCTGCAGAGTAGTGGGCCTAGAGCAATGGTATACAGGTGTGTTATAAAACATCTATGTTGGGGCCATGTGGATCTTCCATTGGCTTCCAAATGGCTTGCGACTGACATGGTGCAGCCAACAGACCCTTCTATGTAAAGACATCTTGTTATATGGAGAGGTTTCAGGGCAATGTTCAGAAACAGGTTGATATGGGCAAGGGGCCAAGCTATGTGGGATAGAAGCCAGGTTGGTGCATTCTCCAGCAGACTCTGACCCACCACAAGTCACAAAACTTCTTCCAGGACTGTGCTCCAGTTGAACTCCTTTTTTTTTCCTGAAGCATATACCAAATTCCCAGTGCACTAGCAAAAAACACCATGGAAAGTGAGCGATGACCAAATGGCTTCACAATCCAAACGGGGAGACACTTAGCCCCCAGTGGCCACAGTTTACCTACAAAGAGAGAATTCAGCATTGCTGCCTCATGTTCATTGGAAAATAAAAAACCATGTGCTCCAGGTCATATTGATGCAGAGCCAGCTTTGATGGTCTCAGTACAAAGGAAGGTAAAGCTCCTGACAAAAACATATGATTCAAGTGCCCAACCTCAGAGACAGTTTCCTAAGAAGTCTTTAGTTCAGCAGAGCTCCATGTTTGTGAAGTGTTTACCCTGTCCCTTACTTTTGGAAACTCCTCTACCACATCCAAAGTTGTGAACTCCTGAGCATATTCCATTCCAGATATGTATTCAAAGATTTGTTAACTCTTCTCACATAATTGTGTATTACTTAAGGTGAGGGTAATGTCAAGGCATTTTATAGAATGAGACTGGGAAGATTTTTGTGTATCACAATTTTGCATACACATTTGATTAATTTTCCTAGTGGAACAAAATTATACCTAAATCCATGTTCAGTATAATAAATATTTTTGTATCCCTGGATGATATATATTTCACTATAAATTTCAATTGGCATATATATTGCTAATTTTTAATGTCTTTGTGTTATATATATATATATATATATATATATATATATATATATATATAGAGAGAGAGAGAGAGAGAGAGATAGAGAGAGAGAGATAGAGAGAGAGAGAGATACTATTCAGATATTTCAAAATATGAAATATATGTGTTTTATTATACACTCTCTAAATTCAATAATGTTCATATATGTGGATTTATAATCAACTTTTCACAAGATTATAATCAGAAATATTTATCCACCTGAAATACCTATTTGTTTCCTAATACAGAAAACTAACTTCAGTGAATGGTGCATACAAATTCTAATTTTTCTACAGTAACTTACTCAGTTTTACATTAATGTAATTTGATTTTTGTGGGACATGATGTGTATTTTGAAGTTCATTTTTATTCAACACTTGTATGTTGCTATTTCTTCAGTTTATGCACATTATACGACATATATTTCATTCACAAGTTAGCATATTAATAGGCATTTGTTTCACTTTCAATCACGTCCTGCTTCAGAACACATGTATTCCTCCATGTTTCTTGACTGGTCTTTTCATGCGACTTCTTTCTAAACACATGATTTTCGGTTTACATAATCACTTTTGAAACAAAACTCACACACTTTATGATAAACCATAACCCTAATATTACCATTAGATTATAACTTGTTGGAATAAATGATAGTATATCAATATAAGATTTCTTATTTATTTAAGATATCAATTCAATCCATTATTTAAAGTGGAACTAGTTATATTATTTTTTCACAGTGTGGTCAACTCATGCATTATCTCTATATTCATAGACACAGGGTACATCTCTTTGTGCTCACAGTACTAATATATAAGTCTTCAAAATATTGCTCCTAAAAATGTTGGATGAATTACTCATGTAACCTGATATACATATACATTTTATCACAGTAATATTCTGTACACAAAACACAAGGGTCACATTAAATGGAAAGTGAACATGGATTACTAAAAAAATCCATGTCCAGGTTGCCTAATGCTCACAAATATCAATCCTATTGGTGACTACATATTTGTTTCTTCCATAGATTATATTTTCAAACTCAACCTTATAGAAAATGTCTAATCCTATCACTCACTTAATACATTGCCTGATTTGGTAATGTCTCAATTGCTATCTGCTTTCTTACATATTTTCCCCAGTTCATCATTGTGACTGACTCTTCACATATGCTGACATTAACATCCACACTCTAATCGATAACCTATTACTGAAGAACTTTTGTTCCAAATCCTATACTCACTCTTCTTCCTAAACCTACCGACTATCTCAGTTTGAGTGGATATTCTCTTCTACATTCAATCCTCCAAGGTCCAAGGTCCTATGCCATTTTATAATGAATTATCTGAGACAACTGTGCAGAATGTAATTCAAAGCTAAGTATACCAATCAATGGAAAAATGCACTTCTGGGCTTCAATTCTTACCTAGATTTCTGTTTTCATACTTAAGTTTCACCAATATATTCTAATAAATATTGCATATTCCAATACCATTATTCATCCAACAGAATGATTACTAACCCAAATGAAACATGTCATTAACCCTAACCATGCACTGTCTTTTAATTTTACAGAAGAGCAGGGACAGAGTTTGTCTTAAAATACAGGAATGTAGCGGATCTTCCACCTGCTAAGAACATCAAAGGTCCATGCAGAAATGATCCCTGGAGAAGATGTAGGCAGCTATGAAAGACCTGAGAGAGCAAAAGTCATCTTACATGGCAAGCATTCTGGTCAGGATGAAGGGATGTGTCTGAATCAGCCTCTCTCTTCTTAATGTAGAGAAGATGGACCAAACCAGGCCTGTGTGGAGAGCTGTTCCAAGGTGCCAATGGTTGATATGCCATTCTAACTTGTGAAAATTTCAAAGGAAGTAGGGGCAGCCTCCATCTCATGGGACAATTGAAAGCAACTTTTAGGACAAAGTGGATGCTAAGGCAGTGAACTCATTCAGTTCCTGCAGAAAATGACCACACCTCACCTTTTTGGTGATGGAACACTGTGAACTTGGGATCCAGGAAGCCAGAAACCCAGAGTCAGTCCCAGTCCCAGTCACAGTATGCTCACTTGTTCGGATTTAACAAGGACAGACTCATTATTTTTTGGTCCTACTGATGTGAGGATGACCAAATGCCAGGAAAGCTCTGAAAACTGGCCTTTCCAGAGAAAGCAGGTAGTGGCTCACCGTGAACTCCTGACAACTTCACAAAGTTCACAAAGGAGACCATATTTGAGACAGGACAGGCCATATGGGAGAATACATTATGCCCAACCAGTCAGACCACCTTCCGGATAGTCACAGACCTACTTGGGGGAAGGAGGTGCCTTTGTGGTTGTGGGTGTGAGTTTGTGGTTTTCTCTCATCTTCTGAGAATAGGTAGGAAAGGTGGTTTGTTTGGTTTGGTATGGACTGTTTCTAGTAAGTCATGTTACAAGGCGAGTGTTTCTATTTCTGTGTATCCCACTGTGTCCGTGGTTGTAGACATTAGAAAAGAGAATGCATCAATGGATGTGTCCTGTCTAGTACAAAGCTTCCCAGCATTCATACTGCCGAATTTACGAATGGACTGCGGCTTGCCTTATGGATGGGCAACACCTGCTATCTCCCTAAGTTCCTGTTTTCTTCCTGAATTCTGGCCACAGTTCAGAATAGGCTCATGGTTTTGTGTCCAAGATATTTATCACCTCTGAGATCTGTGATATGGCCATGTACTGGATAGCTGAAGGGAATGGCGAGCATCTCAGAAAACTCAGATATCAGTGTGACTACTAAATTCTCAGTGGAGAAACCCTGCTTTCAGCCATTTGCTTACCTATGGTTCCCTTGCCCTTAATATCAGGAAGGTCTTTGCCTCAGGCCAACGCTTGTGAAGCCTGAAGAAAACAGTTTTCAAATGGAAATGAATGGGCATCACCTGTGGCTCTTTGCTTTATTGCTTTGGAAAGGGTTGTGTCTGAATCAGCCTCTTGGCCCTGTGTGAAGTTGTGGCTTTGATTCTCAGACCCTGATAGATCTAAAGAAATATCCCATGTGTGCATCCAAAACCTAAATGGCCAAAAGAGAAGTCATTGAGGATGAAGTCTTTCTCCTTCCTCTGTAAGCTTCCTCACCTCTGTCAAGTGAGAATAGGAAATATGCACCAAGCCAATTGATGGCTCCTTTTGGAAAAATTGTATCACTGATGACAGCCTCAGCATAAGTACCCCAACACTACCACAATTTTTTGCTCCAGCAGATAGTTCACAATGCATACAAGTGAGTTCACAATGCATTCAAGTGATACATAGTCCAGGCAAGTTCTGCAAGAAGTTCAGTGATGGCTATTGCAGAAGCTGTAGATTGGTTTTATCTTTGTCTTCACCGGCACTGGGATGAAGATAGGAATTCTGGCAATAATGGCTAAAGAAAAAATTATGTAACATTAGAGAAAACACTAAAGGAAAACAATTTTCTTAACAATTTACATTATCTTGAAGAGAATTATTAAATATAATGAAAAGGAAAAATGAAAGTGAACAAACAGGTCTGTTAACCTCCTATTTTTTCATATATTAAAACCATCCTGAACAGTTGTTTACCAAATTTAAATGAACCATTTAAATCACGTGAATAAAAAAAAATGGATGAAATTTTCATGAGCACTCATCATATATGATATATGGACATACGTACATTCAAACATATAACACAAAACACAAGTGTGCACACATAATAAATACATACAACACATAACATAATAGTAAAGGCTTTATAACTTTTTACAGGTGAAATCACCATTGCAATGTTTAAAAACTCTATAGTCAAAAAATAGAACTGATCAGCAAAACATTTACCTAGGTCTGTATGAGCTCAAAAAAACAAAAGAGAACTTCAAAATGTGGGAAAGGGGAATAATAAAATAGATATTGAAAAAAGCATTCCTGTTCTGTCACAGATGTAAGGATAGACAAACTGGAGTTTTGGATATCAGCTGGTATGGATTTGAGCCAAATCATCTTATTTTGGTATATTGAAATCACTTTAGTTAATCTCTCTGGAATCTAAATTGGCTGCTGTTCTCCCTGTGAAAACACATAAACAGCCCCCTGACTCCAGGCAATCACTGGGTCAGGACCTTAGTTAATCTCTCTGGAATCCAGATCGGCTGCTGTCCTTCCTATGGAAACCCACAAAAAGACCTCCGACTCCAGACAAAAAAATGGGTCAGGACCTTTCCATTGTCCTGTTAGAATATCCTTCCAAAGTACCATGGGCTTATACACATTTTTTGGACACATATGCCTTTCTGCAGCACTAAGTCCTGATGAATCCAAATTTATAAAGTTTAGAGTAAAAAGGGTTATTTTAAGTTTGTCTTTGGGGAATATATACCCCTTCCCAATTCCTTTTTTTTTTTTTGGTTTAATTAGTACGTTTTAATAGTTTGATGAGCTTCCCAATTTCGTCTTCTTACTTTAATAAGTACATTTTAATTGTTTGATGTGCTCTTTCAACTATGCCTTGTCCCTGTAGATTGTATGGTATTCCTGTTATATTTGTAATTCCAAATGATGAGCAAAATTGTTTAAAAGAGGTAGAAGTATAACCAGGGGCATTATCTGTTTTTAACTGCTTTGCAACGCCCACAGTGGCAAAATTTTGTAAGCAATGAGCTGTAACATCTTTAGTTTTTTCTCCGGCATGAAGGGAGCCCATCAAAAATACAGAAGAACTATCAACTTTAACATGCACATATTTAAATTTTCCAAAATCTGGCAAGTTTGTGACGTCCATCTGCCAAATATGGTTAGGTATCAATCCTCTAGGATTGACTCCAAGATTAACTTGTGGTAAAATGTTCACACAATTTTGACATTGTTTTATTATTTGTCTAGCTTCTTCCTTAGTTATTTTAAAATGCTTTTGTAAAGTATTATCATTAATATGGAACTTTTTATGAAAATTTATAGCTTCTTCTAGTGTAGAGAAAATATGTATGTATGTCATGTGTTGTTTTATCTGCTAAATCATTGCCCAAACTAAGGGCTCCAGGCAATCCTGTATGTGCCCTGATATGTCGTATAAAGAATGGATTTTTTCTGTCCCAGATTAGACTTTATATAGTAGAAAGCAAAGAAAAAACAGTAGAGGAAGGGGAAATCCTACCAGCATCTGCAAGGGATACTATAGCATTAACTATATACTGACTATCGGAAAATAAATTAAATACAGAATCTTTAAACATCACAAAAGTTTGTAATACTGCATTAAGCTCTACCTTTTGAACTGATTTTTTGGGTACTAAAAATGTAATAGTTTGATCAGGTGTAACTATTGCTGCTGTACCATTATTTGACCCATCAGTGAATATATTTGGAACATTCATGATAGGTGTTTTCTTGTCATTTTTGGAAAAATTACAGGATGCGATGACCAAAAAGACAATACAAGATTAGATGGTATGTGGTTATCAAATGAAACATTAGATTTACACATGATTATTGCCCAAGTATTTAACTCATTAGCTAATTCATCAATTTGATTCATAGTATATGGAGTAATAATTTTATTGGGAGAAATTCCAAACACTCCCTTTGCTGCTTTTATTCTTGTGAGTATTAATTGTCCCTCAGCCTCAGGATACCTAGAAACAATAGTGTTAGAAGAATAAGATAAATGTATTCATAATAATGGACCTTCTTGCTAAAATACTCCAGTAGGAATATTTTTTGTTGGTAGTACAATAAATAATAAAGGCAAAATTATATCAACTGTATCCAAATGCATATTTCCCATATATGTTTCAATGATTTTTAATGCCTTTATTGCTTCAGGCGTTTACATTCTGGGTGAATTTAGATCTGATGGACCTTTTAAGATATCAAATAAAGGTCCCAACTCTCCTGTTTCTATACTAGATAAGGCCTTATCCAATTTATATCTCGTAATACCTTTTGAAAGTCATTAATTGATTTGAGTTGATACACTCGTATTTGAATTTTTGGTGGACTGACCATGGTTGAGGATAATAGAACTCCTAAATAATTAATTGGAAATTTTATTTTACTTTATCATTTGCTATCTCTATATTATAATTTTTTAATAAGCTTGTAAGTGTGGCATAACGTTCTAGCAATGGGTTTTTACCTTTGTGTGCTAGTAATACATCATCCATATAGTGAAATATTGTAGTTCAGGATTTTGATTTCAGAGTGGCTGGATTACTTTGTTAACATAAATTTGACACATAGTTAGGCTGTTAGCCATCCCTTGAGGGAGTACTTTTTACTCTTACCTCTGATCAGGACCTTCATGATTCAGTGCAGGGATAGTAAATGCAAAATGGGGACTATCCTCAGGATGAATTGGAAATGAAAAAAAAACAACAATCTTTAATATGTATAACTAAAACATACCAAGTTTTTGGCAAAGCAGACAATTGAGGAATCCCCGATAGAGCAGGTCCCGAAATAACCATCTCATTATTAATGGTTCTTAAATCTTGCAATAATCTCCATTTACCAGATTTCTTTTTGATAACAAAAATGAGAGTATTATGGGGAGATACAGAAGGTTGTATATGTCTTTCCGCTAATTGTTGTTTGACCAGGTCATGGGCTGCTTGTATCTTTTCTTTAGTCAGCGTCCACTGAGGAACCCATACTAGTCTTTCTGATTTCCAAGTAATTTTTATTGGCTCAGTGGCCCTTTCTGAAAATCCAACTCATGTCTGTCTGTTCCTTGGTCTATTTGTATTGGTGATGCTATACCTTGTTCTTGTTTATCTAATCTTTTTCCTTTCCTAAAACCTTGTCTACCAATAATAGTGGGTGCATTTTGGTTGATGTTTTCTGTCAAACCTAATTGATCTAGGACATCTCGTCCCCATAAATTTATGGGAAGATGAAACAATGCGTATGGCTGTATAGTTCCTTCACATCCTTCAGGATTCTTCCAATCTAATACCATTGCATGTTTATGGGGATTAGTCGCCACTCCTAGGTCTCAAAGCGTTTGAGTGGCTTGTTGTAATGGCCAATGTTTTGGCCATTCTTGATGAGAGATGATGCTAAGTTCTGCAGCTGTATCCATTAGCTCATTAAATTCATGTCCTTGAATATTTAGTTTTTGTATGGTGCGAGAATGTAAATTTAAAGAAAGAATAGCCAAATCTACACCTCTGGAGCCTAATCCCTTGGAACCTCTTTCTAGAGCACGACTGGAAAAGTTATCATGTAGGCTGGATATTATTTGTAACTGTGCTATTCTACCTCCTGGTGATGTTACTGATATATCTTTTGGAGAACTGGCTATAAATTTTATTTCACCTTCATAATAGAGATCAATTACCCAAGGACTTATCATTAGTCCTTATAGATTAGAAGAGCTGCGTCCCAATAATAAGCCTACTGTTCCCTTGAGAAGAGGTCCTTTCACCCCTGTGGGAATGATTTGAACCTCCATCTCTGGAGTTAGTACTGATCTGGCGGAGGCGCAGATGTCCAACTCTGCACTCTCTCTGATTTGTCTGATGAGGGATCTGATGGACAATGTGTCCTGGGCACTACTCTGATGGTGTTGCTGTGTTGCTCCAGTGCTCCATATATCTGTGGTTTTGGGCCCTAGAGCATTGAGCCCCCCTGTCCATATTTTGGCAATGGAGCCCGATGCCCTTCTCCATGATATCGTGGATAAACACCTGGTCTTTGTGCGTTTTTTGATATTGAATTACCCTCTATGGTGGTTTGAGAACGGCATTCATTAGCCCAATGTCTCCCTCTATGGCATCGTGGGCAAATACCTGTTATTCTACTCCTTTGATACCTATTTTTTTTTAAACCCTCCTCCTATGCGGCAATTTCTTTAAAAATGTCCTGTTTGTTCACAATTGTAGCATGTTCGTGGCCTGGCATCTAAAGCCTGTTTTACTGCAGCTGCCACAATTTGCCCATGTTCATTGATGTCTCTGGCATCTGAAGCCTTTTTTACTGTAGCTGGCACTACTTGCTCTTATTCATTAATGTCTCTACATAATTTAATATATGTTTTTAAACTTCATGTTTACATCATCTAATGATATCTCTGCACCAACGATTCACTTGGTCATAATCCAGTTGATTTATTAATGGCATTGCTTTTTCTGAATTCCCAAAACTATGGTAGCTGTTTGAATAAGCCTATTTACAAATTCAGCGTAAGATTAATTAGCTCCTTGTATTACCTTAAATAATTGATATTATAAACCTCCATGCCCTTGTAAAGTCTTCCATGCCCTAACTGCCTCTGCAGCAATTTGTGCGTATATGCCATGATCATATGCAATTTGTTGCTGCTGATCCTCATAAGGTCCCTTTCCTAACAACATATCTAGATTTCTCTGAGGATAACCAGCTTCTGCATTTCTACTAGCCGTCTCCTTGCAAAATTCCTCATTGGCAACCTTCCATAACAGGTATTGTCCTCCATTTAGCACAGCTTTACACATATTGGCCCAATCTGCTGGCGTCATATTCAAGTTGTTAATGGATTCGACCAAGCTTACAATGAAGGGTGGTTGAGGACCATAGGTTGTTACAGACTCTTTTAGCTGCTTCACTATTTTGGAATTTAAAGCATGGTGAATTCACTGCCCTCCTACATCAAATACAGGGCATGTTAATATTTGAGATCCTGTCTCAAGATCCGAACTATCAACTGCGGGGGTTGGGGGCCTCCCAGCATATGGAGGTGGCCATGTTAGTTGGACATTTACATCCTCTGTTGATTGAAAGGTGTTAGTAACAGTCTCCTGTAGAGGTGGCACTGTTGTTGGACACTTATGCCCTCTGGTGATAGAAAGATGTTAGTTGCAGTCTCCTTTTGTAACTTTGCCCCTGATGGCTTTTTCTGCTCTAAGCTTTGTTCCTCTATCTGTGTCTGAACTGAAGGCTTTGGACTAAGCAAAGCAGATATGAACGTCCACAATGGCAATGTGCCAACTGGCAGAGTCCCTGGGCTGTTCTTTTCTACTCTTTTGAAATCTTCACCATGAGGGTTCCATTATGATATACTTAACAACTCCTCCTTAAAATGCCATGGGCTACATTTTTGTATTGTATCAACGTATGCCCTGACTGTTCTTGATTTTACTGAGATGCCTCCTTCCTCTAACAATTTACTTAACACTCTTTCAGTTTGTTTTTTACTAATATCTGATCCCGTATTTCTACTATAATACAACCCAACAAGATGACGCCAAACAAAACCAAGACAGAATGATATAAAAAGGGAACAACAAAAAGTCATTATAGCCTTTCTATCCTCCTGATATTTGCATCCGTCCTTTCTCCCTATCTATTCATCAGAGGTAAATAATTTTTTTTTTCAGATGTGAGGGGTTTTTCTTCCATCTCACTCATCTCCATGGACAGACAACTTAGTACAAAAGTGAAGCAAAACAAGAGAGGTATCTTAAAATGGCTACCCATCCTCTCGCCCTGCCCTCAGGGGTGAGCAGTTTACCTTATCACTTATCCTCAGTTGCTCTGCGTGCTAGCCACCAAATGCTGCAATCTGGCTGGGCACTAATCAGAAGCCACTTGTCAAAAGAAATGAACTTTATTTTTAGAACCACACATGCCAAACAAAACAGCTCCTCAAAAAAAAAACACTCAGAGACCAACTACCACCACTGGCTTCCTTGTAAAGTCTCTGTCACACCCACAAGCCTCTCCACCTCCCACAATTCTCTTGCTCTTGAGGCCGATTGGCTGGATCACATGGGTGGAGCCAAAAAAGCCCCCCAATAAACAGTTACATGGTCTGAAAGGGCAGGGAAATAGCCCAATGAGCATCACAGCAGAGGAGCCAATCAGCTAGATGTTGCTGGGGCCACTGTGAGCCAATCATCAGCTGGCAGTCTTAAAGAACGGGAAACAGCTCAATGACCATCGCCAAGGAGCATCACCACAGAGGAGCCAATCAGCTAGATGTTGTGGGGCTGCTGTGAGCAAATAATCATTTGTCAGCTGGAAATTTGCTGGGAGCTGGAAGTTTGCTAGGGCCCTTCAGATATGGCTCTCAACAAGTTCCTGTCTCGTTTCTCTGTAGACTATTCAGCACATGTATTTTTATATGCACATATAGAATCCTACCTGTTATCACATGTACATTCTTGTGAGGTGGCTGACTAGGCAGATACAAGTTATGAGAAGAGATCACTCCTCCTAAATGCTGTTGGAACTAAAAATTAAACCTATGGGTGAGCTTCCTAGTAGAACAACATTATACATAAATCCATTTTCAGTGAAATAAATATTTTTGCATCTGTGGATGATATATATTTCATAATGAATTTCTGTTGGCATATATATTGCTAGTTTTTGATGTGTGTGTGTGTGTGTGTGTGTGTGTGTGTGTGTATATATATATATATATATATATATATATATATATATATATACTATCCAAATTTTTCAAAATATTAAATATAGGAGTCTTATTATACATTCATTAAAATCATTCATATTCATGTATGTGGATTTATGATCAACTTTTTAAAAGATTATTCTCAGAAATATCCATCCACCTGAAATTCATATTTATTTCCTAGTACTGAAAACTAACTTCAGTGAATGGTGCATATAAATCCTAATGTTTCTACAGTAAAACCTAGTTTAACATCAATGCAAGAAGTTTCCAATGGGACATGATGTGTGTTTTGTGGTTCATCTTTATTAAACAGTGGTACATTAATATTTCTTCAGTTTATGCACATCATAGGATATATATTTCATCCATAAGTTCACAAAATGATAGGCATTTGTTTCAATTTCAATCACCTCCTGCTTCAGATCACATATATTCCTCCAGGGTTCTTGACTGGTCTTTTCATGAGACTTCTTTCCAAACACATTATTTACGATTTCCATAATCATTTTTGAAGCAAAACTCAGACACTCTTCATGATAAACCATAAACCTAATATTACCGTTTGATATACAACTGGTTGTAATGAATATATGTATATCAATTTTAGATTTCCTGTATATTTTCAGATATCACATCAATCCACTATTTAAAGTTGGAACCAGTTATATTATTCATTCACAGTGTGGTCTATTCATACATTATTTCTTTATTATTTGACACAGGGTACACCTCTTTTTCCCCCCAAGACGAATTTATAGGTCTTCTAAATATTGCTCCCAGTAATGGTTGAAGAAATGCTCATGTCACCTGATCAACATATACATTTTATCACAGTTATATTCTGGACACAGAAAGCAAAAGTCACTCTTATGATTGTACCAAAGTCTAAAAGGAAATTGAGCATGGATTACTAAAAATATCCATGTCCAGGTTGCCTAATGCTCTCAAATGTAAATCCTATTGGTGACTATATATTTGTTTCTTCCTAAGATTATATATTCAACCTCAAGCCTGTTGAAAATGTCTAATCCTATCCCTCACTTTATACTTTGCCTGATTTCTTAATGTCTATATTGATATCTGCTTTCTTACATATATTCCCCAGTTCATCATTGTGACTGACTCTTCACATGTGCTGACATTTACATTCACTCTCTTATTGAAAACCAATTGCAAAAGAACTTTTGGTCCAAATCCTATACTCACTGTTGTTTCTAAACCTAGCAAATATCTTCCTAATCCTACCGACTTTCCCTTTTTGACTGGATATTCCCTTCGACCTACAATCATCCAAGGTACAAGGTCCTATACCATTGTATATCGATTTATCTGAGACATCTGTGCAGAACATAATTCAAAGCTAAGTAACCAACTCAAGGGCCCAATGCCCATCTGGGCTTCAAATCTTACTTAGATTTCTGTTTTCATACTTATATTTCACTTATATATTCTTGTAAATATCGCAGGTTCCCAATACCATTATTCGTCCTACAGAATGACTCCTAACCCAAATCGAACGTGTTATTAACCCTAACCATACACTGTTCCCTCAATCGAACTTTACAGAAGAGCAGGGACAGTGTGACCATGAAAGTCTCAGGTGAGAAACCTGCTTTGTGCTATTTGCTTACCTATTTATTTGTTGCCCTGAATGTCAGGGAGGTCTTTGCCTCAGGCACACCTTTGTGAAGCCTGAAGTAAACAGTTTTCAAATGAAAATGAATGGGCATCACCTGTGGCTCTTTGCTTAAGTTCTTTGGAAAGAGATGTGTCTGAATCAGCCTCTTGGTACTGTGAGTGGTTGTGACTTAGATTATCAGTACCTGATGGATCTAAAGAAAGATCGCATGTGTACATCCAAAACCAAAATGGCAAAAAGTTCAGTTATTGTGCATGAAGTTTCTTGCCTTCCTCTGTTAGGTTCCTGACCTCCATCAAGTGAGAATAGGGATCCTTTGTGTCAAATGAGTTCTTCAATCCCTGAAGAGGTGCATGGGTTTCTCAAGACTCCAAATCACATAAAGAATCTATACCTATCAGTCAGTAGTAGTCAGTCAATATTGCTCCCAGAAATGGTGGAAGAAATACTCATGTCACCTGATCTACATATACATTTATTCACAGAAATATTCTGGACACAAAATTCAAAGTCACATTTATTATTGTACCAAAGCCTAAATTAAAAAATGAACATGGATTACTAAAATCATCCATGTCCAAGTTGCCAAATGCTCTCAAAAGTCAATTCTATTGGTGACTACATATTTGTTTCTTCCTAAGATTACATATTCAAACTCAACCCTGGTGACAATGTCAAAGCCTATCTCTCACTTTATACTTTGCCTGATTTCATAATGTCTCTATTGATATCTGCTTACCTACATAGTTTCGCAAGTTCATCATTGTGACTGACTCTTCACATGTGCTGTTATTTAAATTCATTCTCTAACCGAAACCCTATTGCTAAAAACTTTGGTTGCAAATCTTACACTCACTCTTCTTCCCAAACCTACTAACTATCTTCCTAATCCTACCGACTATCCCTTTTTGACTGGATGTTCTCTTTCACATTTAATCAACCAAGGTACAAGGTCCGATGCCATTGTAGAGAGACATCTGTGCAGAACGTAATTCAATGCTAAGTATCACAATCAAGGGCCCAATTTCCTTCTGGGCTTCCAATCTTACTTAGATTTCTGTTTTCGTACATACATTTCACCTCTATATTCTTATAAATATCGCAGGTTGCCAATACCATTATTTATCCAGCAAAATGATTCCTAACCCAAATCGAACCTGTTATTAACCCTAACCATACAGTGTTTTCTCAGTCTTACTTTACAGACGAGCAGGGACAGAGTTGGTCTTATAATACTGGAATGTGGGGGATCTTCTATCTGCTGAGAACCTAAAAGGTCCATGCAGAAGTAATCCCTAGAGAAGACTTAGGCAGCTATGAAGGACCTGAGAGAACAAAAGTCATCTTCCATGGCAAAAAACCTGGTCAGGATGAAGGGTTGTGTCTTCATCAGCCTCTCTCTTCTTAATGTAGAGAAGATGGACCAAATCAGGACTCTGTGGAGAGCTGTTGCCAGTTGCCTATGGTTGATATACCATTCTAATTTGTGAAATGTCACAGGAAATAGGGGAAGCCTCCATCTCATGTGACCCTTGGAAGCAACTGTTAGGACAAAATGGTTGCCAAGGCAGTGACCTCATTCAGTTCCTGAAGGAAGTGACCTCACATCACTTCCTTGGTGATGGAACTTGGAATGCAGGAAGCCAGGCACACAGACCCAGTCCCAGTCCCACTCCTAGTGGTGTCACTTGTTTGGATTTACCAAGGACAGAGTCAGTCTATCTTGGTACCTACAGATGTGAGGATGGCCAAATGCCAGAAAAGCTCTGAAGAGGGGCCTTTCCTGAGAAAGCAGGTAGTGGCTCACCACTGGCTTCTGACAAGTCTCAGTGAAGAAACCCAGCTTTGGGACTTCTAATTACCTATTGTTCTGTTGCCCTGAATGTCAGGAAGTTCTTTGCCTCAGGCCAACCTTTTGTGAAGTCTCAAGAAAAGAGTTTTCAAATGGAAATGAATGGGCATCATCTGTGGCTCTTTGCTTAATTGCTTTGGAAAGGGATGTGTCTTAACCAACCTCTTGAATGGCTTAGATTCTCAGTACCTGACGGATCTAAAGATCCCATGTGTGCATTCAAACCAAAATGGCCAAAAGAGCAGTCATTGTGGATGAAGTCTCTCTCCTTCCTCTGTAAGGTTCCTGACCTCCATCAAATGAGAAGAGGGATCTTTGGATCAATGAGTTCTTTAAAGCCTTTCAGAGGCTAGCCCATAGGTGCTAGGGTTTTCTCATGACACCAATTCACATAAAGAATCTAAACCCCACAGTCAGAAGGCCTCAATTTGTAGAAGCGGAGCAGTATTAATGGCAGGCCTATTTGATCATTCCTGGTTTAGAGGAAGGGTGTCCAGGCCACCCTTACTTTAGGCAAATGAGAGGCAAGGGAGTTTATTTTGGACAATGACTTGGGCTGCTCCCCTAATGGAAACCTTCAGCCAGAATTTATGATGAGTGTCTATATGGAAGAACATGAGGGCCATGTGGGAGTGTTCTGATTTCATTTGTGGTCATTTGTTTGGTGGTTGGTAGAGATGACTGGGTCCACCTGGGCTTGAACTCTGCTGTGATTCCCCTTAGAGACTGAGTTCTGGAACTGACCTCAGAGAAGTATTTCCATGAATTGTGTTGGTATTTAAGAGCCCACACATGATAGTCGCCCTTGGAAACTGAGATCTAGGTCCAGGGTGGCTTTGCATAGACCACTAAGAATCTCAGCCAAGATATGACGTTTTGTTTTTCTTAATGATTTGGCAGCCATAGTTGAGAGTCAGAACACACATGGATCTCACATAGTAGATCTCATTGGGCATGGATTCATGTGACCTTTTGGCCACTCTTTGGGAAGCCTTACCTATGAGAGTTCTCCAGAGCTTTTATTGAAATTAGCTTCCTCACCATTTAATGGTTCCTGAATGAATTGAAGCACACAGTGCCTCTGACTTCATCCTTGAAAAATGGCTAGATAAATACCATGAACAAAAATTTTTGAAATTCCCAGGACCAGGTGGCACAGGAGACCTTTGGATGTCCTGTTGCTGATCATGAGTGTACGAAATAGTGCCTTGATTGACTGGGTTTCGTGAAAATAGTGTAGAACAGAGATGCCAGTAAGTTGGAGCCTGCTGAGTAGTGGACGTAGAGCAGTGGACTGTAGGTGTGTAAATAAATATTTTTGATAGGAACACCTGGATCTGCCATTAGCTTCCAAAAACCTTGAGACTAACATGGTGCAGGCAGCAGACCCTTATATGTAAAGGCATCTTTTTATATGGAGAGGTTTCAAGGAAATGTTCAGAATCAGGTGGGACATAAGTCTGGTTCATACATTCTCTTGGAGACCCTGACGAACCACATGTGACAGAACCACATGTGACAGAACTCTCTCCAGCATTGTGTCCCTTGTATTTCGTGAAGCCAATACCAAACTCACAGTGCAGCAGTAAGAAACACCATGAAAATTAGAGAATGACCAAATGGCTTCACAGACCACAGGGGGAGACACTTAGCACCCAGTGACCACAGTTTACCTACAAAGAGAGAATTCAGAACTGCTGCCTCTTGTTCATTAGAAAATAAGGAACCATGTCGTCTAGGTCACATAGATGCAGACCCAGATTTGATGGTGTCACTACAAACGAAGCTAAATATCCTAACAATTACATATATTTCATGTGCCCAACCTCAGAAGAAGTTTCTCAAGAAGTCTTTAGGCCAGCAGAACTCCATGTTTGTGGAGTGTTTAACCTCTCCCTTACTTTTGGAAACTGTTGTACCACCTCCAGTGTTGTGAACTCCTGATCATTTTCCATTCCACATATGTATTCACAGATTTTCTAACTCCTGTCCTCTAATTGTGTCTTACTTGAAGCGATGGTTATGTCAAGGCATTGTTCTGGATGAGAGTAGGAAGTTTTTTGTGTAGCACATGTTTGCATACACATTAGATTCATTTTCCTATTTTCCATTTGAAATACTAAATCACTGACACTAACCCATACCCTTCTAGACTCTGACTACTAATCCTAAAAGAAGCATAACTGAATAGAAATGCAGGACTTTCATAGGAAGCATAGTGTATACTTGGATTTGCCTTCTGCTTTATCAAGAGTATGTGCTATAAATCTAGTCAAATTTTCATTGTAATATTTCTCCATTAGTTTTCTTTTAATTTTTTTAAGAGAGTGAGAGAGGAGGAGAGATAGAGAGAGAGAGAGAGAGAGAGAGAGAGAGAGAGAGAGAGAGAGAGAAAGAGAGAGAGAGAATTTTTTAATATTTATTTTTTAGTTATCCACGGACATAACGTCTTTGTACATGGTGCTGAGAATGGAACCCGGGCCGCACGCATGCCAGGCGAGTGCGCTACCACTTGAGCCACATCCCCAGCCCCTCTCCATTAGTTTTTAAAGTTACCACATATGTAAATTCTGGTCTCCCTTTTTCCTGTAGCCTATTCAGCACATGTATTTTTAATGCATATATAGTAAACTACCTGGTATTACACATACATTCTTCTGAGCTCACTGACTTTGGAATATAAAAATTGTGAGAAGAGATGACTTCCCGTAAATACTGATGGAACTGAAAATTAAACCTATGGGTGAGCTTCCTACTGAAAAACCTTATACATAAATCCATGTTCAATAAAATGAATATTTTTGGATATGTGGATGAATTATATTTCATGATGAATTTCGATTGGCATATATATTGCTACATTTTAATGTGTGTGTGTGTGTGTGTGTGTGTATATATTCTCCAGAATTTCCAAAATATGAAATATATGTTTCTTATATACACTCCCTAAATCTTTCATGTTCCTGCATGTGTATTTATAAACAACATTTCACAAGATTATTCTCAGAAATACTCAACCACCTGAAATACATATTGGTTTCCTACTACTGAAAACTAACTTCAATAAATGGTGCTTACAAATCCTAATATTTCTACAGTAACTGACCCAGATTAACAACAATGCAATTAGATTCCTATGGGACATGATGTGTATTTTGAAGTTCATTTTCATTCAACACTGGTACATTACAATTTCTTCAGTTTTTGGACATCATAGGATATATTTTTTCATCCACAAGTTCACAAATTTATAGGCATCTGGTTCACTTTCAATTACTTCCTACTTCAGAACACATGTATTCCTCCATGTTTCTTGACGGGTCCTTTCACTCGACTTCTTTCTGAACACATAATTTTCAATTCCATAATCATTTTTGGAGCAAAACCCACACACTCTTCTTGATAAACTGTAACCCTAACATTACGATTAGATATATAACTGGTGGAATGAATGTATATATATCAATATATGATTTCCTATATATTTTCAGATGTAAATTCAATGCATTATTTAAAGTTGGAAGGAGTTATATACTTTATTCACAATATGGGCTATTCATTCATCATCTGTATAATCATCAACACAGGGTACACCTGTTTGTATCCCCACTACTAATGTATAAGTTTTCAGAATATTGCTCCCAGTAATGGTGGAAGAAATACTCATGTCACCTGATCTACATATACATTTTACCACAGTAGTATTCTGGAAACAAAATGCAAAGGTCACACTTATGGTTGTACCAAAGCCTAAATGGAAAGTGAGCATGGATTACTAAAAACATCCATGTCCAGGTTGCCTAATGCTTTCAAATGTCAATACTATTGGTGACTACATATTAGTTTCTTCCTAAGATTATATATTCAACCTCAAACCTGTTGAAAATATCTAATCCTATCACACACTTTATACTTTGCCTGATTTCCTAAGTTCCCTATTGATAGCTGCTTTCCTACATATTTTCCAGAGTTCATCATTGTGACTGTCTCTTCACATGTGCTGATATTTACATCCACTCTCTAACCGAAAACCTATTGCTAAAGTACTTTTGGTCCAAATCCTAGACTCACTATTCTTCCTAAACATACTGAGTAACTTCCTAATTGTATGGACTATCTCTTTTTGACTGGATGTTCACCTCTACATTCAATCATCTGAGGTACACGGTCCTATGCCATTGTATATCGATTTATCTGAGACCTCGGTGCAGAACAAAATTCAAGCTAAGAATACCAATCAATGGTCCAATGCCTTTCTGGGCTTCAAATCTTTCCTATATCTCTGTTCTCATACATACATTTCACATCTATATTCTTATAAATATCACAGGTTCCCAATACCATTATTCATAAACCAGAATGATTCCTAACCCAAATCGAACATGCTATTAACACTAACCATACACTTATCCCTCAATCTCACTTTACAGAAGAGCAGGGACAGAGGTGGTATTACAATACAGGAAGGTAGGGGATCTTTCACCATCTGAGAACTTCAAAAGTCCATGCAGAAATAATCCCTTGAGAAGATGTAGGTAGCTATGAAGAACCTGAGAGAGCAAAAGTCATCTTCCATGGCAAACAACATGGTAAGGATGAAAAGATGTGTCTGAATCAGCCTCTCTCTTCTTAATGTAGAGAAGATGGACCAAACCAGGCCTGTGTGGAGAGCTGTTAACAGTTGCCAATGGTTGATATACCATTCTAACTTGTTAAAATGTTACAGGAAGTAGGTGCAGCCTCCATCTCATGGGAACCTTGGAAGCAACTGTTACGACAAAGTGGTTGCCAAGGTAATGAAATCATTCAGGTCCTGAAGAAAGTGACCTCACCTCACTTCCTTGGTGATGGAACTCTCTGAACTTGGGATCCAGAAAGCCAGGCACCCAGAGCCAGTCAAAGTCCAAGTCCCAGTGGTCAAACTTGTTTGGGTTCACCAAGGACAGAGTCAGTCTTTCTTGGTACCTACTGATGTGAGGATGGCAAAATCCCAGGAAGGTCTGAAGAGGGGCCTTTCCTGAGAAAGAAGGTAGTGGCTCACCGCTGGCTCCTGACAGCATAACGGAGTTGGCCACAGAGACCAGATCTGAAACAGGACAGCCCGTTATGGGGTAATATATTATGACCCACCATTCAGAGGACAATCTGGATAGTCACAGACCTACTTGGGGGTCTGTGTTGGTGTGGGTGTGTGTGTGGGTTTGTGGTTTTGTCTCATGTTCTGAGAATAAGTAGAAAAGTTGGATTGTTTGGTTTTTTGTGAATTGTTTCTAGTAAGTCGTTTGACAAGGCGAGTTTTTCTATGTCTGTGTATCCCACTGTGTCTGTGGTTGTAGACATTAGAAAAGAGAATGCATCAATAGATGTGTCCTGTCTAGTAAAAAGCTTCCCAGCATTCATCCTGCAAAATTTATGAATGGTCTGCGTCTTGCCTTATGGATGGGAAACACCTACAACCTTCCTAAGTTCCAGTATTCTTCATGAATTCTAGCCAATCTCAAGAATAGACTCATGGTGTTGTGTAAAAGATATGTACCACCTCCAAGCTCTGTGACATGGCAATGTACTGGATAGCTGAAGGGAATTGCGAGCATCTCAGAAAACTCAAATATCAGTGTGACCAGGAAAGTCTCAGTGGAGAAACCCTGCTTTGGGGCATTTGTTTACCTATTATTCTGTTGCCCTGAATGTCAGAAAGGTCTTTGCCTCAGGCCACCCCTTTTTGAAGCCTGAAGAAATCAGTTTTCAAATGGAAATTAATGGGCATCACCTGTGGCTCTTTACTTAATTGCTTTGGAAAGGGATGTGTCTGAATCAGCCTCTTGGCCCTGTGTGAGCCTGTGGCTTAGATTCTCACCACCAGATGGATCTATAGAAAAATCCCATGTGTGCATCCAAAACCAAAAGATCCTAAATAGCACTCATTGTGGATAAAGTCTCTCTCACTCCTCTGTAAGGTTCCTGACCTCCATCATTGAGATTAGGGTACTTTGGGTGAAAGAAGTTCTACAAAGCCCTGCAGTCTCTAGACCATAGGTGCTTGGGTTTTCTCATGACTCCAGTTAACATAAAGAATCTAAACCCCAGAGTCAGTAGGCCTCAAAATGGAGAATCAGAGCAGTATTAAAGGCAGGCCTCTTTGATCACTCCTGGTTCACATGAAGGGGGCCCTGGCCACACTGACGTTAGGCAAATGGGGGCAAGGGAGCTTATTTTGGAAACTATCTTTGGCTCCACCCCTAATGGAAACCTACAGCCAGAGGTTATGATGAGTGTCTATGTGGAAGAAGATGAGGGTCATGTGGAAGTGTTTTGGTTTTAATTGTTGTCATTTGTGTGGCAGTCGGAAGAGATGACTGGGTCCACTTGGGCTTTAACACTGGTGTGATTCCCCTTAAAGACTAAGTTCTGGAACTGAACTCAAAGAAGTATTGCCATGAATTGTGTTGGTATTTCAGGATGGCACACATGAGAGTCGCTCTTGGAAACTGAGATCTAGGCCCAGGTTGACTTTGCACACAGCACTGGGAATCTCAGGAAGAATATCTCATGATTTTATTCTTAAAGACTTGGCAGCCATAGTTGCAAGTCAAAACACACATGAACCTCACATTGTAGACCTCAATGGTCCTGGCTTCATGTAACCATTTGGCCTTTCTTTGGGAATCCTTGCCTGTTAGAGTTCTCCAGAGCATTCATTGAAATGAGCTCCCTCTCCATTTAATGGTTCCCGAGTGAATTGAAACCCACAGTGCCTCCAACGTCATCCTTGAAAAATGGCTAGATAAATACCATTACATTTTTGAAATTCCCATGACCAAGTGGCACTGGAGAACCTTTGGATGTTCTATTGATGATCATGAGTGTACCAGACAGTGCCTTGCTTGACTGTGTTTCAGGAAAATGGTGTCGAACAGAGATGCCAGTAATTTGGAGCCTGATGATTCGTCAGAAGTGGTGTGAAGGTGTGTGTTAAAACATCTGTGGTGGGGTCATGTGGATAAGTCATTGGCTTCCAAATGGTTTGTGACTGACATGGTGCAGCCCCCAGACCCTTGTATGTAAAGGCATCTTGTTATATGGAGAGGTTTCATTGCAATGTTTAGAATCAGATTGCTATGGTCAAGGGGGCAAGCTATGTGGGATAGAAGCCTGGTTGGTGCATTCTCCTGCAGACCCTTACCCAAAACACGTGACAGAACTCCCTCCAGCACTGTGTCCCAGTTTAACTCCTCGTATTTCGTGAAGCAAATACCAAACGCCCAGTGCAGCTCCAAGAAACACCACGAAAAGTGGAGGATGATTAAATGTCTTCACAGTCCGCACTGGGAGACACTTAGCCCCTAGTGGCAACAGTTTACCTACAAAGACAGAATTCAGCACTGCTGCCTATGTCCATTGGAAAATAAGAAACCATGTCCTCCAGGTCACATAGAAGCAGACCCAGCTTTGATGGTCTCACTCCAAAGGAAGCTAAAGCTCCTCACAACAACATATATTTCAAGTGCCCAAACTCAGAGGCCGTTTCTCAAGAAGTCTTTAGGCCAGCAGAGCTCCATGTTTGTGGCGTTTTACCCTGTCCCTTACTTTTGGAAACTCCTCTATCACTTCCAAGGTTGTGAACTCCTGAGCATTTTCTATTCCATATGTGTATTCACAGATTTTCTAACTTTTCTCCTCTAATTGTGTCTTATTTGGGGTGAAGGTAATGTAAAGGCATTGTTCTGAATGAGAGTGGGAAGATTTTGGGGTAGCACTTATTTGCATACACATTGGATTCTTTTTCCAATTTTTCATTCGAAATACTGAATCCCTGATTCTCAGGGGTAGAAGGAATTCTCCTTCAAAGAATAGCCTAACACTCACAAGAAACAGCCCCCAGTAGACATCCTGTCTGGGAGACATCCTGTAGCCATCTGTGTCCATGAGATATTCTGCGGCCATC
Organism: Callospermophilus lateralis; assembly: GCF_048772815.1. Taxonomy (NCBI): domain Eukaryota; kingdom Metazoa; phylum Chordata; class Mammalia; order Rodentia; family Sciuridae; genus Callospermophilus; species Callospermophilus lateralis. The sequence goes on along the minus strand of NC_135316.1, from coordinate 10,599,514 downwards.
TGTCTTCTTGAAACATCCTGAGATTATCTCACCTTGTGAAGACATCCAGGAACAGCCGATAGGAGAGCTTTCCCACATCCAGCATATAAATACCCCTGTGTGAACAATTAAAGTTTGCAGCTTGATCAGAACTCCTGTCTTGCTGTCATCTCTCTTGTCTCTTGTCTTCATTCCTCCCCATCTAGGTTCACTGCCCACGTTGATGTGTTCTGCCGCTCGGGACATCTCACGCCCACAGACTGGGGCTCGAGCCTTTGACTGAGGGGGAACCATGTCCTCCTGGAAGACTTGGTCAAGCGGAGCTCGCGATCGCCTCAGCAGGCACCACCGAGAGACAGATCCAGGAGGAGGGTGGGGATGACGCACGGTGAGTGACCCACCATGGGACAAGCAGTTTCGTCACATTATTTGTTTTTGTAAGGTCTCAAGGGGTTCTTCAAGACATGGGGGGGCACGTGTTAAGAAAAAGGACTTAAAATTTTTCTTTTCATACATAGGAGAATTGTGTCCATGGTTTCCCCTTGAAGGGACCATTGATGGCAAAAGATGGCCTAGAGTAGGAGACTGTTTAAAAGATTATTATGAATCCTTTGGCCCAGAAAATGTGCCTGTTCCCACCTTTTCTTACTGGAACTTAACTAATGAAATTCTTAAAAGTACACCCTTTGACAATGGTTCCTTAAAACTTGTCAGGTTGGGGAAGAGAGTATGCAAAAGACCTCTCGTCCTCCCTCGGCATGCCCATCATTAGTATAGACATACACCCTTCTCAGTGTCCCCAGAAACCTGGGAACCTTCCTGGTCCCCCTCAAAATACCACCCTAATGAATAAGGCTCCAATGATTACCGACCACCTTTATCCAGTTTTAAATCCCAAAAATACGTTGACCCCTGGGGAGGAGGCTACCTTGGAGAAGGAAGCAGCTCGCTACCATTCAGAAGACCCGCCACCTCTCAGGACCCTGCCACAGCCTATAGGACTTACACATCCATCTCCCTCCTATATCCCTCCTGCCTTTTGTGCTCTGGCCCTTCAGAGGCAAAAGGCCCGCCCCAGATATTTTTTCCCCACTTCCCTTGCCTAACCTGGCTCCCTTGCGAGCATCCTTCCAACATAGACGGGAACAGATCCAACTTTTAAAAGAATTTAGATCCCTTGACTCTGAGCTCCGTTCATTAGCCTTAGGCACGGAGTCAATGCAAGCTGGCCCACAGCAGTCTAATACAAAGCCGAAGCTACTCCATTGGCCTGTTCTCACCGTCCCAGTCACCACCAGTCACATAGATAAGCCTGGCCAGCCTGAGGTCAAAGACTTAGACGAGTATCAAGAGGAGGAAGCGGGGAAATGGATCAAGGAGATCAGGACTCAGAGGATGAGGAGTTCACCCCTAGGCAGGAAGGAATCCAGATTCAACAAAAAATTAAGCCTGCGTTTTCATGAAAAACTTAAAAAGGCTCGTGCTCACTATGGCCCCACTGCGCCCTACACGTTGGCTTTATTAGAAAGCCACAGCGCACAATGGCTTACTCCCAATGATTGGAAATTTTTAGACCAAGCTACACTCAGTGCCGGAGACTTCCTGTTATGGAATGCAGATTTCAAAGAGCACTGTTGGGAAACTGCTCAAAAAATTTTAACTAAGGCCTCCTCTAAATCCGGGACTTATGTTAAGCTAGTGTACAATGTGCCTTTTGACACTAAAACTAAACAAGCACATTTCCCTTCTGGACTTTTGGTGCAGATTCAGATTGCTGGCTTACATGCTTGGAGACACCTCCCTCAAAAGGCCTCAGCTACCACTTCCCTGGCAAATATTCGACAAGGGCCCGCCTGAGGAGCCTTATACCTACTTTGTTCCCCAGCTTAACCTAGCTGCAGAATGCTTGCTTGGACCAAGTAAAAGCGAAAACACCTTTGTAAAACAACTTGCCTTTGAAAATGCCAACCAAGCATGTCAGGATGTTCTTTGACCACATAAGGATAAAGGGAAACTTTCTGACTTTATTAGACTCTGTGCAGGGGTGGGTGGAGCCCATTCTATCGGTCTCTTCCTAGGTGCCGACTTTAACAAGGCCTTTCACAATCCTGGCTCACATACTTGCTTTACTTGTAAACAACCTGGCCATTATGCACGTGAGTGTCCGACAGGCAAACAAAGCCTAGGAATAGTGTCTCCTCAAACTGGGGCTAAACAGCCCCCAGCTACCCTTTGCCCTAGATGTGGTAAAGGTCATCACTGGGCCAGTGAGTGTAGATCTAAGACAAATGCCTCAGAGAGCCTATTTCTTCCTGCTTCTCGGAAAACTCCCTGCGGGGCCAGCTCCTGGCCACGACATCCCCCAGGACAAACCCAGGGGCAATAATATTTGTTCCCTCCCAAACTCCCAACCTACCTCAAAGTCTTTCTCCACAATTGCCTCCCTCCAACTAGTCACCCCAGGCAGCACAGGATTGGACCTCTGTGCCGCCACCAATACAATATTAGACTCAATGCAAGGGCCCCAGATAATATCCACTGGAATTATGCGTCTCCCTCCATCTCATACATGTGCCCTTATTCTTGAAAGAGCCTCTACTACCTTACAAGGTGTTCAGGTCTACCCTGGCAGTAATGAAAATGATTTCACTGGAGAAATAAAAATACTGACCACAGCTATTAATGGAGTTGCGGCCATCCCCACAGGAAGAAGACTTGCACAATTAATACTCCTTCCATTAGATTAAGGAGGCACTTCCACCATCAAAACCTACCGCGAGGGACTGCCTCCTGGGCTTCTCTGATATATATTGGGTTCAACCCATTTCTCACAATAGACCCACCCTTTCCTTACTTTTTGAAGGAAAGGAATTCCAAGGAATTCTAGATACTGGAGCTGATGCCACAATTATTTCTCAAAAATACTGGATATCAGGTTGGCCCCTCACCCCATCCTTGACTGACCTTAAAGGAATAGGACAGTCAAAATATCCTCTGGTCAACGCTAGGGCTCTTAGCTGGACTGATAAAGAGGGTACTAAGGGAACTGTCACTCATTTCATTGTTCCTGACCTCCCTGTTAACCTACGGGGCCGAGATATTTTGAGTCAAATGGAAGTTACTCTTGCCAGTCCCAATTCCATGGTTTCTCATCAAATGCTTCGTATGAATTTTGTCCCTGGTACAGGCCTTGGGAGACTTAGACAAGGACTGGTTGAGCCTATAAAACCCATACAAAAAACAAATACATGTGGACTTGGGTATTCAGATTTTAGTGTCGGTCCCTGACCCTCCTGTACCCCATGGAGTTATAATTATGTGGGAAACTCAGACTCTTGTGTCGGTGAATCAGTGGCCCCTTACCCAAGAAAATTTGAAGGCTGCCTCCATGTTAGAGCAGTAATAGCTGGCAGCCGGCCATGTAGAGCCCTCAACCTCACCATTGAATACTCCTATTTTTGTTATCAAGAAAAAATCAGGCAGGTGGTACCTTTTACAATATATGTGTGCCATTAATAAAGTTATGCACCTGATGGGAGCACTACAGACAGGCATTCGCACACCAGTGGCTATTCCCAAAAACTATTGTAAAATGGTTATTGACTTAAAAGATTGCTTTTTTTTACCATTCCTTTACATCCTGATGATAGATCCTATTTTGCCTTTAGTCTCCCTTGCATTAATTTTCAGGGTCCTATGAAGAGATTTTGAAGAACAGTTCTTTCCCAAGGTATGGCCAACAGCCCTAATCTTTTTCAAAAATCCTTTGCTCAAACAGTAGACCCTGTGAGAGAGTGAAGGCCACAAATTTATATTTTACATTATATGGATGATTTGTTAATTGCTGCACCTAATACTCATGACCTTAATAATTGTTACTTAGACCTTTACATAATCCTCACTACCTTGGGACTATAGATAGCTCCTGATAAGGTTCAAAAAAAGGACCATTATACCTATTTGGGCCTTAAACTTCAAGATAATCAGATCCAAATTCTTAAGATACAACTACGTGTGGACCATCTTCACACCCTTAATGATTTTCAAAAATTACTGAGGGATATTCAATGGCTAAGAACATATTTAAAATTACCCACTTGTGTACTTTTGTCCCTTAATGATATTTTGAGAGGTGATTCCCACCCCTCATCCCCTCAAAAGCTTAATCCCGAGGCATGACAGGCATTAAACAAAGTCACAGAAGCCATTGCCCAACAGTTTGTTACACAAATTTCTTATAACCATCCTCGGGTTCTGGTTATTTTACACACTCCTTATACACCCACAGGAATATTTTGGAAGCAAGATCCACATTTTAAAAATAAAGGCTGCCGCTTGCTTTTGGTCCATTTACCCACCACATCCTCCAAGGTTATTACTGTTTATCTTGCTCAGGTAGCTTTGATAATTATTAAAGGTCATTTGCTTTCTCGACAACATTTTCGCAAAGACCCTGATAATATTTTAATTCCATATACTAAGGACCAAACCCAATTTTTACTACAGACAGCGAGTGAATGGGGTATTGCCCTATCAGGCTTTTTGGGAACAATTTATAACCACCTCCCCAATTACCCCCTTTTACATTTTTGTCCAGTTACATCAATTTATTTTTCCCAAAATTACTCAAAAAGCTCCCATTCCTCAAGCCTTTACTGTCTTTACAGATGGTTCCAGTAATGGTCTTTGTTGTCAATAACCAGCCTACCACCTTTGATACTGTCTATCAGTCAGCCCAGTTTGTGAAATCGTTTGCCATAACACAAGTTTTTATAACATTTTTTGATAATCCTGTTAATATTTATACAGACAGTTCCTACAATGCTCATTCTGTGCCCCTGCTGGAGATTTCACACGTCATTAAGGCTTCTTCCAATGCGGCCTTTCTGTTTCACCAGCTTTAGCAGCTAATTCAGGCCAGACAACACCCATTTTTCTTAGGACACATCATTGCACACTCTGATCTTCCTGGCCCTCTAACACAAGGTAATGCCCAAGCTGATGCAGCAACTCGTTCCATCTTTCCAATTTCTGTTGGCTCCATTCAAAAGGCCACGGAGTTACACAATCTTCACCATCTAAATTCCCAGAACCTTCGATTGCTTTGTAAAATTACCAGGCAATAGGCACGAGAAATAGTAAAAGCATGCCCTGTTTGTGATGTCTCCCTCCCCATTCAACACTTGGGAGTTAACCCCCGAGGATTACTGACCAATCAGTTTTGGCAAATGGATGTTACTCATTTTCCTGAATTTGGAAAAACGAATTATACACGTTTCTTTGATACCTTCACTGGCTTTATTTTTGCATCACCACATTCTGGAGAGGCTACCAAAGATGTCCTATCTCATCTTGTTTCAGCCTTTTCCGTAATGGGTAAACCAATACATATTAAAACAGAGAATTGTCCTGCATTTACTAGTGCCAAGTTTAAACAGTTTAATGACACCTTGCAAATTTGTCATACTACTGGAATTCCATACAAGCCTCAGGGCCAAGGCATTGTGGAACGTGCCCACATTACCTTAAAGACTTGGCTAACCTGCCTTAAGGCTTCCGCCCTTGTATTTACCACTCCCAGGCATCGCCCTAACATTCATTATTTGCCCTTGTTTTTCTTACCCTAGACAGTGAAGGCATTCGGCCGCAGACAGACACTGGCATCCCTCGTTCAATTCTGTTCGCCCACCTGTTACGTGGTGCATTCCCCTTACAAATAAATGGAAACGCCCAGATCCTGTTCTCATCTGGGGAGGAGGCTTAGCTTGTGTTTGGGACCAAGAGCAAGCAGCCCCAAGATGCTAACCAGAATGACTGATTAAACAGGTTAATGACTTACCTCAACACAGGGATGGAGGCCCTCCCCCTGAGGACAAATTTTCCTTTTTCAGATGCAGCCAACAATCTGTGTGAAGATCCTACTTAAGGCACTTCTGATGAACAGGTTTGTACATGGAGGCCTTGGCCCTCCACCTTCCAACATTATGGAGTACCTTTTTGCCCCCCCCCCGTGAATGCAAGGGAGGATCTAGGACTCAGGGTCCCACTAGTTGGACAGAGACTGCTGACGGCATGACTAAGGTGGCTTACCTCCGTGCTGAGGTTGACCATGAACTCTGAGGAGTTCATCAGCCTAAATAGGTATGTGTTAAGAAGCCAAAGAATATTCCTCCTAGTACAAGTAAAGCTCTCCAAAATTTTACTGCAACTTGTATGCATACCCAAGGGATGCATGTCTCTTTTTATGCACGGCGTCAATTTGTGTTAACAAGCAGGGAGAACGATTTTTTGAAGCCTCCCTAACTAAAACTCATGCAGCAGGGGGGACCACTATTCATTATCCCCCAGTTCTTTTTGACCGGGCAGGAGAAGGTAAATACACCAAGCTACAGTCAGCTGGGTGCCAAGGCACTGTCGGTAAACCTTCCTGCTGGCCCATTAATGCCCCTACAGGGTCTCTGATGGTGGAGGACCCACTGATGCTGTCAAGCATCCTCAGATAATCAAACTTTTGAAACCCCAAATCCCTGAGCTCACATATCATCCCTTAATGTAGCCTAAATCCCAGCACCAGGTTTAGATAACAATACATTAGATATTTTGGAAACTACCTTCTCCTTGCTTAATAATTCCAACCCCACCCTTCCTGGTGATTGCTGGCTCTGCATGACAAAAGGGTCAATCATGCCTATGGGAATTCCTGTTAATTCTATCATAGACAATGATAATACATGCCAACACAGATTTCCTTTTAAAGTACAGCCTATTGGCACTTTTACATTATGTCTTTTAGGCACGATGCAGAATAATACCTATGATATTGATGTTGGAGTTTTTCCTTTGGAAATTGCTCAACAGTATAAAATTATTCCTCACCCACCCCATCTCTTTGTCCCCACAATAGCACAGTTTTTATATGTGGAGGAAACTCGGCCTTCCCCATGCTTCCAGCGAATTGGATCGTTGGCTGTGTTCTTGCCTTATTATTCCCTGATATAACTATTGTCCAAAGAGACGAACCTCTACGCATTCCTAGCCTAGACACCTTAGTCAAAAGACACAGGCAGGCAATACAGGCCTTACCACTCCTTGCCAGCCTTGGAATAACAGCTGCTGTGGGCACAGGTACAGCTGACTTAGCACTGCTATACACTCTTACCATCGCCTGTCTCAACAACTTATAAATGATGTACAAACTCTATCAGGAACCATTAAAGATTTGCAGAAACTAATACACTCCCTGGCAGAAGTGTTCCTTCAAAACAGACGAGGCTTAGATTTGCTGACAGCTAACCAGGGAGGTATTTGCTTATCCTTAGGAGAACGTTGCTGCTTTTATGACAATAAATCAGACATAGTATGCACTAAAATTAAGCAGCTTCAAGAAGATCTAGAAAAGAGACGAAGGGAACTTTTTGAAAATCCCCTCTGGAATAGGTTTAATGGATTTCTACCCTACCTTCTTCCCCTCTTAAGCCCTTTGTTGGGTTTACATTTAATTGTGTCCATAGAACTCTGTATTATAAACAGGCTGGTACAATTTATTAAAGAACACATTAATATTTTGGCCTCTAAGCCCATACAGGTCCACTATCATCGTCTGGAGCTGGAAGACTGTGCTGCCAACATTTAAAAGGATGTTCTACCCTTCTCACAGGCTTATTTCTTAACTTTACATCCCCACAGATCTCTCTTTCTTACATTAATCTATAAGTAACAACTCTGACCAACCATCTTCTGCCCTTGCCATAAGGGTTCGTCCTCCATGGACCCTCCACTTGGGGGAGGACGCGCCCATGGAGTGAGGACTTTAGGCCATAATAATGGAGGGTGCAGGAAGGACTGCAGGAGGATGAATCCACGGATCCAAAAACCCAAGACCTCTGAGAGACACACTCTGGGGCATGGCGGTTGGCATGCTTCCCCACAAAGCCATCTCCTCCAGAAACATACCAAGGCCACCACGAAATCTCGTAGTGAATACGCTCACTTGGATCAGGAGATATTCTAAGCCTCCTAGATAAAAAGAGGCTCTATCACCCCCTAAAAATATAGTGCGTAAGGTATGGTCAAATATTTTATATAAGAAAAAGGTTGATGTCAGGGGCTAGAAGAAAGTTCTCCCTCAAAGAATAGCCTGACACTGACAAAAAAAACAGCCCCCTGGGAGATATCCTGCCTGGGAGACATCCCGCAGCCATCTATCTCCCTGAGACATCCTGCGGCCATCTGCCTTCCAGAGGTTATCTCACTTTGTGAAGACATCCTGCAACTGCCGACAAGAGAGCTTTCCCATCTGCAGCATGTAAATTCCCATGTGAGAACAATAAAAGTTTGCAGCATGATCAGAACTACTGTCTTGCTGTCATCTCTTGTGTCTCTTGTCCTTTCTTTCCTCCCCAACTAGGTTTGCCGCCCACATTGATGTGTCCGGCCTGCCAGGACAACTGACACTAACCCATACCCTACTAGACTCTGACTAATAATCCTAAAATGATGCTGAAAAATAACCCAAACAGAATAGAAATACAAGCAGTTCAAAGGGGGCATGGTGTATAGTTGGACTTGCCTTTTGCATGATATAGGGTAGGTGTTATAAACCTAGTTAATTTTTAATTGAAATCGTTCTCCATGTGTTTTTAAAAATTTGTTAAAGTTAACAAATATGTGAATTCCTGTCTCCATTTCTCTGTAGTCTATTCAGCACATTTATTTTTATCTGCACATATAGAATCCTACTTCGTATCACACGTACATTCTTGTGAGGTGACTGAGTTGGCAGATACAAATTGTGAGAAGAGATCACTCCCCATAAATGCTGTTGGAACTGAAAATTCAACCTATGGGTGAGCTTCCTAGTAGATCAACATTATACATAAAACCACTTTTAGTGAAATAAATATTTTTGAATCTGTGAATGATGCATATTTTATGATGAATTTCGATTGGCATATATATTTCTACTTTTTATTGTCTGTGTGTGTGTTTTGTGTGTGTATATATATATATATATATATATATATATATATATATATATATACTCTCCAGATTTCAAAATATGAAATATATGTGTCTTATGTAGACTCCCTAAATTCATTCATGTTCATGTATGTGGATTTATAATCAACTTTTTACAAGATTATTCTCAGAAATATTCATTCACCTGAAATACATATTTGTTTCCTAGTACAGAAAACTAACTTCAGTGAATGGTGCATGCAATCCTAATATTTCTACAGTGACTGACCCAGTTTAACATCAATGCAAGTAGATTTCTCTGGGACATGATGTGTATTTGAAGTTCATTTTATTCAACACTGGTACATTACAATTTCTTCAGTTTATGCACATCATAGGATATATATTTCATCCACAAGTTCACAAATTTATAGGCATTTAATTCACTTTCAATCATTTCTGCTTCAGAACACACGTATTTCTCCTGGCTTCTTGGCTGGTCTTTTCATGACACTTTTTTCCAAACACATTATTTTTGATTTCCATAATCATTTTGAAGCAAACTCAAACACTCTTCATGATATACCACAACCCTAATATTACCATTACTTGTGTAACTGGTTGGAATGAATGATTGTATATCAATATAAGATTCCCTGTATATTTTCTGATCTCAATTCAATCCATTATTTAAAGTTGGAACCACTTATATTATTTATTCACAGTATGGTCTATTCATGCATTATCTCTATATTTATCGACTCAGGGTACATGTATTTGTAACCCCAAAACTAATTTATTCATCTTCAAAATGTAGCTCCCAGAAGTGTTGGAAAAATTACTCATGTCACCTGATCTACATATACATTTTATCACAGTACTATTCTTTACACAAAAAGAAAATGTGACACTTATGATTGTACCAAAACATCCATGTCCAGGTTGCCTAATTCTCTCAAATGTAAATCCTATTGGTGACTACGTATTTGTTTCTTCCTAAGATTATATATTCAACCTCAACCCTGTTGAAAATGTCTAATCCTATCACTCACTTTATACTTTGCAGGATTTCCTAATGTCTCTATTGATATCTGCCTCCCTACATATTATCCCAGTTCATTATTGTGACTGACTCTTCACATGTGCTGACATTTACATTCACTCTCTACCTGAAAGCCTATTGCTAAAGAACTTTTGGTCTCAATCCTATACTCACTCTTCTTTCAAAATCTACCGACTATCATCCAAATTCTACTGACCATCCTGTTTTGACTGGATGTTCTCTTCGACATTCAATCATCGAAGGTACAAGGTCCTATGCCATTGTATATTGATTCAACTGAGATATCTGTGGCTCCTGGCAATTTCACAGAGTTGGAAAAAGAGACAATATCTGAGACCGTACAGGCCATTTTGGGGGAACATAGTATATCCCCCCAGTCAGAGGACACTCCATATAGTCACAGACCTACTTGGGGGAAGGAATTGCTTTTTGAGTGTGGGTGTGAGTATATGGTTTTTGCCTCATGTTCTGAGAATAGGTTGGAAAGTCGGTTTGTTCGGTTTGGGGTGGACAGTTTCTTGTATGTCGTTTGACAAAGCAAGTGTTTCTATGTCTGTGTATCCTACTGTGTCAGTTGTTGTAGACATTAATAAAGAGAATGCATCAATGGATGTGTCATTTCTAGTTGAAAACTCCCAGCATTCATCCTGCCCAATTTATGAATGGACTGCAGCTTGCCTTATAATGGGCAACACCTATTATCTTCCTAAGTTCCAGTATTTTTCCTGAATTCTTCAACTCTCCAGAATAGGCTCATTGTTTTTTGTCCAAGATATGTACCAACTCCAAGCTCTGTGAAATAGCCATGTACTGAATAGCTGAAGGGAATGGGAGCATCTCAGAAAACTCAGATATCAGTGTGACCAAGAAAGTCTCAGTGGAGATACGCTGCTTTGGGTCTTTTGCTTAGATATTGTTCTGTTGCCGTGAATGTCAGGAAGGTCTTTGCCTCAGGACACACTTTTTGAAGCCTGAAGAAAATAGTTTTCAAATAGAAATGAATGGGCATCACCTGTGGCTCTTTGCTTAATTGCTTTTGAAAGGGATGTGTCTGAATCAGCATCTCGGTCCTGTGTGAGGTTGTGGGTTAGATTCTCAGCACCAGATGGATCTAAAGAAAGATCCCATGTTTGCATCAAAAACCAAAATGGCAAAAAGATCAGTTATTGTGGATGAAGCTTCTAGCCTTTCTCTCTTAGTTTCCTGACCTCCATCAAGTGAGAATAGTGATCCTTTGGGTCAAATAAGGTCTTCAAAGCCCTACAGAGGTGCTTGGGTTTACTCATGACTCCAAATCACATGAAGAATCTATACCTGACTGTGAGTAGGCCTCATATTGGAGAAGCAGAGCAGCATTAAGAGCAGGCATATTTGATCACTCCTGGTTCACAGGAAGCTGTCCGAGCCACAATGACTTTAGGCAAATGAGGGGCAAGGGAGCTTATTTTGGACACTGTCATTGGATTTGCCCCTCATGGAAACCTTCAACCAGAGGTTATGATGAGTTTCTATATGGAAGAATATGAGGGCTATGTGGGAGTGTTTTGGTTTTAATTTTGGTCATTTGTGTGGTGGTTGGAAGAGATGACTGGGTCAAGCCGAGTTTTAAACTCTGGTGTGATTCCCCTTAGAGACTGCGTTATGGAAGTGACCTCAGAGAAGTATTGCCATGAATTGTGTTAAGAATTTTGGAGGCCACGCATGAGAGTTGCCCTTGGAAAATGAGATCTAGACCAAGGGTGGCTTTCCACAGAGTACAGGGAATCTCAGCCATGATATCATATGATTTTATTCTGAAAGAATTGGCAGCCATAGTTGAGAGTCAAAACACACATGGACCTCACATTGTAGACCTCTATGGGCCTGGCTTCATGTAACATTTTGGCCAATCTTTGGGAAGCCTTGCCTGTGAGAGTTCTCCAGAGCACTCATTGAAATGATATTCCTCAACATTTAATGGTTCCTGAATGAATTGAAACCCACAGTGCCTCCAACTTCATCCTTGAAAAATGGCTACATAAATACCATGACATTTTTGAAATTCCCATGACCAGGTGGCACTGGAGAACCTTGGATGTTCTGTTGCTGATTTGAGTGTATCAGACAGTGCCTTAATTTACTGGGTTTCATAATAATTGTGTAGAACAGAGATGTCAGTAAGTTGGAGCCTGCTTATTAGTGGTTGTATAGCAGTTTTGTGCAGGTGTGTGATAAAACATCTGTGGGGGGGCCATGTGGATCTGCCATTGGCTTCCAAATGGGTTGTGATTGACATGGTGCAGCCAGCAGAACCTTGTATGTAAAGGCATCTTGTTAAATGGAGAATTTTCAGGGCAATGTTCAGAATCAGGTTGCTATTTGTCAAGGGGGCAAGCTATGTGGGATAGAAGCCTGGTTGGTGCATTCTCCTGGAGACCCTGACTCACACACGACACGTGACAGAACTCCCTACAGCATTGTGTGCCAGTTGAACTTTTTGTATTTCATGAAGCAAATACCAAATTCCAAGTGCAGCAGCAAGAAACACCACAAAAAGTGGAGGATGACCAAATAGCTTCACAGTCCACATGGGGAGACACTTAGCCCCCAGTGGTCACAGTTATCTACAACGAGAGAATTCAGCACTGCTGCCTAATATTCATTGGAATATATGAGACCATGTCCTCCAGGTCACATCGATGCAGACCCAGCTTTGAATGTCTTACTACAAAGGAAGATAAAGTTCCTGACAAAAACCTATATTTCAAGTGTCCTAACTCAGAGGCAGGTTCTAAAGATGTCTTTAGGCCAACATAGCTCCATGTTTGTGAAGTGTTTACCCTGTCCCTTACTTTTGGAAACACATCTACGACCTCCAAGCTTGTGAATTCCTGAGCATTTTCCATTCCAGATATATTTTTACAGATTTTCTATCTCTCCTCTTCTAATTGTGTCTTACTTGGGGCGAAGGTAATGTTAAGGCATTGTTCTGGATGACAGTGAGAACATTTTTGCATAGCACATATTTGCATACACATTGGATGCATTTTCCTATTTTCCATTTGAAATACTGAATCCCTGAAACAAACACATATCCTACTAGCCTCTGACAGCTAATCCTAATATGATGGAGAAAAATTACCCAAACAGAATAGAAATATAAGAAGTTCAGAGGAGGCATGCTGTATGGTTTGAGTTGCCTTTTGCATGATAAACAGTAGGTGTTAAAAATCTAGTCAATTTTTAATTGAAATAGTTCTCTATGGGTTTTTAAAGTAAACAAATATGTGAATTCCTGTCTCCCTTTCTCTGTAGCCTATTCACCACATGTATTTTTATATGCACATATAGCATCCTACCTGTTAACACATGTAAATTTTTGAGGTGGCTGATGGAAGATACAAATTATGAGAAGAGATCAGTCCTCCTACACGCTGTTGGAACTGAAAATACAACCTATGGGTGAGCTTCCTAGTAGTACAATATTTTACATAAATCCATGTTCAGTAAAATGAATATTTTTGCATCTGTGGATGATATATATTTCATGATGAATTTCTATTTGCATATATATTGCTACATTTTAATGTCTTTGTGTGTTTTTAGTATATATATATATATATATATATATATATATATATATATATATATAAATAATCTCCAGATTTTTTAAAATATAAAATATATGTGTCTCATATACACTCCCTAAATTCATTCATGTTCATGTATGTGGATTTTTCATCAACTTTTCACAAGAATGTTCTCAGAAATATTCATCCACCTGAAATACATATTTGTTTCCTAGTATTGAAAACTAAATTTAGTGAATGGTGCATACAAATCCTAATATTTCTACAGTAACTGATGCAGTTTAACATCAATGCATGTAGATTTCTATGGGAAATGATGTGTACTTTGACGTTCATATTCATTCAACACTGGTACAATACTATTTCTTCATTTTTGCACATCATAGTATATGTATTTCTTCCACAAGTTCACAAATTTGTACGAATTTGTTTCACTTTCAGTCACTTCCTGCTTCAGAACACATTTATTCCTCCAGGATTCTTGGCTGGTCTTTTCATGAGACTTCTTTCCAAACACATTATTTTCGATTTCCATAATCACATTGGAAGCAAAACTCACACACTTTTCATGATAAACCATAATCCTAATATTATCATAATATGTATAAATGTTTGGAATGAATGTATGTATATCAATATCAGATATCCTGCATATTTTCAGCTATCAATTTAATCCACTATTTAAAGTTGGAACCATTTATATCATTTATTCAAAATATGGTCTATTCATGCATTTTCTCTATATTCATAGACAGAGTGTACACCTATTTGTACCCATAATACTAATTTATACATCTTCAAAATATTGCTCCCAGAAATGGTGGAAGAAATACTTATGTCACCTGATCTACATATACATTTTATCTCAGTAGTATTCTGGACACAAAATGAAAAGATCACACGATTGTACCAAAGCCTGAATGGAAAGTGAACATGGATTACTAAAAACATCCATGTCCAGGTTGCCCAATGCTCTCAAATGTCAATCCTATTGGTGACTACATATTTTTTTCTTCCTAAGATTATATATTCAATCTTACCCTGTTGCAAATGTCTAATCCTCTCACTCACGTTATACTTTACCTGATTTCCTATTGTCTCTATTGATATCTGCTTTCCTACATATTTTCACTAGTTCATCATTGTGACTGACTCTTCACATGTGCTGATATTTACCTTCATTCTCTACCCGAAACCCTATTGTAAAGAACTTTTCATCCAAATTCTATACTCACTCTCCTTCCTAACCCGAACAGATATCTTCGTAATTCTACTGACTATCACATTTGACTGGATATTCTCTTTCACATTCAACCACCCAAGGTACATGTTCCTATGCCATTGTATATTAATTTATCTGAGACATCAGAGTAGACCGTTATTCAATGCTAAGTATACCAATCAAGGGCCCAATGCCCTTCTGGGCTTCAAATCTTACCTAGATTTCTGTTTTCATACTTATATTTCTCCTCTATATTCTTATAAAATCACAGCTTCCCAATACCATTATTCATCCAGCAGAATGATTCCTAACCCAAATTGAACATATTATTAAGCCTAACCATACATTGTACCCTCAATCTAACTTTACAGAAGAGCAGGGACAGAGTTGGTCTTACAATAGAGGAATGTAGGGGATCTTCAACCTCTTGAGAACCTCAACGGTCCATGCAGAAATGATCCCTGGAAATAATGTAGGCATCTATGAAGGACCTGAAAGAGCAAAAGTTATCTACCATGGCAAACAACCTGGTCAGGATGAAGTGTTGTGTCTGAATGAGCCTCCCTCTTCTAATGTAGAGATGTTGGAACAAACAAGGCCTGTGTGGAGAACTGTTCCCATGTGCCTATGGTTGATATACCATTCTAACTTGTACAGGGTCACAGGATGTAGTGGCAGCCTCCATCTCATAGGATCCTTGGAAGAAACTGTTAATACAAAGTAGTTGCCAAGGCAGCGACTTCATTCAGTTCCTGAAGAAAGTGACCTCACCTTATTTCTTTGGTGATGGAACTCTCTGAACGTGGGATCCAGGAAGCCAGTCAACCAGTGCCCGTCCCAGTTTCAGTCCCAGTGGTCACACTTGTTTGGATTTACCAAGGACAGAGTCAGTATTTCTTGGTTCCTGCCGCAGTCTGGCTGGGCACAAATCATGAGCCACTCACAGCTTTGTAGATTCCAACAGCAATTCTTTATTCCCGATCTCACACGGGCCGTCTACAAACATGTTCTGGGGAAATCCAAGTTCTCTGCCCAAATTCACACCTCCACTGAGCTTCTGTCTCCCAAAAATACTGTCTGACCCTAAGAACTCAAGAGGAACTCAGGCAGCGGGATATGCCCTATTCCCGGCAGGAATTATCTTCCTAAACCGTGAACACCCTAAACTCGGATTATCCTAAACAGGGAACACCCTAAACACGGATCTGCCCTGGTCCTTGAGCAAGGTCACTTTCCAGGAGTCCTTCCACTAAACAGCATGAGGGTACGCTGGCAAGAAAATTGTCATACCTACTTGGCTAATGGCTCTCAGCAGGTACTTACTGATGAGAGAATGGCCAAATGCCAGGAGAACTCTGAAGAAGGGCCTTTCCTGAGAACGCACGTAGTGGTTCACCCCTGACTCCTGACAACTTTAGAGAGTTGGACAAGGAGACCAGTTCTGAAACAGGACAGGCCATTTCGGGGGAACATAGTATGGCCCACTAGTCAGAGGACATTCCAGATATCACAGACCTACTTGGAGGAAGGAGGTGCCTTTGTGGGTGTGGTTGTGGTTTTGTTGTTTTGTCTTATGTTCTGAGAATAGGTGGAAAAGGCCGTTTGTTTGGTTTGGATTGGACTGTTTCTAGTAAGTCGTTTGACAAGGTGAGTGTTTCTATGTCTGTTTATCCCACTGTGTCCATGGTTGTAGACATTAGAAAAGAGAATGCATGAATGGATGAGTCCTGTCTAGTAGAAAGCATCCCAGCATTCATCCAGCCTAATTTATGAAAGAACTGCAGCTTGAGTTATTGATGGGCAACACCTACTATCTTCCTAAGTTCCTGTTTTCTTCCTGTATTCAGGCCACTCTCCAGAATAGGCTCTTCATTATGTGTCCAAGATATGTACCACCTACAAGCTCTGTGACATGGCCTTGTCCTTGATAGCTGAAGGGAATGGCGAGCATCTCAGAAAACTTAGATATCACTGTGAACAGTAAAGTCTCAGTTGTGAAACACTTCTTTGGGCCATTTGCTTAAATATGGTTCTGTTACCCTGAATGTCAGGAAGCGCTTTGCCTCAGGCCACACCATTTTGATGCCTGAAGAAAACAGTTTTCAAATGGAAATGAATGGGCATCACCTGTGGCTCTTTGCTTAAATGCTTTGGAAAGGCATGTGTCTGAATCAGCCTCTTGGCCCTGTGTGAGGCAGTAGCTTAGATTCTCAGCACCTGATGCATCTAAAAAAGATCCCATGAGTGTATCCAAAACCAAATATCAAAAAGATAAATCATTGTGAGTAAAGTCTCTTGCCTTCATCTGTTAGGTTGCTGACCTCCATCAACTGAGAATAGGGATCCTTTGGATCAAATGAGTTCTTTAAAGCCCTGAAGAGGCTACCCATTGGTTCTTGTGTTTTCTCATGACTCCAATATACATAAAGAATCTAAACCCCATAGTCAGTAAGCCTCAAATTGGAGAAGCGGTGCAGTATTAATGGCAGGCCTATTTGATCACTCCTGGATCACAGGATGGGTGTCCATTCCCCTCGAACTTTAGGCAAATTAGGGGCAAGGGAGCTTATTTTGGACACTGTCTTGGACTGTGCCTCTCATGGAAACCTCCAGCCAGAGGTTATGATGAGTGTCTATATGAAAGAAGATGAAGGCCATGTGGGAGTGTTTTGGTTTTAATTGTTGTCATTTGTGTGGTGGTTGGAAGAGATGACTGGGTCCACCTAGGCTTGAACTCTGGTGTGATTCCCCTTAGAGACTGAGTTCAGGATGTGATCTCAGAGAAGTATTGCCATTAAATGTGTTGGGATTTTTGGAGGCCACGCATGAGAGTCGCCCTTGGAAACTGAGATCTAGGCCCAGGGTCACTTTCCACAAATCATTGGGAACCTCTGCCATGATATCACATGATTTTATTATTAAAGACTTGGCAGCCATAGTTGAGAGTCAAAACACACGTGGACCTCAAATTGTAGATCCCAATGGGCTTGGCTTCATGTTACCTTTTGGCCACTCTTTGGTAAGCCTTGTCTGTGAGA
The DNA here is from genome assembly GCF_048772815.1 of Callospermophilus lateralis. Taxonomy (NCBI): domain Eukaryota; kingdom Metazoa; phylum Chordata; class Mammalia; order Rodentia; family Sciuridae; genus Callospermophilus; species Callospermophilus lateralis. Next base: position 10,581,685 of record NC_135316.1, on the reverse strand, counting down.
GTTCTCCAGAGCTTTCATTGAACTGAGCTTCCTCACCATTTACTGGTTCCTGAGTGAAGTGAAACCACAGTGCCTCCAGCTTCATCCTCAAAAAAATGGCCAGAAAATACCATAAAATTTGTGAAATTCCCATGACCAGGTGGCACTGGAGAAACTTTGGATGTCCTCTTGCTGATCACGAGGATATCAGACAGTGCCTTGATTGACTGGGTTTCATTAAAATGGTGTAGATCAGAGATGCCAGTAAGTTGGAGTCTGCTTAGTAGTGGGGCTAGAGCAGTGGTGTGAAGGTGTTTGATAACACTTCTGTGGTGGGGCCATGTGGAATCGCAATTGGCTTCCAAATGGCTTGTGACTGACATGGTGCAGCCAGCAGACCCTTCTGTGTAAAGGCATCATACTATATGGAGAGGTTTCAGGGCAATATACACAATCAGGTTGCTATGTTCAAGGTGGCAAGCTATGTGAGATAGAAGCCTGGTTGGTGCATTCTCCTGCAGACCCTGACCCACCACATGTGAAAGAACTCCCTCCAGCACTGTGTCTCAGTTGAACTCCTTGCATTTCATGAAGCAAATACCAAACACCCAGTGCAGCAGCAAGAAACACCACGAAAAGTGGAGGATGACCTAATTGCTTCACAGTCCACACGGGGAGACACTTAGCCCCCAGTGGCCACAGTTTACCTACAAAGAGAGAAATAAGCATGTTGCCTCCTGTTAATTGGAAAATAAGAAACATGTCCTCCAGGTCACATAGATGCAGACCCAGCTTTGATGTTGTCACTACAAAGGAAGCTAAACCTCCTGTCAACAACATATATTTCAAATGCCCAACCTCAGAGGAAGTTTCTCAAGAAGTATTTAGGACAGCAGAGCTCCATGTTTGAGGATTGTTTACCCTGTCCCTTACTTTTGGAAACTCCTCAACCACCTCCAAGTTTTTGAACTCATGAGCATATTCCATTCCAGATATGTATTCACAGATTTTATAACTCTTCTTCTCTAATTGGTTATTATTTGTGGTTAAGGTAATGTCAAGACATTGTTCTGGATGAGAGTGGGAAGATTTTTTGTAGCACATATTTGCATACACATTGGATTCACTTTCCAATTTTCCATTCGAAATACTGAATCCCTGACACTAACCCATACACTACTAGACTATGACTACTATTCCTAATATGATGGAGAAAAATAACCCAAACAGAGATGAAATACAAGCAGTTCACAGGAGGTATTGTTTATAGTTGGACTTTCCTTTTTCATGAAAAAGGGAGGTGTTATAAATCTAGTCAATTTTTAATTGAAATTTCTCCATGTGTTTTTAAAGTTAACAAATATGCGAATTCCTGTCTCCCTTTCTCTGTAGCCTATTCAGCACAAATATTTTTGTATGCACATATAGAATTCTAACTAGTATCACACTGTTGAGAACCACAGCCGAAGGTGCCCCAGCTAACATCCAGCTGCCGCAAACTTTCAGCTGCCAGCTGATGATTGGCTCATAGCGGCCCAGCAACATCTAGCTGATTGGCTCCTCTGTGGTAATGCTCAATGGAGATGCTAATTGAGCTGCTTCCCCACCGTTTCAGACTTCCAGCTGATGATTGGTTCACAGCGGCCCCAGCAAAATCCAGTTGATTGATTGGCTCCTCTGAGGTCATGCTTATTGGGCTGTTTCCTTGCTTTTTCAGACCAAGGAGCTGCTCATTGGGGGACTTTATTTGGCTCTGCCCAGGTGAACCAGTCAATCGTCCTCGAGAGCAGGAGGATTGTGGGAGGTGGAGAGGCTTGTGGGGGTGAGAGAGGCTTGTGGGAAGCCGGTGGTGGCAGTTGGGCTCTGAGAGTTTTTCCTGAGGAGCTGTTTTGTTTGGCGTGTGTGGTTCTAAAAATAAAGTTCGTTTGTTTTGACAAGTGGCTACTGAATCGTGCCCAGCCAGACTGCAGCATTTGGTGGCTCGCATGGGGAGTGACTAAGGGTAAGTGATAAGGTAAAATGCTCGTCCCTGAGAGAAGGGCATGAGAAGGGTAGCCATTTAAAGATTCCTCTTTTGTTTTGCTTCACATTTGTTTTAAGTTGCCTGTCCCTGGACATGAGTGAGACAGAAGAAAACCTGCTCACATCTGAGGAAAAACTATTTACTTCTGAGGAACAGATAGGGAGAAAGGATGGATGCACATGTCAGGAGGATAGAAAGGCTATAATGACTTTTTGGTGGTTTCCTTTTTATTTTATTCTGTCTCTGTTTTGTATGGCGTCATCTTGTTGGGTTGTATTATAGTAGAAATACGGGATCAGATATTAGTAAAAAACAAACTGAAAGAGTGTTAAGTAAATTGTTAGAGGAAGGAGGCATCTCAGGAAAATCAAGAACAGTCAGGGCATACATTGATACAATACAAAAATATAGCCCATGACTTTTTAAAGAGGAGTTGTTAAATGTATCACAATGGAACCATCATGGTGAAGATTTAAGAAGAAAAGAAAAGAACAGCCCAGGGACACTGCCAGTTGGCACATTGCCATTGTGGACATTCGTATCTGGTTTGCTTAGTGCAAAGCCTTTAGTTCAGACAAAGATAGAGGAACAAAGCTTAGAGCAGAAAAATCCATCAGCATGAAAGTTACAAAATGAGACTGCTACTAACAACTTTCTATCTCTAGAGGGTGTAAGTGTTCAACCAACAGTGCCACCTCTACAGGAGACTGTTACTAACACCTTTCTATCACCGGAGGACGTGAATGTCCAAATAACAATACCGCCTCCATATGCTGGAAGGCCCGCAACCACCGCAGTTGATAGTTCGGATCCTGAGACAGGATCTTAAGTATTAACATGTCCTGTATTTGAGGTTGGAGGGCACCAAATTCACCATGCTTTAAATTTTAAAAAACACTGAAGCAGCTAAAAGAGGCTGTAACAACCTATGGTCCTCAAGCACCCTTCACTGTAAGCTTGATCGAATCCATTAACAACTTGAACATGATGCCAGCAGATTGGGCTAATATGTGTAAAACTGTGCCAAATGGAGGTCAATACCTGTTAAGGATGGTTGGAATGAAGAATTTTGCAAGGAGATGGCTAGGTGAATTGTAGCAGCTGGTTATCCTCAGAGAAATCTAGATATGTTGTTAGAAAGGGACCCTATGAGGATCAGCAGCAACAAATTGCATATGATCCTGGCGTATACGCACAATTTGCTGGAGAGGCGATTAGGGCATGGGAGGCTTTACTAGGACATGGAGGTTTATAAGGTCAATTATCTAAGGTAATACAATGAGCTAATGAATCTTACACTGAATTTGTAGATAGGCTTATTCAAACAGCTACCAGAGTGTTTGGGAATACAGAACTAGCAATGCCATTAATAAAACAACTGGCTTATGACCAAGCGAATTGTTGGTGTAGAGATATCATTAGACTATGGAAACATGAAGATTTAAACACATATATTAAATTATGTAGAGACATTAATGAACAAGAGCAAGTCAAGGCAGCTGCAGTAAAACAAGATTTAAATGCCAGAGACATTAATGAACAAGGGCAAATTGTGGCAGCTGCAGTAAAACAGGCTTTAGATGCCAGGCCTAGAACATGCTACAATTGTGAACAAACATGACATTTTAAAAGGAATTGCCCCATAGGAGGAGGGTTTAACAAAACTAGGTATCAAAGGAGTAGAATACCGTGTATTTGCCAATGATGCCTTACAGGGAGACATTGGGCTAATGAATGCCATTCTCAAACCACCATAGATGTTACTCCATTATCAAAAAACGAACAAGGACCAGGTGTTTATCCATGATATCATGGAGAAAGGCATTGGGCTCCATTGGTAAAAAATGGACAGGGGAGCCCAATGCTCCGGAGCCCAAAACCACAAATATACGGAGCACCGGAGGAACCCAGCAACCCCATAAGTGTAGTGTCCAGGACACGTTGTCCATCAGATCCCTCATCAGACAAATCAGAGAGAGTGCAGGGTTGGACATCTGCGCCTCCGCCAGATCAGTTCTAACTCCAGAGATGGGAGTTCAAATCATTCCCACAGGGGTAAAAGGACCTCTTCGTAAAGGAAAGGTGGGCTTATTATAGGGACTCAGCTCTTCTACTCTAAAAGGACTTATGATAAGTCCTGGGGTAATTGATTCCGATTATGAATGTGAATTAAAATTTATAGCTAGTTCTCCAAAGGGTATATCAGTAATTTCACCAGGCGATAGAATAGCACAGTTACTGTTAATACCAAGCCAACATGATAAATTTTCCAGTCATGCTGTAGAAAGAGGTTCCAAGGGATTAGGCTCCATAGGTGTAGATTGGGCTATGCTTTCTTTAAATTTAGATTCTTGCCCCATGCTAAAACTAAATATTCAATGACATGAATTTAATGGCCTACTGGATACAGGTACAGAACTTAGCACCATCTCTCATCAAGAAGGGCCAAAACATTGTCCATTACAACAAGCCACTCAAACACTTCGAGGCCTAGGAGTGGTGACTAATCCCCATAGAAGTGTAATAGTATTACATTGGAAGGATCATGATGAATGTGAAGGAACTATACAGCCATATGTATTGGATCATCTTCCCGTAAATTTATGGGGATGAGATGTCCAAGATCAATTAGGTTTGATGTTAACAAATAACATCAACAAAAATGCACCCACTATTATGACTAGACAAGATTTTAGGAAAGGAAAAAGTTTAGAGAAACAAGAACAAGGTATTGCAGTACCAATATAAATAGATCAAGGAACAAACAGACATGGGTTAGATTTTCAGAAAAGGCCCCTGAGACAATAAAAATTACTTGGAAATCAGAAATACCAGTATGGGTTCCTCAGTGGCCCCTGACTAAAGAAAAGAAACAAGCAGCCCATGACCTGGTCAAACAACAAATAGCGGAAGGACATATACAACCTTCTGTATCTCCCCATAATACTCCAATTTTTGTCATCGAAAGAAATCTGGTAAATGGAGATTATTGAAAGATTTAAGAGCCATTGATAATGAGATGGTTATTATGGTACCTGTTCAATCAGGGATTCCTCAAGTGTCTGCTTTGCCAAAAACTTGGTATGTTTTAGTTATAGTTATTAAAGATTTTTTTTTTCATTTCCAATTCATCCTGAGGATAGTCCAAGTTTTGCATTAACTATTCCTGCACTGAATAATGAAGGTCCTGTTCATAGATATGAGTGGAAAATACTCCCTCAAGGGATGGCTACCATCCCAATTATGTGTCAAATTAATGTTAACAAAGTAATCCAGCTACTTAGAAATTAAAATCCTGAAATACAAATATTTCACTAAATGGATTGTATATTTTTAGCACACAAAGCTAAAAACACATTGCTAGAATGTTATGCCACAATTACAAACTTATTAAAAAATTATAATCTAGAGATAGTAATAGATAAACTACAATTAAATTTTTCAATTAATTATTTAGGCATTCTATTATCCTCAATCATGGTCCATCCACCAAAAATTCAAATATGAGTAGATCAACTCAAATCACTTAATGACTTTCAAAAGTTATTAGGAGACATAAATTGTATAAGACTTTATCTAGGTATACCAACAGGAGAGTTGGGACCTTTATTTGATATCCTAAAAAGTCCATCAGATCAAAATTCACCCCGAATGTTAATACCTGAAGCAAGAAAGGCATTAAAAATCATAGAAACATATATGGGAAATATGCATTTGGATAGAATTGATATAAGTTTGCCTTAATTTTTTATTGTACTACCAACAAAAAATATTCCAACAGGAGTATTTTGGCAAGATGATCCATTATTATGGATACATTTATCTTATTCTCCTAACACTATTCTTACTAGGTATCCTGAGGCTGTAGGACAATTAATACTCAAAGGAATAAAAGCAACAAAGGAAGTGTTTGGAATTTCCCCCAATAAAATTATTAATCCATATACTATGAAATAAATTGATGAATTAGCTAATGAATTAAATACTTGGGCAATTATCATGTGCAAATCTAATGTTTCATTTGATAACCACTTGCCATCTAATCCTTTATTGTCTTTTTTGTCATCACATCCTGTAATTTTTCCAAAAATGACAAGAAAAACACCTATCATGAATGCTCCAAATATATTCACTGATGGATCAAATAATGGTACAGCAGCAATAATTACACCCGATCAAACTTTCACATTTTTAGTACCCAAACAATCAGTTCAAAAGGTAGAGCTTAATCCAGTATTACAAGCTTTTGTGATGTTTAAAGATATTGTATTTAATTTTTTTCCCATAGTCAGTATATTGTTAATGCTATAGTATCCCTTGAAGATGCTGGTAGGATTTCCCCTTCCTCTACTGTTTTCTCTTTGCTTTCCACTATACAAAGTCTAATCTGGGACAGAAAAAGTCCCTTCATTATAGGACATATCAGAGCACATACAGGATTGCCTGGAGCCTTTAGTTTGGGTAATGATTTAGCAGATAAAACTACACATAACATGCATATTTTCTCTACACTAGAAGAAGCTATAAATGTTCATAAAAAGTTCCAAGTCAATGCTAATACTTTAAAAAAGCATTTTAAAATAACTAAGGAATAAGCTAGACAAATAATAAAACAATGTCAAAATTGTGTGACCTTTTACCACAAGTTAATCTTGGAGTCAATCCTAGAGGATTGATACCTAACCATATTTGGCAGATGGACGTCACACACTTGCCAGAATTTGGAAAATTAAAATATCTGCATGTTACAGTTGATACTTCTTCTGGATTTTTGATGGGCTCCCTTCATGCCAGAGAAAAATCTAAAGATATTATAGCTCATTGCTTACAAAATTTTGCCACTGTGGGCGTTGCAAAACAGTTAAAAACAGATAATGCCCCTGGTTATACTTCTACCTCTTTTTAAGAATTTTGCACATCATTTGGTATTGCTCATATAATAGGAAACCCATACAATCCTCAGGGACAAGGCATAGTTGAAAGAGCACATCGAACTTCTAAAATGTACTTATTAAAGCAAAAAGACGGAATTGGGAAGGGGTATATATTCCCCAAAGATAAACTTAAAATAACCCTTTTTACTCTAAACTTTTTAAATTTGGATTCATCAGGACTTAGTGCTGCGGAAAGGCATATGTGTCCAAAAAATGTGCATAATCCCAAGGTACTTTGGAAGGATATTCTAACAAGACAATGGAAAGGTCCTGACCCAGTAATTTTCTGGTGTCAGGGGTCTGTTTGTGTGTTTCCACAGGGAGAACAGCAGCTGATTTGGATTCCAGAGAGGTTAACTAAAGCTATTTCTATAGACCAAAAAAAAGATGATTTGTCTCAATTTCATAACAGATGATATCCAAAACTCAAGTTTGGCTATCCTTATATCTCTGACAGAATCAGGATGCTTTTTTCAATATCTATTTTATTATTGCTCTTTCCCACATCATTAAGTTCTATTTTGTTTTTTGAGCTCCTACAGACCTAGGTTAAAGTTTTGATGATAAGTTCTATTTTTTGACTATAGAGTTTTGAAATTCCCATAACAATGTGGCACTGGAGAACTTTGGATTCCTGGTTGCTAATCATGAGTGTATCAGACAGTGCCTTGATTGACTGGGTTTTATGAAAATGTTGTAGAACAGAGAGGCCAGTATGTTGGAGCCTGCTGAGTAATGGGCCCAGAGCAGTGGTGTGAAGGTGTGTGATAATATATCTGTGGAGGATCATGTGGACCTGCCATTGGCTTCCAAATGGCTTGTGACTTACGTGATGCAGCCAGCAGACCCTTATATTAAAGGCATGTTGTTATATGGGGAAGTTTCAGGGCAATGCTAAAAATTAGGTTGCAATGAACAAGGGGGCAAGCTATGTGGAATAGAAGCCTGGTTGGTGCATTCTCTTTAAGACCCTGACCCACAAGAAGTGACAGAACTCCCTCCAGCACTGTGTCCCAGTTGAACTCCTTGTATTTTGTTAAGCAAATACCAAACTCACAGTACAGGAGCAAGAAACACTAAGAAAAGTGGAGGATGAACAAATGGCTTCACAGTCGACACGGGGAGACAGTTAGCCCCCAGTGTCTACAGTTTACCTATATAACGAAAGAATTCAGCACTGCTGCCTCTTGTTTTTAGAAAATAAGAAACCATGTCCTCCAGGTTATATAGATGCACACCCAGGTTTGATCGTCTCACTACTAAGGAAGCTAAAGCTCCTGACAACAACATATATTTCAAGTGCGCAACCTCAGAGGCAGTTTCTCAAGAAGTCTTTAGGGCACCAAAGCTCTATGTTTGTGGAGTGTTTTCCCTGTCCATTACTTTTGGAACTCCTCTACCATGTCCAAGGTTGAGAATTCCTGAGCATTTTCCATTCCAGAAATGTATTCACAAATTTTCTAACTCTTCTTCTCTAATTGTGTGTTACTAGGGGTGAAAGTCATGTCAAGGCTTTGTTCAAGATGAGAGTGGGAAGATTTTTGTGAAACACATATTTGCATACACATTGGATTCATTTTCCTATTTTCCATTTGAAATACTGAAACCCTGACACTAACACATACCCTACTGGAATCTGACTACTACTCCAAACATGATGGAGAATAACAACCCAAAGAGAATAGAAATACAAGCTGTTCAGAGGACGCATGGTGTATAGTTGGACTTTTCTTTGGCATGATAAAGGGAGGCTGTTTAAATCTAGAGAATTTTTAATTGAAAGAGTTCTCCATGTGTTTTTAAAGTTAACAAATATGTGAATTCCTGTCTCCCTTTCTTTGTAGCCTATTCAGTGCATGTCTTTTTATAGGCACATATAGAATCCTACCTGGTATCACATGTATATTTTTGTGAGGTTGAAGACATGGCAGATAAAAATTGTGAGAAGTGATCACTCCTCTTAAATACTGTTGTAACTGAAAATTCAAACTTTGGGTGAGCTTCCTAGTAGAAAAACATTATAGATAAATCCATGTTCAGTAGAATAAACATTTTTGCATCTGGGGATAATATATATTTCATGATTAATTTTGATTGGAATATATATTGCTACATTTTAATGTCGGTGTGTGTGTTTTTTTTTTTTTTTTGTGTGTGTATATATATATATATATATATATATATATATATATATATATATATATATTTATACAGTTTTTTCAAAATATGAAACATTTTTGTGTTATATACACTCCCTAAATTCATTCATGTTCATGTATTTGGATTTATAATAAACTTTTCACAAGATTATTTCAGAAATATTCACCCACCTAAAATACATATTTGTTTCCTAGTACTGAAAGCTAACTTCAGTGAATGGTGTAGCAAATCATAATATTTCTACAGTAACTGACCCAGTTTGATATCAATGCAATTAGATTTCTATGGGACATGATGTGTTTTTTGAAGTTCATTTTTATGCAACACTTTTATATAATTATTTCTTCAGTTTATGCACATCATAGGATATATACTTCGTCCACAAGTTCACAAATATATAGGCATTTATTTCACTTTCAATAATTTCCTGATTCAGAACACATTTATTCCTTCAGGTTTTTTGACTGGTCTTTTCATGAGACTTCTTTCCAATCACATTACTTTCCATTTCCAAAATCAATTTTGAAGCAAAACTCACACACTCTTCATGATAAAACATAACACTAATATACAATTAGATGTGTAACTGGTTGGAATGAATGATTGTATATCAATATAAGATTTCCTGTATATTTTCAGATATCAATCAATCCATTATTTAAAGTTGCAAAAAGTTATATTATTTATCCACAATATGGTCTATTCATGCATTATCTCTATATTCATAGACACAGGGTACACCTATTTCTACCCCCAATAATAATTTATATGTCTTCAATATATCGCTCCCAGAAATGGTGGACGAAATACTCATGTCACCTGATTTACATATACATTTTATCACAGAAATACTATGGCCAAAAATCAAATGGCACACTTATGATTGTACTAAAGCCTAAATGGAAAGTGATCATAGATTACTAAAAATATCCACGTCCAGGTTGTCTAATGATATCAAATGTCAATCTTATTGGTGACTACATACTTTTTTCTTCCTAAGATTATGTATTCAACCTCAAGCTTTTTAAAAATGTCTAATTATATCCCTCACTTTATACCTTGCCTGATTTCCTAATGTCTCTATTGATATCTTCTTTCCTACATATTTTCCCCAGTTCATCATTGTGACTGACTCTTCACATGTGCTGACATTTACATTCACTCTCTACCCAAAACCCTACTGCTAAAGTACTATTGGTTCAAATTCTATACTCATTCTTGTTTCTAATCCTACCAACTATCTTTCTAATCCTACCGACTATCCTTTTTTGACTGGATGTTCTCTTCGACATTTAATTATCCAGTGTACAAGGTCCTATACCATTGTATATAGATTTATCTGAGACATCTGTGCAGAACATAATTCAAAGCAAGTATTCCAATCAAGCGCTCAATGCCCCTCTGGGCTACAAATCTTACCTAGGTTTCTATTGTTATACTTATATTTCACCTCTATATTCCTTTAAATATTGCAGATTCCCAATACCATGATTCATCCCACAGAATGATTCCTAACCCAAATCAAACATGTTATTAACCCTAACCATAAACTCTTCCCTCAATCTTACTTTACAGAAGACCAGGGACAGAGTTGGTCTTACAATAGAGGAATTTAGGGGATCTTCCACTTGCTGAGAACTCAAAGGTCAATGAAGAAATGATCCCTGGAGAAAATGTAGTCAGTTATGAAGGACCTGAAGGAGCAAAAGTCATCTTCCATGCAACAACCTGGTCAGGATGAAGGGTTCAGTCTGAATCAGCCTTGCTCTTCTTTATGTAGAGAAGATGGACCAAACCAGGCCTGTGTGGAGAGCTCTTCCTTGGTGCCTATGGTTGATATACCATTCTAACTTGTGAAACTGTCACAGAAAGTATGGGCAGCCTCCATCTCATGGGACCCTTGGAAGCAACTGTTAGGACAAAGGGGTTGCCAACACATTGACCTCATTCAGTTCCTGAAAGAAGTGACCTTCCTAACTTCCTTGTTGATGGAACTCTCTGAACTAGGGATCCAAGAATCCAGACACCCAGACCGAGTCTCAGTCCCAATCCCAGTGGTCTCAATTGCTTGGATTTACCAAGGACAGAGTCAGACTTTCTTGGTACCTACTTTGTGAGAATGGCCAAATGCCAAGAGAGCTCTGAAGATGCGCCATTCCTGAGAAAGCAGGTAGTGGCTCACTGCTGGCTCCTGACAACTTCACAGTGTTGGCCAAGAAGACCAGATCTGAGACAGGACAGGCCATTTTGGGGGAACATAGTATGTTCACCAGTAAGATGACTAACAGGATAGTCACAGACCTACTTGGGGGAAGAAGTTGCCTTTGTGTTTGTGGGTGTGAGGCTGTGGTTTTGTCTCATCTTCTGAGAATAGGTTGGAAAGGCGGCTTGTTTGGTTTGGAGAGGACTGTTTCTATTAAGTCATTTAACAAGGCGAGTGTGTCAAATTCTGTGTATCCCACTCTGTCATTCTTTGTAGACATTAGAAAAGAGAATGTATCAATGGGTGTGTCCTGTCTAGAAGAAAGCTTCCCAGCATTCATACTGCCCAATTTATGAATGGACTGCGGCTTGACTTATTAATGGGCAACACCTAATATCTTCCTAAGTTGCTGTTTTCTTTCTGAATTCTGGCCACTCTCCAGAATAGGCTCATGGTTTTGTGTCCAAGATATGTAACACCTCCAAGATCTGTGACATGGCCATGTACTGGATAGCTGAAGGATGGGAGAATCTCAGAAAACTCAGATACCAGTGTGACCTGGGAAGCCTCAGTGGAGAAACTCTGCTTTGGGCCATTTGCATACCCATGGTTCTGTTGTTCTAAATGTCAGGAAGGTCTTTGCCTCAGGCCACCGCTTTGTGAAGCCTGAAGAGAACAGTTTTCAAATGTATATGAATGGGCATCACCTGTGGCTCTTTGCTTAATTGCTTTGGAAAGGTAAGTGTCTGAATCAGCCTCTTTGCCCTGTGTGAGGTTGTGGCTTAGGTACTCAGCAACTGATGGATCTAAAGAAAGATCCCATGTCTGCATCCATATAAAAAATGGCAAAAAGATCTGCCATTGTGGATGAAGTCTCTTGCCTTCCTCTTTTAGCTTCCTGACTTCCATCAAGTGAGAATAAGGTTACTTTGGGTCAAATGAGTTCTTCAAATCCCTGCAGAGGATAGCCCATATGTGCTTAGGGTATTACATGACTCCAAATCACATAAATAATCTATACCTGACAATCACTAGTCCTAAAATTGGAGAAGCAGAGCCCTATTAATGACAGGCCTATTTAATCACTCCTTGTTCACAGGAAGGGTGTCCAGGCCACCCTGACTTTAGGCAAATGAGGGGCAAGGGAGCTTCTTTTGGACACTATCTTGGGATGCACCCCTCATGGAAACCTCCAGCCAGAGGTTATGATGAGTGTCTATATGGCAGAATTTGAGGGCCATGTGTGGAGTGTTTGGGTTTTAATTGTGGTCATTTGTGTGGCAGTTGGAAGAGATGACTGGGTCCACCTGGTCTTCAACTCTGGTGTGATTCCCCTTAAAGACTGAGTTCTGAAACTGACCTCAGAGAAGTATTGTCATGAATCGTGTAGTGATTTTAGGAGGCCACGCTTGAGAGTTGCCCTTGGAAAGTGAGATCTAGGCCCAGTGTGTCTTTTCACAGACCACTGGGAATCTCAACAAAGATATCACATGATTTTATTCTGAAGACTTGGCAGCCATAGTTAAGAGTCAAAACACACATGGACCTCACATTGTAGACCTCAATAAGCCTGGCTTCATGTGATCTTTTGGCCACTGTTTGGTAAGCCTTGCCTGTGAGAGTTCTTTAGAGCTTTCATTGAACTGATCTTCCCATTGTTTAATGGTTCCTGGATGAATTGAAACCCATAGTGCCTGTAAATTCATCCTTGAAATATGGCTAGATAAATACCATTAAATTTTTGAAATTCCCATTTCCAGGTGGCACTGGAGATACTTTGGTTGTCCTATTGCTGATCATGAGTGTACTAGACTGTGCCTGGATTGACTGGGTTTCATGAAAATGGTGTAGAACTGAGATGCCAGTAAGTTGGAGCCTGCTGAAGAGTGGGCTTGGAGCAATGGTGTGTAGGTGTGTGATAACACATCTTTGGTTGGGCCATGTGGATCAGCCATTGGCTTCCAAATGGCTTGATACTGACATGGTGCAGCTAGCAGACCCTTATTTGTAAAGGCATTTACTTATATGGAGAGGTTTCAGGGCAATGTTCAGAATCAGGTTGCTATGGACAAAGGGGCAAGCTATGTGGAATAGAAGCCTGGTTGGTGCATTCTTCTGCAGACCCTGACCCACCACAAGTGACAGAACTCCCTCCAGCACTGTGTCCCAGTTGAACACCTTGTATTTCATGAAGCAAATAACAAACTCCCGGTTCAGCAGCAAGAAACACCATGAAAATTGGAGGATGACCAAATGGCTTCACAGTCCACACAGGGAGACATTCACCCTAAGTGGCCACAGTTTACGTACAAAGAGAGAATTCACCACTGCTGCATCATGTTCTTTGGAAAATAAGAAACCATGTCGTCCAGGTCACATAGATGCAGACACAGCATTGATGGTCTCATTAGAAAGGAAGTTAATGCTCCTGACAACAACATATATTTCAAGTGCCCAACCTCAGAGGCAGTTTCTCAAGAAGTATTTTGTTCAGGAGAGCTCCATGTTTGTGGAGTGTTTACCATGTCCCTTACTTTTGGAAACTCCTCTACCACCTCCAAGGTTGTGAACTCCTGCGATTTTTCCATTCCAGATATGAATTCACAGATTTTCTAACTCTTCTCCTCTAATTGTGTCTTACTTGGGGTGAAGGTAATGTCAAGGCATTGTTCTGAATGAGAGTGGAAAGTTTTTTGTGTAGCACATATTTGCATTCACATTGGATTCATTTTCAAATTTTCCATTCAAAATACTGAATCCCTGACACTAACACATACCCTACTAGACTCCGACTACTAATCTTAATATGATTGAGAAAAATAACCCAAACAGAATAGAAATACAAGCAGTTCACAGGAAGCATGATGCATATTTGGATTTGCCTTTTGCATGATAAAGGTTAGGTGTTATAAATCTAGTCAATTTTTAATAGAAATAGTTCTCTATTTGTTTTAAAAGTTAACAAATATGTGAACTCCTGTCTCCCTTTCTCTGTGCAAATTCAGCACATGTATTTTTATATGCACATATAGAATCCTACCTGTTATCACACATACATTTTTGTGAGGCAGCTGACTTGGCTGATTCAAATTGTGAGAGGAGATCATACCTCCTAAACACTGTTGTAACTGAAAATTCAACCTATGGTTGAGCTTCCTAGTAGAACAACATTATACATAAATCCATGTTCAGTAAAATATATATTTTTGCATCTGTGGATGCTATATATTTGATGAAGAATTTCGATTGGCATATATATTGCTACTTTTAAATGTCTGTGTGGGTGTTTTTCATATTTCAAAATATGAAATACACGTATTTTATATAGACTCCCTAAATTCATTCATGTTCATGTATGTGGATTTATAATCAACTTTTCCAAGATTATATTCAGAAATATTCATCCACCTGAAATACATATTTATTTCCTACTACTGAAAAGTAACTTCAGTAAATGGTGCTGACAAATCCTAATATTTCTACGGTAACTCACACAGTTTAACATCAATGCAAGTAGATTCCTATGGGACATGATGTGTATTATGATGTTCATTTTTATTCAACACTGGTACATTACTATTTCTTTAGTTTTTACACATCGTAAGATATATATTTCATCCATAAGTTCACAAATTTATAGGCATTTCTTTCACTTTCAACCACTTCCTGCTTCAGAACACATGTATTAATCCAGGTTTCTTGACTGGTCTATTAATGAGGTATCTTTCCAAACACATTATTTTCGATTTCCATAATCACTTTTGAAACAAAACTCACACATTCTTTATGATAAAACTTAACCCTAATATTACCATTAGATGTATCACTTAAGATTTCCTGTATATTTTCAGATATCAATTCAATCCATTATTTAAAGTTGGCCCAGTTGTATTATTTATTCACAGTATGATCTATTGTTGCATTATTTTTACATTCATAGACAAAAGGTACACCTATTTGTATCCCCAATACTAATTTATACGTCTTCAAAGTATGGCTCCCAGAAATGGTGGAAGAAATACGCATGTCACCTGATCTACAAATACATTTTATCACAGGAATATTATGGACACAGAAATCAAAGGTCACACTTATGATTGTACCAAAGCCTAAATGGAAATTGAACATGGATTACGAAAAACATCCTTGTTCAGGTTGCTTAATGCTCTCAAATGTCAATCTTATTGGTGACTACATATTTGTTTTTTCCTAAGATTATATATTCAACCTCACCCCTGTTGATAATGTCTAATCCTCTCACTCCCTTTATACATTGCCTGATTTTGTAATTTCTCTATTGATATCTGCTTTCCTACATATTTTACCGAGTTCATCATTGTGACTGACTCTTCATATGTGTTGACATTTACATTCACTCTCTACCTGAAACCCTATTGCTAAAGAACATTTGCTCCAATTCATATACTAACTCTTCTTTCTAAACCTACCGACTCTCTTCATAATCCTACGAACTATTCCTTTTTGACTGGATGTTCTCTTCGACATTCAATCATCCAAGGTACCATATCCTATGCAATTGTATATCGATTTATCTGAGACATCTGTGCAGAACATAATTCAAAGCTAAGTTTCCCAATCAAGGGCCCATTGCCCTTCTGGGCTTCAAATCTTACCTAGATTTCTGTTTTCATACTTATATTTAACCTGTATATTCTTGTAAATATTGCAGTTTCCCAATACCATTATTCATCTAGCAGAATGATTCCTAACCCAATTTGCACATGTTATTAACCCTTACCATACATTGTTCCCCCAATTGAACTTTACAGAAGAGCAGGGGCAGAGTTGGTCTTACAATACAAGAATGTAGAAGATCTTCCTCCTGCTAACAACCTCAAAGTTCCATGCAGAAATGATACCTGGAGAAGATGTAGGCAGCTATGAAGGATCTGAGAGAGCAAAAGTCATCGTTCATGGCAAACAACCTGGTCAGGATGAAGGGATGTGTCTGAATCAGCCTCTTTCTTCTTGATGTACAGAAGATGAACCAAAACAGGCCTGTGTGGTGAGGTGTTCCCAGGTGCCCATGGTTGAGGTACCATTCTAACTTGTGAAAGTGTCACAGGAATTACGAGCAGCCTCCATCTCAGGTGTCCCTTAGAAGCAACTGTTAGGACAAAGTGGTTGCCAAAACTGTGACCTCATTCAGTTCCTGAAGGAAGCGACCTACCTAACTTTCTTGTTGATGGAACTCTCTTAACTTGGGATTCAGGTAGACAGGGACCCAGAGCCAGTTCCAGTCCCAATCCCAGTGGTCTCAGTTCTTTGGATTTACCAAAGACAGAGTGAGACTTTCTTGGTACCTACTGATGTGAGGATGGCCAAATGAAAGGAGAGCTCTGAACATAGTCCTTTCCTGAGAAAAAAGATAGTGGCTCACCGCTGGCTCCTGACAACTTCACAGAGTTGGCCAAGAAGACCAGATCTGAGACAGGACAGGCCATTTTGGCAGAACATAATATGGCCCACCAGTCAGAGGACACTTAGTATAGTCACAGACCTACTTGGGGGAATGAGGTGCCTTTGTGGGTGTAGATGTGAGTTTGTGGTTTTGTCTCATGTTCTGAGAATAGGTAGAAAAAGTGGTTTGTTTGGTTTGGAGAGGACTGTTTCTAGTGAGTCCTTTGACAAGACAAGTGTTTGTATGTCTGTGTGTCCCACTCTGTCGCTGTTTGTATACTTTAGAAAAGAGAATGCATCAATGGATGTGTCCTGTCTACTAGAAAAATTCCCAGCATTCATCCTGTCCAATTTATGAATGGACTGCGGCTTGCCTTATGGATGGGAAACACCTACTTACTTCCCAAGTTCCTCTTTTCTTCCTGAATTCTGGCCAATATCCAGAATAGGCTCATGGTTTTGTGTCCAAGATATGTACCACCACCAAGCTCTGTCACATGGCCATATACTGGATAGCTGAAGGGAATGGCGAGCATCTCAGAAAACTGAGATATCAGTGTGACCAGGAAAGTCTCAGTGGAGAAACCCTGCTTTGGGCCTTTTGATTACATATTGTTCTGTTTCTCTAAATGTCAGGAAGGTCTTTGCCTCAGGCAACCCCTTTTTTAAGCCTGAAGAAAACAGTTTTCAAATTGAAATGAATGGGCATCACCTTAGGCTCTTTGCTTAATTTCCTTGGAAATGGATGTGTCTGAATCAGCCTCTTGGCCCTGTGTGAGGCTGTGGCTTAGATTCTCAGCACCTGATGGATCTAAAGAAACATCCCATGTGTGCATCAAAAACCAAAATGGCAAAAAGAGCAGTCATAGTGGATGAAGTCTCTCGCCTTCCTCTGTAAGATACCTGACCTCCATCAAAAGAGAATAGGGATCCTTTGGGTCAAATGAGTTCTGCAAACCCCTACAGAGGCAAGCCCATATGTGCTTGGGTTTTCTCATGACTCCAATTCACTAAACCACACAGTCAGTAGGCCTCAAACTGGAGAAGAAGAGCCGTATTAATGACAGGCCTATTTAATCACTCCTGGTTCACAGGAAGGGTGTCCAGGCCACCCTGACTTTAGGCAAATGAGGGACAAGGGAGCTTCTTTTGGACACTCCCTTGGGCTGTGCCCCCCATGGAAAACTCCAGCCAGAGGTTATGATGAGTGTCTATATGGAAGAAGATGAGGGCCATGTGGGGGTGTTTTAATTTTAATTGTGGTCTTTTGTGTGGCGGTTGGAAGAGACGACTGAGTCCACCTGGGCTTGAACTCTGGTGTGATTCCCCTTAGAGCCTGAGTTCTGAAACTGACCTCAGAGAAGTATTGTCATGAATTGTGTAGAGATTTTAGGAGGCCACGCTTGAGAGTCGCCCTTGGAAAGTGAGATCTAGGCCCAGTGTGGCTTTCCACAGACCAATTGGTGTCTCAGCCAGGATATCACATGATTTTATTCTGAAGACTTGGCAGCCATATTTGTGAGTCAAAACACACATGGACCTCACATTGTATACCTCAATGGGCCTGGCTTCATGTGACCTTTTTTCTACTCTTTGGAAAGCCTTGCCTGTGTGAGCTCTCCAGAGCTTTCATTGAAATGATCTTCCTCACCATTTAATGACTGCTGAATATATTGAAACACACAGTGCCTCCAACTTCATCCTTGAAAAATGGCTACATAAGTACCATGAAATTTTTGAAATTCCCATGACCAGGTGGCAATAGAGAAACTGTGCTGATCATGAGCATACCAGAAAGTGCCTTGATTGACTTGGTTTCATGAAAATGGTGTAGAATCAAGGTGCCAGTAAGTTGGAGCCTGCTGAGTAGTGGGCCTAGAGCAGTGGTGGGCAGGTGTGTGAGAAAACATCTGTGGTGGGCAATGTGGATCTGCCATTGGCTTCCAAATGGCTTGTCACTGACATTGTGCAGCCAGCAGACCCTTATATGTAAAGGAATCTTGTTATATGGAGAGGTATCAGGGCAATGTTCAGAATCAGGTTCCAATGTTCAAGGGGGCAAGCTATGTGAGATAGAAGCCTGATTGGTGCATGCTCATGCATTCTGTGACCCACCACACGTGAGAGAACTCCCTCCAGGACTGTGTCCCGGTTGAACTCCTTGAATTTCATGAAGCAAATACCAAATTCCCAGTGCAGCAACAAGAAATATCATGGAAAGTGGAGGATGACCAAATGGCTTCACAGTCCACACGGGGAGAAACTTAGCCCCCAGTGGCCACAGATTACCTACAAAGAGTCAATTCAGCACTGTTTCTTCATGTTCACAGAAAAATAAGGAACCATGTCCAACAGGTCACATAGATGCAGATCCAGCTTTGATGGTCTCAATACAATGGAAGCTAAATTTTTTGACAATAACATATATTTCAAGTGCCCAACCTCAGATTCAGTTTCTCAAGAAGTCTTATTGCAGCAGAGCTGCATGTTTGTGGAGTGTTTACCCTGTCCCTAACTTTTAGAAACTCCTCTACCACCTCCAAAGTTGTAAACTCCTGAGCATATTCCATTCCACATATTTATTCACAGATTTTTTAACTCTTCTCATATAATTTTGTATTACTTAAGGTGAGGGTAATGTCAAGGCATTGTTGTGGATGAGAGTGGGAAGATTTTTCTGTAGCTATTTTTGCATTCACATTGGATTCATTTTCCAATTTTTCATTTGAAACACTGAATACCTGACACTAACACATAGCCTACTAGATTCTGACTACTAATTCTAATATGATGGAGAACAATAACCCTACCAGAATAGAAATACAAACAGTTCAGAGGAGGCATGGTGTATAGTTGGACTTGCGTTTTGCATGATAAATTATAGGAGTCATATAACTAGTTGAAATAGTCCTCCATGTTTTTCTAAAGTTAACAAATATGTGAAATCCTGTCTCACTTTCTCTGTAGCCTATTCAGCACATGCATTTTTATATGACATATAGATTCCTACCTGGTATCGCACGTACATTCTTCTGAGGTGGATGACTTGGCAGATACAAATTGTGAGCAGAGATCACTCTTCCTAAACGCTGTTGGAAGTGAAAATAAAACCTATGGGTGAGCTTCCTAGTAGAACAACATTATACATAAATCCATATTCAGTAAATTAAATATTTTTGCATCTGTGGATGATATATATTTCACGATGAATTTCAATTGGCATATATAATGCTACTTTTTAATGTCTGTGTGTGTTTTGTGTGTATATATATATATATATATATTCACAATACACACTGTCCAGATTTTTCAAAATATGAAATATATGTGTATCATTATAGACTCCCTAAATTCATTCATGTTCATATATGTGTATTTATAATTAAAATTTCACAAGATTATTCTCAGAAATATTCATCCACCTGAAATACATATTTGTTTCCTACTACTGAATACTAACTTCAGTGAATGGTGCATACAAATCCTAATATTTCTACAGTAACTGACCCAGTTTAACATCAATGCAAGTAGATTCCTATTGGACATGATGTGTATTTTGACGTTCGTTTTTATTCAACACTGGTTCATTAATATTTCTTCAGTTTATTCACATCATACGACATATATTTCATCCACAAGTTCACAAATTTATAGGCATTTTTTTCACATTCAATCACTTCCTGCTTCAAAACACATGTATTCTTCCAGGTTTCTTGACTGTTGTTTTCATGAGACTTCTTTCCAAACACATCATTTTCGACTTCCATAATCAATTTTGAAACAAATCTCACACACTCTTCAAGGTAAACCATAAACATATTAAAATTAGATGTATAACTGGTTGAAATGTATGATTGTTTATCAGTATAAGATTTCCTGTATATTTTCAGATGTCAATTCAATCCATTATCGAAATTTGGAAACAGTTATATTGTTTAATCATAGTATGGTCTATTCATTCATTATCTCTATTTTCCTTGACACAGGGTACACCTATTTGTAACCCCAATACTAATTTATTCGTCTTCACAATAATGCTCCCAGAAATGGTGGAAAAAATACTCATGTCATCTGACATACATATACATTTGATCACAGTAATATTCTGGACAAAAAAAGCAAAGGTCACACTTATGATTGTAGCAAAGCCTTAATGGAAAGTAAGCATGCATTACTAAAATCACCCATGTCTAGGTTGCCTAATGCTCTCAAATGTCAATCCTATTGGTGACTAAGTATTTGTTTCTTCCTAATTTTATATATTCAAACTCAACCATGTTGGAAATGTCTAATCTTTTCACTTACTTTTTACTTTGCCTGATTTCCTGATGTCTTGATTTATATCTGCTTTCCTACATATTTTTCTCAGTTCATGATTGTGACTAACTCTTTATATGTGCTGAAATTTACATTCACTCTCTAATCGAAACCCTGTTTCTACAGAATTTGTTCCAAATTCTATACTCACTCTTCTTCCAAAACCTACCATTTACTGTTTATAACCTTCGGACTAACCGTTTTTGACTGGATGTTCTCTTCGACATTCAATCATCCAAGGTACAAGGTCCTATGCCATTGTATATTGATTTATCTGACACATCTGTGCAGAACTTAATTCAATGCTAAGTATCCCAATCAAGGGCCTAATGCCCTTCTGTGTTTCAAATATTACTTAGATTTCTTTTTTCATATATATATATATATATATATATATATATATATATATATATATATTACAACTATATATTCTTATAAATATCGCAGGTTCCCAATACCATTATTCATCCAGCAGAATAATTCCTAACCCTAATTGGACATGTTGTTAACCTAACCATACACTGTTCCCTCAATCTAACTTTAAAAAAAAGCAGGGACAGAGGTGGTCTTACAATACAGCAACATATGGGAACTTCCACCTCCTGAGAAACTCAAAGGTCCATGCAGAAATGATCCATAGAGAAGATGTACGCAGCTATGAAGGACCTGAGAGAGCAAAATTTATCTTCCATGGCAAACAACCTGGTTATTATGAAGGGTTGGGTGTGAGTTTGTGGTTTAGTCTCATGTTCTGAGAGTAGGTAGGAAAGGCGTTTTGTTTGTTTTGGAGTGGACTGTTTCTAGTAAGTCGTTTGACAAGGCCAGTGTTTCTATATCTCTGTATCCCACTGTGTCCATGGTTGTACACATTAGAATAGAGAATGCATCAATAGATGTCTTCTGTCTAGTAGAAAACTTCCCAGCATTTCTCCTGCCGAATATGTGAATGGACAGCGGCATGCCATATGCATGGGCAACACCTACCATGTTCCTAATTTCCAGTTTTATTCCTGAATCCTTGCCACTCTCCAGAATAGGCTCATGGTTTTGCGTCTAAGTTATGTATCACCTCCGAGCTCTGTGACATGGCCATGTACTGGATAGCTGAAGGGAATGGCGAGCATCTCAGAAAACTCAGATATCAGTGTGACCAGGAACTTCTCAGTGGAGAAACCCTGCTTTGGGCCTTTTGCTTACCTATTGTTCTTTTTCCCTGAATATCAGGAAGGTCTTTGCCTTGGGCCACACCTTTGTGAAGCCGGAAGAAAAACATTTTAAAATGGAAATGAATGGGCATCACCTGTGGCTCTTTGGTTAAATGCTTTGGAAAGGGATGTGTCTGAATTAGCCTCTTGGCCCTGTGTGAGGCTGTGGCTTTGATTCTCAGCACCTAATGTATCTAAAGAAAGATCCCATGTGTGCGTCAAAAACCAAAATGGCACAAAGATCAGTCATTGTGTATGAAGTCTCTTGCCTTAGTCTGTTAGGTTTCTGATATCCATCAAGTGAGAATAGGGATCCTTTTGGTCAAATGAGTTCTTCAAAGCCCTGCAGAGGCTAGCCCATAGGTGCTTGGGTTTTCTCATGACTCCAAATCACGTAAAGAATCTATACTTGACAGTCAGTCGGCCTCAAATTGGAGAAACAGAGCAGTATTAATGCGGGCCTATTTCATGACTCCTGTTTCTCAGGAAGGGTGTGCAGTCCACCCTTACTTTAGGCAAATGAGGGACCAGGGAGCTTATTTGGACAATATCTTGGTCTGCACCCCTCATGGAAACCTCCAGCCAGAGGCTATGATGAGTTTCTATATGGAAGAAGATGAGGGCAATGTGGGAGTGTTTTCATTTTAATTGTGGTCATTTGTTTGCAGTTGGAAGAGTTGACTGGGTCCACCTGGGCTTGAACTCTGGTGTGATTCCCCTTAGAGTCTGAGTTCTAGAACTGACCTCAGAATAGTATTGCCATGAATTCCGTTGGGATTTTAGGAGCCCACGCATGAGAGTCGCCCTTGGAAACTGAGATTTAGGTCCAGGTTGGCTTTCCAGAGAGCACTGGGAATCTCACCCAGTGCAAGAAACAATTTATAATATCAACACATTATTGCACATGTCTTAAAGGGCCAGAAAAAAAGACACAAGACAGACAGAAAGGAGCTCCAGACTATGGCTGACAGACAGAAGCCTTTAAAAGAGAACAGATGAGAGAAAAATCTCCTACACTAGTGGCACCATAGATGTTCCCACAAGGGGACCATATGTTTTAACAGAGGAGAAACCTGAAATGTAAAATCAAGGGTCTCTATGGTGACTTTACTAAATTTAGCATCCCCTTTTTCTTTTTCTCTTTTTTAAGAAAACAGAGGTGGGAAAATCCTTACAGTGCAGGGAAGGAAGGAGGGAATTCCCTGAAGCAACAGGGCTTTGCCAGCTGCTGGGAGTCCCTCAGTCCCTCCTTTTACTTACAGGATTAGCTCCTCTGGTTCGGTTCCACCCCAAGCATGCTCCATCTCCTAACATTTCAGTATTCAGATCTCAAAAAGTACCGGGCCTAAGGTGGGGAGGGTGTATCAAAATTTGTAACTTAAAGTTCGGTTCCTGAATTTGAAGCCAATTAATGCCAATTTAATAATGAGGAAAGGGTTTTGAGAAAAAGAAAAAGGGAGGTTTATTGCTTTGCTAACAAAGGAGAAAAACAGGGGACTCTGCCAAATGGTTGTGACTCTCTTGATCTGAAGGGACAAGGGGTTTTAAAGGAGTTTCACACGTTTACCTGGGATATACTCAGTTCTTAGGTCCCCAGCAGGCATTGCCCTGTGCAGTGTGTCTGCTCCCGGCAGGCAGCTAGGGGCTTCTCTTATGCTGCTTAACAAAGGGGGTTAAAGTTCATCGTAGTTCCTTAAAACACAGTCCAAAAAAGGTGTCACGCTTACTTGCATTATTACCAATTTTCACGTCCAATATCCTTAAGTTTTTAGCACCGAAATCACACAACAAAACGCAAAAAAAGAAACAAATAAAAAATATATAGAACACAGAAGAAAACAGAAAAATACAGAAACCCCATGCCAAAACGGAAAAATGGAGGAGCAATGCAATGTCCTGCTAAAGCTCTCGGGTAGGACCACGTGCGTGCCCATTCGCACCTCTCAACCCATCCAGAGGAATTCTCTACAGAACAGAACAGAGGACAGAATGATTCTTGTTACTGTCCCAGACAGGAGTATATGTGAGAATCCCCAGGCCACCTCTCTGTCATCAGAAGAGATCTCCCTTAATCAGATATCAGATGTTATCAAGGCGCCACTTACCTAAGGAGTCCTCCTCCACCAGGTGCATACTAATAGTTTTAGTGCATTGGTTCACTTCAGTGCTCCCTGGACCAAAGGCTCACTCCAAGGCGTTGGAAAATCTCAAGTTGCGCATCCCCTATAGTGGCTCTGTAGCCGGGAGCCCTGGAGAGAAGGCCAGCTTCAGAATTTCCAGCAGTCTGGTCTTGTGATCTGTTCGGGCAGGGTCATCTTGCTGGGGAACTCCAAAACGTTAGACCAGAATGAAAGAAAAGACCACTGACTCCAATTAAAATCAAATTAAGGCAAGTTTATTATTTCAACCGGCCGGGCTGCCTCTCCCTCCCAAAACGGCGGGAACAAGACAGCAACCCCACCTTTGATACAGCCCAGCTATATAGCCCAGAAAGTAACACAAAAGGGGGGTTATAGATAACAGAATTTTGACAAGCATCACAATAATGGTAGTTTACTTTTTTTTTTTTTTTTTTGCTGGCCCCAACATCAAAAATTATGATGACCATTATACCTCAGAGAGGGTCATTGTCTGGCCAGGGAAGGCCAAAAATTATGATGGATCACTAAAGTTTCAGAGAGGGCTGCTATGTGGTCAGAGAGATAGGCATGGGGGAGTTCAAGGCATGAGCACGCATTCCAAGCAGGTTCAGAATTTTCAGGAATTTATAGTAAAGCCAAAATTACCTTTTCATGGCTTTGTGGCAAGATGGCTCCCAATTTTAATAAAAGATCAGGTTGGGTCTATCAACACTGTCCCTTACTTTTGGAAACTCCTCTACCACCTCCAAAGTTGTGAACTCCTGAGCATTTTCCATTCCAGATATGTATTCACAGATTTTCAAGGTCTTCTCCTCTAATTGTGTCTTACTTGGGGGGAAGGTAATGTCAAGCCATCGTTCTGTATGAAAGTGGGAATATTTTTGTGCAGCACATATTTGCATACATTTTGGATTCCTTATCTAATTTTCCATTAGAGAAAATGAAACTCTGACCCTAACCCATACCTACTAGACTCTGACTACTAATCCTAATATGATGGACAAATATAACCCAAACAGAATAGAAATACAAGAAGTTCAGAGGAGGCATGCTGTATAGTTGGACTTCCATTTTGCATGATAAAGGGTTGGTGTTATAAATCTAGTCAATTTTTAATTGAAATAGGTCTCTATGTGTTTTTAAAGTTAATATGTGAATCCGAGCTTTTATCACTCGTACATTCTTGTGAGGTGGCTGAATTGGCAGATACAAATTGAGAGAAGAGATGACTACTCCTAAACCCGGTTGGAACTGAAAATTCAATCTATGGTTGAGGTTCTTAGTTGAACAACATTATACATAAATCCATTTTTAGTAAAATAAATAGCTTTGAATCTGTGGATGTTATATATTTAATGATGAATTTCAATTGGCATATATATTGCTACTATTTAATGTCTCTGTGTTTTGTGTATATAAATATATATATACTCTCCAGATATTTCAAAATATGCAATATATGTGTCTTATTATACACTCCCTAAATTCACTCATGTTCATGTATGTGGATTTATAACCAACTTTTCACAAGATTATTATCAGAAATATTCATCCACCTGAAATACATATTTGTTTACTAGTACTGAAAGCTAAATTCAGTGAATTGTGCATACAAATCCTAATATTTCTATAATAACTAACGCAGTTTAACATCAATGTAAGTAGATTCCAATGATACATGATGTTTATTTTGATTTTCATTTTTATTCAACACTGGTATATTACTATTTCTTCAGTTTATGCACATCATAGGATATATATTTATCCAGAAGTTAACAAATGTATAGGCATTTTACTCACTATCAATCAATTCCTGCTTCAGAACACATGTATTCCTTCAGGTTTCTTGGCTAGATCTTTTTATGAGACTTCTTTCCAAACACATTATTTTCGATTTCCATAATCATTTAGAAGCAAAACTCACACACTCTTCATGATAAACCATAACCCTAATATTACCATTAGATGTATAACTGGTTGGAATCAATGATTGTATATCAATATCAGATTTCCTGTATATTTTCAGATATCAATTTAATCCATTATTTAAAGTTGGAAGTAGTTATATTATTTATTCACAGTATGGTCAATTCATGCATTATCTCTATATTGATAGACAAAGGTACACCTATTTGTATCCCCAATACTAATTTATACATCTTCAAAATATTGCACCCAGAAATGGTTGAATAAATATGCATGTCATTTGATCTACATATCCATTTTATCACAGTAATTTTCTGGACACAAATAAAAAGATCCCACTTATGTTTGTACCAAAGCCTAAATGGAAAGTGAGCATGGATTATGAAAAACATCTAATGCTCTCAAATGTCAATCCTATTGGTGACTAAATATTTGTTTCTTCCTAAGATTATATATTCAACCTCAACCCTGTTGAAAATGTCTAATCCTATCACTCACTTTATACTTGGTCTGATTTCCTAATGTCTCTATTGATATCTGCATTCCTACATATTTTCCCCAGTTCATCATTGTGACAGACTCTTCACATCTGCTTACATTTACATTCACTCTCTACCCGAAACTCTATTGCTAAAGAACTTTTGGTCCAAATCCTATACTCACTCTTCTTTCTAAACCTATCAATTATCTTTCTAATCCTACTGACTATCCCTTTTTGACTGTATGTTCTCTTTGGAATTCAATCATCCAAGGTACAAGGACCTATGCCATTGTGTATCGATTTTTCTGAGACATCTTTGCAGAACATATTTCAAAGCTAAGTATCATTATCACGGGCCCAATGCCCTTCTATGCTGCAAATCTTACCTGGATTTCTGTTTACCTACTTATATTTCACCTATATATTCTTATTAATATCACAGGTTCAGAATATCATAATTCATCCTGCAGAATGATTCCTAATCCAAATCGAACATGTTATTAACCCTAACCATACACTCTTTCCTGAATCTAACTTTACAGAGGAGCAGGTACAGAGGTGGTCTTATAATACAGGAATGTAGGGGATCTTCCATCTGCTGAGAACCTCAAAGGTTTATGCAGAAATGATCCCTTTAGAAGATGTATGCAGCTATGAAGGACTAGAGAGAGAAAAAGTCATCTTCCAATGCAAACAACCTGGTCAGGATGAAGGGATGTGTCTGAACCAACATCTCTCTTCTTAATGTAGAGAACATGGACTAAACCAGGCCTGTGTGGAGAGCTGCTCCTGGGTGCCTATGGTTGATATACCATTATAACTTGTGATAGTGTCACAGGAAGTAGGGGCAGCCTCCATCTCTGGGAATCTTTGGAGCAACTGTTAGGACAAAGTGGTTGCCAAGGCCATGACCTCATACAGTTCCTGACGAAAGTGACCTACCTCACTCCCTTGGTGATGGAACTCTCTGAACTTTGGATCCTGGAAACCAGGCAAACAGAGCCAGTCCCAGTCCCAGTCCCAGTCCCAGTCCCAGCGGGGAAACTTGTTTGGTTTTACCAAGGACAGAGTCAGTCTTTCTTGGTACCTACTGATGTGAGAATGGCCAAATGCCAGGAGAGCTCTGAAGAGGGGCCTTTCCTTAGAAAGCACGTAGTGGTTAACCGCTGCCTCCTGACAACTTCACAGCGTTGGCCGAGGAGACCAGATCTGAGACAGGACAGGCCATTTTGGGGAAATATAGTATGGCCCACCAGTCAGAGGACACTCCGGATAGTCACAGACTTACTTGGGGGAAGGAGGTGCCTTTGTGCATGTGGGTATGAGTTGGTGGTTTTGTCTCATGTTCTGAGAATAGGTAGGAAGAAGCAGTTTTTTTTTGTTTGTTTGTTTAAAGTGTACTCTTTCTTGTAAGTAGTTTTTCAAGGCAAGTGTTTCTATGTCTATTATCCCACTATGTCCATGGTTGAAGACATTAAAAAATAGAATGCATCAATGGATGTATCCTGTCTAGAAGAAAGCTTCCCAGGATTCATCCTGCCCAATTTATGAATGGACTGCTGCTTCTGAAAGACTTGCCATAAATAGTTGAGAGTCAAAACACACATGGAACTCACATTGTAGACCTCAGTGAGCCTGGCTTCTTGTGAACTTTGGCCACTCTTTGGGAAGTCTTGCCTGTGAGGGTTCTCCAGGGCTTTCATTACAATGAGCTTCCACACCATTTAATTGTTCCTGAATAAATTGAATCCGACAGTGCCTCCAACTTCATCCTTGAAAAAAGGCTTTAATAATACCATGAAATTTTTGAAATTCCCATGACCAGGTGGCACTGGAGAACCTTTGGGTGTCCTGTTGCTTATCATGTATGTACCAGACAGTGCCTTGATTAACTGGGATTCATGAAAATGGTGTAGAACAGAGGTGACAGTAAGCTGGACTGTACTGAGTAATGGGCTTAGATCAGTGGTGTGCAGGTGTGTGATAAAACATCTGTTGTGGTGTCATGTGTATCTGCCATTGTCTTCCAAATGGCTTGATACTGACATGGTGCAGCTAGCAGAACCTTGTATGTAAAGGCATCTTGTTATATGGAGAGGTTTCTGGGCAATGATCATATTCAGGTTGCTATGGTCAATGGGGCAAGCTATGTGGGATAGAAGCCTGGTTGGTGCATTCTTCTGCAGACCCTGACCCACCACACATGTCAGAACTCCCACCAGCACTGTGTCCCAGTTGAACTCCTTGTATTTTGTGAAGCAAATACCCAACTCCCAGTGCCGCAGCGATAAACACCATGAAAATTGGAGGATGACCAAATGTTTTCACAGTCCACATAAAGAGACACCTAGACCCCAGTGGAAACAGTTTACCTACAAAGTAATAATTCAGCACTGCTGCCTCATGTTCATTGGAAAATAAAAAACCATGTCCTCCAGGTCATATAGATGCAGATAGAGCTTTGATGGTCTCACTAGAAATGAAGCTAAAACTCCTATCATCAACATATATTTCAAGTGCCAAACGTCAGAGGTAGTTTCTCCAGAAGTCTTTAGGCCGTCAAAGCTCCATGTTTGTGGAGTTTTTACCCTGGTCCTTACTTTTGGAAACTCTTCTACCACCGCCAAGATTTTGAACTCCTGAGCATTTTCCATTCCAGATAAGTATTCACAGATTTTCTAACTCTTCTCCTCTAATTGTGTCGTAATTTTGGCCAAGGTAATGTCAAGGCATTGTTCTGAATGAGAATGAGAATATTTTTCTGTAGCACATATTTGCATACACATTGGATTCTTTTTCCAATTTTCCATTCCAAATAATCAATCCCTGACTGTCAGGGGCTAGAAGGAAGTTCTCCTTCAAAGAATAGCCTGATACTTACAAGAAACAGCCCACTGGAAGACATCCTGCCTGGGAGACATAATGTAGCCATCAATCTCCCAGAGACATCCTGCGGCCATCTGCCTTCCTGAAACATCCTGACGTTATCTCACCTTGTGAAGACATCCAGCAATTGCCGATAAGAGAGCTTTTCCATTCCCAGCATATAAATACCCCTGGGTGAACAATAAAAGTTTGTAGCTTGATCACAACTCCTGTCGTGCTGTCATCTCTCGTGTCTCTTGTCCCATCATTCTTCCCCACCTAGGTTCGCCGTCCACGTTGATGTGTCCTGCCCTCCGGGATATCTGGCGCCCACCGACTGGGGCTCAAGACTTTGACTGAGGGGGAACGCCATCCTCTGTGAAGACTTGGCCAAGCGGAGCTCACGATCATTTTTGTGAAGCCTCAAGGAGTCCCTGAACACATGGTGGGAGCGTGTTAAGAAAAAGGACTTAAAATTAATCTTTTCCTACAAAGGAGAATTGTGTCCATGGTTTCCCCTTGAAGGGACCATTGATGGTAAAGGACAGCTTAGAGTAGGAGACTGTTTAAAAGATTATTATGAATCCTTTTGCCCAGAAAAAAGGCCTGTTTCCACCTTTATATCCTGGAACTTAATTAATGAAAGTCTTAATAGTTTACCCTTTGACAAAGGTACCTTAAAACTTGTCAAGATTTGGGAAGAGGCTATGCAAAAGATCTCTCGTCCCCCTTCGGCATGCCCTTCAGTTAGTATAGACATAGACACTTCTCAGTCTCCCCAGGCTTCTGGGAACCTTCCTGGTCCCCCTCAAAAAACCCACACTAATGAATAAGGCTCCCAGGGTTTGCAACCGCCTTTATCCAGTTTTAAATACCAGAGACATATTGACCCATGGTGAGGAGGCTACCTTGGTGAAGGAAGCAGCTCGCTACCATTCAGAAGACCCAACACCTCTCAGGACCCTCCCACAGCCAATAGGACTTATACATCAACCTCCCTCCTTTATCCCTCCTGCCTTTTGTTCTTCGGCCCTTCAGAGGCCAACTGGCCCCCCAGATATTTTTTTCCCACTTCCCTTGCCTAACCTGGCTCCCTTATGAGAGTCTCTCCTACATAGAAGGGAACAGATCCAACTTTTAAAAGAATTAAGATACCATGACTCTGAGCTCTGCTCATTAGCCTTAGGCATGGAGTCAACATGAGCTGGCCCATGGTGGTCTAGTACAAAGGCTAAGCTGCTCCATCGGCCTGTTCTTGCCTTCCCAGTCACCCACAGTCAGATAGATAAGCCCGCCCAGGGTGAGGACAAAGACTTAGATGAGGATCAAGAGAAGGAAGCGGGGGAAACGGATCAAGGGAAAAAGTCACGGGAATGGCAAGAGGAAGATTAGGACTCAGCGGATGAGGAGTTCACCCGTAGAGAGGAAGGAACCCAGAGTATCTACAAAAATTTAAGCCTGCATTTTCTTGAAAAACTTAAAAAGGCTTGTGCTCACTATGACCCCACTGCACCCTACACTTTGGTTATATATTAGAAAGTCACAGTGCACAATGGCTTACTCCCAATGATTGGAAATTTTTAGCCCGAGCTACCGTCAGTGCCAGAGACTTCCTGTTGTGGAATGCAGATTTCAAAGAGCACTGTTGGGAAACTGCTCAAAAAAATTAACTAAGGCCTCCTCTAAATACTGGAATTCTGTTAAGCTAGTGGTCAATGTGCCTTTTGACACTAACCCTAAACAGGCGTGTTTCCCTGCTGGACTTTTGGAACAGATTTAGATGGCTGGCTTACATGCTTGGAGACGCCTACCTCAAAAGGGCTCAGCTACCACTTCCCTGGCAAAAATTTGACAAGGGCCCGACGAGCCTTATAGCGACTTTTTTGCCCCGCTAAACCTAGCCAGGGAATGCTTGCTTGGACCAAGCAAAAGCGAAAGCACCTTTGTAAAACATCTTGCGTTTGAAGACACCAACGCGGCATGTCAGGATGTTTTTGGACCAAATAAGGATAAAGGGGAACTTTCTGACTTTATTAGACTCTGTGCCAGGGTGGGTGCAGCCCATGCCATTGGTCTCGCCATAGGTGCTGCCTTTACCAAGGCCTTTCACAATCCTGGCTCACGTACTTGATTTACTTGTAAAAAACTTGGCCATGTTTCACGCGAGTGTCCGAGAGGCAAACAAAGCCTAGTGGTAGCGTCTCCTCAAACTTGGGCTAAACCGCCCCCAGCCACCACCCTGTTAACCTATGGGGCCGAGATATTTTGAGTCAAATGGAAGTTTTTCTTGCCAGTCCCAATTCCATGGTGACTCATCAATTGCTTCGTATGAATTTTGTCCCTGGTACAGGCCTTGGGAGACTGAGACAAGGACTGGTTGAGCCTATACAACCCATACAAAAAACATATACATATGGACTTGGGTATTCGGATTTTTAGTGTCAGTCCCTGACCCTCCAGTACCACATGCAGATAAAATTATTTGGAAGTCTCAGACTCCTGTGTGGGTGGCCCCTTACCTAAGAAAATTTGGAGGCTTCCTCTATGTTAGTGCAGGAAGAGCTGGCAGCCAGCCATGTAGAGGCCTCAACCTCACCATGGAATACTCCTATTTTTTTTATCAAGAAAAAATCAGGCAAGTGGCCCTTTTTACAAGATTTGTGTGCCATTAATACAGTGATGTACCCAATGGGAGCACTACAGCCAGGCATTTCCACACCAGTGGCTATTCCCCAAAACTACTGTAAAATGGTTGTTGACTTAAAAGATTGCTTTTTTACCATTCCTTTACATCCTGAGGATAGACCCTATTTTGCCTTTACTCTCCCTCACATTAATTTTCAGGGACTTATGCAGAGATTTCAATGGAAGTTTCTTCCACAAGGTATGGCCAACAGCCCTAGTCTTTGCCAAAAATACGTTGCTCAAGCAGTAGACCCTGTGAGAGAGCGATGGCCACAAATTTATATTTTACATTATATGGATGATTTGTTAATTGCTGCACCTAATACCCATGACCTTAATAATTGTTACTTGGACCTTTACAAAACCCTAACTACCTTGGGACTCCAGATAGCTCCTGATAAGTTTCAAGCACAGGACTCTTATACCTATTTGGGCCTTAAACTTCAAGATAATCACATCCAAATTCTTAAAATACAACTACGTGTGGACCATCTTCACACCCTTAATGATTTTCAAAAATTACTGGGGGATATTCAATGGCTAAGACCGTATTTAAAATTACCCACTTATGTACTTTTACCTTTAAAGATATTTTGAGAGGTGTTTCCCACACTTCCTCCCCTCGAAAGCTTACTCCTGAGACATGACAGGCATTAAACCAAGTCACAGAAGCCATTGCCCAACAGTTTGTTACACAAATTTCTTATAACCTTCCTCTGGTTCTGGTTATTTTACACACTCCTCATACACCCACAGAAATATTTTGGCAGTGAGATCCACTGTTTGAAAATAAAGGCTGCCCCTTGCTTTTGGTCCATTTACCTACCACATCCTCCAAGGTTATTACTGTTTATCCTGCTTAGGTAGCTTCTATCATTATTAAACGTCACTTGCTTTCTCAACAACACTTGGCAAAGACTTTGATAATATTTTAATTCCATATACTAAGAACCAAACCCAATTTTTACTACAGACAGGGGATGAATGTGGTATTGCCCTATCTGGCTTTTGGGAACAATTGATAACCACCTACGCAATGACCCCCTTTTTCATTTTGCCCAATTACATCCATTTATTTTTCCCAAAATTACTCAAAAGGCTCCCATTCCTCAAGCCCTTACAGTCTTTACAGACATTTCCACTACTGGCCATGCAGTCTTTGTTGTCAATAACCATCCTACCACTTTGATACTGTCTATCAGTAAGCACAGCTTGTGGAATTGTTTGCCATAACACAAGTTTTTATAACATTTTTTGATAAGCCTGTTAATATTTATACAGACAGTGCCTCCATTGCTCATTCTGTGCCCCTGCTGGAGATTTCACACGTCATTAAGGCTTCTTCCAATGCGGCCTTTCTGTTTCACCAGCTTTAGCAGCTAATTCAGGCCAGACAACACCCATTTTTCTTAGGACACATCAGGGCACACTCTGATCTTCCCGGCCCTCTAACAAAAGGTAATGCCCAAGCTGATGCAGCAACTCGTTCCATCTTTCCAATTTTTGTTGGCTCCATTCAAAAGGCCACAGAGTTACAGAATCTTAACCATCTAAAATCCCAGAGCTTTCAATTACTTTGTAAAATTACCAGGCAACAGGCACGAGAAATAGTAAAAGCATGCCATGGTTGCACTGTCTCCCTCCCTATTCAACACTTGGGAGTGAACCCCCCAAAAATACTGCCCAATCAGGTTTGGCAAATGGATATTACTCATTTTCCTGAATTTGGAAAAACCAAATATATACACGTTTCTATAGATAACTTCAGTGGCTTTATTTTGCATCACCACATTCTGGAGAGGCTACCAAAGTTGTCCTTTCTCATCTTGTTTCAGCCTTTTCCGTAATGGGTAAACCAATACTTATTAATACAGATAATGGTCCTGCATATATGAGTGCCAAGTTTAAACAGTTTTATGCTACCTTGCAAATTTGTCATACTACTGGAGTTGCATACAACCCTCAGGGCCACGGCATTGTGGAAGGTGTGCCTTATCTTAAAGACTTGGCTAACCTGCCTTAAGGCTTCCGTCCTTGTATTTAACACTCCCAGGGATCGCCTTAACCATGCATTATTTGCCCTTAATTTTCTTACCCTAGACAGTGAAGGCCATTCGGCCGCAGACAGACACTGGCATCCCTCGTCCAATTCTGTTCGCCCACATGTTTTGTGGCACGATCCCCTTACAAATAAATGGAAATGCCCAGATCCTTTCCTCATCTGGGGATGAGGCTCAGCTTGTGTTTTAGACTGAGAACAAGCAGCCCCAAGTGGTTACCAGAACGCCTGGTTAAACAGGTTAATGACTTACCTCAACCCAGGGATGAAGGCCCTCCCCCTGAGGACAAAATTTCCTCTTTTTCAGATGCAGCCAACAATCTGTGTGAGGATCGTGCTTAAGGCACTTCTGCTGAACAGGTTTGTACACGGAGGCCTTGGTCCTCCACCTTCCAACATCATGGAGTATCTTTTTGGACCCCCCCTGCGTATGCAAGGGGGGATCTTTGACACAGGCTCCCACTAGTTGGACCCAGATTGCTGACTGTGTGACTAAGGTAGCTTACCCCCGTGCCGACATTGTCCATAAACTCGGAGTTCATCAGCCTAAATGGGTATGTGTTAACAAGCCAAAGATTTTTCCACTAGTAAAAGTAAAGCTCTCAAACTTTGTTCTGCAACTTATATGCATACATAACCAGGCGATGCATGCTTCTTGTTATGTGTTGGCATCAATTTGTGTTAACAAGCAGGGAGAACAATTTTTTTGAAGCTACTCTAACTAAAACTCATGCAGCAGGGGGACTATTCATTATACCCCTGTTCTCTTTGACCGGGTAGGAGAAGGCAAATACACCAAGCTACAGTCAGCTGGGTGCCAAGGCACTGTCGGTAAACCCTCCTGCTGGCCCATTAAGGCACCTACAGGGGTCTCTGATGGTGGAGGACCCACTGATGCTGTCAACCATACTCAGATAATCAAACTTTTAAAACCCCAAATCCCTGATCTCACATATCATACCTTAATACTGCCTAAATCCCAGCTCCCAGATTTAGATACCAATACATTAGATAACTTGGAAACTACCTTCTCCTTGCTTAATAATCCCAACCCCACCCTTGCTGGTGATTGCTGGCTCTGCATGAAAACAGGGGCAATCATGCCTATGGCAGTTCCTATTAATTCTACCATAGACAATGATAATACATGCCAACCCGGATTTCCTTTTAAAGTTCAGGCTATAGGCACTTTTATATTATGACTTTTAGGCATGATGCAGAATAATACCTATGATATTGATGTTGGAGTTACTTCCTTTGGAAATTGCTCAACAGTACAAAATTATTCCTCACCCACCCCATCTCCTTGTAACCACAATGGCACAGTTTTTATGTGTCGAGGAAACTCGGCCTTCCACAGGCTTCCAGCGAATTGGACCGTTGGCTGTGTTCTTGCCTTATTACTCCCTGATATAACTATTGTCCAAGGAGACGAACCTCTACGCATTCCTAGCCTAGACACCTTAGTCAAAAGACACAGGCGGGCAATATAGGCCTTACCACTCCTTGCCAGCCTTGGAATAACAGCTGCTGTGGGCACAGGTACAGTTGGCTTAGCACTGCTATACACTCTTACCATCGCCTGTCTCAACAACTTATAAATGATATACAAACTCTATCAGGAACCATTAAAGATTTGCAGGACCTAATACACTCCCTGGCAGAAGTGTTCCTTCAAAACAGAAGAGGCTTAGATTTGCTGACAGCTAACCAGGGAGGTATTTGCTTGTCCTTAGGGGAACGCTGCTGCTTTTATTACAATAAATCAGGCATAGTACGCAGTAAAATTAAGCAGATTCAAGAAAATCTAGAAAAGTGACAAAGGGAACTATTTGAAAATCCCCTCTGGACTGGGCTTAATGGCTTTCTACCCTACCTTCTTCCCCTATTAGATCCTATGTTGGGTTTACTTTTAATGGTCTCCATAGGACCTTGCATTGTAAACAGGCTGGTACAATTTATTTAAGAACAGATTAATATTTGGGCTCTAAGCCAATACAGGTCTACTATCATCATCTGGAGATGGAAGACCACGCTGCCAACATTTAAAAGATGTTCTACCCTTCTCATAGGCTTATTTCTTAAGTTTACATCCCCACAGATCTCTCTTTCTTATATAAAAGAATGAGTAACAGATCTGACCAACCATGTTATGCCCTTGCCATAAGGGTTCACTCCTCCATGGGCCCCTCTGCTTGGGGGAGGACGCACCCATGGAGTGAGGACGTTAGGCCATAATGACAGAGGGTGCAGGAAGAACTGCAGGAGCATGGATCCACGGATTACAAAACCCAAGACCTCTGCGTGACATGCTCTGGTGCATGGCAGAGGGCATGCTTTGCCTCAAAGCCGTCTTCTCCAAAAACGTGCCAAAGCCACCACGAAATCTCCTAGTTAAGATGCTCCCTTGGATCAGGAGATATTCTATGGCCTCCTAGATAAACAGAGCCTCCATCACCCCCTAAAAACGTGGCCAGTAAGCTATGGTCAAATATTTTATATAAGAGAGGGGGAGATGTCAGGGGCTAGAAGGAAGTTCTCCTTCGAAGAATAGCCTGACACTAAAGTGAAACAGCCCCCTGGGAAATATCCAGCCTGGGAGACATCTTGCAGCCATCCATCTCCCTGAGACATCCTGCAGTCATCTGTCTTCCTGAAATATCCTAAGGTTATCTCACCTTGTGAAGACTGCCAGGAAGAGAGCTTTCCCAACCCAATCATATAAATACCCCTGTGTGAACAATAAAAGTTTTTAGCTTAATCAGAACTCCTGTCTTGCTGTCATCTCTAATGTCTCTTGTCCCTTCATTCCTCCCAAAATAGATTCGCCGCCAACGTTAATGTGTCCTGTCGGCCAGGACACCTGACACTAACACATACCATACTATTCTCTGACTACTAATCCTAATATGATGGAGAAAAATAACCCAATCAGAATAGAAATACAAGCAATTAAGAGGAGACATGGTGTATAGTTGGACTTGCCTTTTGCATTATAAAAGGTAGGTTTTACAAATCTAGTCAATTTAATTGAAATAGTTCTCCATGTGTTTTAAAGTTAACAAATCTGTAATTTCCTGTCTCCCTTTCTTTGTAGCCTATTTGCACATGTATTTTTGTATGCACATATAGAATCCTACATATTTGTTTATTCCTAAGATTATATATTCAACCTCAACCCGGTTGAAAATATCAAATCCTATCCCTCACTTTATACTGTACCTGATTTTCTAATGTCTCTTTTGATATCTGCTTTTCTATATATTTTCCCCAGTTCATCATAGTGACTGACTCTTCATATGTGCTGACATTTACATTCACTCTCTAACCGAAACCCTATTGCTAAAGAAATTTTGGTCCAAATTCTACACTCACTCTTCTTCCTAAACCTACTGACTATCTTCCTAATCCTACCGACTATCCCTTTTTGACTGGATGTTCTTTTCTACATTCAAAATCCAATCATCCAAGGTACAAGGTCCTATGCCATTGTATATTGAATTATCTGAGACACATTTAGAGAACATAATTCAAAGCTAAGTATCTCAATCAAGGGCCCAATGCCCTTCTGGGCTTCAAATCTTACCTAGATTTCTGTTTTCAAACTTATATTTCACCTCGAT
Organism: Callospermophilus lateralis; assembly: GCF_048772815.1. Lineage (NCBI taxonomy): Eukaryota > Metazoa > Chordata > Mammalia > Rodentia > Sciuridae > Callospermophilus > Callospermophilus lateralis. Next base: position 10,543,663 of record NC_135316.1, on the reverse strand, counting down.
ATTCTTGTAAATATCGCAGGTTCCCATTACCATTATTCATCACACAGAATGATTCCTAACGCAAATTGACCCTGTTATTAACCCTAAACATACACTGTTCCCTCAATCCCATTTTACAGAAGAGCAGTGAGAGGAAAGTAGGGGACCTTTCACCTGCTGAGAACCTCAAAGGTCCATACAGAAATGATACCTGGAGAAGTTGTAGGCAGGTATGAAAAACCTGAGAGAGCAAAAGTCATCTTCCATGGCAAACAACCTGGTCGGGATGAAGGGATGTGTCTGAATCAGCCTCTCTCTTCTTATTGTAGAGAAGATGGACTAAACTAGGCCTGTGTGGAGAGCTGTTCCCGGGTGCCTATGAAGAATATACCATTGTAACATGTGAAAGTGTCACAGGAAGTAGGGGCAGCCTCCATCTCATGGGACCCTTGGAAGCAACTGTTAGTACAAAGGGGTTGCCAAGGCAGTGACCTCATTCACTTCCAAAGAAAGTGACATACGTCATTTCCATGGTGAAGGAACTCTCTGAACCTGGTATCCAAGAAGCCAGGCACCGAGAGGCAGTTCCAATTCCAGTCCCAGTGGGCTCACTTGTTTGGATTTACCAAGGACAGATTCAGTCAGTCTTGGTACCTATTGATGTGAGGATGGGCAAGTGCCAGGAGAGCTCTTAAGAGGGACTTATCCTGAGAAAGCAGGTAGTGGCTCACCACTTTTTCCTGATAACTTCAGAGTTGGCCAAGGAAACCAGATCGGAGAGAAGACAGGCCTTCTGGGGGGAACATAGTATGGCCCACCAGTCAGAGGACACTCCAGAGAGTCACCGACCTTCTTGGGGAAAGGAGGTGCCTTTGTGAGTGTGGGTTGGTGGTTTTGTCTCATGTTCTGAGAATAGGTAGGAAAGGTAGTTTCTTTGGTTTGGAGTGAACTGTTTCTAGTAAGTCGTTTGACAAGGTGAGTGTTTATATATCTGTGTATCCCACTGTTTCCGTGGTTGTAGACGTGAGAAAAGAGAATGCAACATTGGATGTGTCCTGTCTAGTAGAAACCTTCCCAGCATTCATCCTGCCGAATCTATGAATGAAGTGCGTCTTGCCTTATGGATGGGCAAGACGTACGAACTTCCTAATTCCCTGTTTTCTACCTGAATTCTGGCCACTCTCCAAAATAGGCTCTTAGTTTTGTGTCCAATATATGTTCCAACTCCAAGGTCTGTGACATAGCCATGTACTAGATAGCTGAATGGAATGGCCAGCATCTCAGAAAACTCAGATATCAGTGTGACCAGGAAAGTCTCAGTGTATATTCCCTGCTTTGGGCCTTTTGCTTACCTATTGTTCTGTTGCCCTGAATGTCAAGAAGGTCTTTGCCTCAGGCCACCCCTTTGTGAAGCCTGAAGAAAACAGTTTTCAAATGGAAATGAATGGGAATCACCTGTGGCTCTTTGCTTAATTGCTTTGGAAAGGGATGTGTCTGAATTGTCCTCTTGGCCTTGTAAGTGGCTGTGACTTTGACTCTCAGCACCTGATGGATCTAAAGAATGACCCCATGTGTGCATCCAAAATCACAATGGCCAAAAGATCACTCATTGTGGATGAAGTCTCTTGCCTTCCTCTGTTAGGTTTCTGATGTCCATCAAGTGAGAATAGGGATTCTTTGAGTCAAATGAGTTCTTCAAATCTCTGCAGAGGTGCTTGGGATTTTGCATGACTCCAAATCACATAAAGAATCTATACCTGAAAGTCAGTAGGCCTCAAATGGAGAAACAGAGCAGTATAAAGGCATTCTTTTTTGATCACTCCTGGTTCACAGAAAGGGTGTCCAGGTCACCATGACTTTAGGCAAATGAGGGGCAAGGGAGCTTATTTTGGACAATGTCTTTTACTGCGCCCCTCATGGAAACCTCCAGCCAGAGGTTTCGATGAGTGACTGTATGGAAGAAGATGAGGGGCATGTGGGAATGTTTGGTTTTAATTTTGGTCATTTGTGTGGTGGTTGGAAGAAATGTCTGGGTCCACCTGGGTTTGAACTCTCGTGTGATTCCCCTTAGAGACTGAGTGGCGGAATTCACCTCAGAGAAGTATTGCCATGAATTGTGTTGGGATTTTAGGAGGCCACGCATGAGATTGGCCCTTGGAAACTTATATCTAGGCGAAGGTTGGCTTTCCACAGAGCGCTGGGAATCTCAGTCAGGATATCACATGATTTTATTCTGAAAGAATTGGCAGCCATAGTTGAGAGTCAAAACACACATGGAACTCACATTGTAGACCTCAATGGGCCTGGCTTCATGTGACCTTTTGGCCACTCTTTGGGAAGCCTTGCCTGTGAGAGTTCTCCAGAGCTTTCATTGAAATGAGCTTCCTCAACATTTAATGGTTCCTTAATGAATTGAAACCCACAGTGCCTTCAAATTCATCCTTGAAAAATGGCTAGATGAATACCATGAAACTATTGAAATTCCTATGACCAGGTGGCAATGGAGAACCTTTGGTTGTCCTATTGCTGATCATGAGTATACCAGACAGTGCCTTGATTGACTGGGTTTCATGAAAATGGTGTAGAACAGTGATGCCAGTACGTTTGGCGCCTGCTGAGTAGTGGGCCTAGAGCAGTGGTGTGCAAGTGTGTGATAAAACATCAGTGGTAGGGCCTTGAGTATCTACTATTGGATTCCAAATGGCTTGTGACTAACATGGTGCAGTCAGCAGACCCTTATATGTAAAGGCATCTTGTTATATGGAGACGTTTAAGGGCAATGTTCAGAATCAGGTTCATATGGAAAAGGAGGCAATGGGGCAAGCTATGAGCGATAGAAGCCTGGTTGGTGCATACTCCTGCAGACCTTGACCCACCATACATGACAGAACTCCCTCCAGCACTGTGTCTCAGTTGAGCTCCTTGTATTTATTGAAGCAAATACCAAACTCCCAGTGCAGCAGCAAAAACACCACAAAAAGTTGAGGAGGACCAAATGGCTTCACAGTCCACACGGGGAGACACTTAGTCACTAGTGGTCACAATTTACCTACAAAGAGAGGATTAGGCCCTGCTGCCTCATGTACATTGGAAAATAAGAAACCATGTCCTTCAGGTCACATAGATGCAGACCCAGCTTTGATGGTCTCACTATAAAGGAAGTCAAATCTCCTGACAACAACATATATTTCAAGTGCCCAACATCAGAGGCAGTTTCTCAAAAAGTTTTTAGGCTCTCAGAGCTTCATGTTTGTGGTGTGTTTACCCTGTCCCTTACTTTTGGAAACTCCTCTACCACCTCCAAGGTTGTGAACTCCTGAGGATTTTCCATTCCAGATATGTATTTACTGCTTTTCTAACTCTTCTCCTCTAATTGTGTCTTACTCGGGGCGAAGGTAATGTCAAGGCATTGTTCTGGATAAGAGTGGGAGGATATTTGTGCAGCACACACTTGCATACACATTGGATTCATTTTTCAATTTTCATTTTGAAATACTTAGTCCCTGACACTAACCCATACCAACTAGACTCAGACTACTAATCCTAATATAATGGAGAAATATAACCCAAACAGAATAGAAATACAAACAGTTCAGAAGAGGCATGTTGTATAGTTGGACTTGCCTTTTGCAATATATAAGGTAGGAGTTATAAATCTATTCAATTTTTAATTGAAATAGTTCTCCATGTGTTTTTAAAGTTAATAAATATGTGAATTCTTGTTTCCCTTTCTCTGTAGCCTATTCACACATGTATATTTATATGCACATATAGAATCCTACCAGGTATCACATGTACATTTTTGTGAGGTGGCTGACTTGGCAGATACAAATTGTGAGAAGAGATCACACCTCCTAAACACTGTTGGAAATGAAAATTCAAACTATAGGGGAGCTTCCTAGTAGAAAAACATTATACGTAAACTCATGTTCATTAAAATAAATATTTTTGCATCAGTAGATCATATATTTTTCATGATGAATTTCAATTGGCATATATATTGCTACTATTTAATGACTGTGTGTGTGTTTTGTGTGTGTTTGTATATATATATATATATATATATATATATATATATATATATATATATATACCCTCCAGATTTTTCAAAATATGAAATATATATGTTTTAGATGCACCGCCTAAATTCATTCATGTTCATGTATGTGGATTTATAATCAACTTTTCACAAGATTATTTTCAAAAATATTCATCCACCTGAAATACAAATTAGTTTCCTAGTACTGAAAACTAACTTCAGTTAATGGTGCTTACAAATCCTAATATTTCTACAGTAACTGACCCAGTTTAACACCAATGCAAGTTAATTCCTATAGGACATGATGCGTATTTTGACGTTCATTTTTTCAACACTGGTACATTACTATTTCTTCATATTATGCACATAATAGGGTATATATTTCATCCACAAGTCCACAAATTTATAGGCATTTGTTTCAACTTTACTCACTTCCTGCTTCAGAAAAAGTATATTGTCAGGTTTCTTGACTGGTCTTTTCATGAGACTTCTTTCCAAACACATTATTTTCGATTTCCATAATCACTGGTGAAGCAAATCTCACACACTCTTCATAATAAACCAAAACACTAATATTACAATTATAAGTAAAACTAGTTGGAATGAATGATTGTATATCAATATCAGATTTCCTGTAATTTTTCAGATATCAGTTCAATCCATTATTTAAAGTTGTACCAAGTTATATTATTTATTCACAGTAGGGTCTATTCATGAATTATCTCTATATTCATAGACACAGGGTACACCTCTTTGTACCGCCAATACTAATTTTATGTCATCAAAATATTGCTCGCAGAAATGGTGGTAGAAATACTCATGTCACCTGATCTCCATATAAATTTTATCACAGTAATATTCTGGACAAAAAATGTAAAGGTCACACTTATGATTGTACCAAAGCCTAAGTGGAAAGTGAACATGGATTACTAAAAACAACCACGTCCAGATTGCCTAATGCTCTCAAATGTCAATCCTATTGGGGGCAACATATTTGTTTCTTCCTAAGATTATATATTCAAACTCAACCCTGTTGAACATGTCCCACCCTATCACTCAGTATATACATTGCCTGATTTCGTAATGTCTCTATTGATATCTGCTTTTCTACATATTTTCCCCAGTTCATCATAGTGACTGTCTCTTCATATGTGCTGACATTTACATTCACTGTCTAAGCGAAACCCTATTGCTAAAGAACTTTTGGTCCAAATCCTATACTTACTCTTCTTCCTAAACTTGCCAAGAATCTTCCTAATCGTACCGACTAGATGGTTTTGACTGGATGTTCTGTTCTACATTCAATCATCCCAGGTACAAGGTCCTATGCCATTGTATATTGAATTATCTGAGACATCTTCAGAGAACATAATTCAAAGCTAAGTATCCAAATCAAGGGCCCAATGCCCTTCTGGGCTTCAAATCTTACCTAGATTTCTGTTTTCAAACTTATATTTCACCTCTATATTTTTGTAAATATCGCAGGTTCCCAATACCATTATTCATCACACAGAATGATTCCTAACCCAAATCGAACCTATTATTAACCCTAAACATACACTGTTCCCTCAATCTCATTTTACACAGGAGCAGGGACAGAGTTGTTCTTACAATACAGGAAAGTAGGGGACCTTCTACCTGCTTAGAACCTCAAAGGTCCATACAGAAATGATACCCGGAGAAGTTGTAGGCAGGTATGAAGGACCTGAGAGAGCAAAAGTCATCTTTCATTGCAAACAACCTGGTCAGGATGAAGGGATATGTCAGAATCAGCCTCTCTCTTCTTATTGTAGAGAAGATGGACCAAACACGGCCTGTGTGGAGAGCTGTTCCCGAGTGCCTATGGATGATATACCATTCTATCTTGTGAAAGTTTCACAGGAAGTAGGGGCAGCCTCCATCTCATGGGACCTTTGGAAGCAACTGTTAGGACAAAGTGATTGCCAAGGCAGTGGCCTCATTCACTTCCAAAGAAAGTGACATACCTCATTTTCTTGGTGATGGAACTCTCTGAACATGGTATCCAAGAAGCCAGGCACTGAGAGGCAGTCCCAATCCCAGTCCCAGTGGGCTCACTTGTTAGGATTTACCAATGACAGAGTCCGTCTTTTTCGGTGCCTACTGATGTGAGGATGGCCAAATGCCAGGAGATCTCTAAAGAGGGACTTATCCTGTGAAAGCAGGTAGTGGCTCACCACTTTTTCCTGACAAATTCACAGAGTTGGCCAAGGAAACCAGATCAGAGATAAGACAAGCTATTTTGGGAGAACATAGTACAGCCCAGCATTCAGAGGACACTCTGGAGAGTCACAAACCTACTTGTGGGAAGGAGGTGCCTTTGTGAGTGTGGGTTGGTGGTTTTGTCTCATGTTATAAGAATAGGTAGGAAAGGCAGTTTGTTTGGTTTGGAGTGAACTGTTTCTAGTAAGTCGTTTGACAAGGTGAGGGTTCTATGTCTGTGTATCCCACTGTTTCCGTGGTTGTAGACATGAGGATAGAGAATGCAACAATGGATGTGTCCTGTCTAGTAGAAAGCTTTCCAGCATTCATCCTGCCAAATTTATGAATGGAGTGCGGCTTACCTTATGGATGGGCAATACCTACTACCTTCCTAAGTCCATGTTTTCTTCCTGAATTCTGGCCACTCTCCAGAATAGGCTCATGGTTTTGTGTCCAATATATGTTCGAACTCCAAGGTCTGTGACATGGCCATGTACAGGATAGCTGAAGGGAATGGCCAGCATCTCAAAAAACTATATCCTGATTTGGGCCTTTTGCTTACCTATTGTTCTGTTGCCCTGAATGTCAGGATGGTCTTTGCCTCAGGCCACCCCTTTGTGAAGCCTGAAGAAAACAGTTCTCAAATGGAAATGAATGGGCATCACCTGTGGCTCTTTGCTTAATTGCTTTGGAAAGGGATGTGTCTGAATGAGCCTCCTGGACGTGTGTGAGACTTTGGCTTAGAAACTCAGAACCTGATGAATCTAAAGAAAAATCCCATGTTTGCATCCATAACCAAAATGGCAAAAAGTTAAGTCATTGTGAATGAATTCTATTGCCTTCCTCTGTTAGGTTCCTGAAATCCATCAAGTGAGATAGGGATCCTTTGGGTCAAATGAGTTATTTAAATCTCTGCAGAGGTGGTTGGTTTTCTCATGGCTCCAATTCACATAAAGAATCTAAACCCCATAGTCCGAAGGCCTCAAATTGGAGAAGCAGAACAGTATTAATGGCAGGCCTATTTGATCACTCTTGGTTCACACGATGTGTGTCCAGGCCACCCTGAAGTTAGGCAATTGAGGTGCAAGGGAGCTCATTTTGGACACTGTCTTGGGCTGTGCCCCTCATGGAATACTCCAGCCAGAGGTTATAATGAGTGTCTATATGGAAGAAGACGAGGGTCATGTGGGAATGCTTTGGTTTTAATTGTTTTCATTTAAGTTGCGGTTGGAAGAGTTGACTTGGTCCACATGGGTTTGAACTCTGGTGTGATTCCCCTTAGAGACTGAGTTCTGGAACTGTCCTCAGAGAAGTATTGCCTTGAATTGTGTTCAGATTTTAGGTGGCCAGGCATGAGTGTTGCCATTGGAACCTGAGATCTAGGCCCAGGGTGGCTTTGCATAGAGCACTGGGTATCTCAGCCAGGATTTCACATGTTATTTTTCTTTAAGACTTGGCAGCCATAATTGAGATTCAAAACACACATGGACCTCACATTGTAGACCTCAATGGGCCTGGCTTCATGTGAACTTTTGGCCACTCTTTGGGAAGCCTTGCCTGTGAAATGTTCCAAATCTTTCTTTCAAATTATTTTCCTCACCATTTAATGGTTCCTGAATGAATTGAAACTCACAGTTCCTCCAACTTCATCCATGAAAAATTGCTAGATAATTACATTGAAATTTTTGAAACACCCATGATCAGCTGGCACTGGAGAACCTTTGGATGTCCTGTTGCTTATCATGAGTATACCATACAGTGCCTTGATTGACTGGGTTTTATGAAAATGGTGTAGAACGGAGATGCCAGTAAGTTGGAGCCTGGTGAGTAGTGGGCCTAGAGCAGTGTTATGAAAGTGTGTGAAAAAACATCTGTGGTGGGGACATGTGGATCTTCCATTGGCTTCCAAATGGCTTGGGACTGACATGGTGCAGCCAGGAGACCCATATATGTAAAGGCATCTTTTTATATGGAGAGGTTTCAGGGCAATGTTCAGAATCATGTTGCTATTGTCAAGGCGGCAAGCTATGTGGGATAGAACCCTGATTGGTGCATTCTCCTAAAGACTCTGCCCAACGCACTTGACAAAAATCCCTCCAGCACTGTGTCCCATTTGAACTCATTGTATTTGGTGAAGAAAATACCAAACTCCCAGTGCAGCAGCAAGAAACACCACGAAAACTGGAGGATGACCAAATCGCTTCACAGTCCACACGGGGAGACACTTAGGCCTCAGTAGTCACAGTTTACCTACAAAGAGAGAATTCAGCACTGCTGCCTCATTTTCATTGGAAAATAAGTAACCATGTCCTCCCGGTCACATAGATGCAGACCCGCTTTAACGGTCTCACTACTAAGGAAGTTAAAGATCCTGATAACAACATATATTTCAAGTGCCCAACCTCAGGGAAGGATTCTCAAAAAGTCTTTAGGCCAGCAGAGGTCCATGTTTGTGGAGTGTTTACCCTGTCCCTTAGTTATAGAAACTCCTCTACCACTTCCAAAGATGTGAAATCTGGAAGATTTTCCATTCCAGATAGGTATTCACAGATTTTCTAACTCTTCTCCTCTAATTGTGTCTTACTTGAGGCGAAGGTAATGTTGAAGCATTGTTCTGGATGAGAGTGGGAAGATTTTTGTGTAGCATATATTTGCATACTCATTGGATTCCATTTCCTATTTTTCATTCGAAATACTGAATCCCTGACACTAACCCATAACCTACCAGACACTGACTACTAATCCTAATATGATGGAGAAAAATAACCAAAACAGAATAGAAATACAAGCAGTTCAGAGGAGGCATGGTGTATAGTTGGACTTGCCTTTTGCATGATACAGAGTAGGAGATAAATCTAGTAAATTTTTTGTTGAAATAGTTCTCCATGTGTTTTTAAAGTTAACAAATATGTGAATTCCTGTCTTCCTTTCTCTGTAGCCTATTCAGCACATGTATTTTTAGTTGCATAAATAGAATTCTACCTCGTACCACACGTACATTCTTGTGAGGTGGCTGACATGGCAGATACAAATTGTGAGAAGAGATCACTCCTACTAAACCATGTTGGAACTGAATATTCAACCTATGGGTGAGTTTCCTAGTTGAACAACATTACACATAAATCCATGTTTAGTAAAATGAATATTTTTGGATCTGTGGATAATATATATTCTATGAAGAATTTTGATTGACATGTTTATAGTTACTTTTTTTTGTCTCTGTGTTTGTGTGTTTTGTGTCCCTCGATTGTTCTGTAAAACAACTTAAGAGAGAGAGGTTAAAGATTCATGCAAAACTCTGATGGAGGTTTATAAAATCTTAGTTTTGGTCTATTGCTGCTTCTAATTGGGTCACTTGTTGTGTCCCATGGAACAGGGCAGTGGTTCCTTTGCCCACCCCTGCAGCAAATCCTATTCCTAATAGGATGTCTAAAGTGAGGGATATATGTTCCCAGTGGAAACGTGTTGTATGCCCCCTGTTTGATATTCAAATGAACCTTTATCATGATAGAGCACTCTGGAAAACATATGCACCAATACACAATTAATCATATTTGTTGACCATTTCTTTAAAACATAAACAATGTTTAATTATATAGAATTATGCTGTTGTAGGGACGGACAAGTCAAGGCACCTAAGATAGCACCGAAGACTGGGAAACCATCCTATTTGGTTGCAACCAGATTCAGAGGGCATTGCTTCTGTTGTAATCAATTAATCCCCTGAAACTCAAGTTTAGGTAGTTTCAGAATTTTGTACCCAACATGTAAGAAAAGGGGCTCAGAAGTTCACAGTCTGCAGAAGTTAAAAAAAAAAAAAGCAGTTTTTGTTTCTGTTTTTTTCTCTGTTCTGGGCAAGTTAATTTTTCAAGGACACATTTGAGGGGGAGAGCTTTTTCTTCCATTTCTTATTTCCCCCCCACCAGCTGTTACCACGGAGCGCAGTTGGTAACTTCTTTATCTTAGAAATGTAACCAACTCTGTGAAGCCCCAGCTCATGGCCAGAGGCCTTTTTCACATATTTTGTGAAAAACAAGTAAGGGAATGTATAGCTTAGGAGTGCTGATTTTTTTAGCCAGTGGCCAAGTAGAACAAGGCAACACGAAAAGAGTAAGTTTATCTACATTGAACTTTTTATAGGGAATCTTTTGCTGAAAGTCCAAAAGTCAGCCATGGTGAAAACATCTGTAGAAAGTCAGTAAAGACTTTTCTGTGGGTCTGGTACAGAGGGGAAAGACAGGGAAGGTGGGGCTGAGACCAGCTAAGAAGATCTGAGAATGAGGAAGGAGAGATGTAAAAGAATAATGGGAAAGGGGTTTGGAATTTTCCTAGCAACAAAAACTTGAGCAGTAGAACAGGTAGAGCAGAGGGGAAGATGGGAGTGAGTATCCAAAACGAATGTGAGGGACTTTAAATCCTTAGTCACCTGTATTCAGTGATGACAAAGCGACTTTAAAGGCCATTTTCGTTACATCTTGGATAGGGGTGTGAGGGCTCTTCTCAGCTGGTTTGAGCTTTGGGTTAGCTGGTAAGAGGACCTGGTGGGACCCAGTGCGGGCACGGACAGGAGAAGAGAGGAGTGAGTGGGTAGAGGGGTAGCTCAGTATGCGCTAAAAGCAAGGGGACAATGGTCTGAGAACCGGCAAAGTTTTGGATATTTGATCTAATAATTGGAGGAAAGAAATCAGGTTGCTGAAGTCGGAGTGACAGCAGAGACTCTGGAACAGAAGGCTGAAGGTGAGGATATATTGGATAAGCATAGTTCAGGATGTGTGCGAAGGAGGGAAAAGGCCTCCACATAGGGGAATCTCCCTTCACCCTTCTGAGTACTTGCAGAAGTTAAAAAGGTCACGCAGAATTTGAGGATCTACAGACCCCTCTGGGGGCCATCGGTTTTGGTTATCTAATTGGTAATATGGCCAATGCTGTGTACTGAATTTGATGTGGAGTTTGAGTTCCTTCAGGCAGCCCCTGTATGCTCACATCCCCATGACTTACAGAAGAAGTCAGCTTTTTCTTCACACAACTGTGACTGTTTGTGGCTTTGATAGTCTGCCGGGCAAACATAGTAATCTAGGCTAGCCAACCTGCATCTGGCTTGCATGTCCCTACATCCATAATGTTTGTTTCCATTATCTATGATACGGAAGGGATTTAATGGAATTTTAGTGGGAACCTTTTCATCAGGGATATCCCAATATGAAAGACATATAGCCAGCTGACAAATGTGTGGGTGGAGAGATAGCCACCAGGACCCTAAGGGGGCTGTATGCGAGATAGATTATACTTCTTTTCAAGTAGGATTTGTGATCAGCCATCGCTGCTGAATGGGATGATGAGGGTTAGGACTACTTGTGGCCAAGGGGCGAGTCTATAGCCTTCTCCACACAGCGAATACACAATTTGAAAGTGTTACCAGTCTTTTACAGTTTCCAGCCAGAGTCTGGACAGGGCGCAAGCATGAGATGAGAGGCATGGATTGAGGAAGTGATTCCGTCTACCTTTACCACTGTAGGTGTTATAAATAGCACCTGGTATGGTCTTTTCCAGTGGGGTTCCAGGGATGACACATGATGTCATCTTACGTAGATGAAGTCTCTTCCTTAATATCAATGTGGAGTCCCCTCGTCACCAGTTTGGTAGGCAGTGGCCAGCTGTTTTCATATTTATCACTGAGTTCTTTCAAGGGCTTTATGTCTGTTAAGGAAGGGGGTGTGGAAGGGATCCTTAGGTCTTAGTTGGGGTTCATTCCCTTACTGGAGGAGGTGCACCATAGAGAATTCCACAGGGGGTATGGTTACTCAAAGAAACAGAGGGAGTATTTCTTGCATGAAACATTGCATAAGGTAGGAGCATCGTCCAATCTTTTATGCTGGTCTCTAAGCTTAATTTTGTTAAGGTCTCTTTAATGGTTCTATTCATTCTTTCTACCTGTCCTGAACTCAGGGGTCTGTAAACACAATATAACTTCCAATTAATCCCCAGATTCCTGGCTAACCCCTGACTTACCTGGGCCAAGAACGCCGGTGCATTATCAGACCCTATTACCTTAGACAGGCCGTATCTTGGAAAAATATCTTCCAGGATCTTCTTGACCACGATTTGCACTGTATCTTTTCTCTTTTTTTTTTGTGGGGAATGCTTCAATCCATCCTGAAAATATATCTACAAAGACAAGGAGATATTCATATCCACACCTTTCTGGCTTAATTTCAGTAAAGTCCACTTCCCAGAATTGTCCTTGTCTGGTTCCTCGTAGGTGCTTTCCTGCAGGAAGCTTGGAAAGGTAAGCATTAACCAATTGATGGACCCGGCAGGCTTTTTATACCCATTCAGTTATTTCCTTTTGCTATGAGTCTGTTAGTGGAAAACTCTGTTCTTGATACTTCAGAAGTACCTGCAGTTTCTTTGAACCAAGGTGAGTGAGTTGTTGTGCATTTTCTACTGACGTAGTTAGAGCCGTGACTATAGGAGTTTTTACTGAAGGATTTAGAAATTCCACATGGGGGCCTTTAGGGTTAAAACTTATTTTTGCCCGGAGCTTGGTGAGCAGATCTTAGCCCATAAATGGGGGCAGGCATTCTTGGATTACTAGAAAGAAATGATGAATTTTTTCTTTCCCCAGGTCCATGGTCCTCTTAGTTGTCCAAGCCCGATATTTACTGCCATTAGCCCCTTGAACCAGAGACCTTTTATTTGATAGAGGGCCCAATGTGGCCTTAAGGGCTGAGTATATTGCTCCTGTATCCAATTCAAAGTTTACTGGGGTCCAATCCACTTCAAAAGTTACCCTGAGCTCGGGGAGGGGATCTGATCCCTGACTTTCTTAGTCATCCCCCAGAGTCAGAATGGCTGGGTGGCGTGGCTGTCTCTTTCTAGGGCACGCTTTGACCCAGTGTCCTTTTTCTTTACAGTAGGCACATTGATCTAAGGCCAGGAGTGGCCTCTGGCGTGGGCCCAGGTATCCCTTCCTGTCTCCCTGTTTCTTAATTTCTGGCCGTTTTGTTGTTGTGACCAGGACCACTTTCAACCCCTTAGTCTGTCTTTTGTTTCTTTTATCCTCCCTTTGCTCCCTTCTCTTCTTCAGTTTCTCTCTTATATCATACTTTCTCGGCTTCTCTGACTAAATCTCTTAAAGTCATATGTTGTAATCCATCTAAGCATTGTAACTTTCTTTAAATATCCAGGGCAGCTCGCCCAAAAAAGGCCATTTTGACTGATGCTTTTTGATCCTCTGCCTGAGGATTGAAAGGAGTATATCTCCTATATGCCTCCATAATTCTCTCTAGAATCATAGAGGGAGATTCATCAGGGCCTTGAATAATCTCTCTTACCTTGGCCAAATTAGTTGGCCACCTAGTGGCCGCTCGGATACCCACTATTAGAACCCTGTGATAAGTGGACAGATGCTTTCTACCTTCAAAGGTGTTGGGGTCCCAGTTGGGTTGGTTCAAGTGATAGCCGGGTTTGATTATGTTGGGAAGATGTGTCCGTCTCCCTTCTGGTCTGAGGTTATTTATTTCTAGCTTCCAGGAGGATTCTCTTTTGTTCCTCTGTTATAAAGAGAGTCCCTAGGAGTTGTTGACAGTCATCCAAAGTAGGCGGGTGTGAAAACAGCAATGACTCAACCAGACCTGTGAGGTGGGTGGAATCCTCCGAAAAAGGGGGATTGTTATTTTTCCAGTTATATAGGTATGAATAGCAGAAAGGCCAATATTGGAAGGCTTGCATTTTCCCCCCATGGCCTTTGTCAATCATTGGCCTGCAGGGACATAGGGGGAGCATCACAAGAGTTCCAGGCTTTTCAATCATTCGCCGCCAGCGAGTTCCCTTAGCTGGGCCAGCTTCCTCCTGGGGAGGAGGGGCTGTGTGTGCCACGGGGGAGTTATCTGGAGGACGCTGGCCCAGCTTAGCTTCCTCCAATGGCAGAGAGGCTGAGTCAGCTGTAGGGGAATCACTTGGAGGGTGTTGGGGGTTGGGGGATGAGGGCAGGGAATAAGGAGGGGAAGGAGAGTCCAGTAGTGTCAAACCTTGTGACTCAGGGAAAACAGAGGGTGGAGGAGGAGGAGGAGCAGAGGGTTTGAGAGATCGTGGGGGAAGAAGTAGGAGCAGGGGCAGGGGCAAGGAAGGGCTTCAAGCATGGAGGAGGAGATTTGCAGAGGTCCTGCAAAGTTAAGATATATGGCTGTTCATCCAGATGGCTATGTCTGCCTGGCTGAAAGACAATATCTCTGACTTTCTAAATTAGTGGGAAGTAGAAAATTCCTTCTAGGGGACATCCAACTCCAAAGGTGGGCCATTCTGAGGCACAGAGCGTCTTACAGGTCCTGCGTTTTACTGTAAAAGAAAGATTCTGAGCCCTTAATCAAAATTTGGTCCAGTGATCAAGGGTCAGGGACAGGGGCATTGAAGTGTTGTGTCCCATAATGAAAAATACACAAACAGTGAATGCAATTACACACGACAGAGACAAGAGAAGTCAATAAAGACAGGCAATGGACATCCAAAACTGAAACCAGGACTGAGTAGACAACAAAACCCGTTGGGCTGGCAATACTGAATCCGAAACAAAATATCCTAAGACGAGGAGACTATTGTTCCTCGATTTCCCGAGTCCTTTCGGGCGTACCCCAGGGACTCTGTGAAACGTCTGTCAGCCACCGTCGGAGAGAGCTCACGCTCTTCATCCACAGCCATTTTGCCAAGCCCTAACCTTAAAACTGAAACTAGAAAGAGGCGCCTTACTTACCCAGAGAGGAGCCCGTTAGGGTCTCTTGTCCGCCGCTGCCGGAACTCGGTGAAACCTTCATATGTAAATGTCGGTCGAGCATCAAAGGAAGAGACCACCAAGAGACTGTCTCATGCAACAGCAAAGGATTTATTGGGGGTCCAGAATGCTGGGGCTCGGAGCTCAATTGAATAGATCAGAGAGCCCTGAGAACAGTTTAAGCAGAGCTTGTATACTTTCCTTGGAGAGGGCAGGGAGGGAAGTTTACTGATGGGTAAGCGCGAGTGGGTGATTTGCGTGCAACCGGGTGAGGGAGTACATTCTACACTTTGGCAGTTGGGGACAGTACATTCTGGGAACAAGATTAGCAAACAGTTCTCAAGATTTCAACAGTGATTTGTTAAGCATACAGAAAAACAAGAAGTGACAAGTACCTATTTTATTAACCTTTCACTACCGACTATCCTTTTTGACGGGATGTTCTCTTCTACATTCTGTTATCCAAGGTACAATGTCCTATGCCATTGTAAATCGATTTATTCAAAGTAAGTATCCCAATCAAGGGCCCATTGCCCTTCTGGGCTTCAAATGTTACTTAGATTTCTGTTTTTATACATATATTTCACCAATATATTCTCATACATATCGCAGGTTCCCAATACCATAATTCATTCAGCAGAATGATCCCTAATCCAAATCAAACATATTATTAACCCTAACCATACACTGTTACCTCAATCTAACTTTACAGAAGAGCACGGACAGAGTTGGTCTTACAATACAGGAATGTAGGGGATTTTCCACCTGCTGAGAACCTCAAGGGTCCATGCAGAAATAATCCCTGGAGAAGATGTAGGCACCTTTGAAGGACCTGAGAGAGCAAAAGTCAGATTCCATGGAAAACAACCTGGTCATGGTGAAGGGTTGTGTCTGAATCAGCCACTCTATTCTTAATGTAAAGAAGATGGGCGAAATGAGAACTGTGTGGAGAGCTGTTCCCGGGTGCCTATGGTTGATATACCATTCTAACTTGTGAAAGTGTCATCAGATGCAGGGGCAGCCTCCACCTCATTGGAACCTTGGAAGCAACTCTTAGGACAAAGTGGTTGCCAAGGCAGTGAACTCATTCAGTTCCTGATGGAAGTGACCTCACCTCACTTCTTTGGTGATGGAACTCTCTGAACTTGGGATCCAGGAAGCCAGTCAAACAGTGCCAGTCCCAGTCCCAGTCTCAGTCCCAGTGGTCTCACTTTTTGGATTTCCCTAGGACAGAGTCAGTCTTTCTTGGTACCTACTGATTTTAGGATGGTCAAATGGCAGGAAAGCTCTGAAGATGGCCCTTTCCTGAGAAAGAAGGTAGTGGCTCACCACTGGCTCCTGACAACTTCAGTGAGTTGGCCAAGGACACAAGATCTTAGACAGGACAGGCCATTTCGGGGGAACCTAGAATGGCCCACAGTCAGAGGACACTCCAGATAGTCACAGACCTACTTGGGGAAAGGAGGTGCCTTTGTGGGTGTGGGTGTGGGTTTGTGCGTTTGTCTCATGTTCAGAGAATAGGTAGAAAATGAGGTTTGTTTGGTTTGGAGTGATGTGTTTCTAGTAAGTCGTTTGACAATGCGAGTGTTTCTGTGTCTGTGTATCCCATTGTGTCCGTCGTTGTAGATATTAGAAAAGAGAATGCAATGGAACTGAAAATTCAACCTATGGGTGAGCTTCCGAGCTGAACAACATTATACATAAATCCATGTTCAGTAAAATGAATATTTTTGATCTGTGAATTATATATATTTCCTAGTGAATTTCAATTGGCATATAGTGCTACTTTTTAATATCTGTGTGTGTTTGTGTATATATATATATATATATATATATATATATATATATATACACTCTCCAGATTTTTCAAAATATGAAATATATTTGTCTTATTACACATTTCCTAAATTTATTCATATTCATATATGTGGATTTATAATCTTCATTTCACAAGATTATTCTCAGAAATATTCATCCACCTGGAATACATATTTGTTTCCTACTACTGAAAACTAACTTCAG
Organism: Callospermophilus lateralis; assembly: GCF_048772815.1. Classification (NCBI taxonomy): domain Eukaryota; kingdom Metazoa; phylum Chordata; class Mammalia; order Rodentia; family Sciuridae; genus Callospermophilus; species Callospermophilus lateralis. Next base: position 10,526,636 of record NC_135316.1, on the reverse strand, counting down.
TGAATGGTGTATAAAATCCTAATATTTCTACAGTAACTGACCCAGCTTAACATCAATGCAAGCTGACTCCGATGGGACATGATGTGTATTTTGAAGTTCATTTTTTTCAACACTGGTACATTACTATTTTTTTAGTTTTTGCACATCATTGGATATATATTTCATCCACAAGTTCACAAATTTATAGGCATTTGTTTCACTTTCAATCAATTTCTACTTCAGAACACATATATTCCTCCATGTTTCTTGACTGGTCTTTTCATGAGACTTCTTTCCAAACACATTTTTTTTTTATTTCTATAATTGCTTTTGAAGAAAATCTCACACACCCTACATGATGAACCATAACCCTAATATTACCATTAGATGTATAACTGGTTGGAATGAATGATTGTATATCAATATATGATTTCTTATATATTTTCAGATATCAATTCAATCCATTATTTAAAGTGGAACCAATTATATTATTTATACACAGTATTTTCTATTAATGCATTATCTCTATATTTATAGACACAGGGTACACCTCTTTATACCCCCAATACTAATTTATACGTCTTCAAAATTTTTCTCCCAGAAATGGTGGAAAAAATAATCATGTTACCTGACCTACATATACATTTTATCCCAGTAATATTCTGGACACAAAAAGCAAAGTTCACACTTATGATTGTACCAATGTAAAGGTCGGGTAACCGTTGGAGGAAGAGACCCCCAAAAGACTGTCTCATGCAAGAGCAAAGTGTTTATTGGAGGTCCACCATGCTGTGGCTCAAAGCTCACTTGAATTTAGCAGAGAGCCCTGAGAACAGCTTAAGCAGAGCTTTAAAGTTTTCTTCGGAGAGGGCAGGGAGGGAAGTTTATTGATGGGTCAGTGCGAGTGGGCGGTTTGCGTGCAAATGTGTGAGGTAGTACATTCTGCAGTTTGGCAGTTGGGGACATGACATTCTGGGAGCGAGATTAACAAATAGTTCCCAAGATTTCAACAGTGTTTTGTTAAGCATACAGAAATCAGGAAGTGACAAGTACCTATTTTATTAACCTTTCATTGCCCGCTTCTTGTTCTGGTTACTTTTAATCATAAAAGTGATCATTAGGGGTGTCACATTTTATGTCTGCTAGTGGGGTATATTGTTGTCTGATTACCATAAGTTTAACTTGTCCAATTTGAGCTTGGAGAAAGGAAACTACACGGTTGAGCAAACAGGGCCCTACAGTTAGTAATAATATGAGGATTATTAATGGACCGGTCAAGGCTGATAAAAGTGTAGTTAACCACGGGGACTGTGTGAACCAGGACTCAAACCACCCTTTTTGGGCCTTTGTCTCTCGTTGACGCTCTTCAAGGCATTTTCTTAATTTACTCATAGATTCTTTTACAACTCCAGTATTGTTGGCATAAAAACAACATTCTTCTCTCAATGCCGCACAAAGGCCCCTTGTCTCATGAATAGGAGGTCCAACTGTCACCTGTTCTGTAAAACTACTTCAGAGAGAGAGGTTAAAGATTCCTGTAAAGCTGTGATGGAGGTTTTCAATATCTTTAAGTTTTGGTCTATTGCTGCTTCTCATTGAGTCATTTGTTGTGTCCCATGGACTAGGGCAGTGGTTCCTGTGCCCACCCCAGCAGCAACTCCTTTTTCCGAATAGGATGGCTAAAGTGAAAGATACAGGTTCCCGGCAGAACCGGGTTTTATGCCCCCCTATTTGATTTTTAAATGAACCTGCGTCATGCTAGAGCACTCTGGGAAACATCTGCACCAATACGTAATTGATCACATCTGTTGACCATTTTATGAACACATAAACAATGTTTAAGTATATAGAATTATACTGTTGTAGGGACAGAAAAGGCAAGGCACCAAAGATAGCACTGAAGCTAGGGAAACAGTCCTATTTTGTTGCAAACGGAATTAGAGGGCATTGCTTCTGTTGTAATCAATTAATCCCCTGCACCCCAAGTTTAGATAGTTTCAGAATTTTGTACCCAACATGTAAGAACAGGGGCTCAGAAGTTCACAGTCTGCAGAAGTTCACAAAAAGCTGTTTTTGTTTCTGTTTTATTTCCTCTGTTCTGGGCAAGTTAACTTTTTAAGAACACCTGGGAGGGGGAGAGCTTATGTCTTCTCTTTTTTTTTCTCGCTGCCAGCTGTTACCATGGAGCCCAGTTGGTAACTTCTTTATTTTAGAAATGTAGCCATCTCGGTGGAGCTCCAGCTCTAGGCCAGAGGCCTTGTTCACATATTTTGTGAAAAACTAGTAAGGGGGTGTCTAGCTTTGGGGTGTTGATTTTCCCAGCCAGTGGCAAGTAGAACAGGGCAACAAGAAAAGAGGAAGTTTATCTATATTGAACTCTTTCATAGGGACTCTTTTGCTGAAAGTCCTAAAGTCAGCCATGGTGACAACTTCTGGAGAATGTCAGTTAAGACTTTTATTTGGTCCTGGAACAGAGGGGGAAGACGTGGAAGGCGGGGGGTGAGAGCAGCTCAGTGGATCTGAGAATAAGGAAGGAGATATGTAAAAGAATAATGGGAAAGGGGTTTGGGATTTTCCTAGCAACAAAAACTGGAGCAGTAGAACAGGCAGAGCAGAGGGGATGATGGGAATGAGTATCTCAAAAAGCCTGTGAGGAACTTTAAATTCTTAGTGACCTGTTTTCAGTGTTGACAAAGAAACTTTATAGGCCATTTTTATTACATCTTGGATAGGGGTCTGAGGGCTCTCCTTAGCCTGTTTGAGCTTTGGGTTAGCTGGTAAGAGGACCTGTTGGGACCCGGTGTGGACACTGACAGGAGAAGAGAGGAGTGAGTGGGTACAGGGGTACCTCAGTACCTGCTACAAGCAAGGGGGCAATGGTCTGAGAACTGGCAGAGGTTTGGGTATTTGATCTATTAATTGGAGTGGAGAAGTCAGGGTGCTGAGGTGAGCTTGACAGCAGAGCGTCTGGAGCAGATGGCAGAGGGTGAGGATGTATTAGAGAAGCATAGTTCAGAATTTGAGCGAAGGAGGGAAAAAGCCTCCAAATAGGGGAATTTCCTTTCACCCTTTTGAGCACTTGCAGAAGTTAAAAAGGTCACTCAGAATTTGAGGACCTAGAGACCCCTCTGGGGGCCCTGGGTTTTGGTTGTTTCATTGGTAATATGGACAATGCTGTGTACTGAATTTGATGAGGAGTTTGGGTTCCACTAGGCAGCCCCTATATGCTCACATCCCCGTGACTTACAGATGAAGTCGGCTTTTCCCTCAAACAGCCATGGCTGTTTGTGGCTTTGATAAATCCTGGGTAAACATAATAATACAGGTTAGCCAACCTGTATCTCGCCTGTCCCTTCAACCATAATAGCAAAACTCACACACTCTTCCTGAAAAAACATAACCCTAATATTACCATTAGATGTATAAATCGTTGGAATGAATGTATGTATATCAATATAAAATTCCCTGTATATTTTCTGATATCGATTCAATCCATTATTTAAAGTTGGAACCAGTTATATTATTTATTCACATTATGGTCTATTCATGCATTATCTCTATATTCATAGACACAGGGTAAACCTATTTGTACCCCCAATACTAATTTATACATCTTCAAAATATTGCTCCCAGAAATGGTGGAAGAAATACTCATGTCACCTTATCTACATATATATTTTATCACAGTGATATTCTGGACACAAAAACCAAAGGTCACACTTATGCTTCTACCAAAACCTAAATGGAAAGTGAGCATGCATTACTAAAAATATCCACGTTCAGGTTGCCTAATGCTCTCAAATGTCAATCCTATTGGTGACTAAACATTTATTTCTTCCTAAGATTATATATTTAATCAAGCCTGTTGAAAATGTCTTATCCAATCACTCATTTTATACTTTGCCTGATTAATGTCCCAACTGATATCTGCTTTCCTACATATTTTCACCAGTTCATCATTGTGACTGACTCTTCACGTGCTGATATTTACATTCATTCTCTACCCGAAACCCTATTGCTAAAGAACTTTTGGTCCAAATCCTATACTCACTCTTCTTGCAAATTCTACCAACTACCTTCCTAATCTTACCGACTATCCCTCTTTGACTGGATGTTCTCTGCTACATTCAACCATCCAAGGTAAATGGTCCTATGCCATTTAATGTCAATTTATCTGAGACATCTGTGCAGAACGTAATTCAAAGCTAAGTATCCCCATCAAGGTCCCAATGCCCTTCTGGGCTTTAAATCTTACCCAGATTTCTGTTTTCATACTTATATTTCACCTTTATATTCTTATAAATATCGCAGGTTCCCTATGCCATTATTCATCCAGCAGAATGATTCCTAACCCAAATCGAACATGTTATTAATCCTAACCATACACTGTTTCCTCAATCTAACATTACAGAAGAGCATGGTCAGAGTTGTTCTTACAATACAGGAATGTAGGGGATCATCCACCTGCTGAGAACCTCAAAGTCCATGCAGAAAAGATCCCTGGAGAAGATGTAGGCACCTATGAAGGACCTGAGAGAGCAAAAGTCATCATCCTAGATAAACAACTTGATCTGGATGGTCTGAATGAGCCAATCTCTTCTCAATGTAGAGACGGTGAACCAATAAAGGCCTGTGTGGAGAGCTGTTCCAGGATGCCTATGGTTGATATACCATTCTAACTTGTGAAAGTGTCACAGGAAATAGGGGAAGCCTCCATCTCATGGGACTCTTGGAAGCAACTGTTAGGACATTTGGTTACAAAAGCAGTGACCTCATTCAGTTCCTGAAGGAAGTGACCTCACCTCACTTCCTTGTTGATGCAACTCTCTGAACTTGGAATCCAGGAAGCCAGGCATCCAGAGCCAGTCCCAGTTCCGGTTTCAGTGTGCTCACTTGATTGGAATTACCAAGGAGAGGATCAGTCATTCTTAATACCTACTGATGTGAGGATGGGCAAATGCCAGCAAAGCTCTGAAGAGGGGCCTGTCCTGAAAAAGCAGGTAGTGGCTCACCCCTGACTACTGACAACCTCAGAGATTTGGCCAAGCGACCAGATCTGAGACAGGACAGGCCATTTCGGGGAAAGATAGTATGGCCGACCAGTCAGAGGACACTCCGGATAGTCACAAACCTACTTGGTGGAAGGAGGTGCCTTTGGGGGTGTGGGTGTGATTTTGGGGTTATTTCTCATGTTCTGAGAATAGGAAGGAATGGCGGTTTGTTTGGTTTGAACTGGACTGTTTCTAGAATGTCGTTTGACAAGGCGAGTGTTTCTATATCGGAGTATCCCACAGTGTCTGTGGATGTAGACACTAGAAAAGAGAATGCATCTAGTAGACAGCTTTCCAGCATTCATCCTGCCCAATTTATGAATAGAGTGTGGCTAGCCTTATTGATGTGCAACACATGCAATCTTCCTAAGTTCCTGTTTTATCCCGAATTCTGGCCACTCTCCAGAATAGGCTCATGGTTTTGTGTCCAAGATATGTACCCCCTACAAGCTCTGTCACATGGCCATGTACTGGATAGCTGAAGGGAATGGGAGCATTTCAGAAAACTCAGATATCAATGTGACCAGGAAAGTCTCAGTGAAGAATCCCTACTTTGCGCCATTTGATTATCTAATGTTCTGTTGCCCTGAATGTCAGGAGGTCTTTGCCTCATGACACCCTTTTGTGAAGCCTGAAGAAAACAGTTTTCAAATGGAAATGAATGGGCATCACCTGTGTCTATTTGCTTAAATGCTTTGGAAAAGGATGTGTCTGAATCAGCCTCTTTGCCCTGAGTGAGGCTGTGGTTTTTATTCTCAGCACCTGATGGATCTAAATAAAGATCCGATATGTGCATCCAAAACCAAAATGGCAAAAAATCAGTCACTGTGTATGAAGTCTCTTGCCTTCCTCTGTTAGATTCCTGACCACCATCAAGTGAGAATAGGGATCCTTTGGGTCAAATGAGTTCTACAAAGCCCTGCAGAGGTGCTTGGGTTTTCTCATGACTCCAAATCACATAAAGAATCTATACCTGACAGTCAGTAGGTCTCACATTGGAGAAGCAGAACAGTATTAATGGCAGGGCTATTTGATCACTCCTGTTTCACAGGAAGGGTGTCCAGGCCACTCTGACTTTACGCAAATGAATGGCAAGGGAGCTTATTTTTGACACTGTATTTGGCTGTGCCCCTCATAGAAACGACCAGCGGTGTTTATGATGAGTGTCTATATGGAAGCATATGAGGGCCATGTGGAAGTGTTTTGGTTTTAATCGTGGTCATTTGTGTGGCTGTGGGAAGAGATGACTGGGTCCACCTGGGCTTGATCTCTGGTGTAATTCTTCTTAGAGACTGCGTTGTGGAACTGCCCTCAGAGAAGTATTGCCATGAATTGTGTTGGGATTTTAGGAGGCCACGCATGAGAGTTGCCCTTGCAAACTGATCTAGGGCCAGGGATGCTTTCCACAGAGCACTGGGAATCTCAGCCAGGATATCACATGATTTTATTCTGAAAAACTTGGCAGCCAGATTTGAGAGGCAAAACACACATGGACCTCACAATGTAGACCTCAATGGGCCTGGCTTCATGTGACCTTTTGGCCACTCTTTTGGAAGACTTGCCTGTGATAGTTCTCCAGAGCTTTCTTTGAAATGAGCTTTCTCACCTTTTAATGGTTCCTGAATGAATTGAAACCCACAGTGCCTCCAACTTCATCCTTGAAAAATGGCTAGATAAATAAAATGAAATTTTTGAGATTCCCATGAACAGGTGTCACTGGAGAACTTTTGGGTCTTCTGTTGCTGATCATGAGTGTACCAGACAGTGCCTTGATTGACTGGGTTTCATGAAAATGGTGTAGAACAGAGATGCCAATAAGTTAGAGCCCGCTGAGTAGTAGACCTAGAGCAGTGGTGGGCAGGAGTGTGATAAAATATCTGTTGTGGGGCCATGTGGATCGGCCATTGGCTTCCAAATGGCTTGTGACTGACATGGTGCAGTCAGAAGACCCTTATAAGTAAAGGCATCTTGTTATATAGAGAGGTTTCAGGGCAATGTTCAGAATCAGGTTGCTATTGTCAAGGGGCAAGCTATATAAGATAGAAGCCTGGTTGGTGCATTCTCTTGCCGACCCTGACCCACCACATGTGACAGAACTCCCTAGAGCACTGTGTCCCAGTTGAACTCCTTGTATTTCATGAAGCAAATATCAAACTTTCAGTGCAGCAGCAATAAACACCAGGAAAATTGAAGCATGACCAAATGGCTTCAAAGTCCACAGGGAGGGAGACACTTAGTCCCCAGTGGCCACAGTTTACCGTAAAAGAGAGAATTCAGCTCTGTTGTCTCTTGTTCATTGGAAAATAAGAAAGCATGTCCTCCAGGTCACATAGATGCAGACCCAGCTTTGATGATCTCACTACAAAAGAAGCTAAAGCTCCTGACAACAACATATATTTCATGTGCCCAAACTCAGAGACTGTTTGTCAAGAAGTCTTTATTCCAGCAGAGCTCCATGTTTTAGGCGTGTTTAAACTGTCGCTTACTTTTGGAAACTCCTCTACCACCTCCAAGGTTGTGAAATCCTGAGCATGTTCCATTCCAGATATATATTCACAGATTTTCAAACTCTTCTCTTCTAATCATGTCTTATGTGGGGTAAATGTTATGTCAATGCATTGTTCTGGATGAGTGTGGAAGGATTTTCTGTAGCACATATTTGCCTACACAGTGGATTAATTTTCCAATTTTCCTTTGGAAATACTGAATCCATGACACTACCCCATACCCTACTACACTCTTACTACTAATCTTAATATGATGGAGAAAAATAACCCAAACAGATTGGAAATTCGAGCAGTTCAGAGGAGGCATGGTATACAGTTGGAATTGCCTTTTGCATGATAAAGTGTAGCTGTTATAAATCATGTCAATTTTTTGTTGAAATAGTTCTCCATGCGTTTTTTAAGTTAACAAATTTATGAATTCCAGTCTCCCTTTCTCTATAGCCTATTCAGCATATATAATTTTATATGCACATATAGATTCCTACCTGGTATCACATGTACATTCTTTTGAGATGGTTGATTTGGCAGATACAAATTGTGAGCAGAGATCACTCCTATTAAATGCTGTTGGAACTTAAAATTCAAACAATGGGTGAATGTCCCAGTTAAACAACGTTATACATAAATCCATGTTAAGTAAAATAAATATATTTGGATCTGTGGATGATATATATTCAAGATTAATTTGGATTGGCATATATATTGCTACATTTTAATGTCTGTGATATATATATATATATATATATATATATATATATATATATATATATATATATATATATACACACACACACACACACACACACACACTCTCCAGATTTTTCAAAATATGAAATATATATGTGTTATTAAACACTCTATAAATTCATTCATGTTCATGTATGTGGATTTATAATCAACATTTCACAAGATTATTCTCAGAAATATTCATCCACCCGAAATGCATATTGTTTCCTAGTACTGACAAGTAAATTCAGTGAATGGTGCATACAAATCCTAATATTTCTACAGTAACTCACCCAGTTTAACATCAATGCACATAGATTCCTATGGGATATAATGTGTGTTTTGACATTCATTTATATTCAACACTGGTACTTTACTATTTCTTCAGTTTATGCACATCATAGGATATACATTTCATCCACAAGTTTGCCAAATTATAGGCATTTATTTCAATTTCAATCACTTTCTGTTTCAGAACACATGTATTCATCCAGGTTTCTTTTTTTTTTTTTTAAAGAGAGAGTGAGAGAGGAGAGAGAGAGAGAGAGAGAATTTTTTTTTTAATATTTATTTTTTAGTTATCGGCGGACACAACATCTTTGTTTGTATGTGGTGCTGAGAATCGAACCCGGGCCGCACGCATGCCAGGCGAGCGCGCTACCACTTGAGCCACATCCCCAGCCCCTCCTCCAGGTTTCTTGACGGGTCTTTTCATGAGATTTCTTTCCAAACACATTATTTTCGATTTCCATAATCACTTTTGATGCAAAACTCACACACCCTTCAAGATAATCCATAACCCTAATATTAACATTAGATGTACAACTGCTTGGAATGAATGAATGTATATCAATAGAAGATTTCTAATATATTTTCAGATATCAATTCAATCCATTTTTTAAAGTGGAATCAGTTATATTATTTATTCACAGTATCTTCTATTCATGCATTATCTCTATATTCATAGACACAGGGTACACCTCATTGTACCCCCAATACTAACTTATATGTCTTCAAAATATTGCTCCCAGAAATGGTGGAAGAAATACTCATGTCACCTGATCTACATATACTTTTTATCACAGTTATATTCAGGACACAAAAAGCAAAGGTCACTCTTATGATTGTAGCAAACCTAAATGGAATGTGAACATGGATTACGAAAAACATCCATGTCCAGGTTGCCTAATACTCTCAAATGAAAATCCTAATTGTGAGTACATATTTGTTTCTTCCAAAGATTACATATTCAAACTCAACCCTGTTTGAAAAATTCTAATCCTGTCACTCACTTTATACTTTACCTGATTTTGTAAAGTCTCCATTGATATCTTCTTTCCTACAAAATATTTTCCCCTGTTCATTATTGTGACTAAATCTTCACATGTGGTGACACTTACATTCACTCTCTAACCGAAACCCTATTGCTAAAGATCATTTGTTCCAAATCCTATTTTCCCTCTTTTTCCTTAACCTACCAACTATCTTCCTAATCCTAACTTCTATCACTTTTTGACTGGATGTTCTCTTCTATATTCAATCATCCCAGGTAAAAGTTCCCATGCCATTGTACATCAATTTATCTGAGACACCTGTGCAGGACGTAATTTAGTGCTAAGTATACCAATCAAGAGCCCAATGTACTTCTGGGCTTCAAATCTTACTTAGATTTCTGTTTTCATAATTATATTTCACCTATATATTGTTGTAAATATTGCAGGTTCCCAATACCTTTATTAATCCTGCAGAATGATTCCTAACTGAAATCGAATCTGTTATTAACCCTAACCATACACTGTTCCTTCAGTCTTACATTACAGAAGAGCAGGGTCAAAGGTGGTCTTAAAATACTGGAATATAGGAGATCTTAAACCTGCTAAGAAGCTCAAAGGTCCATGCAGATATGATCCCTGGAGAAGATGTAGGCAGGTATGAAGGACCTGAGAGAGCAAATGTCATCTTCCATGGAAAGCAACCTGGTCAGGATGAAGGGTTGAGTCTGAATCAGTCTGTCTCTTCTTAATGTAGAGAAGATGGATAAAACCAGGCCTGTGTGGAGACCTGTTCTGGGGTGCCTATGTTTGATTTACCATTCTAACTTGTGAAAATGTCACATGAAGTAGGGACATCCTCCATCTCATGGAAGCCATGGAAGCAACTGTTACGACAAAGTGGTTGTCAAGGCAGTGACCTCATTTAGTTCAGGAAGAACATGACCTCCACCTCACTTCCTTGTTGATGGAATTCTCTGAACTAGGCATCCAGGAAGCCAGGCACCAAGACCCAGTTCGAGTCCCATTCCCAGTGGTCTCACTTGTTTGGATTTACCAAGGACAGAGTCAGTCTTTCTTGGTACCTATGAAACCGCTGTTGACCGGTGACGAGTTCTTGCTTCCCCAATGTTGAAGAATAACACCAGAAAGCACACGCCGAGGCAAGGTCAGAGTAGAAATTAAAGTTTATTAAAGGACAGCAGAAAAGACTTCTCCCGGAGGAAGAAGGGGACCCAAGAGGTGGGAATCCGTGGAAGGGCTGTTCTTTCCCCTTTTTATAGTTCTTTCAGTGATGGAATGTAGGTTGGAGGCCCGAGGGGTGGGACACAGGTGGGCTTAATTATCACCTTTTGGGATGGGCTATCTCCAAGTCTGTTGGGGCTGTTTTCTGAGCTCCATTAACATTTCCTTGAGGTGGACTTTGGCCTAGGGCCTTTTCAGGACTTCATTAACATTCCATGAGTTGTCCTGCGTTTTCCCTGAGTCATTCCCAGCATGGCCTCCATTTTAGATTTCACTCGATATTAGACCCGATTTACCTAACTACACTGACTACCTAACTTTAAATCTGGCTTCATTCCCCCCTCTAATTTGGGAACTCCTTACTGCTGTAAGGATGGGGGGGCGAAGAAAATCTCTCTGGCTTCTTCAGGCTGAAAAGGGACGGTGTGGGGCAAGCAGTTTGGAGTCCCCCTTTAAAAATCGGGTCTATGTAGTGATAGATGATAGAAGTCTGATTGAGAAGTAATAGGCTGGAGGGCCATTTGAGTGATGGGTGGTCTATAAGAGAAACAAGAATTCATTAGTACTGGAACCAGATTGATGCAGCAATAAATCCCATAGCACAGGAATATGCCAATGAGTATGATGGCAAAGACAAAGACTAACAATGTTTTCCACCAGGAAGTACCACGAACCAGGAGCTAAGATATTGTTTCCATGACAAAGTTGCTGAGGACATGGCTTCTATCCGAGCATGTAAATCTTTAAGGATATTTGTCACATTGCCAGAATTGTCAGGGATGTAAACACAACATTTAACTTTTAGGGTTACAGATGTCCTTTTCCTTAAGATACATTTTAATAACTTAATGTCATCTGACTTGCAAAATCCTTTTACTAGTATGACCTCTGTGTCTAATAGAGAAATCTTTAATTCTGTTACTTAGGGCTGGATAACCATACTAGCAAACACCATGCCTACCTGTGTAGGTTAAAAATAAAGGCCTTGAACTAAAAACTACTCTGGCAGTTCCTTTTGATAGTTATCAGGCATTCCTGTCTGAGAATCTCTTTTGAAGCCTTCAGTTTACTTATTTATGGAAGTTACATTTAACTATTATTTTATTTAAAATGCCCAGGAATAGCTGTGTTTTGGCTTTGACTGTCTTTGCTAAGTGTTTAAGATGAAGCAAGTCAAACTCACTTTTGTTTCCATCTATTGTTAACAGTCAGCTGAGTTTCCTTGGGAGTCCTCGGGAACTTACAGCAGCTTCTCAGATCTGCTAGTGCCATTTGCTCTAGGATGGGTCCAGGCCTTGCTTGACCATGTGGCTTCCCTCGGAAGAATCAGGGATGTCTCCCTTTTCTGATGACCCTCCTCTTCACAGCAAATGCACTGATTGGCTTTTTGTCCTCCACTGGTCTCATTAATCTCCCTGATCGGGAGTTTATGTGGCCTAGAGTTGCAAAGCTCTTGGAAAAGTCCCCTATCCCCTGACTCAGACTGACTCAGAGGGCAAGAGCCAAATTTTTAATTTTAAAACTTAATCTTAAACATCCAGCAAATAAGTTTTAACAGCCTTATATTAAGAGCACTGGGCTTTAATGTCTATCTCTCTATCCTGTAGGTGATAACTCCTTATCTTACATTAACCCAGGTTGTGAGTTCTTAAAGCAGTACCTCTGCAAAACATTAACAGGCAATCTTTAAGCCATTTTGAAAACTACAAGCTAAAATTATCAAGAGTAAAAACATATTTAGTTCATGTAATAGCTACCTTGAATTTTGGTGGAGTTATACATTATATCCCCTGTTTGAGATCCTAGTAATCTTGACAAAAAACAACTTTTGGACACAACTTTAAATGTACTGAAATCTAGCCTATTTCTTTCATTGTCACTTTCACATGCAGTGGGATGGGACATAGAGCCTTATCTCAAGTAAGGTGGGGCTCTTCATAGATCTTAAATACTATAGTTCTGAAACTGATCTTTGCTTTGTAAACATTATTTTACAAAGCCTACATAAATTGTTGTGAACTAGAGCAAACATAACATAATATCACATCTAAAACATGAATTAAAGAAAGGCTGAAAGCTTCTAACCTTTTGTAGAAAAGTAGCAAAGTACTTTTGTGTTTTACAATAAAACCTTTACACAGATTAAGCCCTCATTAACTTAAAAATACACTTGTTGTATCTCAGTGTAAAAAGGTAACATAGAACTGTACATATCTTATTGATAACTAGCCCAGTTATAGAGCACAAATGATATAAATAAATCTCCAACATGTTTTTCTTTTAAGCCTAAAATTACCATACAACTTTAGAACATAGCTTGATATAATGCTCTTTCTAAAGCTTCTACCTAACAGACTTGTATACCTGGAAGATGTGAACACAATAATAGCACCAATTACATTGATGTTTTTATATTAACCAAGTTTAGCTTTTAAAGAGATAACATAGCACAATTCTCTAAAACAATAGCACTTGTTTAACCAGCTGTTTAATTTCTTTAAGATTACTTGCTCAAAAACTTACACTTATAAGCAACTTACACAGACCTTCTTATATCATTTACTTAAACCCTCTTAATTACTTAATCATATAGACTCTTATCCAGAAACACATTTTCCCTCTATGAAATCCATACCTAGAACCTTCTAGTTTCTTTTTTATCTGTTAACCTCCTTCTGTTCACATTTTGAAACAATACTTGTAAATTTTGAATTTAATCAGATTATTTTATAGACATCAACATTTTGTTAGGTTTTATTTTTGAACACCTAGAAAAACTTATAAGCTTAATTTTAAAGACATCTTTACTTTCATCTGTTTACCTAATTTAAATTGAGCCATTTGAATCACGTGAATCAAAGATATTTGGATCCATTTTTAAAATTTTTCATGAGCGCTCCTCATCTGTCAATTGGCATATCACTGCATGATATATGAACATACATACACACATACAGACATACTGACATGCAACACGTAACACAGTGTAACACAACACAATAGTAAAGGCCTTGTTGCTTTCTCAGGTGATATCTCATTGCAATGTTTAAAAAACTCCATAGTTGATCAAAAATAGAACTTATCAGAAAAACATTAACTTGTCTGTAGGATCAAAATCATGAGCTCAAAAAAAATACAGAATCTAAGAAAAAAGCAAAAGTCCTAGAAAAAATTGACCGGCCTGTAATTACTTTGGTTTAATCTAGTTTGAGTTCCCATAAAAAGACACTTTTACCCTTTTTTCTTCTTGGGCCTCAGATCTGTCTCCTACTGAGTGCTCCAGGCTTCTTCTATTTGCATATCAGCTTAAGTCCTGGCTGAGGTCTGGGAAAACTGGAATTCTGAGCACAAACCTCATGCCTAAGGCATTTTAACGATAAGTCACAATTTTCAGGTTTGGATGTTGAAAATTATGATCAAGTTTAAGATACAATTTATAAAATTTCATACCTTTACATTTTCCTACACTAGAAAAACTTGCTCACACAAAACTGAAAATAGGATCTTGCTTAATAATATAAAGCTACCATCAGAAGAGATCCCTTCAGGATCATTAAGCCACTTTCTTTGTTCTGAAGATTCTAAAGTAGTACTAAGTTACATTAAATCACCTGAAAAAATTTTAAAAGAGAACTACACACTACCATGTATATCCAAAATTAAGCTTTAAAAATTTCCAAGACTGTTGCTATTCAATGTTATTTCAATAAGCCAGACCAACGTCCCAATCCAACATTTTCTTTTCCTGAATCTTACACACTAAGGGGAACAGATACCAAATCATAATTTACTATCCTTGCCCAAATTAATGCACTGGTACACCTAGTGAAATCTTTTCAGGCTACCCAGTTCAAAATTGATGAAAAAATAAAACTGAATGATTGGGAGTTACTTGCCAACTTGGAAGTAGAGTTCTTTTAATTTTCTATCCTAAGTATCTAAGTTCTCTGGCATGAATTATCTGAAATCACAAACTAAATAATTACCTAACCCTAACTTTTAACTGCAAGATTGTGCAATGCTTCAAACTCATTTAGATACCAGATGTTACAATGAAACATCATCTTTTAGACACACATTTAGCCTAGATTATCCCCAAGAAACAATCAGACAACTAGATAAGAAAATATCTCTCCAGGTTTTGAACTTCCATTTAATTATGACTCCTATCAGTGGCACCATAGATTTCCCCATGAGTGGACCAGATGCTTTCACATAGGGGCAACTATAGGTGTAAAATTAAGGGCCTCAGTGTGACTGACTTTACTGCATTCAGGTGGAGTAATCCTTGCAGTGCAGGGAAAGAATGAGGAAATTCCCCAGAGCGAAGATGGCTCTGGCAGCTGCTGAGAAATCCTCAGTTTCCCCTTTACTTATAGGATTAGCACCTTTGGATAGACCCAATCCCAGGCAATCTGGCATATCTCCTAACTTTTCCAGTAGAGTCAGTTTTTATCTGCCTTAGGTCTTGAAGGGGGAAGAGGGTGTGTACTTTGATCAGCTCAAATTTTTCTCTTGATTTTTTTCCTCAGTGAGTCCAAGATTTTTCTCTTCGAGCAACGAAAATCTGAACATACAGCACCTCACACCATTTCCTTTTTGTAAATTTTATCAAACTGTCCCAATTTTTCAATACGCAGGCTAGTGGTGCACCTGGCGTATTGGAGAGAGAGAAGCTCCCGTCTGAGTGAGAAGAAAACAGGACTCAGGCGCCCATGCTGCGCCAGAGAAAACTGTTCTCATTAGGGACGTCTCCCTAGGTTTGAGCTTCCTAAACGGTCCAGAAAACCCGTCTCTCACCTTGCTTTGCCAAGGGGTTTCTGGTCCCCTTTAGCAAAGTGCTAGGGTCTCAGTTCGCCCTGTGCCAGAGACCCTGGGAGGATTCAGA
Organism: Callospermophilus lateralis; assembly: GCF_048772815.1. Classification (NCBI taxonomy): domain Eukaryota; kingdom Metazoa; phylum Chordata; class Mammalia; order Rodentia; family Sciuridae; genus Callospermophilus; species Callospermophilus lateralis. The sequence continues at coordinate 10,510,969 of NC_135316.1, read as the reverse complement.
CTTAAGGGCATTACTGTATCCTCCTGGCCACTAAAAACCCATTGGAAAAGAGAAACATGTTCTCTTTTGTTGCCTTTGCTCTGTAGACTAGTAGATTACCTGAGGAGTTGATTCTAAAAATGCCTCTCTAGCAGCTTAAAGAGAACACAGCTCATTTTAAACATTGGGCGGTAAAACAGACTATTGAAAGTTACCTATGCACCTTAGGGAACATGGGAAGATTTTACTAATTATCTCATGCCTTTCTCAGTCTCAACCCGAATTGCTAACATTTCTGACCTGCAAAGGAAGGGGAGCATCCAGGAGGGATTGGATGCGAGGTTTTGAGTGTTGCGTAGCCCATACGGAGGCAAATGTGATTGGGGCTTTCCCTCAGTGCCATTCATCTACCGATCACCCTAGATACCCCTGGGGGCTGTCGGGAGGAGGTTCAAGAGAAAGGAACCTTAAGAATCGTCTGAGAGTAGCCCAGACCGGAATTCCGCAGTTGTTCCAAACTCCTTCCCCCACCTCCACGCATCCGAGGCAGATCGGGATTCGGGACACCGTGTACTCACGCCAATTGCTCTCCGGGCTCAGACAGAAAAGTTGGAAGCGGCTTTGGCAGAACCCAACATGACTGCTCTGTATTGAACAGGTGATTGAGAGCTGCCTAGGCCGAGAAACCTCTCACCCGAGTCTTGAAGAGTGGCGGCTGCACTAGTTGCGTTTAAGTAGCCGACGGGTTCCCACGTTACCCTCCAGAGAGAAAGAGAGAGAAAGATGCACCTCAAACAGACATGGGGTGCGTGCACTTACCTCGGTGTAGAATCTCGGTATGGGACCTCCAATATGAAACCGCTGTTGACCGGTGACGAGTTCTTGCTTCCCCAATGTTGAAGAATAACACCAGAAAGCACACGCCGAGGCAAGGTCAGAGTAGAAATTAAAGTTTATTAAAGGACAGCAGAAAAGACTTCTCCCGGAGGAAGAAGGGGACCCAAGAGGTGGGAATCCGTGGAAGGGCTGTTCTTTCCCCTTTTTATAGTTCTTTCAGTGATGGAATGTAGGTTGGAGGCCCGAGGGGTGGGACACAGGTGGGCTTAATTATCACCTTTTGGGATGGGCTATCTCCAAGTCTGTTGGGGCTGTTTTCTGAGCTCCATTAACATTTCCTTGAGGTGGACTTTGGCCTAGGGCCTTTTCAGGACTTCATTAACATTCCATGAGTTGTCCTGCGTTTTCCCTGAGTCATTCCCAGCATGGCCTCCATTTTAGATTTCACTCGATATTAGACCCGATTTACCTAACTACACTGACTACCTAACTTTAAATCTGGCTTCACCTACTGATGTGAGGATGGCCAAATGCCAGGAAAGCTCTGAAGAGGAGCCTTTCCTGAGAAAGCAGGTAGTGGCTCAACACTCGCTTCTGACAACTTCACAGAGTTATCCAAAGAGACCAAATCTGAGATATGATAGGCCATTTCTGGTAAACATAGTATGGCCCACCAGTCAGAGGACATTCCAGAGAGTCACAGACGTACTTGGGGGAAGGAGGTGCCTTTGTGGGTGTGGGTGTGGTTTTGTGTTTTTTTCTCATGTTCTGAGAATAGGTAGGAAAGGCGGTTTATTTGGTTTGGATTAAACTGTTGTAGTTAGTCATTTGGCAAGGCGAGTGTTTCTATGTCTGTGTATCCCACTGTGTCCGTGGTTGTAGACATTACAAAAGAGAATGCATCAGTGGATGTGTCCTGTCTAGTAGAAAGCTTCCCAGCATTCATCCTTCCCAATTTATGAATGGACTGCTGCTTGCCTTATTGATGGGCAACACGTGCTATCGTCCAAATTTCCTGTTTTCTTCCTGAATTCTGACCACTCTCCAGAATAGGCTCAAGCTTTTGTGTCCAAGATATGTACCACCTCCAATCTCTGTGACTTGGTCATGTACTGGATAGCTGAAGGGAATGACGACCATGTCAGAAAAGTCATATATCAGTGTTACCATGAAAGTCTCAGTGGAGAAACCCTGCTTTGGGCCATTTGATTACCTATTTTACTGCTGCCCTGAAAGTTTTTGTTTCACTATGAGGGAAAAAAAACTATGAGTACTGAATAAATGTTGCAGCAGTTGGAACATATCGCTGTATACAAGTTCCCTCACCAGGTTTTAGTATCCCCAGTTATCAGGACTGTCAACTTAACCTTTTAATTTTATTGTTACAGTTATCCCTCCCCATAAGATACAGTGTAATAATTTAATGTCATCTGATCTTGCAAAATCCTTTTACTAGTATGACCTCTGTGTCTAATAGAGAAACCTTTATTTCTGTTACTCAGGGCTGGATAATCGTACTAGCAAACACCAAGACTACCTGTGTAGGTTAGGATTATCGGTAAGTCTTATACTAAAAACTTCTGCCTCTGGCACCTCCTCTTGATAGTCTCTTTATATAATTATCAGGCATTCCTGTCTGAGAATCTTTCTTTGTAGCCTCCAGTCTTACTTATATTGGGAGGCTAACTGAAGTGTATACCTTAAAATATTATTATTATAATAATAATTATTATTAATAATTTAAATGCCCAGGAATGCCTGTATTTTGGTTTAACTGTCTTTGCTAAGTGTTTAAGATGAAGCAGTCAAACTGACTTTTGTTTCTATCTATTGTTAACAGTCAGCTGAGCTTTTATGGGAGTCATTCCTTGGGAAACTTGAGAGCAGCTTCTCAGTTCTGATAGTGCCATTTTCGCTAGGTGGGTACAGGTCTTGCTTGACAATGTGGCTTCCCTCGGAAGCATCAGTGATGTCTCCCTTCTCTGATGACTTTCATCTTCATAACAAATGCACTGATTGTCTTTCTGTTCTCCAGTGGTCTCATTAATCTCCCTGATAGGGAGGTTATGTGGCCCAGAGTTGCTAAGATCTTTAGAGAAGTCCCCTTTTCCCTGAATTTAGACTGACTCAGAGGGCAAGAGCCAAATATTGGGATTTTTGGCCCTTTTCATTTAACTTTAACTTTAAATCCTAATGTTAAACATCCAGCAAAAAATTTTAACAACCTTATATTACAAGTACTGGGCTTTAGTGTCTATAACTTTATAATTATTAATCTTTTTATGAATTGGGATCTGTATCATTCTGTCTGTCTTGTAGGTGAGGACTTATTATCTTAAATGAACCCATGTTATGTTTTAAAGCAACACTTCTGTAAAACACTAACAGGGAATCTTTAGATCACTTATAAGGAAATTACAAAATAAAAAATTTTCAAAAGAGTAAAAATACTTAGTTCGTGTAATAGCTACCCTTAATTTTTTAGCTGAGTTATACATTTTATCCCCTGTTTGAGATCCTAGTAATCTTGGCAGAAAAAAAAAGAAACTTCTGAACATAACTTTAAATGAAATAAAATCTGACCTACTGCTTTCGTAGTCATTCTCACATGTAGTAAGATGGGAGACAGAGCCTAATCTCAGGGAAGGCAGGGCTCTTTATGAATCTTAAGTGTTTTAGTTCTAAAGCTGATCTTTATTTTTTTAAATATTATTTTACAAAGTTTACATAAATTGTTTGAGGTCACATGAACATTAGCTAACATCATATGATATCACATTTAAAACATGAATTAAAGAAAGGCTGAAAGTTTTTAACATTTACATAGATTATGCTCTCAATAACTTAAAAATACATTTAAATTGTTCCCCAGTGTAAAAACTAACATGAAACTTTACATATCTTATTGATAACAGGTAAATAAATCCCTGATATTTTTTTTACCATATAACTTCAGAACACCAGCTTGATATAATGCTCTCTTCAAGTTTCTACCTTACAAACTTGTATACCTGGCAGATATGAGCACATTGATAGCATCACAATTTCATTGATGTTTCTACATTAACCAAGTTTAGCTTTTAAAGAATTGGCAGTACAGTGCTCTAAAATAACAGTTCTTATTTAATCAGTTGTTTAATTTTTATGGTTGCTAGCTCTAGAAAAAATAAAACTTAACAAACACAATGTTACGGGTAAACTTATGTTTTCAGAAACTGTTGTCTCTTTAACACATGACTGATTTTTACAATCTTATACACACTTTAGTACAAACTTATACAGACCTTAGTAAATCAATCAGATATCAAACAAAAGTACTCATGAATGAGTAATCCCATATGAAATTTACTTTACTTATTTATTAAAATATTAGACAAATGTATTGAACACTGTAAACCATTTTTTGTTGTTGAAGAAAAAGTCCTAGAACAAAGGCATATTAGAACTTTTGTAGACATTAATATTTTATTACATTTTTGAACACCTAGAAAAAGTTGTAAGCTTAAATGTAAAGACATTTATATTTTTCTGTTTATCCAATTTAAATTGAAACATTTAAATCACGTGCATTAAAGAACTTTGGATACACTTTTTAAAATTTGTTTTTATGAGCGCATTTTTTATGAACGCTTCTTATATATGTTAATTTGTGTATCATATATATGATATAAGTACATATGTATATATATATAACACATAAAAAAGTGTGCACACATAATAATAGTAAAGGCATTGTAGCTTTTCACAGGTGAAATCTCCATTGCAATGTTTCAAAAACTCCACAGTTGGTCAAAGAGAGAACTGCTCAGAAAAACATTAACCTAGGTCTGTAGGATTAAAATCATGAGCTCAAAAAATATATAGAATCTAAGACAAAAAATATGAGTCCTAGAAAAAATGACTGGCCAGTAATTAGTAGATATCATACAATTTACATTTTTTTTCCTCCTTAGGCTTCAGATCAGTCTCCTACTGAGCTTGCAGGCTTCTTTCATTTGCATTTCAACATAAGTCCTGGCTAAGGTCTGGAAAGAGCTGGAAAAAACTGCTATTCTGAGCAGACACCTCAGGCTTAGGCATTTTAACCATAACTTTCAATTTAAGATGTTGAAAATTATGATACAAGTTTAAGATACAATTCACAAAACGTTATATCTTTAAATCTTGTTTTTTCAACAGATATCATACTATGATTTACTATCCTTGTCCAAATTAATGCACTGGTACACACAGTGACATTTTCCCAGGCTACACAATTCAAAATTGGTGAAAAAAAGACTGAATGATTGGGAAGTTACTTGCCATCTTGGAAGTAGAGTTCTTTAGTTTTCCATCCTAAGTATTTAATTTCTCTGGCATGAATTATCTGAAATCATAAACTAAACAATTACCTAAACCCGACTTTTAACTGCAAGATTGTTCAATGATTCAAAAACCATTCAGATAACAGATTGTTTCAATAAAACATCATCCTTTAGACACACATTCAGCTAAGATCATTCCCAAGAAAGAATTTATAATATCAAAACATTATTGCATATGTCTTAAAGGGCCAGAAAATAAGACACAAGACAGACAGAAAGGAGATCCAGACTATGTTTGACAGACAGAAATCTTTAAAACAGAGCAGATAAGAGAACAATCTCCTACACCAGTGGCACCATAGATGTCCCCACAAGGGAAACAATGTTTTCACAGAGGGGCAACCTGAAATGTAAAATCAAGGATCTACATGGTGAATTTACTGCATTTAGTGTCCCCTTTTTATTTTTCTCTTTTTAAAGAAGACAGAGGTGGCATAATCCTTACAGTGCAGGGAAATATATAGGGAATTCCCTGAAGCAATAGGACTTTGGCAGCTGCTGGGAGTCCCTCAGTCCCTCCTTTTAATTACAGAATTAACTCCTCTGGTTTGGTACCACCCCATGCACACTCCATCTCCTAACATTTCAGTAGTCAGCTCTAAAAAAGTTCTGGGGAGGGGGATTATCAAAATTTGTAACTTAAAGATCAGTTACTGACCTTGAAGCCAATTAATGCCAAAATAATAATGAGGACAGGGTTTTGAGAAAATGAAAAAGGGAGGTTTATTTCTCAGCTAACAAACGAGAAACACAGGGGACTTTGCCCAAATTTGTGACTCTCTTGATATGGAGGGACAAGGGGTTTTAAAGTAGTTTCACCTGTTACCCTGGGAGATACTCAGTTCTTAGGTCCCCAGCAAGCATTGCCCTCGGCAGTGTGTGTGCTCCAGGCAGCCAGCTAGGGGCTTCTCTCATTCTGCTTAACAAAGGTGGGTAAAGTTCATCGCACTTTCTTAAAACAGAGTCCAAAGGGGTGTCAGGCTTACTTGCCTTATTACCCATTTTCACATTCAATATCCTTTGGTTTTTACCACAGAAATCACACAACAAAACGCACAATAACAAACAAGCAAAAAACATATAGAACACAGAACAAAACACACATAAAAAAAGAAACCCGGCTTCGAAACAGAAAAACAGAGGAACAATGCAACATCTTGCTAAAGGTCTAGGGTAGGAGCCAGTGCATGCCCGTCGGCACCTCTCTACCCTTACAGAGCAATTCCCTACATAACAGAACAGAGGACAGAACGATTCTCTTTACTGTCCCGGAGAGGAGTATAAGTGAGCCTTCCCAGGCCACCTCTCTGTCATCAGAAAAGATCTCCCTTAACCGGATATCAGATGTTATATAGGCGCCACTTACCTATGGAGGCCTCCTTCACCAGGCGATTGCTAATAGTTTTAGTGCAGTGGTTCAATGCAGTGCTCCCGGGACCGAAGGCTCAACCCAAGTCCTTGGAACGTCTCAAGTTGTGCACCCCCTAGAGTATCTCTCAAGCCTAGAGCCTTGTAGGGAAGGCCAGCTTCAGAATTTCCAGCAGTCTGGTCTTGTGATCTGGTAGGGCAGGGTCATCTCACTGGGGAACTCCAAAATGTTAGACCAGGATGCAAGAAAAGACCACTGACTCCAATTAAAATCAAATTAAGGGAAGCTTATTATTTCTACCAGCCAGGCTTCCTCTCCCTCCCAAAACGGCAGGAACAAGACAGAAATCTCATCTTTCCTACAGCCCAGCAATATAGCCCAGAAAGATACACATAAGGGGGGTTACAGATAACAGAACTTTGACAAGCATCAGACTAATGGTAGTTTACATTTTTTTTTTTGCTGGCCCCAACATCAGAAATTATGAGGACAATTAGAGCCTCAGAGACTCCTTGTCTGGCCAGGGAAAGAAAATGTTAATGAGGTGTCACTAAAGTTTTAGATCGTGCTGCTATCTGGTAAGAGAGCCAGGCATGGGTGAATTCAAGGCACTGGTAGGCATTCCAAGCAGGTTCAGAATTTGCAGTAATTTATAGTAAAGCCAAAATTATCGTTTCATTTCTTTGTGGCAAGATGGCTCCCAATTTTAATAAAAGATCAGGTTGGATCTATCAACACTGTCCCTTACTTTCGGAAACTACCCTACCAACTCCAAGGTTGTGAACTCCTGAGGATTTTGCATTCCTGATATGTATTCACAGATTTTCTAACTTTTCTCCTCTAATTGTGTCTTACTTGGCGCCAAAGTAATGTGAAGGCATTGTTCTGGATGAGAGTGGGAAGAATTTTGTGTAGCACATATTTGCATACACATTGGATTCATTATCTAATTTTCCATTCGAAAAACTGATTCCCTGACACTAACCAAAAGCCGACTAGACTATGACTACTAAACCATTATGAAGGAGAAAAATAACCCAAACAGAATAGAAATACAAACATTTCAGAGGAGGCATGGTGTATAGCTGGACTTGTCTTTTGCAAGATAAAGGGTTGGAGTTATAAATCTAGTAAATTTTCTGTTGAAATAGTTCTCCATGTGTTTTTAATGTTAACAAATGTGTGAATTCCTATCTCCCTTTCTCTGTAGCCAATTAAGCACATGTAATTTTATATGCATATATAGAATACTACCTGGTATCACACATACATACTTTTGAGATGGCTGACTTGGAAGATACAAATTGTGAGAAGAGATCACTCCTCCAAAACGCTGTTGGAACTGAAAATTCAAACTATGGGTGAGCTTCCCAGTTGAAAATCATTATACATAAATCTTGTTTCCTAAAATAAATATGTTTGCAACTGTTGATGATATATATTCAATGATGAATTTCGATTGGCATATATATTGCTACTTTTTAATGTCTGTGTGTGTTTTTTGTGTGTATATGAATATATATATATATATATATATATATATATATATATATATATATATACTCTCCAGATTTTTCAAAATATAAAATATATGTGTCTTATATTCACTCCCTGAATTCATTCATGTTCATGTATGTGGATTTATAATCAACATTTCACAAGATTATTTTCAGAAATATTCATCCACCTGAAATACATATTCTTTTCCTAGTAAGGAAAACTAACTTCAGTTAATGTTGCATACAAATCCTAATATTTCTACAGTAACTGACCTAGTTTAACATCAATGCATGTGGATTCCTATGGGACATGATGTGTATTTTTACGTTAATTTTTTACAACACTGGTACATTATAATTTCTTCTGTTTATGCACATCATAAAATATATATTTCATCCACAAGTTCACAAATTTATAGGCATTTGTTTCACATTCAAAAGCTTCCTGCTTCAAAACGTATGTATTCCACCAGTTTTCTTGTCTGGTATTTTCATGAGACTTCTTTCCAAACACATTATTTTCAATTTCCAAAATCAATGTTGAAACAAAACTCACACACTCTTCATGATAATCCATATACCTAATATTAAAATTAGATGTATAACTGGTTTGAATGAATGATTGTTTATCAGTATAAGATTTCCTGTATATTTTCATATATCAATTCAATCCATTATTTAAATTTGGAAAAAGTTATATTCTTCAATCATAGTATGGTCAATTCATGCATTATCTCTATATTCCTAGACACAGGGTACACCTATTTGTAACCCCAATACTAATTTATTCGTCTTCACAATATTGCTCTCAGAAATGGTGGAATAAATACTCATGTCATCTGATCTACATATACATTTTATCACAGTAATATTCTGGACACAAAAAGCAAGGTCACACTTATGATTGTACCAAAGCCTTAATGGAAAGTGAGCATGCATTACTAAAAACATCCATGTCTAGGATGCCTAATGCTCTCAAATGTTAATCCTATTGGTGACTACATATTTGTTTCTTCCTAAGATTATATATTCAACCTCAAGCCTGCTGAAAATGTCTAATCCAATCAATCACTTTATCATTTGCCTGATTTCCTAATGTCTCTATTGATATCTGTTTCCTACATATTTTCCTCAGTTCATTATTGTGACTGACTCTTCATATGTGCTCACATTTACATTAACTCTATACCTGAAACCCTATTGCTAAAGAACTTTTGGTCCGAATCCTATACTCACTCTTCTTTCAAAACCTACCGAATATCTTTCTAATAATACCGACTATTGTTTTTTTACTAGAAGTTCTCATCGACATTCCATCATCCAGGTAAAAGGCCCTTGCCATTGTACATCGATTTATCTGAGACATCTCTGAAGAACATAATTCAAAGCTAAGTATCCCAATCAAGTACCCAATGCTCTTCTGGGCTTCAAATCTTACCTAGATTTCTGTTTTCATTCTTATATTTCACTTATACATTCTTGTAAATATCCCAGGTTCCCAATACCATTATTCATCCCGCAGAATGATTCCTAACCCAAATCGAACCTTTTATTAACCCTAACCATACACTGTCTCCTTCCTAGTTAAACAACATTATACATTAATCCATATTCAGTAAAAAGAATATTTTTTGATCTGTGGATAATATATATTTCATGATGAATTTCGATTTGCATATTTATTGCTACTTTTAAATGTCTATGTGTCTGTGTGTGTGTGTGTGGGTGTGTGTATGTATATACACTCTCCAGATTTTTCAAAATATGAAATATATGTGTCTTATTATACACTCCCTAAATGCATTGATATTCATAGATGTGGATTTATAAACATCTTTTCACAGGATTATTCTCAGAAATACTCATCCACCTGATATACATATTTGTTTCCTAGTACTGAAAACTATCTTCAGTAAATTGTGCATACAAATCCAAATATTTCTACAGTAACTGACCCAGTTTCACATCAATGCAAGTAGATTCCTATGGGACATGATGTGTATTTTGACATTCATTTTTATTCCACACTGGTACATTATTATTTCTTCAGTTAATGCACATCATAGGATATATATTTCATCCACAAATTATCAAATTGATAGGCATTTGTTTCACGTTCAATCACTTCCTGATTCAGAACACATGTATTCCTCCACCTCCATGTTTCTTGACTGGTCTTTTCATGAGACTTGTTTCCAAATGCATTATTTTCATTTTTCATAATCACTTTTGAAGCAAAACTCACACACCCTTCATGATAAACCATCACCTCATTGTTACAATTAGATATATAACTGGTTGGAATGAATGATTGTATATCAATATAAGATTTCTTATATATTTTCAGATATCAATTCAATCTATCATTTAAAATGGAACCAGTTATATTATTTATTCAAAGTATAGTCTATTCATGCAGTATCTCTTTATTCATAGACACAGGGTACACCTATTTGTACCACCAATACTATTATATACGTCTTCAAAATATTGCTCCCAGAAATGGTGGAAGAAATACTCATGTCACCTGATCTACATATACATTTTATCACAGTAATATTCTGGAAACAAAATGCAAAGTTCACATTTATGGTTGTACCAAAGCCAAAATGGAATGTGAGCATGGGTTATTAAAAATATCCATGTCCAATTTGCCTAATGATATCAAATGTCAATCCTATTGGTTAATTCATATTTATTTCTTCCTAAGATTACATATTCAAATTCAACCCTGTTGAAAATGTCTAATCCTATCACTCACTTTATACTTTGTGTCATTTTTTAATGTCTCTATTGATATCTGCTTTCCTACATATTTTCCCCAGTTCATCATTGTGACTCATTCTTCACATGTGCTGACATTGACATTCACTCTCTAACCGAAACCCTATTGCTATAAAAATTTGGTCCAAATCCTATACTCACTCTTTTTTCCATACCTACCGACTATCTTCCTAATCCTAACTACTGTCCCTTTTTGACTGGATGTTCTCTTCGGCATTCAATCATTTAAGGTACAAGGTCCTATGACATTTTATATCGATTTATCTGAGGTATGTGTGCAGAACATAATTCAAAACTAACTATCCCAATCAAGGGCCCAATTCCCTTCTGGGCTTCAAATCTTACCTAGATTTCTGTTTTCATACTTAAATTTCACCTATATATTCTTGTAAATATCACAGGTTCCCAATACCATAATTCATCCAGCAGAATGATTCCTGACCCAAATCGAACCTGTTATTAACACTAACCATACACTGTTCCCTCAATGTAACGTTGCAGAAGAGCAGGGACATTGTTGGTCTTACAATCCGGGAATGTAGGGGATCTTCCACCTGCTGAGAAACTCAACGGTTCATGCAGAAATAATCCCTGGAGAAGATGTATCCAGCTATGAAGGACTTGAGAGAGCAAAATTCTTTTTCCATGGCAAACAACCTGATAAGGAAAAATGTTTGTGTCTGAATCAGCCTCTCTCTTCTTAATGTAGAGAAGATGGACCAAACCAGGTCTGTGTGGAGAGCTTTTTTTAGGTGCCTATGGTTTATATACCATTCTAACTTGTGAAAGTGTCACAGGAAGTAGGGGCAGCCTCCATCTCAAGGGACCATAGGAAGCAATTGTTAGGACAAAGTGGTTTCCAAGGCAGTGACTTCATTCAGTTCCTGAAAGAAGTGACCTCACCTCACTTCCTTGGTTTTGGAACTCTCTGAGCTTGGGATCCAGCAATGCAGGCACCCAGAGCCAGTCCCAGTCCCAGTCCCAGTGTTCTCACTTGTTTGGATTTTCCAAGGACAGAGTCAGTCTTTCTTGGTACCTACTGATGTGAGGATGGCCAAATGCCAGGAAAGCTCTGAAGAGGGGACTTTCCTGAGGAAGCAAGTAGAGGCTCACTGCTCGCTTCTGACAACTTCACAGCGTTGGCCAAGGAGACCACATGTGAGATAGGACAGGCCATTTCCAGTGAACATAGTATGGCCCACCAGTCAGAGGACACTCCGGAGAGTCACAGACCTACTTGGTGGAAGAAGGTGCCTTTGTGGGTGTGGGTGTGGGTGTGGGTTTGTGGTTTTGTCTTATGTTTTGAGAATAGGTAGGAAACGCAATTTATTTGGTTTGGTGTGAACTGTTTTTGGTTAGTCGTTTGACAAGGCCAGTGTTTTCATGTCTGTGTATCCCACTGTGTTCGTGGTTGTAGACATTATAAAAGAGAGTGCATCAATGGATGTTTTCTGTCTAGGAGAAAGCTTCCCAAAATTCATTTTGCCCAATTGATGAATGGACTGTGTCTTGACTAATGGATGGGCAACACCTACTATCTTCCTAAGTTCCTGTTTTATTCCTGAATTCTGGTCACTCTCCAGAATAGGCTCATGGTTTTGTGTCCAAGATATGTACCACCTCCAAGCTCTGTGAAATGGCAATGTACTGGACAGCTGAAGGGAATGGGAGATATCAGTGTGACCAGGAAAGTCTCAGTGGAGAAACCTTGCTTTGGTCCATTTGCTTTCCTATTGTTCTATTGCTCTGAATGTCAGGAAGGTCTTTGACTGAGGCCATCCCTTTATGAAGCCTGAAGAAAAAAGTTTTCAAATGAAAATGAGTGGACATCACCAGTGGCTCTTATATTAATTGCTTTGGAAAGGGATGTGTCTGAATCAGCATTATGGCGCTGTGTGAGGCAGTGGCTTAGATTCTCAACACCTGATGGATCTAGAGAAAGATCCCTTGTGTGCATCCAAAACCAAAATGGCCAAAAGAGCACTCATTGTGGATGAAGTCTAACCAACTCCACTAACCAACTAACAGTGAAAGTAAATATCTTTTGAAGTTTAGGGCACCCCAGTAAACTTTGAATTAGATACAGGGGCAATATACTCAGCCCTTCAGGCCTCATTGGGTTCTCTAACAAATCAAAGGTCCCTAGTTCAAGGGGCTAATGGCAGTAAATATTGGACTTGGACAACTAAGAGGACCATGCACCTGAGTAAAGGAAAAATCCATCAATCCTTCCTAGTAATCCCAGAAGGCCTGGCTCCATTGATGGGTAGAGATGTGCTCACCAAGCTCTGGGTCAAAATAACTTTTAACCCTGAAGGCCCCCAAGTGGAATTTCTGAATCCTTCAGAAAAAACTTCTATAGTCACAGCTCTAACAATGTCAGTAGAAAATGTACATCAACTCACTCAACTTGGTTCAAAGAAACTTCAGGCATTCCTGAAGGATCAAGAACAGAGTTTTCCACTAACCAACTCACAGCAAAAAGAAATAACTGAATGGGTATCAATAGCCTGTGGGGTCCATCAATTGGTTAATGCTTACCCTTCCAAGCTTCCTGTAGGAAAGCACCTTCAAGGAACCAGACCAAGACAATTCTCGGAGGTGGTCTTTACTGAAGTTAAGCCAGCAAGGTATGGTTTTAAATATCTCCTAGTCTTTGTAGATACATTTTCAGGATGGATTGAAGCCTTCCCAACAACAACAACAACAAAATTATGGCGCAAATTGTGGTCAAGATGATCCTGAAAGATATTTTTCCAAAATATGGCCTGCCTAAGGTAATAGGGTTGATAATGGACCAGCTTTCATGGCACAGGTAAGTCAAGGGTTAACCAGTACCCTGGTGATTATTTGATAGTTACATTATGCTTATAGACCACAGAGCTCAGGGCAGGTAGAAAAAATCAATAGAACCATTAAAGAGACGTTAACAAAACTAAGCTTAGAGACCGGCATAAAAGATTGGACTATGCTCCTGCCTTATGCACTGTTTCATGCAAGAACTATACCCCATGTTTCTTTGTGTAACCTCTCCACCTGTGAAATTCTCTATGGTGTCCCTCCTCCAGTAAGGGACCTAACCCCAACTCTAAGACCTAATGATCCCTTCCACACCCTCTTGCTTTACAGACTTAAAGCTCTTGAAAGAACTCAGCAATACCTGTTAAAACAGCTGGCCATGTCCTACCAACCTGGGGACGAGGGGACTCCATATCGATATCGAGTAAGAGACTTCATCTACATAAGACAACATCAGGTGTCATCCCTGGAACCCCCCTGGAAAGGAACATACCAGGTGCTACTTATAACACCTACAGCAGTAAAAGTAGACCGAATCACTTCCTGGATCCATGCCTCAAGTCTCAAGCCTGCGCTCTGTCCAGACTCTTGCTGGAAACTGGAAATGACTGGTAACCCTTTCAACTTGCGTATTCGACATGTGGATAAGGCTATAGACTCTCCTCTTGGCCACCAGTAGTCCTAACCCTCATCAGCTCATTCAGCAGCGATGGCTGATCACAAATCCTCATTGAATAATCTATCTCGCATACAGCCCCCTTAGGGACCTGTTGGCAATCTCAACAACCAGACATTTGTCAGCTGGATATAGGTTTTTCCTATTGGGATATCCCTGATAAAGCGGATCCCACTAAAATTCCATTAAATCCTTTCTGTATCATAGATAATGGAAACAAACACTATGGATGTAGGGACAGGCGAGACAGATGCAGGTTGGCTAGCCTAGATAACTATGTTTGCCCGGCAGACTATCAAAGCCACAAACAGTCACAGCTGTGTGGGGGAAAACCCGACTTCTTCTGTTAGTCATGGGGATGTTAGCATACAGGGAGTGCCTGGTAGAACCCAAACTCCTCATCAAATTCAATACACAGCATTGGCCATATTACCAATTAGACAACCAAAACCGAAGGACCCCCTTGCTGAGGTAGCAGGTACTGAGGTACCCCTCCACCCACACACTCCTCTCTTCTCCTGTCAGTGCCCACAATGGGTCCCACCAGGTCCTCTTACCAGCTAACCCAAAGCTCAAAACAGCTGAGAAGAGCCCTCAAACCCATATCCAAGATGTAATTAAAATGCCCTTTAAAGTTGCTTTGTCATCACTTAAAACAGGTGACTAAGAATTCAAAGTCCCTCACAGGCTTTTTGGGATACTCACTCCCGCCATCCCCTCTGCTCTACCTGTTCTACTGCTCACGTTTTTGTTGCTAGGAAAATCCCAAACCCCTTTCCCAATATTCTTTTACATCTCTCCTTCCTCATTCTCAGATTCACGGAGCTGCTCTCAGCCTTGCCTTCCACGTCTTCCCCCTCTGTACCATGCCCACAGAAAAGTCTTAAATGACCTTCTCCAGAAGTCTTCACCATGGCTGACTTTAGGATTTTCACCAAGAGTCCCTATTTTCGTGTTGCCCTGGTATACTTGGCAACTGGCTAAAAAAGTAAGCACTCCTGAGCTAGTCACACCCTCACTAGTTTTTCACAAAATATGTGAACAAGGCCTCTGGCCTTGAGTAGGGGCTTAACAGAGATGGCTACAATTTTAAGATAAAGAAGTTGCCAACTAGGCTCCATGGTAACAACTGGCAGGGAGAAAAAAAAGAGAAAAAAAAGCTCTTCCCCTTTCAGGTGTCCTTGAAAAGTTAACTTGCCCAGAACCGAGGAAAAAATAACAGAAACAAAAACTGCTTTTTGTGAACTTCTGCAGACTGTGAACTTCTGAGCGACTTCCCTTACATGTTGGGTACAAATTCTGAAACTACCTAAACTTGGGGTTCAGGGGATTAATTGATTACAACAGAAGCAATGCCCTCTACATCCGTTTGCAACCAAATAAGACTTTTCCCTGTCTTTGGTGCTATCTTAGGTGCCTTGCCTTGTCCGTCCCTACAACAGAAAGATTCTATATACTTAAACATTGTTTATGTTTTCATGAAATGGTCAATAGATGTGATTAATTATGTAATGGTACAGATGTTTCCCAGAGTGCTCTATGAAGACACAGTTTCATTTAAAGATCAAATAGGAGAGCATACAACCCAGTTCCACTGGGAACCTGTATCTCTCACTTTAGCCATCCTATTAGGAATAGGAGTTGCTGCAGGAGTCGGCACAGGAACCACTGCCCTAGTGCATGGGAAACAACAAATGACCCAATTAGAAGCAGTAATAGACCAAAACTTAAAGATAATGAAACCTCCATCACAGCTTTACCGGAATCTTTAACCTCTCTATCTGAAGTTGTTTTACAGAACAGGTGAGGGTTAAAACCTCCTCTTCATGAAAGAAGGGGGACTTTGTGCTGCCTTGAGGGAAGAATGTTGTTTTTATGCCGACCATACTGGAGTGGTAAAAGAATCTATGAGGAAATTAAGAAAACGCTTTGAAGAGCGTCAACGAGAGAGAGAGGCCCAAAAAGGGTGGTTTAAGTCTTGGTTCACACAGTCCCTCTGGTTAACTATGCTTTCATCAGCCCTGGCCGGTCCATTAATAATCTTCATATTATTGCGAACTGTAGGACCCTGTTGGCTCAACTATGTAGTTTCCTTTCTCCAAGCTCAAATTGGACAAGTTAAACTTATGGTAATCCGACAACAATATACCCCACTAGCAGACATAAAATGTAACACCCCTCAATGATCACTTTTATGATTAAAAGTAACCAGAAGAAGAAGTGGGGAATGAAAGGTTGATAAAATAGGTACTTGTCACTTTCTGTTTTTCTGTATGCTTAACATAACACTGTTGAAATCATGAGAACAGTTTGCTAATCTTGTTCCCAGAATGTGCTGTCTCCAACTGTCAAACTGCAGAATGTACTCAGTCACCCGGTTGAAAGCAAACCACCCACTCGCCCTGACCCATCAATAAACTTCTAAACCCTGTCTTCTCCAAGGAAATTATATAAGCTCTGCTTAAGCTGTTCTCGGAGCTCTCTGCTCTATTCAAGTGAGCTCTGAGCCCCAACATGCTGGGCCTACAATAAACCCTTTGTTGTTGCATGAGACAGTCTCTTGGTGGTATCTTTGTCCTATGCGCACCCGACCCTTACAATATTTGACCTCTATATTCTTATAAATATTGCAGGTTCCCAATACTCATCCAGCAGAGTAATTCCTAACACAAATCAAACATGTTATTAATCCGAACCATACCCTCTTCCCTCAATCTAACTTTACAGAAGAGCAGGCACAGAGTTCGTGTTACAATACAGGAATGTAGGGGATCTTTCACCTGCTGAGAACCTCAAAGTTCCATGCAGAAATGAACCTGGAGATGATGCAGGCATCTATGAAGAACCTGAGAGAGCAAAATTTATCTTACATGGCAAAAAACCTGGACAGGATGAAGGGTTGAGTCTGAATCAGCCTCTCTCCTCTTAATGTAGAGAAGATGGACCAAATGAGGCCTGTCTGAAGAGTTGTTCCCTGGTGCCTATGGTTGTTATACCATTTTAACTTGTGAAACTTTCACAGGTAGTAGGTGCAGCATGCATCTCATGGGACCCTTGGAAGCAACTGTTAGGACAAAGAGGTTGCCAAGGTAGTGACCTCATTCAGTTCCTGAAGGAAGTGACCTCACCTCACTTTCTTGTTGATGGAACTCTCTGAACTTTGGATCCAGAAAGGCAGGCACCCAGAGCCACTCTCAGTCCCAGTCCCAGTGTTCTCACTTGTTTGGATTTACCAAGGACAGAATCAGTCTTTCTTGGTACCTTCTGATGTGAGGATGGCAAAATGCCAAGAGAGTTCTGAAAAGGGGCCTTTCCTGGAAAAAAAGGTAGTTGCTCACAGCTGGCTCCTGACAACTTCACAGAGTTGGCTAAGGAGAAGAGGTCTGAGAGAGGACATGTCATTTTGAGGGAACATACTATGGCCCACCAGTCAGAGGACACTCCAGATAGTCTCAGAATTACTTGGGGAAAGAAGGTGCCTTTGTGGGTGTTGGTGTAGGTTTGTGGTTTTCCCTTGTTCTGAGAATAGGTAGGAAAGCCGGTTTTTTTTCTTTTTTTATTATTTAGTGAACTTTTTCTAGTAAGTCCTTTGACACGGCAAGTGTTTCTATATCTGTGAATTCCACTGTGTCCGTGGTTGTAGACATTAGAAAAGAGAATGCATCAATGGATGTGTCCTGTCTAGTAGAAAGCGTCCCAGCATTCATCCTGCCCAATTTATGAATGGATCTCTGCTTGCCTTATCGATGGGCCACACCTGCTATCTTCCTAAGTTCCTGTTTTCTTCCTGAATTTTGGCTACTCTCCAGAATAGGCTCATGGTTTTGTGTCCAAGTTATGCACCACCTCCAAACTCTGTGACATAGCCATGTACTGGATAGCTGAAGGGAATGGCGAGCATCTCAGAAAACTCAGAAATCACTGGGACCAGGAAAGTCTCAGTGGAGAAACTCTGCTTTGGGCCTTCTGATTACCTATTGTTCTGTTGCCCTGAATGTCAGGAAGGTCTTTGCCTCAGGCCACCCCTTTGTGAAGCCTGAAAAAAAACAGTTTTCAAATGGAAATGAATGGGCATCCTCTGTGGCTCTTTGTTCAATTGCTTTGAAATGGATGTGTCTTATTCATACTCTTGGCCCTGTGTGAGGCTGAGGCTTAGAGTCTCAGCACCTGATGTACCTAAAGAAAGATTCCATGAGTACATCCAAAACGAAAATGGCCAGGAGAGCAGTCCTTGTGAATGAAATCTCTCGCCTTCCTCTGTAAGTTTCCTTACCTCCATCAAGTGAGAATAGGGATCCTTTGGGTCAAATGAGTTCCTCAAAGTCCTGCAGAGGGTAGCCCATAGGTGCTTGTGTTTTCTCATGACTCCAATTCACATAAAGAATCAAAAACCCACAGTCAGTAGGACTCAAATTGGAGAAGCGGAGCAGTATTAATGGCAGGCCTATTTGATCACTCCTGGTTCACCGGAAGGGTGTCCCGGACACCCTGAATTTAGGCAAATGAGGGACAAGAGAGATTATTTTGGACACTGTCTTCTGCTGAGCCCCTCATGGAAACCTCCAGCCAGAAGTTATGATGAGTGTTTAAATGGAAAAAGATGAGGGTCACACGAAAGTGTTTTGGTTTTAATTGTGGTCATTTGTGTGGCAATTGGAAGAGATGACTACGTCCAGCTTGGCTTGAACTCAGGTGTGATTCCCCTTAGAGACTGAGTTCTGGACCTGACCTCAGCGAAGTATTGCCATGAATTGTTTTGGGATTTTAGGAGGCCACGCATGAGATTGACCCTTGGAAACTGAGATCTAGGACTAGGGTTGCTTTCCACACAGCACTGGGAATCTCAGCCAGGATATCACATGATTTTATTCTGAACGACTTGGCAGCCATAGTTGAGAGTCAAAACACACATGGTCCTCACATTGTAGACCTCAATGTGCCTTGCTTCATGTGACCTTTTGGCTACGCTTTGGAAAGACTTGCCTCTGAGAGTTCCCCAAACCTTTTATTGAAATGAGCATCCTCATCATTTAAGTTTTCTTGAATGCATTGAAACTCACATTGCCTCCAACATCATCTTTGAAAAATGGCTCATTAAATACCATGACATTTTTTTAAATTTTCATGAACATATGGCACTGGAAAACCTTTGAATATCCTGTTGCTGATTACGAGTATACCAGACAGTGCCTTGATTGACTGGGTTTAAAGAAAATGGTGTAGAACAGAGATGCCAGTAAGTTGGAGCCTGCTGAAAAGTGGGCCTATAGCCATGGAGGGCAGGTGTGTGATGGAGCATCTGTGGTGGGGCCATGTGGATCTGCCATTGGCTTCCAAATATCTTGTGGCTGACATGGTTCAGCCAGCAGACCCTTATATGTAATGGCATCTTGTTATATACAGAGGTTTCAGGCCAATGTTCAGAATTAGGTTGCTTTGGTCAAGGGGCAAGCTATGAGGGATAGAACCTTGGTTGGTGCATTCTCCTGCAGACCCTGACACATTAAACGTGACAGAACTCCCTCCAGCACTGTGTTTCAGTTGAACTCCTTCTATTTCGTGAAACAAATGCCAAACTACCAGTGCACCAGCAAGAAACACCATAAAATGTGGAGGATGACCAAATGGCTTCACAGTCCACACGGGGAGAGACTTAGCCCCTAGTGGCCACAGTTTACCTAAAAAGATTGAATTCAGCACTGTCGCCTCATGTTCACTGGAAAATATTAAACCATGTCATCCAGGTCACATAGATGCAGACCCAGCTTTGATGGTCTCATTACAAAGGAAGCTAAAGCTCCAGACAAATACATATATTTCAAGTGCCCAAACTCAGAGGCAGTTCCTCAAGAAGTCTTCAGACCAGCAAAGCTCCATGTTTGTGGAGTGTTTACCATGTCACTTACTTTTGGAAACTACTCTACCACCTCCAAGGTTGTGAATTTTTGAGCATATTCCATTCCAGATATTTATTCCCATATTTTCTAACTCTTCTCCTCTAATGATGTATTACTTGGGGCGAGGGTAATGTCAAGGCATTGTTCTGGATGAGAGTGGGAAAATTTTAGTGTAGCACATATTTGCATACATATTGGGTTTATTTTCCAATTTTTCATTTGAAATACTGAATCCCTGACACTAACCAATACCCTACTAGACTCTGACTACTAATCCTCATATGATCGAGAAAAACAACCCAAACAGAATAGAATTACAAGCATTTCAGAGGAGGTATGTTATATAGTTGGACTTGCATTTTGCATTATATAAGGCAGGAGTTATAAATCTAGTCAATTTGTGTTGAAATAGTTCTCCATGTGTTTTTTTTCAATTATTTTATTTTATTTTATTTTTTAGTTGGTTGTTCAAAACATTACAAAGCTCTTGACATATCATATTTCATACATTAGATTCAAGTGGGTTATGAACTCCCATATTTACCCCAAATATGGATTGCAGAATCACATCGGTTACACATCCACATTTTACATAATGCCCTATTAGTAACTTTTGTATTCTGCTACCTTTCTTATTCTCTACTATCCCCCCTCCCCTCCTCTCCCATCTTTTCTCTCTACCCCATCTACTGTAATTCATTTCTCTCCTTGTTTATTTTCTCATTCTCTCACAACCTCTTATATGTAATTTTGTGTAACAATGAGGGTCTCCCTCCATTACGATGCAATTTCCCTTTTCTCTCCTTCCCCCCCCAACTCATGTCTCTGTTTAATGTTAATCTTTTTTTCCTGCTCTTCCTCCCTGCTCTGTTCTTACTTACTCTCATTATATCAAATAAGGCAATTGGTATTTGTTTTTTTAGGGATTGGTTAGCTTCACTAAGCATAATCTGCACTAGTGCCATCCATTTCCCTGCAAATTTCATGACTTTCTCATTTTTCAGCTGTGCATAATACTCAATGGTGTATAAATGCCATATTTTTTTTATCCATTCAACTATTGTAGGGCATCTGGGTTGGTTCCTCAGTCTACCAATTGTGAGTTCTACTGCTATGAACATCAATGTAGCAGTTTCCCTGAAATACGCTGTCTTAAGGTCTTCAGGGAATAGTCCGAGGGATGAATCCTACCTGATCATAGTGCACAATTGTTTTGATGTGCCTTTGTATTCGATTTGGCAGAATTTTATTGAGGATTTTTGCATCTATGTTCATCAGAGATATTGGTCTGAGTTTTCTTTCTTTGAGGTGTCTTTGTCTGGTTTCGGAATCAGGGTGATGTTGGCCTCATAGAATGAATTTGGCAGTGCTCCCTGTTTTTCAATTTTCTGAAATAACTTGAAAAGTATTGGTATTAATTCTTCTTTAAAGGCATTGTAAAACTCCGCTGTGTACCCATCCGGTCCTGGGCTTTTCTTGGTTGGTAGTCTTTTGATTGCTTCTTCTATTTCATCCATTGATATTGGTATGTTTAAATTGTGTGTATCCTCCTGACTCAGTCTGGGCAAATCATATGACTTAAGAAATTTATTGATGTCTTCACTATTTTCTATTTTATTGGAATATAGGTTTTCCAAATAATTTCTAATTGTCCTTTGTATTTCTGTAGCATCTGTTGTGATATTGCCTTTTTCATCCGTATGTTAGTAATTTGAGTTCTGTCTCTTCTTTTATTCGTTACCTAGGCTAAGGATCTGTCGATCTTATTTATTTTTTCAAAGAACCAACTTTTAGTTTTGTTAATTTTTTCAATAGTTTCTTTTCTTTCTCTTTCATTGATTTCTGCTCTGATTTCAATTATTTCTTGCCTTCTACTACATTTTCTGTTGTTTTGCTCTTCCTTTTCTAGGGCTTTGAGATGAAATGTGAGCTCATTTATTTGTTGGGTTTTCCTTTTTTTGAGGAATGACCTCCAGGCAATGAATTTCCCTCTTAAAACTGCTTTCATTGTGTCGCATAGATTCCCATATGTTGTGTCTGTATTTCCTTTATCTCTAAGAATTTTTTATTTCCTCCTTTATGTCTTCTATAACCCATTGATCATTCAGTAACATATTGTTCATTTTCCATGTGATGTAGGATTTTTCCTTCCTTCTTTTATCATTGGTTTCCAGTTTCATTCCATTATGGTCAGATAAAATGCATGGTATTATCTCTACCCCTGTATATTTACTGAGGGTTGCCCTATGCATAATATATGTTCTATTTTTGAGAAGGATTCATGTGCTGCTGAGAGGAAAGTATATCCGTTGATATATTCTATATATGTCAGTTAAGTCTAAGTTGTTGATTGTGATATTGAGTTATAGTTTCTTTATTCAACTTTTGTTTGGAGGATCTTTCCAATGGTGAGAGAGGTGTGTTGAAATATGTTGTCTATTTGATTCTTGAACTTGAGGAGAATTTGTTTTATGAACATCGCAGCACCATTACTTGGTGCATAAATATTGATAATTGTTATGTGTTGTTAGTGAATGGTTCCTTTCAACAGTATATAATGTCCTTCCTTATCCCTTTTGATTAACTTAGTCTTGAGGTCGATTTTATTCGATATTAGGATGGCCACCCCTGCTTGCTTAAAAGGGACGTGTGCATGGTATATTTTTTCCCAAGCTTTCACCTTCAGCCTGTGTATGTCTGTTCCATTCAGATGTGTCTCCTGGAGACAACATATTGTTGGATTTGATTTTTTAATCCAAGTTACCAGCCTATGTCGCTTTATTGGAGAGTTTAAGCCATTAACATTTAGAGTTTCCATTGATGTATGGTTTGTACTGCCAGCCATGTTTGATTATTTATTTTTTTTAATTTAGTTTGTTTCTCCATAATTACCTTTCCCCCCGCCCTCTGTCATTACCGAGGTACTTCCCACTGATGGTTTTGGTGGTTGTTTTTCATTTCTTCTTCATGTAGTGTTTTGCTCAAGACGGTTTGCAATGCTGGTTTTCTGGCTGCAAATTCTTTTTGCTTTTGTTTATCATGAAAGATTTTTATTTCATTGTCGTACCTGAAGCTTAATTTTTCTGGATACAGAATTCTTAGTTGGCCTCCATTGTCTTTCAGTGTTTGAAATACATTGTTCCAGGATCTTCTTGCTTTCATTATCTGTGATAAAATATCTGTTGTTAACCTTATTGGCTCACCCCTGAATGTAATCTCCCTCCTTTCTCTTGTAGCTTTTAATATTTTCTCTTTGTTCTGTATATTAGATATCTTCATAACAATGTGTCTTGGCATTGGTCTAGTGTGATTTTGTTTGCTCGGTGTCCTCTATGCATCTACAATTTTTATATCCGTTTCCTTTTTTATTTCTGGAAAGTTTTCTGTAATTATTTCATTCAGCAGGTTACTCATTCCCTTGGTTTAAATCTCTGTACACTCCTCTATCCCTATGACTCGTAAGGTTTTTTTTTTTTTTTTTTTTTATGTTATCACATATCTCTTGGATGTTTTTCTCGTGATTTTTTGCCAGCCTTTCTCTGTTGGCTAGACTCTTTTCAAGATGATATATTTTGTCTTCATTATCTGACATTCTGGCTTCTACTTGCTCCACTCTGTTAGTGATATTCTCAATTGAGTTTTTAATTTGGTTTATGGTTTCCTTCATTTCTAGAATTATTGTTTGATTTTTTAAAAATCTTTATCTCTGGATAAAGATGCTTAACTTCTTATTTTATCTGTTTATGAAATTCATATTCAATGTTTTCTTTCACTGTTTGGATTTGCTGTCTCGTATCCTCTTTAAAGTTCCATTCCATCTGTCTAAGGTATTCCTTGAGTTCTTTATATGACAATTTTTCTGATGACTCTTGGTCCTCCTGAATATTTAGGCTGTCCTTCTTTGATTGTACTGCTTTTCTTCCTTGCTTTATTATGCTGCTCATTTTACTTCTTCTTCTGTTTTACTACTGAGTTACTGTTTACTCTTATAAATTTATTTGATGCTTGGGATGAAAGATATAAGAAAAAAAAGGAGGAAGTCACTAAAGAGAATGTGACGCTCACCACAATACTGGCTACACGCCAGGTCTGCTGCTCCTGGGAGCCCTGTTTCCATGAACGCCTGGGCATACTCTCCCTGTTTGCCTCCCTCAGACCCTAAGTTTGTAGAGCTTGGGGCGGAGAACCCCCAGCAAATTTGCTTGCCCTCCGGGAGTCACGCCCCCAGTAGCTGGAGTAAGAGACTTCAGTTGTCAGCACTAGAGGGAGCCGTAGCCTGGATTTCTGCTCCGTGAGTCCTGCGCCACTTCTGATTCCCTTGGTCTGGCTATCGCGCTCATGGGAGAGCTGAGAGGGGCCCTAACCGGAGAGCTGAGAGGGGCCCTTAAGGTTTTCTTGCTGTGTGGAGAGAGATGGCTAGGGGATTATTAACCTGTCGCGCTGGTTTCAATGAAGTTATCTCCTGCGCCCGTGACATCAGTTCTATGCTATGGTGGTATCCCATGCAAATGGTGACCGTTCTTTCCCTTTGCCAGGTGACCAATGCAATGGGTGGGTCCTGACTGTCTCTCCCAAGCCCCGTTTCAATCCTGTGGCCACTGCCTTTGAAGGCTTGGTTGGCATTTACCTCTGTAAGCTCAGAAGGGCCGACCAGTTATTTCAGCAGGATCTTAGTGCTGAGTCACGAGAACCAGGCAAATCGGAGGTTGAATGTAGCCGATCCAGGATCGGTGTGTGTTCTGAGGGGCCGAGACTATTCGCCCCAGATTCACGTCACCTCAGCATTATCTAGTGATCTTGAGCAAACAGCATTTAGACAGTTTATGACTCCCTATTCCCGCGCAGCTGAAGAGGTCAGAGACTTGATTTCTCCACACCCGCTGCCATTTTGGATCTCTTTCCATGTGTTTTAAAGTTAACAAATATGTGAATTTCTGTCTCCCTTTCTCTGAAGCCTATTCAGCACATGTGTTTTTATATGCACATATAGAATCCTAACTTGTATCACACGTACATTCTTGTGAGGTGTCTGACTTGGCAGATACAAATTGTAAGAAGAGATCACTCCTCTTAAACACTGTTGGAACTAAAAATTCAAACTATGGGTGAGCTTCCTAGTAGAACAACGTTATACATAAATCCATGTACAGTAAAATGAATATTTTTGGATCTGTGGATTATATATATTTCTTGATGAATTTCGTTTGGTATATATATATTGCTAGTTTTAATGTCTGTGTGTGTTTTTTGTTATATATATACTCTCCAGATTTTTCAAAATATGAAATATATGAGTCTTATTATACACTCCCTAAATTCATTCATGTTCATTTATGTGGATTTCTAATCAACTTTTCACAAGATTATTCTCAGAAATATTTATCCACCTGAAATTCCTATTTGTTTCCTAATACTGAAAACTAACTTCAGTGAATGGTACATTCAAATCCTAATATTTCTACAGTAATTCACCCAGTTTAATATCAATGCAATTAGATTCTTATGGGACATGATGTGTATTTTGACCTTCATTTGTATTCAACATTGGTACATTATTATTTCTTCAGCTTATCCACATCATAGGAAATATATTTTATCCACAAGTTCACAAATTAATAGCCATTTGTTTAACTTTCAATCAAATCCTGCTTCAGAATACATGTATTCCTCGAGGTTTCTTGACAGGTCTTTTCATGAGACTTCTTTCCAAACACATTATTTTTCATTTTCATTATCATTTTTAAAGCAAAACTCACGCACCCTTCATGATAAATGATAACCATAATAATACCATTAGATGTATAACTGGTTGAAATGAATGACAGTATATCAAAATATGATTTCTTATATATTTTCAGATATGAATTCAATCCATTATTTTAAGTGGAACCAGTTATTTAATTTATTACAAGTATGGTCTCTTAATGCATTAACTGTATATTCATAGACACAGGGTACACCCCTTTGAACACCCAATAATAATTAATAAGTCTTCAAAATATTGCTCCCAGAAATGTTGGAAGAAATACTCATGTCACCTGATCTACATATACATTTTATCACAGTAATATTCTGAACACAAAATACAAAGTTATGATTGTACCGAAGCCTTAATGGAAAGTAAACATGGATTACTAAAAATATCCATGTCCAGGTTGCCTAATGCTCTCAAATGTCAATCCTATATGTGATTACATATTTGTTTCTTCCTAAGATCATATATTCAACCTCAACTGTGTTGAAAATGTCTAATAATATCACTCACTTTATACTTTGTGTCATTTCCTAATGTCTCTATTGATATCTGCTTTTCTACATATATCCCCAGTTCATAATTGTGACTGCCCCTTTACATGTGCTTTCATTGACACTCACTCTCTAATCGAGACCCTATTGCTAAAGAGCTTTTGGTCCAAATCCTGTACTCATTCTTCTTCTGTAAACTACAGACTGTGTTCTTAATCCAAACGACTATCCCTTTTTGACTGGATGTTCTCTTCGACATTCAATCATCCAAGTTACAAGGTCCTATGCCATTCTATATAGATTTATTTGAGACATCTGTGCAGAATATATTTCAAAGCTAAGTATCCCAATCAAGGGCCCAATGTCCTTCTGGACTTCAAATCTTACCTTGATTTTTGTTTTCATACTTATATTTCAACTGTATATTCTTGTAAATATCGCAGGTTCCCAATACCATTATTCATTCCGCAAAATGTTTCCTACCCCAAAATTAACATGTAATTAACCCTAACCATATACTTTCCCTCAATCTAACTTTACAGAAGAGCAGGGACAGAGTTGGTCTTACAATACAGAAATGTAGGGAATCTTCCACCTGCTGAGAACCTCAAAGGTCCATGCAGAATGATCCCTTGAGAAGATGTAGGCAGTTATGAAAGACCTGAGAGAGCAAAAGTCATCTTTCATGACAAACATCTTATAGAGGATGAAGAGATGTGTCTGAACCAGCCTCTGTCTTCTTAATGAAGAGAAGATGGACCAAACCACGCCAGTTTGGAGAGCTCTGTTCGGGTTCCTATGGCTGATATACCATTCTAACTTGTGAATATGTCACAGAAATTAGGGGCAGCCTCCATCTCATGGGACCCTTGGAAGCAACTGTTAGGACAAAGTGGTTACCAAGGCAGTGACCTCATTCAGTTCCTGAAGGACGTGACCTACCTCACTTCCTTCTTGATGGAACTCTCTAAACTTGGGATCCAGGAAGCCAGGCACCCAGAGCCAGTCCCAGCCCCAGTTCCAATGGGCTCACTTGTTTGGTTCTACCAAGGACAGAGTCAGTTCTTCTTCGTACCTACTGCTGTGAGGATTGCAAAATGCCAGGAGAGCTCTGAAGAGGGGCCTTTCCTGAGAAAACAGGTAGGGGTTTATCGCTGGCTCCTGATAACTTCACAGGGTGGCCAAGAAGACCAGATCTGAAACATGACATGCCATTTCGGGGGAACATAATATTACTCACCAGTCAGAGGACACTCCGGATACTCACAGACCTGCTTTAGGGAAAGAGGTGCCTTTGTGTGTGTGGGTGTGAGTTTGTGGTTTTGTCTCATGTTCTGAGAATAGGTAGGAAAGGCTTTTTTTTTGGTTTAAAGTGGACTGTTTCTTGTAAGTCGTTTGACAAGGCGAGTGTTTCTATGTCTAGTATGCTACTGTGTCCATGGTAGTAGATATTAAAAAATAGAATGCATCAATGGATGTATTCTGTCTAGAAGAAAGCTTCCCAACATTCATCCTGCCCAATTGAAGAATGGACTGCGACTTGCCTTATGAATGGGCAACACCTACTATCTCCCTAAGCTCCTGTTTTCTTCCTGAATTCTGTCCACTCTCCAGAATTAGCTCATGGTTTTTTATCCAAGATATGTACCACCTCCAAGCTCTGTCACATGTCCATGTACTGGATAACTGAGGGGAATGGGAGCATCTCAGAAAACTCAGATATCAGTGTGACCAGGAAAGTCTCAGTGGAGAAACCCTGCTTTGGGCCTTTTGCTTACCTATTGTTCTGTTTCCATGAATGTCAGGAAGGTCATTGACTCAGGCCACCCCTTCGTGAAGCCTGAAGAAAACAGTTTTCAAATGGAAATTAATGGGCATCACCTGTGGCTCTTTGCTTAATTTCTTGGAAAGGAATGTGTCTAAATCAGACCCTTGGCCCTGTGTGAGTCTGTGGCTTAGATGCTCAGCAACTGATGGATCTACAGAAAGATTCCATGTGTGAATCCAAAATCAAAATTGCCAAAAGAAGAGTCAATGTGGATGAAGTCTCTTGCCTTCCTCTGTAAGGTCCTGAACTCTACTAAGTGACAATAGATATTCTTTGGGTCAAATGAGTTCTTCAAAGCCCTGAAGATGCTAGGGCATAAGTGCTTGGATTTTCTCATGACTCCAATTCACACATAGAATCTATTCCCAACAGTCAGTAAGCCTCAAAATGGAGAAGCAGAGCAGTTTTAAAGGCAGGCCTATTTGATCACTCTTGGTTCTCAGGGAAGGTTTCCAGGCCACCCTGACTTTAGGCAAATGAGGCATAAGGGAGATTATTTTGGACACTGTCTTGTGCTTCGCCCCTCATGGAAACCTCCAGCCAGAGGTTATTATGAGTGTCTATATGGCAGCAGATGATGGTCATGTGGGAATGTTTTAGTTTCTCTTGTGGTCATTTGTGTGGTGGTTGGAAGAGATGACTGGGTCCACCTGGGCTCGAACTTTGGTGTGATTTCCCTTAGAGATTGAGTTCTGGAACTAATCTCACAAAAGTTTTGGCATGAATTGTGTTGGGATTTGAGGAGGCCATGCATGAGAGTCACCCTTGGAAACTGAGAACTAGGCCCAGTGTGCCTTTCCACAGAGCCCTGGGAATCTCAGCCAGGATATCACATGATTTGTTTTTGTCAGCCCTCAAGGAGTCCTTCAAGACATGGGGGGCATGTGTCAAGAAAAAAGACTTAAAATTATTCTTTTCATACATAGGAGAATTGTGTCCATGGTTTCCCCTTGAAGGGACCATTGATGATAAAAAATGTCTTAGACTAGAAGACTGTTTAAAAGATTATTATGAATCATTTGGCCCAGAAAAAGTGCCTGTTTCCACCTTTTCTTACTGGAACTTAATTAATGAAATTCTTAAAAGTTCACCCTTTGACAATGGTACCTTAAAATTTGTCAGGATTGGGGAAGATGCTATGCAAAGACCTCTCGTCTCCCCACCACATGCCCATCAGTTAGTATAGATATAGGCCCATCTCAGTCTCCCCAGGACCCTGGGAATATTTCTGGTCACCCTCAAAATAGCACCCTAATAAATAAGGCTCCAATGGTTACCAACTGCCTTTATCCAGTTTGAAATCCCTGAGACACATTGACCCCTGGGGTGGAGGCTACCCTGGAGAAGGAAGCAGCTTGCTACCATTCAGAAGACCCGCCAGCTCTCAGGACCCTGCCACAGCCTATAGGACTTACACATCCACCTCCCTCCTATATCCCTCCTGCCTTTTGGGGTCTGGCCCTTCAGGGGCCAAGTGCCCCCCCCCCCCAGATATTTTTCCCCACTTCCCTTGCCTAACCTGGCTCCCTTGCGAGCGTCCTTCCAACATACATGGGAACAGATCAAACTTCTAAAAGAATTAAGATCCCTTGACTGTGAGCTCTGCTCATTAGTCTTAGGCAAGGAGTCAATGCAAGCTGGCCTAAGGTGGTCTAATACAAAGGCTAAGCCACTCCATCGGCATGTTCTCACCTTCCCAGTCACCACCAGTCAGATAGATAAGCCTGCCCAAGCTGAGGACAAAGACTTGGACGAGGATCAAGAGGAGGACGCGGGGTAAAATTGATCAAGGGGGACAAGTGGGGGAAGGGCAAGAGGAAGATCAGGACTCAGAGGATGAGGAGTTCACTGCTAGGCAGGAAGGAACCCAGAGTGTCTACAAAATATTAAGCCTGTGTTTTCTTGAAAAACTTAAAAATGCTTGTGCTCACTATGGCCCCACTGGGCCCAACACGTTGGCTTTATTAGAAAGCCACAGCGCACAATGGCTTACTCCCAATGATGGGAAAATTTTAGCCTGAGCTATTCTCAGTGCCTGAAACTTCCTATTATGGAATGCAGATTTCAAAGAGCACTGTCCGGAAACTGCTCAAAAAAAATTTTTACTAAGGCCTTCTCTAAATCCTGGACTTATGTTAAGCTAATGATCAATGTGCCTTTTGACACTAACACTAAACAGGCGCGTTTCCCTGCTGGACTTTTGGCGCAGATTCGGACGGCTGGCTTACATGCTTGGAGACGCCTCCCTCAAAAAAGCTACCACTTCCCTGGCAATAATTCGACAAGGACCTGAGCCTTATAGCCACTTTTTTTGCCCGGCTTAACCTAGCCACAGAATGCTTGCTTGGACCAAGTAAAAGCGAAAGCACCTTTGTAAAACATCTTGCCTTTGAAAACGCCAACCCGGCATGTTAGGATGTTTTTTGATCACATAAGGATAAAGGGGAACTTTCTGATTTTATTAGACTCTGTGCAGTGGTGGGTGCAGCCCATGGCATTGGTCTCGCCCTAGGTGCTGCCTTTACCAAGGCCTTTAACAATTCTAGCTCACGTACTTGCTTTACTTGTAAACAACCTGGCCATTTTGCAAGTGAGTGTATGACAGGCAAACCAAGCCTAGGAATAGCATCTCCGCAAACCCGGGCTAAACCGCCCCCAGCTACCCTTTGCCTTAGATGTGGTAAAGGTCATCACTGGGCCAGTGAGTGTAGATCTAAGACAAATGCCCTCAGACAGCCTATTTCTCGCCGCTTCTCAGGAAACTCCCTGCCGGGCCAACCCCTGGCCCCGACCTCCCCCAGGACAAACCCAGGGGCAATAAGGTTTTTTCCCTCCCAAACTCCCAACCTACCTCAAAATCCTTCTCCACAATTGCCTCCCTCCAAGGAGCCACCCCAGGCAGCACAGGATTGTACCTCTGTGCCACCACCAATACAATATTAGACTCAATGCAAGGGCGCCAGATACTACCTACTGGAATTATGGGTCCCCCTCCATCTCATACGTGTTCCTTTATTCTTGGAAGAGCCTCTCCTACCTTACAAGGTGTTCATGTCTTCCCTGACATTATTGATAATGATTTTACTGGAGAAATAAAAATACTGTCCACAGCTATTAATGGAGTTGCGGTCATCCCAGCAGGAACAAGACTTACACAATTAATACTCCTTCCCTTAGATTAATGAGGCACTTCCACCGCCCAAACCCTACCCTAGGGACTGATTCCTTGGGCTCCTCTGATGTTTATTGGGTTCAGCCCATTTCTCATAATAGACCAACCCTTACCTTACTTATTGAAGAAAAGGAATTCCAAGTAATTCTTGATACTGTAGCTGATGCCACAATTATTTCTCAAAAAATACTGGCCATCAGGTTGGCCCCTCACCCCATTCTTGACTGACCATAAAGGGATTGGACAGTCAAAAAATTCTCTGGTCACCTTTAGGGCTCTTAGCTGGACTGATAAAGAGGGTAATAAGGGAACTGTCACTCCTTTCGTTGTTCCTGACCTCCCTGTTAACCTATGGGGCCGAGATATTATGAGTCAAA
Source organism: Callospermophilus lateralis (assembly GCF_048772815.1). Classification (NCBI taxonomy): domain Eukaryota; kingdom Metazoa; phylum Chordata; class Mammalia; order Rodentia; family Sciuridae; genus Callospermophilus; species Callospermophilus lateralis. Next base: position 10,479,142 of record NC_135316.1, on the reverse strand, counting down.
TGGAAGTTATTCTTGCCAGTCCAAATTCCATGGTGACTCATCAAATGCTTCGTATGAATTTTGTCCCTGGTACAGGCCTAGGGAGACTGAGACAAGGACTGGTTGAGCCTATACAACCCATACAAAAACAAATACATATGGATTTGGGTATTTGGATTTTTAGTGTCGGTCCCTGATCCTCCTGTACCCCATGCAGATAAAATTATTTGGGAGACTCAGACTCCTGTGTGGGTGGATCAGTGGCCCCTTACCCAAGAAAAATTTTAGGCTCCCTCCATGTTAGTGCGGGAACAGCTGGCAGCCGGCCATGTAGAGCTCTCAACCTTAACATGGAATACTCTTATTTTGTTAGCAAGAAAAAATCAGTCAAGTGTTGCCTTTTACAGGATTTGCGTGCCATTAATAAAGTTATGTGCCCGATGGGAGCACTACAGCCATGCATTCCCACACCAGTGGCTATTCCCAAAAACTATTATAAAATGGTTATTGACTTAAAATATTGCTTTTTTACCATTCCTTTACATCATAAGGAATGACCCTGTTTTGTCTTTAGTCTCCCTCACATTAATTTCCAGGGCTCTATGCAGAGATTTCAATGGTAGGTTCTTCCACAAGGTATGGCCAACAGCCCCAGTCTTTGCCGAAAATACGTTGCTCAAGCAGTAGATTCTGTGAGAGAGCAATGGGCACAAATTTATATTTTACATTATATGGATGATTTGTTAATTGCTGCACATAATACCCATGACCTTAATAGTTGTTACTTGGACCTTTGCAAAACCCTCACTACCTTGGTACTACAGATAGCTCCTGATAAGGTTCAAACACAGGACCCTTATACCTATTTGCACCATAAACTTCAAGATAATCAGATCCAGATTCTTAAAATACAACTACGTGTGGACCATCTTCACACCCTTAATGATTTTCAAAAATTACTGCGGAATATTCAATGGCTAAGAACATATTTAAAATTATCCACTTGTGTACTTTTGCCTCTTAATGATATTTTGAGAGGTGATTTCAACTCCTCCTCCCCTCAAAAGCTTACTCCCAGGGAATGACAGGCATTAAATCAAGTCATAGAATCCATTGTCCAACAGTTTGTTACACAAATTTCTTATAACCTTCCTCTGGTTCTGGTTATTTTACACAGTCCTCATACACCCACAGGAATATTTTTGCAGTGAGATCCACTGTTTGAAAATAAAGGCTGCCCCTTGCTTTGGGTCTATTTACTCACCACATCCTCCAAGGATATTATGGTTTATCCTGCTCAGGTAGCTTCTATTATTATAAAAAGTCGCTTGCTTTCTCGACAACATTTTGGCAAAGACCCTGATAGTATTTTAATTCCACATACTAAGGAACAAACCCATTTTTTTCTACACACAGGGGATGAATGGTGTATTGCCCTATCAGGCTTTGTGGGCACAATTGATAACCACCTCCCCAGTGGCCCCTTTTACATTTTTTCCAATTACATCCATTTATTTTTCCCAAAATTACTCAAAAGGCTTCCATTCCTCAAGCCCTTACTGTCTTTACAGATGGTTCCAGTAATAGCAGTGTGGTCTTTGTTGTCAATAACCAGCCTACCACCTTTGATACTGTCTATAGGTCAGCACAGCTTGTGAAATTGTTTGCCATAACACAAGTTTTTATAACATTTGTGATAAGCCTGTTAATATTTATACAGACAGTGCCTCCATTGCTCATTCTGTGCCCCTGCTGGAGATTTCACCCGCCATTAAGGCTTCTTCCAATGCTGCCTTCCTGTTTCACCAGCTTCAGCAGCTAATTCAGGCCAGAACACACCCATTTTTCTTAGGACACATGAGGGCACACTTTGATCTTCCCGGCCCTCTAACAAAAGTTATGCCCAAGCTGATGCATCAACTCGTTCCATCTTTTCAATTTTTCTTGGCTCCATTCAAAAGGCCACAGAGTTACACAATCTTCACCATCTAAATTCCCAGAGCCTTTGATTACTTTGTAAAATTACCAGGCAACAGGCATGAGAAATAGTAAAAGCATGCCTTGGTTGTGCTGTCTCCCTCCCCATTCAACAATTGGGAGTTAATCCCCGAGGATAACTACCCAATCAGGTTTGGCAAATGGATGTTACTCATTTTCCTGAATTTGAAAAAAAAAAAAAAAACAAATATATACACGTTTCTATACATACCTTCAGCGGCTTTATTTTCGCATTTCCACATTCCGGAGAGGCTACCAAAGATGTCCTTTCTCATCTTGTTTCACCCTTTTCTGTAATGAGTAAACCAAAACATATTAAAACGGAAAACGGTCCTGCACATACCAGTGCCAAGTTTAAACAGTTCTGTGCTACCTTGCAAATATGTCATACTACTGCAATTCCATACAACCGTCAGGGCCAAGGCATTGTGGAACGTGCCCACCTTACCTTAAAGACTTGGCTAATCCGCCTCAAGGTTTACGCCCTTGTATTTACCACTCCCAGGGATCGCCTTAACCATGAATTATTTGCCCTTAATTTTCTTACCCTAGAGATTGAAGGCCAGTAATATTCTGAACACTAAAAGCAAAGGTCACACTTATGATTGTACCAATGTAAATGTCAGGCGAGCGTCAGAGGAAGAGACAACCAAGAGACTGTCTCATGCAACAACAAAGAGTTTATTGGGGGTCCAGCAGGCTGGGGTTCAGAGTTCACTTGAATACAGCAGAGAGTCCTGAGAATAGCTTAAACAGAGCTTATATACTTTCCTTGGAGAGGGCAGGGGAGGAAGTTATTTGATGGGTCAGGGTGAGTGGGTGGTTTGCGTGCAAATGGGTGTAGGAGTACATTCTGCAGTTTGGCAGTTGGGGACAGCACATTCTGGGAACAAGACTAGTAAACAGTTCTCAAGATTTCAACAGTGTTTTGTTAAGCATACAGAAAAACAGGAAGTGACAAGTACATATTTTATTAACCTTTCATTCCCCACTTCTTCATCTGGTTGTGTTTAATCATAAAATTGATCATTGGGGGTGTCACATTATATGTCTTCTAGTGGGGTATATTGTTATCTGATTACCATAAGTTTAACATGTCAAATTTGTGCTTAAAGAAAGAAAAGTACACGGTTGAGCAAATAGGGTCCTACAGTTAGCAATAATAGGAGGATTATTAATGGACCAGCCATTGCTGATAAAAAGCATAGTTAACCAGGTGGACTGTGTGAACTAGACTCAAACCACCCTTTTTGGGCCTCTGTCTCTCGTTGATGCTCTTCAAGGTGTTTTCTTAATTTACTCATATATTCTTTTATAACTCCAGTATTGTTGGCATAAAAAACAACATTCTTCCCTCAATGCAGCACAAAGGCCCACTTCTCTAATGAAGAGGAGGTACAACCCTCGTCTGTTTTGTAAAACAACTTCAGAGAGAGATGTTAAAGACTCCTGTAAAGCCATGATGGAGTTTTTAATATCTTAAGTTTTGGTCTATTGCTGCTTCTAATTGGGTCATTTGTATGTCCCATCGACTAGGGCAGTGGTTTCTGTGCCCACCCCTGCACATACTATTATTCCTAATAGGATGGCTAAAATGAGGGATACAGGTTCCTGGCAGAACCGGGTTGTATGCCCCTCTATTTGATCTTTAAATGAAACTGCGTCATGATAGAGCACTCTGGGAAACATCTGCACCATTACATAATTAATCACATCTGTTGACCATTTAATGAAAACATAAACAATGTTTAAGTATATAGAATCTTTCTGTTCTAGGGACGAAGAAGGAAAGGCACCTACAAGAGCACCGAAGCTAGGAAAACAGTCCTATTTGGTTGCAACCGGATTTAGAGGGCATTGCTTTGTTGTAATCATTAATCCCCTGAACCCCAAGTTTATGTAGTTTCAGAATTTTGTACTCAACATGTAAGGGAAGAGGCTCAGAAGTTCATAATCTGCAGACGTTCACAAAAAGCAGTTTTTGTTTATGTTATTTTTCCTCCATTCTGGACAAATTAAGTTTTTAAGGACACCTGGGAGGAAGAGAGCTTTTTCCTTCTCTTTTTTTTCTCCCTGCCAGTTCTTAACATGGAACCCAGTTGGTAACTTCTTTATCTAAGAAATGTAGCCATCTCTGTGAAGCCCCAGCTGAAGGCCAGAGGCCTTGTTCACATATTTTGTGAAAAACTAGTAAGGGGGTTTCTAGCTTAGGAGTACTGATTTTCCCAGCCAGTGGCCAAGTAGAACAGAGCAACACAAAAAGAATAAGTTTATCTACAATGAACTCTTTTATAGGGACTCTTTTGCTGAAAGTCCTAAAGTCCACCATGGTGAAGACTTCTGGAGAAGGTCATTTAAGACTTTTCTGTGGACTTGATACAGATGGGGAATACGGAGAAGGCACGGCTGAGAGCAGCTCCTTGGGTCTGCGAATGAGGAAGGAGAGATGTAAAAGAGTAATGGAAAAGGGGTTTGGGATTTTCCGAGCTACAAAAACGTGAGCAGTAGAACAGGTAGTGCAGAGGGGAATATGGGAGTGAGAATCCCAAAAAGGCTGTGAGGGACTTTAAATTCTTAGTAACCTGTTTTCAGTGTTGACAAAGCAACTTTAAAGGCCATTTTTATTATATCTTGGATAGGGGTCTGAGGGCTCTCCTCAGCTGGTTTGAGTTTTGGGTTAGCTGGTAAGAGGACCTGGTGCGACCCGTTGTGGGCACTGACAGGAGAAGAGAGGAGTGTCTGGGTAAAGGGGTAACCTCAGTACCTGATACCTCAGCTAGGGGACAATGGTTTGAGAACCGGTGGAGGTTTGGGTTTTTGATCTTGTAATTGCAGGGGAGAAATCAGGTTACTGAGGTTGGAGTGACAGCAGAGAGTCTGGAGCAGAAGACTGAGGGTGAGGATCAGTTAGAGAAGCATAGTACAGGATGTGAGCGAAGGAGGGAAAAGGCCTCCACATAGGGGAATTTCCTTCAACCTTTTTGAGCACTTGCCGAAGTTGAAAAAGTCATGCAGAATTTGAGGATCTAGAGACCCCTCTGGGGGCCATGGGTTTTGGTTGTCTAATTGGTAATATGTCCAATGCTGTGTACTGAATTTGATGAGGAGTTTGGGTTCCAGCAGGCAGCCCCTGTATGCTCACATCCCCATGACTTACAGAAGAAGTCGGCTTTTCCCCCACACGGCCGTGGCTGTTTGTGGCTTTGGTAGTCAGCCGGGCAAACATACTAATCTAGGCTAGCCCACCTGCATCTGGCTCGCGTGTCCCTACATCCATAATGTTTGTTTCCATTATCTATGGTACGGAAGAGATTTAATGGAATTTTAGTGGGATCCTCTTCATCAGAGCTATCCCAATAGGAAAGACCAATACCCAGCTGACAAATGTCTGGGTGGAGGGATGGCCACAAGGTCCCTAAGGGGGCTGTATGCGAGATAGACCATACTTCTTCTCTAGGAGGATTTGTGATCAGCCATCACTGCTGAACGGGCTGATGATGGTTAGGACTACTGGTGGTCAAGGGGAGAGTCTATAGCCTTATCCACATGGCAAACACACAATTTAAAAAGGTTACCAGTCTTTTCCAGTTTCCAGCCAGAGTCTGGACAGGGCGCAGGCTTGAGATGAGAGGCATGGATGCAGAAGTGACTCCATCTACCTTTACTACTGTAGGTGTTATAAGTAGCACCTGGTATGGTCCTTTCCAGCGGGGTTCCAGGGATGACACCTGATGTCGTCTTTAGTAGATGAAGTGTCTTACTTGATATCGATGTGGAGTCCCATCGTCCCAAAGTTGGTAGGCAGTGGCCAGCTGTTTCAACAAGTATCACTGAGTTCTTTCAAGAGCTTTAAATCTGTCAAGCAAGGGGGTGTGGAAGGGATCGTTAGGTCTTAGAGTTGGGGTTAGGACCCTTACTGGAGGAGGGGCACCATAGAGAATTTTATAGGGGGTGAGGTTAGACATAGAAACAGAGGGAGTATTTCTTGCATGAAACAGTGCATAAGGCAGGAGCATAGTCTAATCTTTTATGCTGGTCTCTAAGCTTAATTTTTTAAGTTCTCTTTAATGGTTCTATTTATTTTTTTTTAACCTGGCCTGAGCTCTGTGGTCCATAAGCACAATGTAACTTCCAATAAATCCCCAGGGTCCTGGCAAACCCCTGATTTACCTGGGCCATGAACCCCGGTCCATTTTCAGACCCTATTACGTTCAAAAAATATCTTTCAGGATCAGCTTGACCACCATTTGCGCCTTTTTTTTTCTTTTTTCTTTTTTCTTTTTTTTTTCTTTTTGTGGGGAAGGCTTCAATCCATCCTGAAAATGTACCTACAAAGATTAGGAGATATTTAAGTCCATACCTTGCTTGCTTAATTTCAGTAAAGTCCAGTTCCCAATTCCCAGAATTGTCCTGGTCTGGTTCCTCGTAGGTGCTTTCCTGCAAGAAGCTTGGAAGGGTAAGCATTAACCAGTTGAGAGACCCAACCGGCTTTTGTTACCCGTTCAGTTATTTCCTTTCTCTGTGAGTCGGTTAGTGGAAAACTCTGTTCTTGATTATTCAGGAATGCCTGCAATTTATTTTAACCAAGGTGAGTGAGTTGATATACATTTTTAACGTAGTGTAGTTCTTTCTGAAATTGCAGGCTGGGCTCAGTGAAGTTGAGGCATTCAGTGTCAGTGTCCTTAGATCTTATCAAAAGCTTCCAGGTGCTCAGGGGTCCATCTCTCTTTAGCACAGGTATAATGGAGCAGCTAGTGACACAAACCCAGGTATTCATAACCTGCAAAAGCCAGCAGTCCCAAGAAACTCTCTGAGTTGTCTGCTGTTAGATGCGTGGTATCTGCACAACGGTTTGTTTTCTGGGCTCAGTGAGCAATCCTCTACCACCCCTAAGAGAATAGCCCAGGAAGATTACTTCATGATGCCAAATTTGGGCCTTTTTTGCAGAAGCTCTATACCTGAGTTGAGCAAGCTCAGATAATAGTGCTTGGGTCCCAGACTCACAGTTTTCCTTGGTGTTGGCTGCGAGTAGCAGGTCATCCACATATTGAATCAGGTTGACTTCATGGTGCATAGTTCTGAAGTTGTTGAGATCTCTGTTTGGGGGCTTCATCAAAGAGAGTGGGGGAGTTTTTGAACCCCTGTGGGAGTCTAGTCCAAGTTAGTTGACCAGACGTTCTGGTTTCTGGGTCTACCCACTCGAAAGAAAACAGCAACTGACTATCTTTATGCAGAGGCAAGCAAAAGAAAGCATCTTTTAAGTCCAGAACAGTAGACCATTTCCGCTCAGGGTTCAGAGTGCTAAGTAAATTGTACGGATTAAGTACCGTAGGATGAATGTCCTGCACTCTGTTGTTGATCTCTCTTAGGTCTTGAACGGGGCGATAGTCCCTGGTTCCTGCCTTTTTTTACTGGTAGCACGGGATTTTTCCAGGCCAATTAACAGGGCCTTAGGACCCCTAAGGCCATATATTTCTGAATATGGGTCCTTATCCCATCTTTAGTTTTTTTGCTCAGAGGGTATTTTTTGATATTGATTGGAGAGGTTGAGGTTTTTAACTCCACTGTTATTGGAGGTTTTTTTCATGGCCAGGCGTAACCCAGCAGTTTTTGTCCAGGCATCTGGGTAATCTGTTATCCAATTCTGGGGTAGTTCGCTGTTTGATCAGTCTTGGGGGGTGTGAAGAGTTTATGTTCATCTTCTAATGACAGTTAAATCCGTGACTATAGAAGTTTTTACTGAAGGATTTATAAATTTCACTTGGGGGCCTTCAGGGTTAAAAGTTATTCTGGCCTGGAGCTTGGAGAGCAGATCTCAGCCCACCAATGGGGTCGGGCATCCTGGGATTACTAGGAAGGAGTGACAGATTTTTCCTTTTACCAGGTCCATGGTCCTCTTAGTTTTCTATGCCCGATATTCACTGCCATTAGCCCCTTGAACTAGAGACCTTTTATTTGATGGAGGGCCCAAAGGGACCTTAAGGGCTGAGTATACTTCCCCTGTATCCACTTCAAAGTTTACTGGGGTCCCCTCCACTTCAAAAGTTACCCTGAGCTCCGGGAAGGGTACTGAGCCCCAGGAAGGGTTCTGAGCCCCGACTTTCTTAGTCATCCTCCAGAGTCAGAATGTCTGACTGGTGTGGCTGTCTCTTTCTAGGGCATTCTTTGGCCCAGTGTCCTTTTTCTCTAGAATAGGCACATTGATCTGAGGCCAGGGGTGGCTTTTGGCTTGGGCACAGGTATCGCTTCCTGTCTCCCTGTTTCTTAATTTCTGTCCTATTTTTTGTTGTGACCAGGACCTTAGTCAATGCCTTAGTCTATTTTTGCTTCTCAAATCCTCTCTTTGCTCCCTTTCTTTATTCCTCCTTTGTTCCTTCTCTTCCTCAGTTTATCTCTTATAGTCTACTTTTTAGGCGTCTATGACTAAATCTCTCAAATTCATATCTTGTAATAAATCTATGCATTGCAACTTTCTTTTAATATCCAGGGCAGCTTGCCCAATGAAAGCCGTCATGACAGATGCTTTTTGATCCTCTGCCTGAGGATCAAAATTAGTACATCTCCTATATGCCTCCATAATTCTCTCTTGAAACATAGAGGGAGATTCATCAGGCCCTTTAATAATCTCTCTAACCTAGGCCAAATTAGTTGGTCACCTGAGCTTCCGCTTGGAGACCCGCTATTACAGCCCAGCAATAAGTGGACAGATGCTCCCTACCTTCAAATGTATTGGTGTCCCAGTTGGGTTGACTAATGAGAAGCCAGCTTTGATTATGTTGGGAAGTTGTGTCGGTCACCCATCTGATCCGAGGATTTTTTTTCTAGCTTCCAGGAGGTTTTTCTCACCTTCCTCTGTCATGAAGAGAGTCCTTAGGAGTTCTTGGCAGTCATCCCAAGTAGGCAGGTGTGAAAACGCTGGCGAGTTCTTTGAGTTATTTTAGTCGGGCAGCTTCCTCCAGGGAAGGAGGGGCTTTGTGTGCTGCAGGGGTGTCATCTATACGGCGCTGGGCCGGCCAGGATTCCTCCAATGGCGGAGAGGCTGCTTCAGCCACAGGGGAATCATTTAGAATGTGTTGGGGGTTGGGGGACGAGGGCAGGGGATAAGGAGTGGGAGGAGAGTCCAGTTGAGTCTTGAGACTCAGGGTAAAACAGAGGGTGGAGGAGGAGGAGCAAAGGGTTTGAGAGATAGAATCATGGGAGGAGGAGTAGGAGTGGGAAGGGACAAAGAAAGGCTTCACAAATGGAGGAGGAGATTTGCAGGGGTCCTGCCAAGTTAAGATATATGGCTGTTGATCTGGATGGCTATGTGGCCCCGGCTGAAAGACAATATCTCTGACGTTTCGAATTATTGGGGAGTAGAAAGATCCTTCTGGGGGCTATCCGACTCCAAAGGTGGGTCATTCTGAGGCACAGAGAGTCTGCCAGGTCTGGCGTTTTACTGAAAAAGAAAGATTCTGAGCCCTTATGCGGACTTTGGTCCACTGAATAAGAGTCAGGGACAGAGGCATTGAAATGCTCCTTCCCATAATGAAAGATATACAAACAGTGAAAGCAACAACACACGACACAGACAAGACAATAATAAAGACAGGCAATGGATGTGAAATACTGAGACCAGGACTGAGTAGCTGGCAAAACCTGATGGGCTGGCAATACCGAATCCGAAACAAAATATCACTGAGTAGAGAAGAATATTGTTCCTCGATTTGCCGAGTCCTCTGGGGCATCCCCCAGGAACGTGGCCTGTGGCTCTGTGACACATATGCCATCCTCTATAAGAGAGAGCTCACGCTCATCACCGATAGCCATTTTGCAAAGCCCTAAGCTGAAACCTGAAACATGAAAGAGGTAACTTACATATCCTGAGAGGAGCTCGTTGGGGGTCTTTCATCCGCCACTGCTGGATCTCGCTGGGGGTTCCGAATGTAAAGTTTTGGCGAGCATCGGAGGAAGAGACCACCAAGAGACTGTCTCATGCAACAGTAAAGGGTTTATTGGGAGTCCAGCATGCTGGGTTTCAGACCTCACTTGAACAGAGGAGAGAGCCCTGAGAACAGCTTAAGCAGAACTTATATTCTTTCCGTGGAGAGGACAGGGAGGGAAGTTTTTTGATGGGTCAGGGCGAGTGGGCGGTTTGCGTGCAAATGAGTGAGAGAGTACATTCTGCAGTTTGGCAGTTGGGGACAACATATTCTGGAAACAGGATTAGAAAACAGTTCTCAAGATTTCAAAAGTGTTTTGTTAAGCATACAGAAAAACAGGAAGTGACAAGTACCTATTTTATGAACCTTTCTCCAAAGCCTAAAAGGAAAGTGAGCATGGATTACTAAAAACATCCATGTCCAGGTTGCCTAATGCTCTCAAATATCAATCATATTGGTGACTACATATTTGTTTCTTCTTAAAATTATATATTCAACCTCAACTCTGTTGAAAATGTCTAATCCCATCCCTCACTTTATACTTTGGCTGATTTCCTAATATCTCTATTGATATCTGCTTTCCTACATATTTATCCCAGTTCATCATTGTGATTGACTCTTCACATGGGCTGACATTTACATTCACTCTCTACCTGAAACGCTATTGCTAAAGAACTTTTGGTACCAATTCTATACTAACTCTTCCTTCTAAACCTACCAATTATCTTCCTAATCCTACTGACTATCCCTTTTTGACTGGATGTTCTCTTCGACATGCAATCATCCAAGATAGAAGGTCCTATGACATTGTATATTGAATTATCTGAGACACCTGTCCAGAACATAATTCAAAGCTAAGTATCCCAATCAATTTCCCAATACCCTTCTGTACTCCAAATTTTACCTAGATTTCTGTTTTCTTACTTATATTTCATCTCTATATTCTTACAAATATGGCAGGTTCCCAATACCATTATTCATCCCGCAGAATGATTACTAACCCAAATCGAACATGTTATTAACCCTAACCATACACTGTTCATTAAATATAACTTTACAGAAGAGCAGTGACAGAGTTGGTCTTACAATACAGAAATGTAGGGGATCTTCCACCTGCTAAGAACCTGAAAAGTCCATGCAGAAATGATCCCTGGAGAAGATGTAGGCAGCTATGAAGGACCTGAGAGAGCAAAAAGTCATCTTCCATGGCAAACAACCTGGTCAGGATGAAGGGTTGTGTCTGAATCAGCCTCTCTGTTCTTAATGTAGAGAAGATGGAACAAACCAGGCCCGTGTGGAGAGCTGTTCCCAGGTGAGTAGGGTAAATATACCATTTGAACTTGTTAAAGTGTCACAGGAAGTAGGGGCAGCCTCCATCTCATGGGACCTATGTAAAAAACTGTTAGGACAAAGTGGTTGCCAAGGCAGTGACCTCATTCAGTTCCTGAAGAAAGTGACTTACCTCACTTTCTTGGGGAAAGAACTCTCTGAACTTGGGATCCAGGATGCCAAGTACTCAGAGCCACTCCCAGTCCCAGTCCCAGTGGGCACACTTGTTTGGATTTACCAAGGACAGAGTCAGTCTTTCTTGGTACGTACTGATGTGAGGATGGCCAAATGCCAGAAGAGCTCTGAAGAGGGCCCTTTCCTGAGAAAGCAGGTAGTGGCTCACCACTGGCACCTGACAACTTCACAGAGTTGGCCAAGGAGACCAGATCTGAGACAGGACAGGCCATTTCTGAGAAACATAGGAAGGCCCATCAGTCAGAGAACACTCTGGATAGTCACAGACCTTTTTTGGGGAAAGACATGACTTTGTTGGTGTTGGTGTGAGTTTGTGGTTTTGTCTCATGTTCCAAGAATAGGGAGGAAAGGCAGTTTGTTTGGTTGGAGTGGACTGTTTCTAGTAAGGTGAAGTTTGACAAGGTGAGTGTTTCTATGTCTGTGTGTCCCACTCTGTCCGTGGTTGTAGACATTAGAAAAGAGAATGCATCAGTGGATGTGTTCTGTCTAGTAGAAAGCTTCACAGCATTCATCTTGCCATATTAACGAATGGACTGTGGCTTGCCTTATGGATGGGCAACACCTACTATCTTCCTAAGTTGCTGTTTTCTTCCTGAATTCTGGCTACTCTCCAGAATAGGCTTATGGTTTTGTGTCCAATATATGTAACACCTAAAGCTCTATGACATGGCCATGTACTGGATAGCTTAAGGAATTGGGAGCATCTCAGAAAACTCAGGTATCAGTGTGACCAGGAAAGTCCAAGTGGAGAAACCATGCTTTGGGCCATTTGCTTACCTATTGTTCTGTTGCCCTGAATGTCAGAAAGGTCTTTGGCTCAGGTCACCCTTTTGTGACGCCTGAAGAAAACAGTTTTCAAATGGAAATTAATGGGCATCACCTGTAGCTCTTTGCTTAATTTCTTTGGAATGGGATGTATCTGAATCAGCCTCTTGGCCATGTATGAGGCTGTGGCTTAGATTCTTAGCACCTGATAGATCTAAAGAAAGGTTCCAAAACCAAAATGGCCAAAAAAAGTAGTCATTGTGGACGAAGTCTCTCGCCTTTCTCTGTAAGTTTCCAGACATCCATCAAGTGAGAATAGGGATCCTTTGTGTCAAATGAGTTATTCAAAACCCTGCAGTGGCTAGCCCATAGGTGTTGGTTTTTTTCATGACTCCAATTCACATAAAGAATCTATACCTGACAGTCAGTAGCTCTCAAATTGGAGAAGCAGAGCAGTATTTACATGAGGCCTATGATCACTCCTGGTTCTCAGGAAGGGTGTCCATGCAACCATGACTTTAGGCAAATGAGGGGCAAGGGAGTTTATTTTGTACACTATCTTGGGCTGAGCCCCTCATGGAAACCTCCAGCCACAGGTTATGATGAGTGTCTATATAGAAAAAGATGAGGGCCTTGTGGAAGTGTTTTGGTTTTAATTGTGGTCATTTGTGTGGCGGTTGGAAGCGATGACTGTGTCTACCTGGGCTTGAACTCTGGTGTGATTCCCCTTAGAGTCTGAGTTCTGGAACTGATCTCAGAGAAATTTTGCCATGAATTCTGTTCGCATTTTAGGAGGCCACGCATGGGATTCGCCTTTGGAAACTGAGATCAAGGACCAGGGTGGCTTTCCACAGAGCCTGGGAATCTCAGCCAGGATATCACATAATTTTATTTTGGAAGATTTGGGATCCATAGTTGAGAGGCAAAACACCAATGGACGTCACATTGTAGACCTCAATGGGCCTGGATGCATGTGACCTTTTTGCCACTCTATGGGAAGAATTGCCTGTGAGAGTTCTCAAGAGCTTGCATTGAAATGAGCTTCCTCACCATTTAATGGTTCCTGAATAAACTGAAACCCACAGTGCCTCCATCTTCATCCATGAAAAATGGCTAGGAAAATACCATGAAAATTTTGAAATTCCCATCATCAGGTGGCACTGAAGAACCTTTGGATGTCTTGTTGCTGATCATGAGTGTACCAGAGAATACCTTATTTGACTGGGTTTCATGAAAATGGTGTAGAACAAAGATGCCAGTAAGTTGGAGCCTGCTGAGTTGTGGGCATATTGCAGTGGTGGGCAGGTGTGTGATTATACATCTGTGGTGTGGCCCTGAAGATTTCCTATTGCCTTCCAAATGGCTTGTGACTGACATGGTGCAGCCAGCAGACCCTTCTATGTAAAGGCATCTTGTTATATGGAGAGGTTTCAGGGCAAAGTTCAGAGTCAGATTGCTATGGACAAGGGGGCAAGCTCTGTGGAATAGAAGCCTGGTTGGTGCATTCTCCTGCAGACCCTGACACACCACACGTGACAGAACTCCCTCCAGCACTGGGTCCCAGTTGAACTCATTGTATTTCGTGAAGCAAATACCAAACTCACAGTCCTGCAGCAAGAAACACCACGAAAAGTGGAGGATGACCAAATGGCTTCACAGTCCAAACGGGGAGACACTTAGCACCCAGTGGCCACAGTTTAACTACAAAGAGAGAATTCAGCACTGTTGCCTCATGTTCATTAGAATATAAGAAACCATATTCTCCAGGTCACATAGATGCAGACCCAGCTTTGATGGTCTCACTAGAATGGAAGCTAAAGCTCCTTACAACAACATATATTTAAGTGCCCAACCTCAGAGGAAGTGTCTCAAGAAGTCTTTAGGCCAGCAGAGCTCCATGATTTTGGAGAGTTTACCTGTTAGATCAGGACACAAAAAAGACCACTGACTCTAATTAAAATCAAATTAAATTAAGCTGATTATTTCCACCGGCCGTGTTGCCTCTCCCTCCCAAAACGGCGGGAACAAGACAGCAACCCCAGCTTTCCTAAAGCCCAGCTTAATAGCCCAGAAAGTTACACAAAATGGGGGTTACAGATAACAGAACTCTGATAAGCATCACACTAATGGTAGTTTACATTTTTTTGCTGTCCCTACATCAGAATTTATGAGGAATTTATGAGGACCATTAGAGCCTCAGAGAGGGTTTTTGTCTGGCCAGGGATGGCAAATATTTATGATGTGTCACTAAAGTTTCAGAGAGGACGGAGAACCAGGCATGGGTGAGTTCAAGGCACTGGCAGGCATTCCAAGCAGGTTCAGAATTTTCAGTAATTTATGGTAAAGCCAAAATTATCACAAATTATCTTTGTGGCAAGATGGCTCCCAATTTTAATGAAAGATCAGGTTGGGTCTATCATTCCCCCCTTTTCTCTGTGTCCCTCTCAAATCTTTGATAGATTAGGGGAAGAGCACTGAGGAATTTTAATCCCTCAAGTAACAGTCTCCAAATTTTTAGAACTCACACAAAACCGGTCTCCCTGATTTTACCTGACTGAATTAATTACTTATATTGATAGTCTATTTATATTTGGCTCCATTGATGTAAGAAGAGAGGCGTCACTTATTTTGGCTTCTTCTGAGCTAGGAGAGGGTGATGTGAGTGGGCACGGTGTGAGGGACCATGAGTTGCCTTTTAGAAGTCAGTTGAGGCCCATGAGTTGCCTGTTAGAAGTCAGTTCGGTTTTAAGTCTGATTGGGGAAGAACAGGTTGTATAGTCATCTGGGGATGGGTTATTCTATGAGAGAAACAAAAACCATGAGTAATGAATAAATGTTGCAGCATCTGGAACATGTCACTGTATAGAAGTTCTCTCACCAGTCTTTAATATCCCCAGTTATCAAGACTGTCAACTTAATAATTAACTTTTAGTGTTACAGTTGTCCCTCCCCATAAGATACAGTTTAATAATTTAATGTCATCTGATCTTGCAAAATACTTTTACTAGTATGACCTCTGTGTCTAATAGAGAAACCTTTAATTCTGATACTCACGCTGGATAATCGTACTAGCAAACACCAAGCCTACTTGTGTAGGTTAAGACTATCTGTAGGCCTTAAACTGAAAATTTCTGCTGTGGCAGCTCTTCTTGAGAGTCTCTTTTTATAAGTATCAGGCATTCCTGTCTGAGAATCCTTCTTTGTAGTCTCCAGTCTTACTTATTTTGGGAGGCTAACATAAAGTGTATAACTTAAAATATTATTATTATTATTATTATTATTATTATTATTATTATTATTATTTAAAATGCCCAGGAATGGCTGTATTTTGGTTTTAAGTGTCTTTGCTAAGTGTTTACGATGAAGCAGTCAAACTAACTTTTGTTTCTATCTATTGTTAACAGTCAGCTGAGCTTTTATGGGAGTCATTCCTGGGGAAACTTGAGAGCAACTTCTCAGTTCTGCTAGTGCCATTTGCGCTAGGTGGGTCCAGGTCTTGCTTGACCATGTGGCTTCCCTCAGAAGCATCAAGGATATCTCCCTTCTCTGATGACTCTCCTCTTCATTGCAAATGCACTGATTGGCTTTATGTTCTCCAGTGGTCTCATTACCTCCCTGACGGGGAGTTTATGTGGACCAGAGTTGCAAAACTCTTTAGAGAAGTCCCCTGCTCCCTGGATCCAGAATGACTCAGAGGGCAAGAGCCAAATTTGGTTTTCTTAGCCCTTTTCATTTAATTTAAATTTTAAATCCTAATCTTAAACATCCGTCAAATAAATTTTAACAGCCTTATATTAAGAGCACTGGGCTTTAATATCTATAACTTTATAATAATTTATCTTTTTATTAATTGGGATATGAATTATTCTGTCTATCTTATAGGTGATGACTTTCTATCTTAAATTAACCCATGTAGTGTTCTTAAAGAAACACTTCTGTAAAACACTAACAGAGAATATTTAGATCACATATTAGGAAATTATAAAATAAAACTTTTTAACAAGAGTAAAAATACTTACTTCGTGTAATAGCTACCCTGAATTTTTTGGTTGAGTTATACATTATATCCCTTGTTTGAGATCCTAGGAATCTTGACATAAAAAAAAAACAACTTTTTAACATAACTTTAAAGTAATAAAAACTGACCTACTGCTTTCATAGTCATTCTCACATGTAGTAAGATGGGACACAGAGTCTTATCTCAGGTAAGGCAGGGCTCTTTATAAATCTTAAGTATTTTAGTTCTAAAGCTGATCTTCATTTTTTAAATATTATTTTACAAAGTTGACATAAATTGTTTGAGGTCACATGAACATTAGTTAACACCATATAATATCCCATTTAAATCATGAATTAAAGAAAGACTGAAAGTTTTTAACCTTTAGGCTCTCATTAACATAGAATACACTTAAATTTTTCCCCAATGTAAAAAGTAACGTAAAACTTTACATATCTTATTGGTAACAGGTGAATAAATCCCCAATATATATTTTTTATCATATAACTTCAGAACACCAGCTTAATATAATGCTCTTTTAAAATTTCTAGCTTACAGACTTGCATATCTGTAAGATATGAGCACATTAATAGCATCACAATTTCATTGATGTTTCTACATTAACCAAGTTTAGCTTTTAAATAAATGGCAGTACAGTTCTCTAAAATAAGAGTTATTATTTAATCAGTTGTTTAATTTTTATGGTTGCTAGCTCTAGAAAAAATAAAACTTAATAAACACAATGTTATGGGTAAACTTATGTTTTAAGAAATTTTTGTCTCTTTATCACATGATTGATTTTTACAATCTTATTCAGTCTTTAGTACAAACTTATACAGACCTTAGTAAATCAATCTGATATCTAACAAAAGTACTCATGAATGAGTAATCCCATATCAAATTTACTTTACTTATTTATCAAAATATTAGACAAATGTATTGAACAGTGTAAACCATTTTTATGTTGAAGGAAAAGTCCTAGAACCAAGGCATATTAGACATTTTGAAGATATTAATATTTTATTAGATTTTTAAACACCTAGAAAAACTTGTAAGCTGAAATTTAAAGACTTTTTTTTAATCTGTTAATTCAATTTAATTGAACCATTTAAATCATGTTAATTAAAGATCTTTGGATTCACTTTTTAAAATTTGTTTTTATGAGCGCTTTTTTTTAATGAGCGCTCCTTATATATGTTAATTTGTGTATCATATATATGATATACGGACATACGTATATGTAGACATACAACACATAACAAAATTGTGCACACATAATAATAGTAAAGGCCTTGTACCTTTTGGCAGGTAAAATCTCCATTGCAATATTTCAAAAATTTCAGAGTTCGTCAAAGATAGAACTGATCAGAAAAACATTAACCTAGGTCTGTATGATCATAATCAAGAGCTCAAAAAAAATAATCTAAGGAAAAAATTATGATTCCTAGAAAAAATGACTGGCCAGTAATTAGTAAATACCATACAATTTACCTTGTTTTCCCCCTTAGGCCTCAGAGCAGTCTTCTACTGAGTTTACAGGCTTCTTTCATTTGCATTTCAACATAAGTCCTGGATGAGGTCTGGAAGGAGCAGGAAAAAACTGCTATTCTGAGCAGACACCTCAGGCCTAAATCATTTTAACAATAATTTTCAGGTTAGGATGTTGAAAATTATGATACAATTTTAAGATACAATTCACAAAATTTTATATCTTTTCATCTTGTGTTGTCAACAGATACCATACTATGATTTACTATCCTTGTCCAAATTAATGCACTGGTACACACAGTGACATTTTCCCAGGCTACCCAATTCAAAATTAGTGAAAAAAGAGTGAATGCTTGGGAAGTTACTTGCCAACTTGGAAGTAGCTTCTTTAGTTCCATCCTACGTATTTAAGTTCTCTGACATGAATTATCTGAAATCATGAACTAAACAATTACTTAAACCCGACTTTTAACTGGAAGATTGTGCAATGCTTCAAAAACAACTTTCAGATACCAGATTGTTACAATAAAACATCATCATTTAGACACACGTTCAGCTAAGATCATTTCCAAGAAACAATTTATAATATCAGCACATTATTGCACATGTCTTAAAGGGCCAGAAACAAAGGCACAAGGCAGACAGACAGGAACTCCAGACTATGGCTGACAGACAGAAGCCTTTAAAACAGAGCAGATAAGAGAAAAATCTCCTACACCAGTGGCACCACAGATGTCCCCACAAGGGGACTAGATGTTTTCACAGAGGAGCAACCTGAAATGTAAATTCAAGGATCTCCATGGTGACTTTACTGCATTTAGTGACCCCTTTTTATTTTTCTCTTTTTAAAGAAGACAGAGGTGGAATAATCATTACAGTACAGGGAAGGAAGGAGAAAATTTTCTGAAGCAACAGGGCTTTGGAAGCTCCTGGGAGTCCCTCAGTCCCTCCTTTTACTTACAGAATTAGCTCTTCTGTTTCGGTTCCACCCCAAGCATGCTCCATCTCCTAACATTTCAGTACTCAGCTCTCAAAAAGTTCTGGGACAGGGGGGCGGGGTATCAAAATTTGTAACTTAAAGTTCGGTTCCTGACCTTGAAGTCTATTAAAGCCAATTTAATAATGAGGACAGGGTTTTGAGAAAAAGAAAATGGGAGGTTTATTGCTTTGCTAACAAAGGAAAAACAACGGTTGTGACTCTCTTTATCTGGAGGGACAAGGGGTTTTAAAGGAGTTTCACTTGTTAACCTGGGAGATACTCAGTTATTCATTCCCCAGCAGGCATTGCCATCTGCAGTTGGTGTGCGCGAGGCAACCAGCTAGGGGCTTCTCTCACCCTGCATAACAAAGGGGGGTAAAGTTCATCGCAGTTCCTTAAAGCACAGTCCAAAGGGGTGTCAGGCTTACTTGCTTTGTTACCCATTTTCACGTCCAATATCCTTAAGATTTTACCACAGAAATCACACAACAAAACGCACAAAAATAAACAAACAAAAAACATATAGAACACAAAATAAAACACAAAAAAACAGAATCCCGGTGCCAAAACAGAAAAACAGAGGAGCAATGCAACGTTTTGGTAAAGCTCCGGGGTAGGAGCGCGTGCATGCCTGTCGGCACCTCTCTACCCTTCCAGAGGAATTCCCTACAGAACACAACAGAGGACAGGACGATTCTCATTACTTTCCTGTACAGGAGTGTATGTGAGCCTCCCAAGGTCACCTCTCTTTCATCAGAAGGGATCTCCCTTAACCAGATATCAGATGTTATAAAGGCGCCACTTACCTATGGAGGCCTCCTCCACCAGGTGCTTGCTAATAGTTTCAGTGAGGTGGTTCACTGCAATGCTCCCCAGACCAAAGGCTCACTCCAAGGCCTTGGAACATCTCAAGTTGCGCACTCCCTAAAGTGGCTCTCCAGCCCTGTGCCCTGGAGGGAAGGCCAGCTTCAGAATTTTCAGCCGTCTGGTCTTATGATCTGGTCGGGCAGGGTCATCTCGCTGGGGAACTCCAAAATGTTGGACTAAGGTGCAAGAAAAGACCACTGACTCCAATTAAAATCAAATTAAGGCAAGCTAATTATTTCCACCGGCCAGGCTGCCTCTCCCTGTCAAAATGGCGGGAACAAGACAGCAACCCAACCTTTCCTACAGCCCAGCTATATAGCCCAGAAAGTTACACAAAAGGTGGGATACAGATTACAGAACTTTGAAAGCATCACACTCATGGTAGTTCACATTTTTTTTTTGCTGGCCCCAACATCAGAAATTATGAGGACCATTAGAGCCTCAGAGAGGGTCGTTGTCTGGCAAGGGTAGACCAATATTTATGAGGTGTCACTAAAATTTTAGAGAGCGCTGTTATGTGGTCAGACAGGCAGGCATGGATGACTTCAAGGCACGTGCAGGCATTCCAAGCAGGTTCAGAATTTGCAGTAATTTATAGTAAAGCCAAAATTATCTTTTCACAGCTTTGTGGCAATATGGCTCCCAATTTTAATAAAATATCAGGTTGGGTCTATCAAGCCAGTCCCTTACTTTTGGAAACTCCTCTACAACCTCCAAGGTTGTGAACTCCTGAGCATTTTACATTCCAGATATGTATTCACAGATTTTCTAACTCTTCTCCTCCAATTGTGTCTTACTTGGGGTGAAGGTAATATCAAGGCATTGTTGTGGATGAGAGTGGGAAGATTTTTGTGTAGCACATATTTGCATACACATTTCGGAGATCACTCCTCCTAAACACCATTGGAACAGAAAATTCAATCTATTTGGGGAGCTTCCAAGTTGAACAACATTATACATAAATCCAAGTTCATTAAATAAATAGTTTTGGATCAGTGGATGATATATGTTTCAATATGAATTTCAATTGGCATATATATTGCTACATTTTAATGTCTGTGTGTGTTTTGTGTTTATAATGTTTTGTGATTTATGGGGATTAATAATCATCTTTTCACAAGATTATTATCAGAAATATTCATTCATCTGAAATACATGTTTGTTTCCTAGTACTGAAAACTAACTTCAGTGAATTGTTCATAAAAATCCTTATATTTCTACAGTAACTGACCCCGATTAACATCAATGCAAGTAGATTCCTATGGAACTTGATGTGTATTTTGATGTTCATTTTTATTCAACACTGGTACATTTCTATTTCTGCAGTTAATGCACATCATACTATATATATTTCATCGAAAAGTTAGCAAATTTATACGCATGTGTTTCACGTTCAATCACTTCCTTTTTCAAAACGCATGTATTCCTCCAGGTTTCTTGACTATTCTTTTCATGAGACTTCTTTCCAAACACATTATTTTTGGTTTCCATAATCACTTTTGAAGCAAAACTCACACACCTTTCAGGATAAACCATAACCATAATATTACCATTAGATGTATAACTGATTGGAATGAATGATTGTATATCAATATAAGATTTCTTTTATATTTTCAGATATCAATTCAATCCATTATTTAAAGTGGAACCAGTTATATTATTTACACACAGTATGGTCTATTCATGCATTATCTGCATATTCATAGACACAGGATACGCCTATTTGTACCACAAATACTAATTTATATATCTACAAAATATTGCTCCACAAATGGTGGAAGAAATACTCTTGTCAACTAATCTACATACTCATTTTATCACAATAGTATTCTGGACACAAAATGCAAAGTTCACACTTATGATCTTACCAAAGTCTAAATGGAAAGTGAGCATGGATTACTAAAAACATCCATGTCCTGGTTACCTAATGCTCCCAAATGTCAATAATCTTGGTGACTACATATTTGTTTCTTTCTAAGATTATATATTCAAATTCAACCCTGTTGAAAATTATACTTTTGCTGATTTCCTAATGTCTCTATTTATATCTGCTTTCCTACATATATTCCCCAGTTCATCATTGTGACTGACTCTTCACATGTGCTGACATTTACATTCAATCTCTAACTGAAACCCTAATTGTAAAGAACTTTTGGTCAAAATCCTAAACTCACTCTTCTTTCTAAACCTACTGACTATCTTGCTAATCCTACGGACTATCCCTTTTTGACTGGATGTTCTGTTTGTTATTAAATCATCCAAGGTACAACATCCTATTTCATTGTATATTGATTTATCTGAGACATCTGTGCAGAATATAATTCAAAGCTAAGTATCCCAATCAAGGGCCCAATCCCCTACTAGGCTTCAAATCTTTCATAGATTTCTGTTTCCATTCTTATATTTCACCTATATATTCTTGTAAATATTGCAGGTTCCCAATACCATTATTCATCAAGGAGAATGATTCCTAACCCAAATCGAACATGTTATTAACACTAACCATACACTATTTCCTCATTCTAACTTTACAGCAGTGCAGGGACAGAGTTGGTCCTATAATACAGGAATGTAGGGGATCTTCCACCTGCTGAAAATCTCAAAGGTCCATGCAGAAATGATCCCTGAAGAATATGTAGACTGCTATGAAAGACATGAGAGAGCAAATTCATCTTCCATGGCAAACATCCTGGTCAGGATGAAGGGATGTGTCTGAATCATCCTCTCTATTTTTAATGTAGAGAAAATGGACCAAACCAAGCCTGTGTGGAGATATTTCCCTCGGTACCTATGGTTGATATACCTTTCTAACTTGTGAAAGTGTCACAGGAAGTAGGTGCAGCCTCCATCTTATGAGACCCTAGGAAGAAACTGTTAGGACAAAGTGGTTTCCAAGGCTGTGAGCTCATTCAGTTCATGAAGGAAGTGAGCTACCTCACTTCCATGGTGATGTAATTCTCTGAACTTGGGATCCCAGAAACCAGGCACCCTGAGCCAGGCTCAGTAACAGTCACAGAGGTCTCACTTGTTTGGATTTATCAAGGAGAGAGTCAGTCTTTCTTTGTACCTACAGATGTGAGGATGGCCAAATGACAGTAAAGATCTGAAGAGGGGTCTTTCCTGAGAAAGCAGGTAGTGGCTCACCGCTGGCTCCTGACAACTTCACAAAGTGGGCCAAGGAGTCCAGATTTGAGAACAGACAGGCCATTTCGGGGGAACATAGTGTGGCCCACCATGCAGAGGGTACTCTGGATAGTCACAGACCTACATGGGGGAAGGTGGTGTTTGTGGGAATAAGTGTGGGTTTGTGGTTTGTCTCATGTACAGAGAATAGGTAGAAAGACGTTTTTTTTGGTTTGGAGTTTACTGGTTCTAGTAAGTCATTTGAAAAGGCGAGTGATTCTATGTCTGTGTATCCCACTGTGTCCGTGGTTGTAGATATTACAAAAGAAAATGCATCAATGGATGTGTCCTGTCTAGGAGAAAGCTTCCCAACATTTATCCTGCCCAATTGATGAAAGGAAGGAGGCTTGCCTTATTGATGAAAGACCTGCTATCTTCCTAAGTTCCTGTTTTCTTCATGAATTCTGGACACTCTTCAGAATAGGCTCATGGTTTTGTGACCAAGATATGTACCACCTCAAAACTCTGTGACATGGCCATGTACTACAGAGCTAAAGGGAATGGCAGGAATCTCAGAAAACTCAGATATCAGTGTGACCAGGAAAGTCTCAGTGGAGAAACCCTGCTTTGGGCCTTTTGCTTCCCTATTGTTCTGTAGCACTGAATGTCAGGAAGTTCTTTGCCAAAGGCCACGCCTTTGTGAAACGTGAATAAAACAATTTTCTAATTGAAATGAATGGGCATCACCTGTCACTCTTTGAGTAATTGATTTCTAAAGAGATGTGTCTGAATCAGCCTGTTGGCACTGTGTGAGGCTGTGGCTTAGATTCTCAGCACCTGATGGATCTAAATAAAGATGCCATGTGTGCATCCAAAACCAAAATGGCTAAAGAGCAGTCATGTGGATGAAGTCTTTCGCCTTTCTCTGTAAGGTTCCTCACCTCCATCAAGTGACAATAGGAATCCTTTGGATCAAATGAGTTCCTCAAAGCGCTGCAGAGGCTAGCCCATGGGTGGTTGGGTTTTCTCATGACCCAATTCACATAAAGAATCTAAACCCCACAGTCTGTAGGCCACAAATTGGAGAAGTGGAGCAGTATTAAGGGTAGGCCTATTTGATGACTCCTGGTTCACAGGAAGGGTGTTCAGACCACCATGACTTTAGGCAAATGACGGGCAAGGGAGCTTATTTTGTACACTATCATGTCCTGGGCCCCTCATAGAAACCTCCAGCTAGAGGTAATAATGAGTGTGTTTATGGAAGAAGATGAGGGCCATGTGGGAGTGTTTTGGTTTTAATTGTGGTTATTTGTGCGGCGGTTGGAAGAGATGACTGGGTCAACCTGGGCTTGAACTCTGGTGTGAATCCCCTTAGAGACTGAGTTCTGGAACTGACCTCGGAGAAGTATTGCCATGAATTGTGTTGGAATTTTTGGAGGCCACGCATGAGGGTCGCCCTTATAAACTGAGATCAAGGCCCAGGGTGGCTTTCCACAGAGCACTGGTAATCTCAGCCAAAATATCCATGATTTTATTCTTTAAGACTTTGAAGTCATTGTTGAGAGTCAAAACACACATGAACCTCACATTGTAGACCTCAATGGGCCTGGCTTCATGTGACGTTTTGGCAAAACTTTGGAAAGACTTGCCTATGAGAGTTCTCCAGAGTTTCATTGAAATGAGCTTACTCATCATTTAATGGTTTTTGAAATCCACACTGCCTCCTACTTCATCCTTGAAAAATGGCTCGATAAATACCATGAAATTTTTGAAATTCCCATGAGCAGGTGGCACTGGAGAAACTTTGGCTGTCCTGTTGCTGATCATCCAGAGAGTGCCTTGATTGACTGTGTTTCTCTAAAATAATGTAGAACAAAGATGACAGTAAGTTGGAACCAGGTGAGTAGTGGGCCCAGAGCAGTGGTGGGAAGGTGTGTGTTAAAACATATGTTGTGTTTCCATGTGGTTTGGCTTTCAGATGGCTTGTGACTGACATGGTGCATCCAGTAGACAGTTATTTGTAAAGGCATCTTGTTAAATGGAGAGGTTTCAGGGAAATGTTCAGAATCAGGTTGATTGGTGAAGGGTGCAAGCTATGTGGGAAAGAAGCCTGGTTGGTACATTCTCCTGCAGACACTGACCCACCACACGTGACTGAACTTTCCCCAGCACTGTGTCCCAGTTGAAATTGTTGTATTATGTGAAGCAAATACCAAAGTCCCAGTGCAGCAGCAAGAAGCACCACGAAAAGTGGAGGAGGACCAAATGGCTTCACAGTCCACATGGGGTGACACTTAGCCCCCAGTGGCCACAGTTTGCCTACAAAGAGAGAATTCAGCACTGCTGCCTCAGGTTCATTGGAAAATAAGAAACCATGTTCTCCAGGTCACATAGATGCAGACCCAGCTTTGATGGTCTCATTACAAAAGAAGCTAAAGCTCCTGACAACAAGATATATTTAAAGTGCCCCACCTCAGAGGCAGTTTCTCAAGAAGTGTTTAGACCAGCAGAGCTCCATGTTTGTGGAGTGTTTACCATGTCTCTTACTTTTGGAAAGTGCTCTACCACCTCCAAGGTTGTGAACTCCTGAGTGTATTCCATTCCAGATATGTATTCACAGATTTTTATCTCTTCTTCTCTATTTGTGTCTTACTTGGGGCTAAGGTAATGTCAAGGCATTGTTGTGGATGAGAGTGGGATGATTTTTGTGTAGCACATATTTGCATACACATTGGATTCATTTTCCAATTTTTCATTGAAAATACTGAATCCCTGACTCGAACCCATACCCTACTAGACTCTGACTACTAATGCTAATATGATGGAGAAAAATAACCCAAACAGAATAGAAATCCAAGCGCTTCAGAGGATGCATGGTGTTTAGTTGGACTTGCCTTTTGCATTATGTAGGGTAGGTGATATAAATCCAGTCAATTTTTTGTTGAAATAGTTCTGCATGTGTTTTTAAAGTTAACAAATATGTGAAATCCTGTCTCCCTTTCTCTGAAGTCTATCCAGCACATGTATTTTTAAATGCACATATAGAATCCTACCTGGTATCACATGTACATTCTTGTGAGGGAGCTGACTTGGCAGATACAAATTGGCAGATACAAATCCAAGCGCTGTTGGATCTTAAAATTCAACCTATGGGTGACCTTCCTACTTGAACAACATTATTCATAAATCCGTGTTCAGTAAAATTAATATTTTTGGATCTGTGGACGATATATATTTCACCGTGAATTTCAATTGGCATATATATTGCTACTTTTTAATGTCTGTGTGTGTTTTGTATATATATATATATATATATATATATATATATATATATATATATATACTCTCCAGATTTTTCAAAATATGAAATATATGTGTCTTATTATACACTCCCTAAATACATTCATATTCATGTATGTAGATTTATAATCAACTTTTCACAAGATTATTCTCAGAAATATTCATCCACCTGAAATACATATTTGTTTCCAGTACTGAAAACTAACTTCAGTTAATGTTGCAAACAAATCCTAATATTTCTACAGAAACTGACCCAGTTTAACATCAGTGCAAGTAGATTCTTATGGGACATTATGTGTATTTTGAAGTTTGTTTTTATTCAACACTGGTACATTACTATTTCTTCAATTTATTCTCATCATAGGATATATATTTCATCCACAAGTTAGCAAACTTATAGGCATTTGTTTCACTTTCAATCACTACCTGCTTCAGAACACATGGATTCCTCCAGTTTTCTTGACTGGTCTTTTTATAAGACTTCTTTCCAAACACATTATTTTCAATTTCTATAATCATTTTTGAAGCAAAACTCACACACTCTTCATGATAAACCATAGTCCAAATAGTACCATTAGATATATAACAGGTTTGAATGAATGTAAAACTGGCTGGAATATAAGATTTCCTGTATATTTTCAGATATCAATTGAATCCATTATTTAAATTTGAAACCCCTTATATTATTTATTCACAGTATGGTCTATTTATGCATTTTCTCTATATTCATAGTCACAGGTTACACCTATTTGTACCCCCAATACTAATTTATACATCTTCAAAATATTGCTCCCAGAAATGGTGGAAGAAATACTCAAGTCACCTTATCTACATATACATTTTATCACAGTAATATTCTGGACACAAAAACCAAAGATCACACTTATTATTTTACCAATGTAAAGGTCAAGCGAGCGTCAGAGGAAGAGACCACCAGAGACTGTCTCATGCAACAGCCAAGGGTTTATAGGGGTCCAGCATGCTGGGGCTCAGAGCTCCCTTGAATAGAGCAGAGAGCCCTGAGAACAGCTAAAGCAGAGCTTATATACTTTCCTTGGAGAGGGCAGGGAGGGAAGATTATTGATGGGTCAGGGCAAGTGGGAGGTTTGCGTGCAAACAGGTGAGGGAGTACATTCTGCAGTTTTGCAGTTGGGTACAGCACATTCAGGGAACAAGATTACCAAACAGTTCTCAAGATATCAACAGTGTTTTGTTAAGCATACTGAAAAACTTGAAGTGACAAGTACCTATTATATTAAGCTTTCATTCCCCTCTTTTTCTTTTGGTTACTTTTAATCATAAAAGTGATCATTGGGGGTGTCACATTTTATGTCTGCTAGCGGGGTATATTGTTGTCTGATTACCATAAGTTTAACTTGTCCAATTTGAGCTTGGAGAAAGGAAACTACAAGGTTGAGCAAACAGGGCCCTACAGTTAGCAATAATATGAGGATTATTAATGGACCGGTCAAGGGTGATAAAAGTGTAGTTAACCAGGGGGACTGTGTGAACCAAGACTCAAACCACCCTTTTTGGGCCTCTCTCTTTTGTTGATGCTCTTCAAGGTGTCTTCTTAATTTAATCATAGATTCTTTTACAACTCCATTATGGTCGGCATAAAAACAACATTCTTCCCTCAATGCAGCACAAAGTCCCTCTTCTCTCATGAAGAGGAGGTCCAACCCTGGTCTGTTCTGTAAAACAACTTCAGAGAGAGATGTTAAAGACTCCTGTAAAGCCGTGATGGAGGATTTTAATATCTTAAGTTTTGGTCTATTGCTGCTTCTAATTGGGTCATTTGTATGTCCCATTGACTAGGGCAGTGGTTCCTGTGCCCACCCCTGCAGGTACTATAATTCCTAATATGATGGCTAATATGAGGGATACAGGTTCCTGGCAGAACCGGGTTGTATGCCCCCCTATTTGATCTTTAAATAAAACTGTGTCATGATAGAGCACTCTGGGAAACATCTGCACCATTACATAATTAATCACATCTGTTGACCATTTAATAAAAACATCAACAATGTTTAAGTATATAGAATCTTTCTGTTGTAGGGACGAAGAAGGAAAGGCACCTACAAGAGCACCGAAGCTAGGAAAACAGTCCTATTTGGTTGCAACCAGATTTAGAGGGCATTGCTTCTGTTGTAATCAATTAATCCCCTGAACCCCAAGTTTAGGTAGTTTCAGAATTTTGTACCCAACATGTAAGGGAAGGGACTCAGAAATTCACAGTTTGCAGAAGTTCACAAAAAGCAGTTTTTGTTTCTGTTTTTTTTTTTCCTCTACTCTCGGCAAGTTAACTTTTTAAGGACACCTGGAAGGGGGAGAGCTTTTTTCTTCTGTTTTTTTCTCTCTGCCAGCTGTTACCATGGAGCCCAGTTGGTAACTTCTTTATCTTAGAAATATAGCCATCTCTGTGAAGCCCCAGCTCAAGGCCAGAGGCCTTGTTCACATATTTTGTGAAAAACTAGTAAGGGGGTGTCCAGCTTAGGAGTGCTTATTTTTCCAGCCAGTGGCCAAGCAGAATAGAGCAACACAAAAAAAATAAGTTTATCTACAATGAACTCTTTTATAGGGACTCTGTTGCTGAAAGTTCTAAAGTCAGCCATGATGAGGACTTCTGGAGAAGGTCATTTAAGACTTTTCTATGTGCCTGGTACTGAGAGGAAGACGAGTAAGGAGGGGGCTGAGATCAGCTCCGTGGATCTGAGAATGAGGAAAAAGAGATTTAAAAGAATAATGGGAAAGGGGTTTGGGATTTTCCGAGCTACAAAAACTTGAGCAGTTGAACAGGTAGAGCAGAGGGGAAGACGGGAGTGAGAATCCCAAAATCTTGTGAGGGACTTTAAATTCTTAGTAACCTGTTTTCAGTGATGACAAAGCAACTTTAAAGGCCATTTTAATTACATCTTGGATAGGCATCTGAGGGCACACCTCAGCTGGTTTGAGCTTTGGGTTAGCTTTTGTAAGAGGACCTGGTGGGTCCCAGTGTGGGCACTGACAGGAGAAGAGATTTGTGAGTGGCTGGAAAGGTACCTCAGTACCTACTACCTCAGCAAAGTGGCAATGGTCTGAGAATCGGTGGAGGTTTGGGGTTTTGATCTAGTAATTAGAGGGGAGAAATCAGCTTGCTGATATGGGAGTGACAGCAGAGAGTCTGGAGCAGAAGGCTGAGGGTGAGGATCTACTGGAGAAGCATAGTACAGGATGTGAGCAAAGGAGGGAAAAGGCCTCCACATAGGGGAATTTCTTTCTACCCTTTTGTGCACTTGCCGAAGTTGAAAAGGTCATGCAGAATTTGAGAATCTAGAGACCCCTCTGGGGGCCATCGGTTTGGTTGTCTAGTTGGTAATATGGCCAATGCTGTGTACTGAATTTGATGAGGCATTTGGGTTCCACCAGGCATCCCCTGTATGCTCAAATCCTCATTATTCACAGAAGAAGTCAGCTTTTCTCCCACACAGTCATGGATTTTGTGGCTTTGATAGTCAGCCAGGCAAACCTAGTAATCTAGGCTAGCCAACC
This sequence comes from Callospermophilus lateralis, assembly GCF_048772815.1. Lineage (NCBI taxonomy): Eukaryota > Metazoa > Chordata > Mammalia > Rodentia > Sciuridae > Callospermophilus > Callospermophilus lateralis. The sequence goes on along the minus strand of NC_135316.1, from coordinate 10,449,669 downwards.
TGCATCTGGTTCGCAAACATCCATAATGTTTGTTTCCATTATCTATGGTACAGAAGGGATTTAATGGAATTTTATTGGGATCCTCTTTATCAGGGATATCCTAATAGGAAAGACGTATAGCCAGCTGACAAATTTCTGGGTGGAGAGATGGCCACCAGTTCCTTAAGGGGCTGTATGCGAGATAGACCATACTTCTTGACTAGTAGGATTTGTGATCAGCCATCGCTGCTGAACGGGCTGATGAGGGTTAGGACTACTGGTGGCCAAGGGGAGAGTCTGTAGCATTATTCACATGGCTAATACGCAATTTGAAAGGGATACCAGTCTTTTCAAGTTTCCAGCCAGAGTCTGGACAGGGCGCAGGCTTGAGATGAGAATTAGGATCCAGGAAGTGATTCCATCTACCTTTACCACTGTAGGTGTTATTAGTAGCACCTGGAATGGTCCAGTTCAGTGGGGTTCCAGGGATGATACCTGATGTCGTCTTACGTAGATGAAGTCTCTTACTTGATTTCAGTGTGGAGTCCCCTCATCCCCAGGTTGGTAAGCAGTGGCCAGCTGTTTTCACAGGCATCACTGAGTTCTTTCAAGAGCTTTAAATCTGTCAAGCAAGGGGGTGTGGAAGGGATCGTTAGGTCTTACAGTTGGGGTTATGTCCCTTACTGGAGGAGGGGCCCCATAGAGAATTTAATAGGGGGTGAGGTTACACAAAGAAACAGAGGGAGTTTTCTTGCATGAAACATTGCATAAGGCAGGAGCATAGTCCAATCTTTTATGCTGGTCCCTAAGCTTTATTTCGTTAAGGTCTCTTTAATGGTTCTATTTATTTTTTTACCTGTCCTGAGCTCTGGCGTCTCTAAGCACAATGTAACTTCCAATTAATCCCCAGGGTCCTGGCTAACCCTGATATACCTGGGCCATGAACGCCGGTCCATTATCAGACCCTATCACCTTAGGCAGGCTGTATCTTGGAAAAATATCTTTTAGGATCTTCTTGACCACCATTTGCGCCTTTTTTTTTTGGGGGGGGAGGCTTCAATCCATTCTGAAAATCTATCTACAAAGACTAGGAGATATTTAATCCACAACTTGCTGGCTTAAATTCAGTAAAGTCCACTTCCCAGAATTGTCCTGGTCTAGTTCCTCATAGGTGGTTTCCTGCAGGAAGCTTGGAAGAGTAAACATTAACCTATTGACAGACCCGACAGGCTTTTGTTATCCATTCAGTTATTTCCTTTCGCTGTGAGTCGGTTAGTGGAAAACTCTGTTCTTGATCCTTCAGGAATGCCTGCAGTTTCTTTGAACCAAGGTGAGTGAATTGGTGTACATTTTTAACCTAGTGTAGGGCTTTCTGAAATTGCAGGCTTGGCTCAGTGAAGTTGAGGAGTTCAGTGTCAGTGTCCTTAGATGTTATCTAAAACTTGCTGGTGCTTAGGGGTCCATTGGAATTGGGCATCTCTCTTTAACAGCGGGTATAAAGGAGAAGTTAAGGATGCAAACACAGGAATCCATAACCTGCAAAACGCAGCAGTCCCAAGAAACTCTCTGTGTTGCCTGCTGTTAGATGGGGGTGGTATCTGCACAACCGTTTTTTTTCTGGACTCAGTGAGCCATCGTTTACCGCCTCTAAGGGAATAGCCCAGGAAGATTACTTCATGCCAGCAAATTTGGGCCTTTTTGGCAGAAGCTCTATACCTGAGTTCAGCAAACTCATATAATAGTGCGTGGGTCCCAGACTCACAGTTTTCCTTGGTGTTGGCTGCCAGTAGCAGGTCATCTAGGTATTGAAGCTGGGTATCTTCGGGGTGCGTAGTTCTGAAGTTGTTGAGATCTCTGTGGAGGGCTTCATCAAAGAGAGTGGGGGAGTTTTTGTACCCCTGAGGGAGTCTATTCCAAGTTAGTTGACCAGACATTCCGGTTTCTTGGTCTACCCACACACAAGCAAACTGCAAGTGACTATCTTTATGCAGAGGCAAGCAAAAGAAAGCATCTTTTAAGTTCAGAACAGTAGACCATTTCCGCTCAGGGTTCAGAGTGATAAGCAGAATTTTCGGACTAGGTACTGTGGGGTGAATGTCCTGCACTCTGTTGTAGATCTTTCTTACGTCTTGAACGGGGGATAGTGCCCAGTTTCTGGCTTTTTTTACTAGTAGCAGGGGAGTGTTCCAGGCTGATTGACATGGCCTTAGGAATCTAAGGCCAGACATTTCTGAATATGGGGCCTTATCGCATCTTTAGCTTTTTTGTTCAGAGGATATTGTTTGACATTGATAGGGGAGGCTGTGGCTTTTAACTCCACTGTTATTGGAGGTTCTTTCATGGCTAGGCCTAACCCAGCAGTTTTTGCCCAGGCATCTGTGTAATCTATTATCCATTTCTGGGGTAGCTTGCCTGTTTGATCAGTCTTGGGGGGTGTGAAGATTTGCGGTTCATCTTCTACTGACATATTTAAAGCCGTGACTATAGGAGATTCTTCTGAAGGATTTAGAAATTTCATTTTGGGGCCTTCGGGGTTAAAACTTGTTTTGGCCTGGAGCTTGGTGAGCAGATCTCTGTCCATCTATGGGGCCAAGCATTTTGGAATTACTAGGAAGGAGTGATGGATTTTTCCTCTCCCCATGTCCAAGGTCCTCTTATTTGTCTATGTCCGATATTTACTGCTGTTATCCCTTTGAACTAGAGACCTTTTATTTGATAGAGGGCCCAGTGGGGCCTTAAGGACTGAGTATACTGCCCCTGTATCCACTTCAAAGTTTACTGGGCTCCCCTTCACTTCAAAAGTTACCCTGAGCTCAGGGAAGGGATCTGAGCCCCGACATTTTTAGTCATCCTGCAGAGTCAGAATGGCTGGCTGGTGTGGCTGTCTCTTTCTAGGGCACTCTTTGGCACAGTGTCCTTTTTCTTTACAGTATTCACATTGATCTGAGTCCCGGGGTGGCCTCTGGCATGGGCCAAGGTATCCCTTCCTGTCTCCCTGTTTCTTAATTTCTGGCCTTTTTATTGCTGTGACCAGGACTTTAGTCAATGCCTTAGTCTGTCTTTTGCGTCTCTCATCCTCAATTTGCTCCCTCCCTTTTGCTGTTTCTCTTTTATAGTATACTTTCTCGGCTTCTCTGACTTAATCTCTCAAAGTCATATCTTGTAATCCATCTAAGCATTGTAAATTTCTTTTAATATCCAGGGCAGCTTGCCCAATGAAGGCCATCATGAGAGATGCCTTTTGATCCTCTGCCTGAGGATCGAAAGGACTATATCTCCTATATGCCTCCATAATTCTCTCTAGAAACATAGAAGGATATTCATCAGGCCCTTGAATAATCTCTCTTACCTTGACCAAATATGTTGGTCGTCTAGCGGCCGCGTGGAAACCCACCATTATGGCCCCGCAATAAGTAGACAGATGCTCCCTACCTTCAAAGGTTTTGGGGTCCCAGTTGTGTGAGTTCAAGGGAAAGCCAGCTTTGATAATGTTGGAAAGTTTTGTTGGTTGCCCATCTGGTTCGAGGATATTTTTTTTCTAGCTTCCAGGAGTTTCTCTCTCGTTCCTCTGTCATGTAGAGAGTCCCTAGGATTTGTTGGCAGTCAACCCAAGTAGGCAGGTGTGAAAATGCCAGGGAGTTCTTTGAGTTCTTTTAGCCGGGCCAACTTCCTCCAGGGAATGAGGGGCTGTGTGTTCCGCAGGGGAGTCATCTGGAGGGTGCTGGGCTGGCCTAACTTTCTCCAATTGCAAAGAGGCTGAGTCAGCAGCAGGGGAATCACTTAGAGGTTGTTGGGGGTTCGGGGATGAGGGCAGGTTATAAGAAGGGGGAGGAGAGTCCAGTAGAGTCTTGAGACTCAGGGAGAACAGAGGGTGGAGGAGGAGGAGCAGAGGGTTTGAGAGATAAAATCGTGGGGGAAGGAATAGGAGCGGGGGCAGGGACAAAGAAAGGCTTCATCCATGGAGGAGGAGATTTGCAGAGGTCCTGCCAAATTAAGATATATGGCGGTTGATCTGGATGGTTATGTGGCCCCGGCTGAAAGACAGTATCTCTGAATTTTCAAATTAGTGAGAAGTAGAAACATCCTCTGGGGGCCATTAAACTCCAAAGGTGTGTCATTCTGAGGCACAGAGAGTCTGCCGGGTCTGGCGTTTTACAGAAAAAGAAAGATTCTGGGTCCTTAAGCGCACTTTGGTCCAGTAATCAAGGGTTAGGGACAGAGGCATTGAAGTGCTCTGTCCCATAATGAGAGATACACAAACAGTGAAAGCAATAACACACTATATAGACCATAAAAAGACAATAAAGACAGGCAATGGACATCCAATACTGAGACCAGGACTGAATAGCCCGCAAAACCTGATAGGCTGGCAATACCGAATCCGAAACAAAATGTCACTGAGTCAAGGAGACTTTTGTTCTTTGATTTCTTGAGTCCTCTGTGGCGTCCCCCAGGGACTTGGCCTGTGGCTCTGTGACACGTCTGTCAGCCACCATCGAAGAGAGCTCACGATCATCACCAATAGCCATTTTGCCAAGCCCTAACCTGAAACCTGAAACCAGAAAGAGGCGCCTTACGTACCCTAAGAGGAGCCCGTTGGTTGACTTTCGCCCGCCACTGCCGGATATCACTGGGGCCTCCAGATGTAAAGGTCGGGCGAGAGTCAGAGGAAGAGACCACCATGAGAATGTCTCATGCAACAGTAAAGGGTTTATTGGGAGTCCAGCATTCTGGGACTCAGAGCTCACCTGAATAGAGCAGAGAGTAATGAGAACAGCTTAAGCAGAGCTTATATGCTTTCCTTGGAGAGGGCAGGGAGGGAAGTTTCTTGATGGGTCAGAGCAAGTGGGCAGTTTGCGTGCAAAGGGTTGAGGGAGTACATTCTGCAGTTTGGCAGTTGGGGACAGCACATTCTGGGAACAAGTTTAGCAAACAGTCCTCAAGATTTCAACAGTGTTTTGTTAAGCATACAGAAAAACAGGAAGTGACAATTACATATTTTCTTAAACTTTCACCAAAACCTAAATGGAAAGTGAGCATTGATTACTAAAACATACATGTCCAGGTTGCGTAATGCTCTAAAATCAATCCTATTGGTGACTACATATTTGTTTCTTCCTAAAATTATATATTCAACCTCAACCCTGTTGAAAATGACTAATTCTATCACTCACTTTATACTTTGCCTGATTTCCTAATGTCTCTATTGATATTTGCTTTCCTACATATTTTACCCAGTTCATCATTGTGACTGACTCTTCACATGTGCTGACATTTACATTCACTCTCGATCTGAATGCCTATTGCTAAAGAACTTTTGGTCCACATCCTCTACTCACTCTTTTTTCTAAACCTACCGACTATCTTCCTAATGCTACTGACTATCCCTTTTTGACTGGATGATCTCTTAGACAATCAATCATCCAAGGTACAAGGTCCTATTTCATTGTATATCAATTTATCTGAGACATCTGTGCACAACATAATTAAAAGCTAAGTATCTCAATCAACATTCCAATGCCCTTCTTAGATTCAAATCTTATCTAGATTTCTGTTTTCATACTTATATTTCATCTATATATTCTTGTAAATATAGCAAGTTCCCAATACCATTGTTCATTCCTCAGTATTATTCCTAACCCAAATCGAACCTGTTATTACCCTAACTATACACTGTTCTCTCAAACTAACTTTACAGAAGAGCCAGGACAAAGTTTGTCTTACAATATAGTAATGTAGGTTACCTCCACCTGCTGAGAACATCAAAGATCCATGCAGAAATGATACCCTGGAGAAGTTGAAGGCAGCTATGAAGGACCTAAAAGAGCAAAGGTCATCTTCCATGGCAAACAACCTGGTCAGTATGAAAGGATGTGTCTGAATCAGCCTCTCCTTTCTTGATGTAGAGAAGATTGATCATGCCATGCCTGTGTGGAGAGCTGTTCCCAGGTGCCTATGGATGATATACCATTCTATCTTGTGAAAGTGTCACAGGAAGTAGGGGCAGCCTCTATCTCATGGGACCCTTGGAAGCAACTGTAAGGACAAAATGGTTGCCAAGGCAGTAACCTCCTTCAGTTCCTGAAGGAAGTGACCTCACCTCACTTCCTTGGTGATGGAAATGTCTGAACTTGGGATCCAGGAAGCCAGGCACCAAGAGCCAGTCCCAGTCCCAGTCCAGTGGGCTCACTTGTTTGGATTTGCCAAGGACAGAGTCAGTTTTCCTTGGTACCTACTGATATGAGGATTGTGAAATGCCAGAAGAGATCTGAAGAGGGTCCTTTCCTGAGAAAGATGGTATTGGTGATCTAGTCCCAGGTGGCTTTCCACAGAGCACTGGAAATCTCAGCCATGGTATCACATGATTTTATTCTGAAAGACTTGGCAGCCATAGTTGAGAGTCAAAAGATACATTAACCTCACATTGTAGACCTCAATGGGGCTGGCTTCATGTGACATTTTGGCCACTCTTTGGGAAGACATGCTTGTGAGAGTTCTCCAGAGCTTTCATTGATATAAGCTTCCTAAATGAATTGAAACCCACAATGCCTCCAATATCATCTTTGAAAATTGGCTAGATAAATACCATGAAATTTTTGAAATTCCAATGACCAGGTGGTACTGAAGAACCTTTGGATGTCCTCTTGCTGATCATGAGTGTACCAGACAGTGCCTGATTTCCTAATATCTCTATTGATATCGGCTTTCCTACATATTTTCCCCAATTCATCATTGTGACTGACACTTCACATATCCTGACATTTACCTTCACTCTCTACCCAAAACCCTATTGCTAAAGAACTTTTGGTCCAAATACTATACTAACTCTTCTTTCTAAACCTACTATCTTCCTAATCCTACTGACTATCCCTTTTTGACTCGATGTTCTCTTCAACAATCAATCATCCAAGGTATATGGTCCTCTGCCATGGTATATCAATTTATCTGAGACACATGTGCAGAACATAATTCAAACCTAAGAATCCCACTCAAGAGCCCAATGCCCTTCTTGGATTCAAATCTTATCTAGATTTCTGTTTTCATACTTATATTTCACCTATATATTCTTGTAAATATCACAGGTTCCCAATACCATTATTCTTCCGGCAGAGAGATTCCTATCCCAAATCGAACATGTTATTAACCTTAAACATACACTGTTCTCTCAATCTAACTTTACAGAAGAGGAGGTTCAGAGTTGGTCTTACAATACAGGAATGTAGGAGATCTTCCACCTGCTGAGAATATCAAAGGTCCATGCAGAAATGATCCCTGGAGAAGATGTAGGCAGCTTTGAAGGACCTGAGAGAGCAAGAGTCATCTTCCATGGCAAACAACCTGGTCAGGGTGAAGGGATGTATCTGAATCAGCCTCTATCTTCTTAACGTAGAGAAGATGGACCAAATCAGACCTGTGTGGAGAGCTGTTCACAGGTGCCTATGGTTGTTATACCATTGTAACTTGTGAAAGTGTGACAGGATGTAGGGACAGCCTCCATCTCATGGGAACCTTAGAAGTAACTATTAGGATAAAGTGGTTGCCAAGGCAGTGATGTAATTCAGTTCCTGAAGGAAGTGACCTCACCTCACTTCGTTGGTGATGGAACTCTCTGAACTTTGGATCCAGGAAGACAGGCACCCAGAGCCAGTCACAGTCCCAGTCCCAGTGGGCTCACTTGTTTCAATTTACCAAGGACAGAGTCAGTATTTCTTAGTACCTACTGATGTGAGGATGGCCAAATGCCAGGAAAGCTCTGAAGAGGGGCCTTTCCTGAGAAAGCAGGTAGTGGCTCACCCATGGCTCCTGATGACTTCACAGAGTTGGCCAAGGAGACCAGATGTGAGACAGGACAGGCCATTTTGGGGGAATATAGTATGTCCCACCATTAGAGGACACTCCGGACCTCACAGACCTACTTGGGTAAAGGAGGTGCCTTATGTGTGTGGGTGTGGGTGTGTGTTCGTGGTTTTGTCTCATTTTCTGAGAATAGGTAGGAAAGGCTGTTTGTTTGGATTGGCATGGAAGGTTTCTAGTAAGTCGTTTGATAAGGCGAGTGCTTCTATGTCTGTGTATCCAACTCTGTCCGTGATTGTAGACATTAGAAAAGAGAATGCATCGATGGATGTGTCCTGTCTAGTAGAATGCTTCCAATCATTCATCCTGCCCAATTTATGAATGGAATACTGCTTGCCTTATCAAAGAGCAACACATGCTATCTTCCTAAGATTCTGTTTTCTTCCTGAATTCACGACACTTTCCAGAATAGGCTCATGGTTTGTGTCCAAGATATGTACCACCTAAAAGCTCTGTGATATGGCCATGTACTGGATAGCTAAAGGGAATGTCGAGTATCTCAGAAAATTTAGATATAAGTTTGACCAGGAAAGTCTCAGTGGAGAAACCCTGCTTTGGGCCCTTGCTTACCTATTGTTCTGTTGCCCTGAATTTCAGGAAGGTCTTTACCTCAGGCCACTCCTTTGTGAAGCCTGAAGAAAACTGTTTTCACATGGAAATGAATGGGCATCACCTGTGGCTCTTTGCTTATTTGCGTTGGAAATGAATGTGTCTGAATCAGCCTCTTGGCCCTGTGTGAGGCTGTTGTTAGATTCTCAGCACCTGATGGATCCCATGTGTTCATCCAAAACCAAAATGGCCAAAAGAGCAGTCATTGTGGCTGAAGTTTCTCACATTCCTCTGCAAGGTTCATGACCTCCATCAAGTGAAAATAGGGATTCTTTGGGTCAAATGAGTTCTTCAAAACCTGCAGAGTCAAGTCCATAGGTGCTTGGGTTTTCTCATGATTCCAATTCACATAAAGAATCTAAACCCCACAGTCAGTAGTCCTCAAATTGGAGAAGCAGAGCAGTATTAACGGCAGGCCTAATTGATCACTCCTGGTTCACAAGAAGGTTTCAGGCCACCTGACTTTAGGCAAAGGAGGGGCAAGGGAGCTTATTTTGGACACAGTCTTGTGCTTTGCCCCTCATGGAAACCTCCATCCAGAGGTTATAATGAGTGTATATATGGAAGAAGATGAGGGCCATGTGAAAGTGTTTTGGTTTTAATTGTGGTAAACAGTTTGGCAGTTGGAAAAGATGACTGGCTCCACCTGGGATTGAACTCTGGTGTGATTCCCCTTAGAGACTGAGTTCTGGAACTGATCTCAGAGAAGTATTGCCATGAGTTGTGTTGGGATTTTAGGAGGCCATGCATGAGAGTCGCCCTTAGAATCTGAGATTTGTGCCCAGGAAAGCTTTCCACAAGGCACGGGGAATCTCAGCCAGGATATCACATGATTTTATTCTGAACGACTTGGCAGCCACAGATGAGAGTCAAAACACACATGGATCTCACATTTTAGACCTCAATGGGCCTGGCTTCATGTGTCCTTTTGGCCACTCTTTGGGAAGACTTGCCTGTGAGTGTTCTCCAGAGCTTTCATTGAAATGAGCTTCCTCAACATATAATGGTTCCTGAATGAATTGAAAATCATAGTGCCTCCAACTTCATCCTTGAAAATTGGCTAGATAAATATCATGAAATTTTTGAAATTTTCATGAACAGGTGGCACTGGAGAATCTTTGATGTCCAGTTTCTTATCATGAGTATTCCAGACAGTGCGTTGATTGAATGGGTTTCATGAAAATGGTGTACAACAGAGATGCCAGTAAGTTGGAGCCTGCTGACGAGCGGGCCTAGAGCAGTGGTGGGCAGTTGTGTGATAAAACATCTGTGTTGGGGCCATGTGGATCTGCCATTTGCTTCCAATTGGCTTGTGACTGACATGGTGTAGCCAGCAGACCCTTATATGTAATGGCTTCTTGTTATATGGAGAGGTTTCAGGGCAATGTTCAGAATCAGGTTGCTATGGTCAAGGGGGCAACCTATGTGGAATAGAAGCCTAATTGGTGCATTCCCCTGCAGACCCTGACCCACCACATGTGACTGTACTCCCTCCAGCACTGTGTCCCAGTTGAAATTCTTGTATTTCATGAAGGAAATACCGAACTCCCATTGCAGCAGCAAGAAACAACAGAAAAAGTAGAGGACGACCAAATGGATTCACAGTCCACACGGAGAGAAAATTTGCCCCAGGTTGCCATAGTTTACCTACAGAGGGAGAATTCAGCACTGCTACCTCATATTCATTAGAAAATAAGATACCATGTCCTCCAGGTCACAAAGATGCAGACCCAGTTTTGATGCTCTCACTACAAAGGAAGTTAAAGCTCCTGACAACAACACATATTTCCAGTGCCCAAACTCAGAGGCAGTTTCTCAAGAAGTATTTAGGCCTGCAGAGCTCCATGTTTGTGGAGTGTTTGCCCTGTCCCTTTCATTTGGAAACTCCTCTACCACCTACAAGGTTGTGAACTCCTGAGCATATTCCATTCCAGATATGTATTCACAGATTTTCTAACTCTTCTCCTCTAATTGTGCAATACTTTGGGCTAGGGTAATATCAAGGCATTGTTCTGGATAAGAGTGGGAAGATTTTTGTGTAACAAATATTTTCAAACACATTGGGTTTATTTTCCTATTTTTCATTCAAAATACTGAATCTCTGACACTAACCCATACCCTACTAGACTCTGACTACTAATCCTAATATGATGGAAAATAGTAACCCTAACAGAATAGAAATACAATCAGTTTAGAGAAGGCGTGGTGTATAGTTGGACTTCCCTTTCACATTATATAGTGTATGAGTTATAAATATAGTCAATGTTTTTTGAAATAGTTTCCATGTGTTTTTAAAGTCAACAAATATGTGAATTCCTGCCTCCCTTTCTCTGTAGCCTATTCAGCACATGTATTTTTATATGCACATATAGAATCCTACCTGACATTACACGTACATTCTTCTGAGGTGGCTGACTTGGCAGATACAAATTGTGAGAAGAGGTCACTCCTCCTAAACGCTGTTGGAACTGAAAAATCAACCTATGCATGAGCTTCCTAGTTGAACAACATTATAAATAAATCCATTTTCAATTAAATGTATTTTTTTGGATATGTGGATGATATATATTTCATTTTGAATTGCGATTGGCATATATATTTCTACTTTTTAATGTCTCTGTGTGTGTGTGTGTTTGTGTGTGTGTCTATATATATATATATATATATATATATATATATATATATATATACACACATATACTCTCCAGATTGTTCAAAATATGAAATTTATGTGTCTTATTATATACTCCCTAAAATCATTCTTATTCATGCATGTGGATTTATAATCAACTTTTCACAAGATTATTCTCAGAAATAATCATCCACCTGAAATACATATTTTTTTCCTAATACTGAAAACGAACTTCAGTAAATGGTGCATACAAATCATAATATTTCGTCATTGCAAGATGGCTGTGAATAGAGTTCATCACACCCAGTGTACCGTGCCACTGCACAGGTAATAACGAGTTAGAACGACAAAAAACTATCTCTTAGTAACTTACAGCAAAATGGGGGTGCACCGAAACCTAGAAGAAGTATTTCTAGAACCGAGGACCGGTAATTGAGTCTCAAACACGAGCCAAATGTGCGACCGGAGATCCGGTCTGACTGATCCTTGTGGCCCGCCCAGTGGCTACAGACGGCAGGGCACCACTGAGATGAGACCAATATGCAGGAAGAAACGTTGATGCACATTCTGTAGAATCCTGCCGGTAGAGCCCCCACTGAGCCCTCTGCTGAGTTCAGGATTTCAGACGGGGAAGGAAGCGCTACAGTTCTATCCCCCACAAGGGAAACTCCTCCATGGAAACCAATGGCCACCATCTTGGAGAGCTGAAGAAACCACAGCCACTCTCCTACATATTGCAACAATAAAACAGGTGTGTGTTACTCAGCTCATCTCTGATACTTTGGGGAATTCGCATAAAATCTCTCCTAGGCTTTCCGGGGTAGAGATTATCATAGTGAGCCTGCATAGAGATGGGGGAAAACTAGAGGCACCTGACCTTAAACTCCCCCTCCCATCAGCGGCAAAAATGAAACCTGTCTAGCCAGTGCTGGGGGAGGGGCAAGCTGAAAAAAATCAAATCAATAGAGAGCCGGGGTTCCCAAAAGCCATCTGTGTGACCCGAGATCTGGGCTGATTGAATCGTGCGGCCAGGCCCGCTGTTACAGATGGCTGGGCACCACCGAGAAGCGACCTTGAAACAGGGAGAAATGTTGCTGTGGATTCTGTGGAATCCTGCCAGCTGAGCCCGCACTTAGCCCCCGGCTGAGTTTGGGATTTCAGACGGGGAAGGAAGTGGTTAAGTTCTATTCCCCACAAAGGAAACTCCACCAAGGAAACCAGCGGCCACCATCTTGAAGAGCTGAAGTAACCACCACCACTCTCCAACAGATTGCAACAATAAAACAGGTGTGTGTTAGTCAGCTCATCTCCAGTACAGTGGGGAATTCGCATAAAATCTCTACTAGGCTTCCTCGGGGAGGTATTATCAGAGCAAGCCTGAATAAATTCGCGGGTAAAACTAGAGACACCTGACTTTCAACTCCCCCTCCCATCAGTGGCGAAAACGAAACGTGTCTAGCCAGCACTGGTGGAGGGGCAAGCAGAAAAAATCAAAACAATAGATTGTCTGGGTTCCCAATAGACACCCTCCACACCCAACAAACGGCAGGCCCAGAGTACAGTTTGAACTGCCGAGAGGCATCACTCAGGGGAAATCTGGTCTAGCAGGAGAAACCAGGACTAGCAGGGGAAACCAGGGGACTAGAGACAAGGCTTTTGTGACTGGGCGGCTGGAGACTGCAGGCCCTCAGGCAACAGTCCACCCACTGCCTGCGTGACTGGACGGCGGGAGAACACCCGCCTGCCGGCGACCAGCCACGCCACTAGGTGGCTAGAGATCACCCACCCGCCAGCGACAGCCCACCTGCTGCCCGCGTGACTGGGAGGCTGGAGACCAGCTGCCAGCCGGCGACCAACCACACGACTGGGCGGTTGGAGACCCCCTCGCCTGCCAATGACCCGGAGCTGAAGGTAAGCAGAGACAGTCCAGTCCCACCCCCCTATTTGGACACCTTGGCAAGGAGCCTTGGGCCCGCCAATGCAGAGAGGTGACGTCACTGGAGCTCGGCCTTCGGAATTCCTTCCAAGCAGAATCCACTTTAGCAGGCATAGTCTACCAACTCAAAGGAGAGACACCAGAGATATACAACAGCAAAACAAATCTATAGAAAAAGGCAGAAACACAGCAATCAAATAGAGCTGGAAAGTAACGTGAACATCATGAAAAAACAAGGGAAAAATAGGAGTACAAACAATGGAGGACAACTTAATTCTACAGGAGGACCTAGAAGCATCAGAAACAGGGATAGGGAAAGAACTCAAGGCATATCTAACTCAGATGGAAAGGAATATTAGAGAAGACATGAGGCAACAAATCCAAGCAATAAAAGTACATTTTGAAAATGAATTCAACAAACAAATTCAATTGGCAAACAACGAGCTTTACCAGGAGATAGAGATCTTCAAAAAAATTAAACAGTAATCCTAGAAATGCAGGAAAGTATAAAACAAATTAAAAACTCAAACAGAATATTACAAATAGACTAGATCAAGTAGAGTCAGAACATCAGATAATGAAGACAAAGTTTATCAACTTGAAAAGAATTTAGTCAACACAGAAAAGATGCTTAAATCCCATGAGCAATTTATTCAAAAGATATGGGATTTCATTAAAAAAAAAAAACAAATTTGAGAGTCATCGGGATAGAAGAAGGCATAGAGATTCAAACCAAAAGAATGGAGAACATATTAAATGGAATAATTCTAGAAAACTTCCCAGAGATGAAAGATGGATTTAATTGCCAACTCCTTGAAGCCTACAGTATCCCAAACATTCAAAACCAAAATAGACCAACTCCAAAACATATAATTATGAAGACAGCCAACACACAGATCAAGGAGAAAATATTAAATGCTGTAAGAAAAAGGAGGCAGTTTACATTCAGGGTAAACCAATTAGTTTAACGACTGATTTTTCATCACAGACTTTGAAAGCGAGAAGATCCTAGAACAATGTATTTCAAATGCTGAAAAAAAATGGATTCCAACCAAGAATACTGTATCCAGCATAATTAACTTCAGATTTGAAAATGAAATTGAAGTCTTTCACAATAAACAAAAGCTAAAAGAATTCTCAGCCAGAAAACCAGCACTGCAAAGCATTTTGAGCAAAATACTACAAGAAGAGGAATTAATAAATAGTGCCCAAAACTAACAGCAGGAGGTATCTCAGTAAAGGGGGAGGAAAATAACCAAAAAAGTAAAAACTAGCGAAACAAAAATATTATAAATAAATAAACATGACTAGAAGTACAAATCATATTTCAATTGTAAACTTAAATGTTAATGGCATAAACTCACCAATCAAAAAACATGGGCTAGTAACCTGGATCAAAAAAACAAATCCAACAATATGCTGCCTTCAGGAGACTCATATGATAGGAAAAGACATACACAGGCTGAAGGTAAAAGATTGGGAAAAATCATACCACTCACATGGCCCTCGGAAGCAAGAAAGAGTGGCAATACTCATATGGAATTAAATCAACTTCAAACCTAAGTTAATCAAAAGGGATAAAGAAGGACACTATATTCTTTTAAAAGGAACATAACAATTATCAATTTGTTTGCACCTAGCAATGGAGCTGCAATGTTCATAAAACAAACTCTTCTCAAGTTCAAGAGTCAAATAGACTACAACACAATTATTATGGGTGACTTCAACACAGCACTCTTGGCATTAGACAGATCCTCTATACAAAAACTGAATAAAGAAAATATAGAACTCAACAGCACAATCAATAACCTAGACGTAACTGACATATATAGAATATATCAACCATCAACAAGTGAATACACGTTCTTCTCAGCAGCACATGGTTCCCACTCAAAGATAGACCATATATTATGCGATAGGGCAATTCTTAGTAAATATAAAGGCATGGAGATAATACCATGCACCATATCTGATCATAATGGAATGAAACTGAAAATCAATGATGAAAGAAGGAAGGAAAAATCCTACATCACATGGAATATGAACAACATGCTACTGAACGATCAATGGGTTACAGAAGACATAAAGGAGGAGATAAAAAAATTCTTATCGACAAATGACCATACAGACACAACATACTGTAATCTATGGGACACAATGAAAGCAGTTTGAAGAGAAAAATTCATTTCTTGGAGTTTTTTCCTCAAAAAAAGAAAAAAAAACAAGAAATAAATGAACTCACACTACACCTCAAAAACCTAGAAAAGGAAGAGCAAAACAACAGCAAATGTAGTAGAAGACAAGAAATAATTAAATTTATAGCAGAAATCAACAAAATTGAAACAAAAAAACATTGAAAAAATTGATAAAACTAAAAGTTTGTTCTTTGAAAAAATAAACAAGATTGACAGGCCCTTAGCCATGCTAATGAATAGAAGAAGAGAGAGAACTCAAATTACTAACATACGGGATGAAAAAGGCAATATCACAACAGACATTACAGA
This sequence comes from Callospermophilus lateralis, assembly GCF_048772815.1. NCBI lineage: Eukaryota > Metazoa > Chordata > Mammalia > Rodentia > Sciuridae > Callospermophilus > Callospermophilus lateralis. The sequence continues at coordinate 10,434,155 of NC_135316.1, read as the reverse complement.
AATATAGAAGATAATTAGAAAGTATTTTGAAACACTATATTCCAATAAAATAGAAGATAGTGAAGATATCCATAAATTTCTTAAGTCATACGATCTCCACAGATTGAGTCAGGAAGACACACACAATTTAAACAGACCAATAACAAAGGAAGAAATAGAAGAAGCCATCAAAAGACTACCAAGCAAAAAAAGCCCTGGACCGGATGGGTATACAGGGAAGTTCTTCAAAACCTTCAAAGAAGAATTAATACCAATATTTTTCATGCTATTTCAAGAAATAGAAAAAGAAGGAGCTCTTCCAAATTCATTCTATGAGGCCAACATCACCCTGATCCCGAAACCAGACAAAGACACTTCAAAGAAAGAAAACTATAGACCAATATCTCTAATGAACTTGGATGCAAAAATTCTCAATAAAATCCTGGCGAATCAAATACAAAAGCCTATCAAAAAAATTGTGCACCATGATCAAGTAGGATTCATCCCTGGGATGCAAGGCTATTTCAATATACGGAAATCAATAAATGCCATTCACCACATCAATAGAATGAAAGACAAGAACCATATGATTATCTCGATAGATGCAGAAAAAGCACTTGAGAAAGTACAGCATCCCTCTATGTTCAAAACACTAGAAAAACTACGGGTAACAGGAACTTACCTAAACATTGTAAAAGCTATATATGCTAAAACTCAGGCTAGCATCATCCTAAATGGAGAAAAACTGAAGGAATTCCCTGTAAAAATCTGGAACGAGACAGGGATGTCCTCTATCACCACTTCTATTCAATTTAGTTCTTGAAATACTAGCCAGAGCAATTAGACAGACAAAAGAAATTAAAGGCATAAAAATAGGAAATGAAAGATTTAAATTATCCCTATTTGCAGATGACATGATAATATATTCAACACACCCAAAAGGGTCTACAAAGAAATGGCTAGAGTTAATGAATGAATTCAGCAAAGTGGCAGGATATAAAATCAACATGCATACATCAAAGTCATTCCTGTATATCAGCAACAAAACTTCTGAAATGGAAATGAGGAAAATCACTCCATTCACAATATCCTCAAATAAAATAAGATACTTGGGAATGAACCTAACAAAAGAGGTGAAAGATTTATATAATGAAAACTACAGAACCCTAAAGAGAGAAATAGAAGATCTTAGAAGATGGAAAAATGTACCCTGTTCATGGATAGGCAGAACTAACATCATCCAAATGGCGATATTACCCAAAGTTCTCTACAAGTTTAATGTGATGCCAATCAAAATCCCAACAGCATTACTTGTAAAAAGATAAAGCAATCATGAAATTCATATGGAAAAACAAAAGACCCAGAATAGCAAAATCAACTCTAAGCAGGAAGTGTGAATCTGGAGGTATAGCGATACCAGAGTTCAATCTGTACTACAAAGCAATAGTAACAAAAATAGCATGGTACTGGTACCAAAACAGACTGGTGGACCAATGGTACAGAATAGAGGACACTGAAACCAGTCCAGAATTACAACTTTCTTATATTTGATAAAGTGGCTAAAAGCATGCAATGGAGGAAGGATAGCATCTTCAACAAATGGTGCTGGGAAAATTGGAAATCCATATGCAACAAAATGAAACTGAATGCCTTTCTCTCACCTTGCACAAATGTTAACTCAAAATGGATCAAGGAGCTAGATATAAAATCAGAGACACTGCATCTGATAGAAGAAAAAGTTTTCTATGATCTACATACTGTGGGGTATACTATTCCTTAATAGGACACCCATAGCCCAAGAGTTAATACCAAGAATAAAAAAATGTTACTTACTTAAACTAAAAAGTTTTTTCTCAGTAGGAGAAACAATAAGATAGGTAATTCGAGAGCCTACATACTGGAAACAAATTTTTACCCCTCACACTTCAGATAGAGCCCTAATATACAGAATATACAAAGAATTCAAAAAAATTTAAAAATAAGATAACAAATAACGTAATCAACAAATGGGCCAAGGACCTGAACAGACACTTCACAGAGGAGGGCATACAATCAATCAACAAGTACATGAAAGAATGCTCACAATCTCTAGCAGTCAGAGAAATGCAAATCAAAACCACCCAGAGATACCATCTCACTCCAGTATGATTGGCAGCAAATATGAAGTCAAACAACAACAAGTGTTGACGAGGATGTGGGAAAAAGGGTACACTTGTACACTGCTGGTGGGACTGTAAATTGGTGAGGCCAACTTGGAAAGCAGTATGGAGATTCCTGGGAACGCTGGGAATGGATCCACCATTTGAACCAGCTATCGCCCTTCTCGGACTATTCCCTGAGGACATTAAAAGAGCGTACTATAGGGATACTGGCACATCAATGATCATAGTGGCACAATTCACAATAGGAAGACTGTGGAACCAACCTAGATGTCCTTCAATAGATGAATGGATAAAAAAAAATGTGGCATTCATACACAATGGAGTACTACGCAGCACTAAAAATGACAAAATCATAAAATTTGCAGGGAAATGGATGTCATTAGAGCAGATTATGCTAAGGGAAGCAGGCCAATCTTTAAAAAACAAATGTCAAATGTCTTCTTTGATATAAAGAGAGCAACTAAGAATAGAACAGGGAGGAAGAGCATCAGGAAAAGATTAACATAAAACAAAGACGAGTGGGGGGAGAGAAAGGGAAAGAGAAGGGAAAGAGTACGGAAATAGTAGGAGACCCTCAATGTTAAACAAAATTACATATAAGAGGTTGTGAAGGGAAAGGGGGGGGGGACAAGGGAGAGAATTGAACAACGGAAGATGAGATGGAGAGAGAAGATGGGAGGGAAGGGGAGGGAGGATAGTAGGGGATAGGAAATGTAGCAGAAAACAACAGTCACTAATATGACATTATGTAAAAATGTGAATATGTAACCGATGTGATTCTGCAACTCATATTTGAGGAAAATTGAGAGTTCATAACCCAATTGAGTCAAATGTATTAAAGATGATATATCATGAGCTTTGTAATGTTTTGAACAAACAAAAAATAAATAAATAAAGATTTAAAATTGAGTGGGAAGAAATCAACCAAAAAAGGGTTGAGAGGCATTCCTTTTGCTAAGCAGAAACTTTGTTTTGTGTAGTTGTAACTATCACAAATTTATTTTACCAGAAAACTGACTTTTGAAAATGCACATAATTGAGATTAAAACATAATCCACCTACCTTCTTGAAAAATTCATAGCATTTCCTATATTTTTCATATTTCATTTTTTTCGTGAATATTTTGTCATGTACCAGGTCTAGTCTTAGGCTATACTTCCAGAATACTACCTCATCTGATAAGTTGGTGCAATGTGTTGGATTGTACCAGTTTTTAGCTGATAATGTGTATTTTTCCGTATCTTTATTTGGACATACATATCCAACAATATCTTTGCATTTTATGTTTTACTGGAAAAGAGACTCATCAAAAGCTCTTTATTATATGTATCAACAATCAAAAATTTAGAGCATGCAATTATTCTTAATTTTCCATGAAAATATCTTTGTACCATTTTTCTTAGAAAGATTTAGAATTATTAATACTGTCCCTACTGTATAAGTAACTACTTACAAGAAGAATTAAACAATTGACTTTATATCAATTATTAATATGAAAATAACTAAAATGAGTATTTGGCAATAAATATGCAATTGATAGAAATTGAAATCACAAGAAAGCAATTTAAAATGTTAGTGCATATGGTCCTTAAATAATAGGTTGTTCAAAAAAAATTTCTCTAATTCATAAGAGTTAATATGCCATATTACAGCTTAATGTAATATAAAACCTTAAATAATCAGTATTGATACATAAGAATGATACATGTTTACTTAAATATGTTTATTTGATTTTCACTGTAAGATTTTAATTCTCAAGGCTTGAGAATTAACAAAGACTTCGTCTATATTATTTCTAACAGGCTATTCAAAGTACTTTTAAATATATATATGTGTATATATATATATATATATATATATATATATATATATATATATATATATATATGTAATACATATGCATGCATATAGATACATATGTATAATAAATGTATTGTAATATATCTGTCAGGTAATTCTAATTTTTAAATTTTCTCAAGAAAAAACAGTGACAATAAAAAAGTCTTAAATGTAAATTTCATAGCATACTACTATTTGTAATGACATGAGAGAAAAATAGATATGCAGGGAAAATGAAAAAGGAAAAGAGAGAAGGGGGAAAATGAGGAAGAAAGTGAGTAAAGAAGAGGGAGAGGAGTGTTTGATGATAAGATAAAAGTGGAGGGGCTGGGTTTGTGGCTCAGTGTTAACATGCTTGTCTAGCATGTGTGAGGCACTGGGTTATATTCTCAGCACCACAAACAAATAAATAAAATGAAGGTCTATCAACAACTGAAAAAATAAAAAATAAAAAGGAGAAATATTACCAAAATCCCAAGTTTTAATGAATGTTAAATAAAAAAATTATGTTGCATAGCCTTATGTAATTTCTAGACTCCGCAAAATAGTCATTAAATGTTAGATTATTAGTGCTATAACTAAAAATCCATTGCTCTTTCCTCTACATTCTGTGGCATGCTAGTGCTAAAATAAATTGTATTATAACACCAAAAAAAATTCTAATATTTCTACAGTAACTGACCCAGTTTAACATCAATGTAAGAAGATTCCTATGGGATATAATGTGTATTTTGACATTCATTTTTATTCAACACTGGAACATTACTATTTCTCCAGTTTATGCACATCATAGGATGTATATTTTATCCACAATTTAGCAAATTTATACGCATTTGTTTTACTTTCAATCACTTCCTGCTTCAGAACACATGTATTCCTCCATGTTTCTTGACTACTCTTCTCATGAGACTTCTTTCCAAACACATTATTTTCTATTTCCATTATCAATTTTGAAGCAAAACTTACACACCCGTCATGATAAACCATAACCCTAATATTACCATTAGATGTAAAACTGGTTGGAATGAATGATTGTATATCAATATAAGATTTCTTGTATACATTCAGATATCAATTTAATCCAATATTAAAAGTGGAATAAGTTATATTATTTATTCACCGTATGGTCTATTTATGCATTACCTCTATATTGATAGACACAGGATACACCTCTGTGTACCCCCAATAATAATTTGTATATCTACAAAATATTGTTCCTAGAAATGGTGGAAGAAATACTCATGTCAACTGATCTACATATACATTTTATCACAGTAATATTCTGGACAAAAAATAGAAAAGGTCACACTTATGATTGTCCCAAAGCCTAAATGGAAAGTGAACATGGATTACTAAAAACATCCATGTCCAGGTTGCCTAATGCTCTCAAATGTCAATCATATTGGTGACTACATATGTGTTTCTTGCTAAGATTACATTTTCAATCTCAACCCTGTGGTAAATGTCTAAACCTATCACTCATTTTATAATTTTCCTGATTTCCTAATCTCCATTAATTTCTGCTTTCCTAATTTTTCCCCAGTTCATCATTGTGACTGACTTTTCACATGTGCTGACATTTATATTCAATCTCTACCCGAAACCCTATTGCTAAAGAACTTTTTGTCCAAATCCTATACTCAATCTTCTTCCTAAACCTACCGACTCTCTTCCTAATCCTAGCAACAATCCCTTTTTGACTGGATGTTCTTTCTTTATTCAATCATCCAAGGTACAAGGTCCTATGCCGTTTTATATCGATTTATCTGAAACATATGTGCAGAACATAATTCAAAGCTAAGTATCCCACTCAAGGGCCCAATGCCCTCCTGGGATTCAAATCTTCCCTAGATTTCTGTTTCCATACTTATATGTCACCTATATATTCTTGTAAATATCGCAGGTACCCAATTACATTATTCATCCTGCAGAATGATTGCTAACCCATATTGATTATGTTATTAACCCTAACCATACACTGTTCCTCAATCTAACTTTACAGAAGAGCAGAGACAGAGTTGGTCTTACAATACAGGAATGTAGGGATATTCCACCTGCAGAGAACCTCAAAGGTCCATGCAGAAATAATCCCTGGAGAAGATGTAGGATGCTATGAAGGACCTAAGAGAGCAAAAGTCATCTTCCATGGCAATCAACATGGTCAGGATAAAGGAATGTGTCAGAATCAGCCTCTCTCTTCTTAATGTAGAGAAGATGGACCAAACGAGGACTGTGTGGAGAGCTGTTCCCCAGTACCTATGGTTGATATACCATTCTAACTTATGAAAATGTCACAGGAAGTAGGGGCAGCTTCCATCTCATGGGACCCTTGGAAGCATCTTTTAGGACAAAATGTTTGCCAAGGCAGTGACCTCATTCAGTTCCTGAAGCAAGTGACCTACCTCACTTCCTTGGTGATGGAACTTTCTAAACTTGGGATTCAGAAAGCCAGGCACCCAGAGCCAGTCCCAGTCCCAGTCCCAGTGGTCTCACTTATTTGGATTTACCAAGGAGAGAGTCAGTCTTTCTTCGTACCTGCTGATGTGAGGATGGCCAAATGCAAGAAAAGCTCTGAAGAGGGGCCCTTCCTGAGAAAGCAGGTAGTGGCTCACCGCTGGCTTTTCACAACTTCACTGAGTTGGCCAAGGAGAACAGATCTCTGACAGGACAGGCCACTTTGGCGTAACATAGTATGGCCCAGCAGTCAGAGGACACTCTGTATAGTCACAGACCTTCTTAGGGGAAGGAGGTGCCTTTTTGTGTTGGTGTGAGTTTGTGGTTCTGTCTCATTTTCTGAGAATAGATAGGAAAGGTGGTTTGTTTGGTTTGGAGTGGACTCTTTACAGTAGGTCGTTTGACAAGGCGAGTGTTTCTTTGTCTATATATCCCACTATGTCCATGGTTGAAGACATTAGAAAAGAGAATGCATCAAGGATGTGTCCTGTCTAGTAGAAAGCTTCCCAACATTCATAATGCCCGATTTGTGAATGGACTGTGGCTTGTCTTATGGATGGGAACACCTACTATCTTCCAAAGTCATTGTTTTCTTCCTGAATTCTGGCCACCCTCAAAAATAGGCTCATGGATTTGTGTCCAAGATATGTACCACCTCCAAGCTCTGTGACATGGCCATGTACTGGATAGCTGAAGGGAATGGGAGCATCAGAAAACTCAGATATAAGTGTGACCAGTAATGTCTCAGTGGAGAAACCCTGCTTTTGGCCTTTTGCTTACCTAATGTTCTGTTGCCCTGAATGTCAGTAAGGTCTTTGCCTCAGACCACCCATTTGGGAAGCCTGAAGAAAACTGTTTTGAAATGAAAATGCATGAGCATCACCTGTGGCTCTTTGTTTAATTGCTTAGGATATGGATGTGTCTGAATCTGCCTCTTGGCCTTGTGTGAGGCTGTGGCTTAGATTGTCAGCAACTCAAGGATCTAAAGAAAGATTCCATGTGTGTATCCAAAACAAAAATGGTAAAAAATCAGTCATTGTGGATGAAGTCTCTTGCCTACCTCTGTCAGGTTCCTGACCTCCATCAAGTGAGAATAGTGATCCTTTGGGTCAAATGAATTCTTCAAAGCCCTGCAGAGGCTAGCCCATAGGTGCTTGCGATTTCTCATTACTCAAAATTACATAAAGAATCTATACATGACAGTCAGTAGGCCTCAAAATATAGAATCAGAGCAGTATTAACAGCAGGCCTATTTGATCACTCCTGGTTCACAGGAAGGGTTTCCAGGCCACCCGGACTTTAGGCAAATGAGTGGCAAGGGAGCATATTTTGGACACTGTCTTGGGCTGCGCCCCTCATGGAAACTTTCAGCAAGAGGTGATGATGAGTGTCTATTTGGAAGAGAATGAGGGCCATGTGGGAGTGTTTTGGTTTTAATTGTGGTCATTTGTGTGGTGGTTGGAAGAGATGACTGGGTCAACCTGTGCTTGAACTCTGGTGTTATTCCCCTTAGAGACTGAGGTCTGCAACTGACCTCAGAGAAGTATTGCCATGAATTGTGTTGGGATTTTAGGAGGCCACGCATGAGAGTCGCCCTTGGAAACTGAGATCTTAGACCAGGGTGGCTTTTCACAGAGCACTGGAAATCTCAGCAAGGATATCACAATATTTCATACTGAAAGACTTGGCAGCCATACTTGAGAGTCAAATCACACATGGACCTCACATTGTAGACCTCAGTGGGCGTAGCTTCATATGACCTTTTGGCCACTCTTTGGAAAGACTTTCCTCTGAGAGTTCTCCAGAACTTTCATTGAAATGAGCTTTCTCAACATTTAATGGTTCCTGAATAAATTGAAACGCACAGTGCTTCCAACTTCATCCTTGAAAAATGGCTAGATAAATATTATGACATTTTTAAAATTCCAATGACCAGATGGCACTGGAGTAACTTTGGATCTCCTGTTGTTGATCATGAGTGTACCAGACAGTTCCTTGATTGACTTGGTTTCATGAGAATGGTGTAGAACAGAGATGCCAGTAAGTTGGACCCTCCTGATTAGTGGGCCAAGAGCAGTGGTGAGCAGGTGTGTGATAAAACATCTGTGTTGGGGCCATGTGGATCTGCCATTGGCTTCCAAATGGCTATTGACTGACATTGTGCAGCCTGCAGACCCTTATATGTAAAGACATCTTGTTATATGGAGATTTTTCAGGGCAATGTTCAGAATCAGGTTGCTATGGTCAAGGGGGCAAGCATGTGGGATAGAAGCCTGGGTTGGTGCATTCTCCTGCACTCCCTGAACCACCACATTTGAAAGAACTCCCTCCAGTACTGTGTCCCAGTTGAAACCCTTGTATTTTATGAAGCAAATACCAATCTCCCAGTGCAGCAGCAAGAACCACCACGAAAACTGGAGGATGACCAACTGGCCTCACAGTCCAAACTGGGAGACACTTAGCCCCCAATGGCCACAGTTTACCTACAAAGAGAGAAATCAGCAATGCTGCCTCATGTTCCTTGGAAAATAAGAAACAACCTCTTCCAGGTCACATAGATGCAGACCCAACTTTTTGGTCTCATTAGAAATTAACCTAAAGCTCCTGACAACAACATATATTTGAAGTGCCCAACCTCAGAGGCAGTTCCTCAAGAAGTCTTTAGTCCAGGAAAGCTCCATGTTTGTGGAGTGTTTACCCTGTCCCTTACTTTTGGAAACTCCTCTACCACCTTCAAGGTTGTGAACTCCTGAGCATTTTCCATTCCAGATATGTATTCACAGATTTTCTAATTCTACTCCTCTAATTGTGTCTTACTTGGGCCGAAGGAAATGTCAAGGCATTGTTCTGGATGAGAGTGGGAAGATTTTTTTGTAGCATATGTTTGCATACACATTGAATTCATTTTCCTATTTTGCATTCGAAATACTGAATCCCTGACACTGACGCATACGCTACAAGACTCTGACTAGTAATTCTAATATGATGGAGAGAAACAACGCAAACAGAATAGAAAGAGAAACCGTTCAGAGGAGGCATGGTATATATTTGGAATTGCCTTTTGCATGTTAAAGGGTAGGTGTTATAAATCTAGTCAATTTTTAATTGAAATAGTCCTCCATGTGTTTTTAAAGTTAACAAATATGTGAATTCCTGTCTCCTTTTCTTTGTATCCTTTTCAGCACATGTATTTTTATATGCACATATAGAATACTACATTAATCACACATATATTTTTGTGAGGTGGCTGACTTGGCAGATATAAATTGTGAGAAGAGATCCCTCCTCCTAAATGCTGTTGGAACTGAAAATTCAACCTATGGGTGAGCTTCCTAAAAGAACAACATTATATGTAAAACCATGTTAAGTAAAATAAATTTTTTTGCATCTGTGGATGATATATATTTCATGATGAATATCGATTGACAAATATATTGCTACATTTTAATGTCTGTGTGTGTGGTTTATATATATATATATATATATATATATATATATATATATATATATATATATATACACTCTACAGATTTTTCAAAATATGAAATATATGTGTCTTATATACACTCCCTAAATTCAATCATATGCATGTAAGTGGATTTATAATTAACATTTCACAAGATTATTCTCAGAAATATTCATCCACCTGAAATACATAACTGTTTCCTAGTACTGAAACCTAACTTCAGTGAATGATGCTTACAGATCCTAATATTTCTACAGTAACTGACCCAGTGAAACATCAAAGCAAGTTGATTTGTATGAGACATGATGTGTATTTTGATGTTAATTTTCATTCAACATTGGTACATTAATATTTCTAAAGATTTGCACATCATTGGATATATATTTCATCCACAAATTCACAAATTAATAGGCATTTGTTTCACTTCAGAACACATGTATTCCTCCATGTTTCTTGACTGGTCTTTTCATGAGACTTATTTCCAAACACATTATTTTCGATTTTCATAATCACTTTTGTTTGAAAACTCACACAATCTTCATGATAAACAATAATACTAATATTACCATTACATATATAACTGGATTGAATGAATGATTTTATATCAACATAAGATTTCTTATATATTTTCAGATTCAATTCAATCCTTATTTCTAGTGGCACCAGTTATGTGATTTATTCATAGTATGGTCTATTCATGCATTATCTCTATTCATAGACAAAGTGTACACGTCTTGTACACTTAATTCTAATTTATACATCTTCAAAATATTGCTCCCAAAATGATGAAAGAAATACTCACGTCACCTGATCTACATATACATTTTATCACAGTAATATTCTGAACACAAAAGGTGAAGATCACACTGATGATTGTACCAAAGTCTAAATGGAAAGTGAGCATGGATTACTAAAACATCCATGTCCAGGTTGCCTAAAGCTCTCAAATGTCAATCCTATTGGTGACTACATATTTGTTTCTTCCTAAGAATATATATTCAACCTCAACCCTGTTGAAAATGTCTAATCCTATCACTCACTTTATACTTTGCCTGATTTCATAATGTCTCTTTTGATATCTGCTTTCCTACATATTTTCCCCAGTTCATCATTGTGAATGACTCTTCACATGTGCTCACATTTACATTCAATGTCTACCCAAAACCCTATTGCTAAAGAACTTTTGTTCCAAAACCTATACACACTCTTCTTCCTAAACCTACCGACTATCTTCCTGAACCAACCGACTACCCCTTTTTGACTGGATGTTCTCTTCTACATTCAATCATCCAAGGTATAAGGTCATATGCCATTGTATATTGATTTATCTGAGACATCTGTGCAGAATGTAATTCAATGTTAAGTATCCCAATCAAGGGTCCAATGCTTTTCTGGGTTTCAAATCTTACTTGGATTTCTTTTTTCATAAATATATTTCACTTACATATTCTTATAAATATCGCAGGTTTCCAATAACATTTTCATCCAACAGTAAGATTCCTAACCCAAATCGAGCATGTTATTAACTCTAACCATGCACTGTTCCCTAAATCTAACTTTACAGAAGAGCAGCGACAGAGTTGTTCTGACAATACAGGAATGTAGGGGATCTTCCACCTGCGGGGATCCACAAACTTCCATGCAGAAATGATCCATGGAGAAGATGTAGGCATCTAAGAAGGACCTGAGAGAGCAAAAGTCATCTTCTATGGCAAACAATCTAGTCAGGATAAAGGCTTGTGTCTGAATCAGCCTCTCTCTTCTTAATGTAGAGAAGACGGACCAAACCAGGCCTGTGTGGAGAGGTGTTCCCGGGTGCCTATGGTTGATATTCCATTCTAACTTGTGAAAGTGTCACAAGAAGTAGGGGCAGCCTCCATCTCATGGGAACCTTGGAAGAAAGTGTTAGACAAAATGGTTGCCAAGGCAGTGACCTCATTCAGTTTTTGAAGGAAGTGACTTCACCTCACTTCCTTGGTGATGGAACTCTTTGCCAATGGCTTCCAAGTGGCTTGAGACTTACATGGTGCAGCCAGAAGACCCTTGTATGTAAAGGCATCTTGTTATATGGATAGGTTTCAGGGCAATGTTCAGAATCAGGTTGCTATGGTCAAGGGGGCAAGCTATGTGGGATAGAAGCCTGGTTGGTGCATTCTCCTGCAGACCCTGACCCACCACACGTGACAGAACTCCCTCCAGCCATATGTCCCAATTGAACTCTTTGTATTTCTTGTAGCAAATAGCAAACTCCCAGTGCAGCAGCAAGAAACACCATGAAAAGTGGAGGATGACAAAATGGCTTCACTGTCCATACGGGGAGACAATTACCCTCAGTGGAAACAGTTTACCTACAAAGAGAGAATTCAGAACTGCTGCCTCATGTTCATTGGAAAATAAGAAACCATGTCCACCAGGTCACATAGATGCAGACCAAGCTTTTATATTATGACTAGAAAGGAATCTAAAGCTCCTGACAACGACAGATACTTCTAGTGCCCAACCTCAGAGGCAGTTTCTCCAGAAGTCTTTAGGCCAGCAGAGCTCCATGTCTGTGGAGTGTTTACTCTTTTCCTTACTTTTGCAAACTCCTCTACCACCTCCAAAGTTGTGAACCCCTGAGCATTTTCCATTCCAGATATGTATTTATAGATTTTTTACCTCTTCTACTCTCACTGTGTCTGACTTGGGGAAAAGGTAATGTCAAGACATTGTTCTGAATGAGAGTGGGAAGATTTTTGTATACCACATATTTGCATACACATTGGATTCATTTTCCAATTTTCGATTCGAAATACTGAATGCTTGACACTAACCCATACCCTACAAGGCTCTTTCTACTAATTCTAATATCATGGAAAAAAATCAACCAAGCAGAAATAAAAGTAGTTCAGAGGAGGCATGGTATAGTTGGACTTGCCTTATGCATGATAAAGTGTAGGTGTTTTAAATCTAGTCAATTTTTAAATGAAATAGTTCTCCATGTGTTTTTAAAGTTAACAAATATGTGAATTCCAGTCTTTTTTTTCTCTGTAGCCTAGTAAGCACATGTATTTTTATATGCACATATAGAATCCTACATGGTATCAGACATATATTTTTGTGTGGTGGCTGATTTGGCAGATACAAATTGTGAGAAGAGAACACTCCTCCTAAACACTTTTGGAATTGAAAATTAAAACTATGGGTGAGCTTCTTAGTTAAACAACATTATACATACATCTATGTTCAGTAAAATAAATATTTTTCATCTGAGAATGATGTATATTCCATGATAAATTTTGATTAGCATATATATTGCTACTTTTTATTGTCTGTTGTGATATATATATATATATATATATATATATATATATATATATATATTCTCCAGATTTTTCAAAAAATGAAATACATGTGTCTGAATACACTCCCTATATTCATTCATGTTCATGTATGTTAATTTATAATCAAATTTTCAAAAGATTATTCTCAAAATTATTCAAATACCTGAAATACAGATTTGTTTACAGTACTGTAAACCAAGTTCAGTGAAGGGTGCATACAAATCCTAATATTTCTACAGTGACTTACCCAGTTTAACATCAATACAAGTAGATTCCCATGGGACATGATATGTAATTTGACGATCATTTTTATTCAAAACTGGTACATTACTATTTTATCAGTTTATGCTCTCATAAGATATATATTTCATCCACAAGTTCACAAACTTATAGGCATTTGTTTCACTTTCAATCCCTTCAAGCTTGAGAACACATGTATTCCTCCATATTACTTGACTGGACTTTTCATGAGACTTCTTTCCAAACACATTATTTTCAATTTCCATAATCATTTTTGAAGCAAAACTCACACACCCTTCATTATAAACTATAACTCTAATATTAACATTAGTTGTATATCTTGTTGAAATGAATGATTGTATATCAATATAAGATTTTTTATATATTTTCAGATATCAATTCAATCCATTATATATGTGAAACTAGTTATATAATTTATTCACCATATGGTGTATTCATGCATTATCTCTATACACATAGACCGAGGGTACACCTTTTTGTCCCCCCAATACTAATTTATACGTCTTCAATATATTGCTCCCAGAAATGGTGGAAGAAATACTCATGTCAACTGATCTACATATATATTTTATCACAGTAATTTTGTGGAATCAAAAAGCAATGTTCACACTTATGATTGTACCAAAGCCTAAATGGAAAGTGAGCATTGATTACTAAAAATATCCATGTACATGATGCCTAATGCTCTCATATGTAAATCCTATTGGTGACTACATATTTGTTTCTTCCTGAGATTATATATTCAACCTCAAGCCTGTTGAAAATGTCTAATCCTATCACTCACTTAATACTTTGCCTGATTTCCTAATGTTTCTATTGATATCTGCTTTCCAAAATATTTTCCCCAGTTCAATATTTTGACTGACCCTTCACATGTTCTGACATTTACATTTATTCTCTACCTGAAATGGTATTGGTAAAGAACTTTGGTCCAAATGTTATACTCACTCTTCTTCCTAAACCTACCGACTATCTTGCGAATCCTACCGACTATCCCTTTTTGACTGGATGTTCTCTTCGACATTCAATCATCCAAGGTATAAAACCTTATGCCATTGTATATCGATTTATCTGAGAAATCTGTACAGAACATAATTCAAAACTAAGTATCCAAATCAAGGGCCCAATGCCATTCTGGGCTTCAAATCTTACCTAGATTTATGTTTACATACTTATATTTTACATATATATTCTAATAAATATTGCAGGTTCCCAACACCATTATTCACCCCTCAGAATGATTCCTGACCCAAATCGAACCTGTTATTAACCCTAATCATACACTGTTCCCTCAATCTAACTTTAATTAAGAGCAGGCACAGAGTTGTTCTTACAATACAGGAATGTAGGGGATCTTCCACCTGCTGAGAACCTCAAAGTTCCATGCAGAAATGATCCCTGGAAAACATGTAGGCAGCTATGAAGGATATGAGAGAGCAATAGTCATCTTCTATGGCATACAACTTGGTCATGATGAAGGGATGTGTCTGAATGAGCCTCTATCTTCTTAATGTAGAGAAGGTGGACCAAACATGGCCTGTCTCGAGAGATTTTCCTGGTTTACTATTTTTGATATATCATTCTAACTTGTGAAATTGTCACAGGAATTAGGGACAGCTTCCATCTCCTGTACCCTTGGAAGCAACTGTTAGGACAAAGTGGTTGCCAAGGCAGTGACCTCATTCAGTTCTTGAGTGTTGTGAGCTCACTTCACTTCCTTGGTGATAAAACTCTCTGAATTTGGGATCCAGGAAGCCAGGCACACAGAGCCAGTCCCAGTCCCAGTCCCAGTGGGCTCACTTTTTTGGATTTACATAGGACAGTGTCAGGCTTTCTTGGTACCTACTGATATGAGGATGGCCAAAGGCCAGGAGAGCTCTGAAGAGGGGCCTTTACAGAGAAAGCAGGTAGTGGCTCAAAGCTGGCTACTGACAACTTCACAGGGTTGGCCAAGGAGACCAGATCTGAGACAGGACAGGCCATTTTGGGGGAACATAATATGGCCCACCAGTCAGAGGGCACTCTGGATAGTCATAGACCTACTTGAGGGAAGAAGGTGCCTTTTTGGGTTTGGGAGTGAGTTTGAGGTTTTTTCTCATGTTCTGAGAATAGGTAGGATAGTCAGATTGTTTGGTTTGGTGTGTACTGTTTCTCATAAGTCTTTTGACAAGGCGAGTGATTCTATGTGTGTGTATCACAATCTGTTCATTGTTGTAGACATTAGAAAAGAGAATGCATCAGTGGATTGTCCTGTTTAGTAGAAAGCTTCCCAGCATTCATCCTACCCATTTTAGGAATGAACTGCTGCTTGCCTTTTATATGGGCAACACCTACTATTTTCCTAAGTTCCTGTTTTCTTCCTGAATTCTGGCCACTCTCCAGAATACGCACATGGTTTTGTGCCCAAGATATATACCACCCCCAACCTCTGTGACATGACCATGTACTGAATAGCTGAAGGGAATAAGAGAATCTCAGAAAACTCAGATATCAGTGTGACCTGGAAAGTCTCATTGGAGAAACCCTCCTTTGGGCCATTTGCTTACCTATGGTTCTGTTTCCCTGAATTTCAGGAAGGTCTTTTCCTCAGGCCGAACTTTTTGAAGCTTGAAGAAAACAGTTTTCAAAGGGAAATGAATGGGCATTACCTGTGGATCATTGCTAATTTGTTTTGGAAAGGGATGTGTCTGAATCAGCCTCTTGGCCATGTGTGAGGTTGTGGCTTACATTCTCAGCGCCAGATAGATCTAAAGAAAGATCCCATGTATGCATCCACAACCAAAATGTGAAAAAAGATCAGTCATTGTGAATGAAGCCTCTTGCTTTCCTCTTTTAGGTTCCTGACATCCATCAAGTGAGAATAGGGAACCTTTGTGTCAAATGAGTTCTTCAAACCACTTCAGAGGAGCTTGGGTTTTCTCATGATTCCAAATTACATAAAGAATCTATACCTGACAGTCAGTATGCCTCAAATTTTAGAAGCAGAACAGTATTAATGGTAGGCCTATTTTATCACTCCTGATTCACAAGAAGGGTATCCAGGCCACCATGATTATGGCAAATGAGGAGCAAGGGAGCTTATATTGGACACTGTCTTTGGCTGAACCCTCATGGAAACCTCCAGCCAGAGGTTATGATGAGCGTGTATATATATAAGAAGATGAGGGCCATGTGGGAGTGTTTTGGTTTTAATTGTTGTCATTTGTGTCATGGTAAAAAGAGATGAATGGGTCCACCTTGGCTTGAACTCTGGTGCGATTCCCCTTGGAGACCGAGTTCTGGAACTAACCTCAGAGAAGTATTGCCATGAATTGTGTTGGGATATTAGGAGGCCATGCATGAGAGTCGCCCATGGAAACGGTGATCTAGTCCCAGGTGGCTTTCCACAGAGCACTGGGAATCTCAGCCTGGGTATCACATTATTTTATTCTGAAAGACTTGGCAGCCATGGTTGAGAGTCAAAAGATACATGGACATCACATTGTAGACCTCAATGGGCCTGGCTTCATGTGACATTTTGGCCACTCTTTGGAAAACCTTACCTGCGAGAGTTCTCCAGAGCTTTCATTGAAATGAGCTTCCTCAACATTTAATGGTTCCTGAATGAATTGAAACCCACAGTGCCTCCAACTTTTACCTTGAAAAATGACTAGATAAATACCATGAAAATTTTTGAAATTCCCATGACCAGGTGGCACCTTTGGATGTCCTGTTGCTGATCATGAGTGTACCAGAGAGTGCCTTGATTTACTGGGTCTCATGAAAATGGTGTAGAACAGAGATGCCAGTAAGTTGGAGCCTACTGAGTAGTGGGCCTAGAGAAGTGGTGTACAAATGTGTGATAAAACAACTGTTTTGTTTTCATGTGGATCTGCAATTGGCTTCCAAAATGCTTGTGACTTACATGGTGCAGGTAGCGAACCCTTGTATGTAAAGGCATCTTGTTATATGGAGAGATTCCAGAGCAATGTTCAGAATCAGGTTTCTATGGTCATCGGAGCAAGCAATGTGGGATAGAAGCCTGGTTGTTGAATTCTCCTGCAGACCCTGAACCACCACACGTGACAGAACTCCCTCCAGCACTGTGTCACAGTTGAACTCCTTGTATTTCGTGAAGGAAATACCAAACTCCCAGTGCAGCAGCAAGAAACACCACGAAAAGTGGAGGATGACTAAATGGCTTCGCAGTCCACACGGGGAGACACTTAGCCCCCAGTGGCCACAGTTGACCCACAAAGAGAGAATTCAGCACTGCTGCCTCATGTTCACTGGTAAATAAGAAACCATGTCCTTCAGGTCACATAGATGCAGACCCAGCTTTGATGGTCTCACTACAAAGGAAGCTAAAGCTCCTGACAACAACATATGTTTCAAGTGCCCAATCTCAGAGGCAGTTTTTCCAGAAGTCTCTAGGCCAGCAGAGCTCCATGTTTCTGGAGTGTTTACCCTGTATCTTACTGTTGGAAACTCCTTTTTCACTTCCAAGGTTGTGAACTCCTGAGCATATTCAATTCCAGATATGTATTCACAGATTTTCTACCTCATCTCCTCTACATGTGTTACTTGGGGCGAAGGTAATGTCAAGGCATTCTTTTGGATGAGATTGGGCAGATTTTTGTGTAGCACATATTTGCATACACATTGGATTCATTTTCCAATTTTCCATTTGAAATACTGAATCCCTGACACAAACCCATGCCCTACTAGACTCTGACTACTAATCCTAACATGATGGAGAAAAATCACCAAAACAGAATAGAAATACACGCAAATCAGAAGAGGCATGGTTGGACTTCTTTTTTTATTATATAGGTTGGGAGTTATAAATCTAGTCAATTTTTTGTTGAAAGCGTGAACCATGTGTTTTTAAACTTATGAAATATGTGAATTCCTGTCTCCCACATTTCTCTGTATCCTACTCAGCACATGTATTTTTATATGCACATATAGAATCATACCTTGTATCACACGTACATTCTTGTGAGGTGGCTAACTTGGCAGATACAAATTGTGAGAAGAGATCACTCCTCCTAAACGCTGTTGGAACTGCAAATTCAACCTATGGGTGAGTTTCCTAGTTGAACAACTTTATACATAAATCCATGTTCAGTAAAATAAATATTTTTGGAAACGTGGATGATATATATTTCATGATGAATTTTGGTTGGCATATATATTGCTAGTATTTAATGTCTCTCTGTATGTGTGTGTTTGGTTGTGTGTGTGTGTGTGTGTGTGTGTATATATATATATATATATATATATATATATATATATATATACTGTCCAGATTTTTCAAGATATGAAATATATGTGTCTTTTGGCCACTCTTTGGGAAGCCTTACCTGTGAGAGTTCTCTAGAGCTTTCATTGAAAAGAGGTTCCTCAACATTTAATGGTTCCTGACTGAATTGAAACCCACAGTGCCTCAAACTTCATCCTTGAAAAATGGCTAGATAAATATCATGAAATTTTTGAAATTCCCATGACCAGGTTGCACTGAAGAAATTTTGGATGTCCTGTTGCTGATCATGAGTGTACCAGACATTGCCTTGATTGACTGGGTTTCATGACAATGGTGTAGAACAGAGATGCCAGTAAGTTGGAGCCTGCTGAGTAGTGGGCCTAGAGCAGTGGTGTGCAGGTGTGTGATAAAACATCGGTTTTGTTTTCTTGTGGATCTGCCATTGGTTTCCAAATTGCTTGTGACTGACATGGTGCAGCCAGCCGACCCTTATATGTAAAGGCATCTTGTTATACGGAGAGGTTTCAGGGCAATGTTCAGAATCAGTTTGCTATGGATAAGATTGCAAGTTATGTGGGATAGAAGCCTGGTTGGTGAATTCTCCTGCAGACCTTGATGCTCCAAACGTGACAGAACTCGCTCCAGCACAGTGTCCCAGTTGAACTCCTTGTATTTCATGAAGCAAATACCAAAATCCCAGTGCAGCAGCAAGAAACACAACGAAAATTGTAGGATGATCAATTGGCTTCACAGTCAATACGGGGAGACACTTAGCCCCCAGTGGCAACAGTTTACCAACAAAGAGAGAATTCAGCACTGCTGCCTCATGTTCATTGGAAAATAAGAAATCATGTCCTCCAGGTAAGATAAATGCAGACCCATCTTTAATGATATCACTACTAAAGGAAGCTAAAGCTCCTGACAACAACATATATTTCAAGTGCACAACCTCAGAGGCAATTTCTCAAGAAGTCTTTAGGCCAGCAGAGTTCCATGATTGTGGAGTTTATCCTTTCCATTACTTTTGATATCTCCTCTTCAACCCCCAAGATTGTGAACTCCTGAATATTTTCCATTCCAGATATGTATTCACAGATTTTCTAACTCTTCTCCTCTAATTGTGTCTTACTTAGGGTGATTGTAATGTCAAGGCATTGTTCTGAAAGAGAGTGGAAAGATTTTTTGTTGCACATATTTTCAAATACAACGGATACATTTTCCTATTTTCCATTCGGATTACTGAATCTCTGAAACTAACCCATACCCTACTAGTCTCGGACTACTAATCCTAATATTATGGAGAAAAATAACCCAAACAGAATAGAAATACAAGGAGTTCAGAGAAGGCATAGTGTATAGTTGGACTTGCCTTTTGCATGATAAAGGGTAGGTGTTCAAAATCTGGTTAATTTTTAATTGAAATAGTTCTCCATGTGTTTTGAAAGGTATCAAATATGTGAATTCCTGTCTCCCTTTCTCTGTTGCCTATTCAGCACATGTATTTTTATATGCACATATAGAATCCTACCTGGTACCACACTACATTCCTGTGAGGAGGCTGAGTTGGCAGATACAAATTGTGAGAAGAGATCACTCCTCCTATGAGCTGTTGGAAATGAAAATAAAAACTATGCGTGAGCTTCCTAGTTGAACAACATTATACATAAATCCATGTTCAGTAAAATAAATATTTTTGGATCTGTGTATGATATGTATTTCATGATGAATTTCGATTGGCATATATTGCTACTGTTTAATATCTCTGTATGTGTTTTGTGAAAAATCTACACTCTCTAGATTTTTCAAAATATCAAATATATGTCTTATTATACACTCCTTAAATTAATTCATGTTCATGTATGAGGTTTTATAATCAAATTTTCACAAGATTATTTTCAGAAATATTCATCCACCTCAAATACATATTTGTTTTCTAGTACTGAAAACTCACTTCAGTGAATGATGGATACAAATCCTTACATTTCTACAGTAACTGACCCAGATTAACATCAATGCAAGTAGATTCCTATGGGACATGATGTGTATTTTGATGTTCTTTTTTATTCAACACTGGTACATTACTATTTCTTCAGTTTATGTACATCATAGAAAATTTATTTTATCCACAGTTCACAAATTTAATGGCATTTGGTACACTTTCAATCACTTCCTGCTTCAGATCACATGTATTCCAACTTTTTTTTGACTTGTCTTTTCAAGAGACTTTTTCCAAAAACATTATTTTTGATTTACATAATCATTTTGAAGCAAAACTCACACACTCTTTATGATAAACCATATCACTAATATTACCATTAGATGTATAACTGGTTGGAATGGATGATTGTATATCAATATTAGATTTTCTGTGTATTTTCAGATATCAATTTATACCAATTTCTAAAGTTGTAACCAGTTATATTATTTATTCACAATATGGACTATTCATGCATTATCTCTATATTCATTGACACAGGGTACACCTATTTGTATCCCCAATACTAATTTATAAGTTTTCAAAATATTGCTCCCCATAATGGTGGAAGAATTACTCATGTTACCAGATCTAAATATACATTTTATCACAGTAATTATATGGATAAAAAATGCAATGATCACACTTATGTTTGTACCAAAGCCTAAATTGAATGTGAGTATTGATTACTAAAACATTCATATCCAGGATGCCTAATGCAATCAAATGTCAATCCTATTGGTGAGTACATACATGTTTCTTCCTAAGATTATATATTCAACCTCAGCCCTGTTGAAAATGTCTAATCCTATCACTCACTTTATATTTTGACTGATTTCCTAATGTCTCTATAGATATCTCGTTTCCTACATATTTTCCCAGTTCAACATAGTGACTGATTCTTCACCTTTTCTAGACATTTACATTCACTCTCTAACCAAAACCCTATTAGTAAAGAACTCTTTGTCCAACTCCTAGACTCACTCTTCTTCCTAAACTTACTATCTTCCTAATCCTACTGACTACAACTTTTTGACTGGATGTTCTCTTCTACATTCAATCATCTGAGGTACAGTGTTTTATTCCATTGTATATCAATTTATCTCAGACCTCAGTGCAGAATGTAATTCAAAGCTAACTATCCCAATCAAGGTCACAATGCCTTTCTGGGCTTCAAATCTTACCTAGATTTCTGTTTTCAAACTTATATTTCACCTATATATTCTTATAAATCTTGCATGTTCCCAATACCATTATTCATCCAGCAGAATGAATCCTAACACAAATCGAACATGTTATTAATCCTAACTATACACTCTTCCGTCAATCTAACTTTACAGAAGAGCAAGGACACAGTTGGTCTTACAATACAGGAATGTAGGGGATCTTCCACCTGCTGAGAACCTCAAAGTTTCATGCAGAAATGATCCCTGGAGAAGGTGTAGGCAGCTATGAAAGACCTCAGAGAGCAAAAGTCATCTTCCATGCAAACAACCTGGTCAGGATAAAAGCATGCGTCTGAATCAGCCTCTCCCTTCTTAATGTAGGGTAGATTGACCAAACTAGGCCTGTGTAGAGCTGTTCCCAGGTGCCAATGGTTTCTATACCATTCTAACTTTATGAAAGTGTCACAGGAAGTAGGGGCATCCTCCATATTATGAGAACCTAGGAAGCAAATATTAGGACAAAGTGGTTGTCAAGGCAGTGACTTCATTCAGTTCCTGAAGGAAGTGACCTCACCTCACCTCCTTGTTGATGGAACTCTCCATATTTGTGTTTGAGGAAGCCAGGCAACCAGCCCCTGTCCCAGCCCCAGTCCCAGTGGTCTCACTTGTTTGGATTTACCAAGGATAGAGTCAGTCTTTTGTGGTACCTACTTATGTGAGGATGGCCAAATGCCAGGAAAGTTGTGAAGAGGGTCCCTTCCGGAGAAAGCAGGTAGAGGCTCACTGCTGCCTCCTGACAACTTCACAGAGTTGACCAAGGAAATCAGATCTGAGACAGAACAGGCTATTTCTGGGGAACATAGTATGGCCCACCAGTCAGAGGACACTCTGTATAGTTCCAGACCTATTTAGGAAAAGGAGGTTCCTTTGTGGGTGTGGTTGTGGGTTTGTGGTTTTTTCTCATGTTCTGAGAATAGTTAGGAAAAAAGGTGTGTTTGGTTTTGAGTGGACTGTTTCTAGTTAGTCCTTTCACAAGCCGAGTGTTTCTATGTCTGTGTATGCCACTGTGTCCGTGATTGTAGACATTCGAAAAGAGAATGCCTCAATGGGTGTGTCCTGTCAAGGAGAAAACTTTCCATCATTCATCCTGCCCAATTTATGAATGGACTGTGGCTGGCCTTATCAATGGGCAACACCTACTATCCTCCTACGTTCCTGTATTCTTCCTGAATTCTGGCCACTCTCCAGAATAGGCTCATGGATTTTTGTCCAAGATATGTACCCCTTCCAAGCTCTGTAACATGGCCATTTACTGGATAGCTGAAGGGAATGTCAAGCATCTCAGAAAATTCAGATATCAGTGTGACCAGTAAAGTCTCAGTGGAGAAACCCTGCTTTGGGCCTTTTGATTACCTATTGTTATGTTTCCCTGAATATCAGGAAAGTCTTTACCTCAGGCCACACCTTTGTGAAGCCTGAAGAAAACAGTTTTCACATGGAAATGAATGGGCATTACCATTGTGTTTTACAATAAAACCTTCACTGATTTTGCTCTCATTAACTTAAAAATACATTTAGATTCTATCTTAGTGTAAAAAGTAACATGGAACTTTACATATATTATTGATAACAAGTCCAATTATAGAACACAAATGATATACATAAATCGCCAACATGTTTTCCTTTTAAGCCTAGAATTACCATACAACCTTAGAACACCAGCTTGATACAATGCTCTTTTGAAGCTTCTACCTTACAGACTTGTATACCTGGAAGATATGAACACATTAACACCACAATTACATTGGTATTTTTGTATTAACCAAGTTTAGCTTTTTAAAGAAATAACATGGCACAATTTTCTAAGACAGTACTTGTTTAACCAGCTGTGTAATTTTTTATGATTACTTGCTCAAAACTTACACATATAACCAACTTACACAACCTTTTTTATTATTTACGTAAACCCTTTTAATTACTTAATCATATAGACTCTGTTATCAAGAAACACATTTTCCCTCTATTAAATCTATATCTAGAATCTTTTAGTTTCTCTTTTCCCTCTGTTAACCTCTTTCTGTTCACATTTTGAAACAATACATGTAAATTTTTGAATTTAAGCAGATTATTTTATAGACATCAACATTTTATTAGGGCCTTTTTGAACACCTAGAAAACTTATAGGCCTAATTTTAAAGACATCTTTATTTTTATCTGTTTAACCAATTTGTATTGAACCATTTGAATCAAGTGAATCAAAGATATTTGGATCCATTTTTAAATTTTTCATGACTGCTCCTCATCTGTCAATTGTCCTATCACTGCATTATATATTTACATACACACATACAGACATACCGACATACAACACATAACACAAATGTAACACATAACACAATAGTAAACGCCTTGTAGCTTTTTCAGGTGAAATCTCCATTGCAATGTTTAAAAACTCCACAGGTGATCAAAAATAGAACTGATCAGAAAACATTAACGCGTCTGCAGGATCAAGATCATCAGCTGGAAAAAAAAAATACAGAATCTAAGAAAAAGCAAGAGTCCTAAAAAAGATGACTGGCCAGTAATTAGTAAATACCATATAATATACTTTTTGGTTGGGTCTAGTTTGAGTTCAGGTAAAAAGACACGTTTACTCCTTTTTATCTGTCTCCTGCTGAGAGCTTCAGTCTCCGTTTATTTGCATATCAACTTAAGTCCTGCCTGAGGTCTCGAAAACTGGAAAGGCTTGAATTCTGAGCAGAAACCTCATGCCTAAGGCATTTTACCTATAAGTCATAATTTCCAGGTTTGGATGTTGAAAATATTGATGCAAGTTTAAGATGCATTTCTCAAAATTTTATATCTTTAGATTTTTTTACACTAGAAAAACTTGCTCACCCAAAACTGAAAATAGGATCATTTTTTGATAATATAAAAGCCACCATCAGAAGAAGTTTCTATAGGATCATTAAGCAACTTTCTTTGTTCTGAAGTTTCTATAGTAGTATTAAGTTACATTAAATTGGCTGACATTTATTTAAAAAGAAGCACACACTACCATGTGTATCCGAAATTAAGCTTTAAAAATTTCCTGGACTGTTGCTAATTAATGTCATTTCAATAAGCCAGACCAACATTTTAATTTAGCACCATTTTTAAAAAATCTGACACACTGACGGGAACAGATACCATATCATAATTTATTATCTTTGCCCTAGTTAATGCACTGGAATATCTAGTGAAATTTTCTCAGGCTACCTAGTTCAAAATTAAAACTCCTTAATTTTTTTTATCCTAAGTATTTAAGTTTCCTAGCAGGAACTACCTGAAATCAAACTAAACAATTGTTTAAACCCAACTTTTAACTGTAAGATAGTGCAAAGCTTTAGAAACCCATTTAGATACCAAATTGTTACAATTAAAAAAATCATTTTTGGATACACATTCAGTCAAGATCATCCCTAGAAACAATCTATAATATCAACATATTACTGCATTCATTGTCCCTTTTGTTAAGTAAACAGAGGTGGAGTAATCCTCAAAGTGCAGGTTAGGAACACGGGAGTTCCCCACAGCAAAATGGCTCGGGCAGCTGCTGGGAGTCCCTTAGCCTCACCATTTACTTACAGGATTAGTTCCTCTGTTTTGGTTTGACCCCAGGCACCAGGCATATTCTATATCTCCCAACTTTTCAGTAGTCACCTCCCAAAAAGTTCATCCTCTGCTTGCAGTTGTATTGAGTGCTAGGCTTCCTCAAGAGGGCAGAGTGGGGTTGATTTAAGGTCCCCACTGGGGTGTCAAAATTTATGTCTGAAGTTTTGGATCCCATCCCCAAAGCCAATTAATGCCAATTTAATAATGAAGACAGGGTTTTGAGAAAAGTTTATGCAAGATATCAAAGTTCTTAGACCCCAGGAATTTCCCTCTGCAGTGGGCGTGATCAAGCCAACTCTGCGAAGAAAATAAAACACTGCTTCCCTAATCTCGCTTAACAAAGGGGAGTAAAGTTTATCAAAGTTCTTTAAAACACAGCTAAGAGAGGTGTAAATGGTGAGAACAGAAAAGCTGGCATTTCTCTTGACTTTTGGTCCCTCACAAGTGAAGCATTAGGTTAAAATTTAGCTAAAGTTACTTCCACACATGTAAGGCAGTTTGGAACTCGGGACTCTGCATCGGTCCAAACAATGCCATCACATTTAACAAAAACACAGAAAAAAAGACAAAGATCATCATGCAGCTCCCGTTTGTTCACAACCCCAAGATCTACAATCCTGTGACTCAGGGAGAATGAAGGGAAGAGGGGGAGGAGCAGAAGGTTTGAGTGATGGGATCGTGGGCAAAGGGGTCGGATTGGAGGCAGGGACCAGGAAAGGTTTCAAGGACAGAGGCATGGAATGGCTTTGTCCCATAGTGAGAGTTACTCAAACAGAGACAAGGTCAATACAAACGTGACACAAACATGGACACACAGTTAACATTTAACACGAGTTCAGAAGTAAAGATTAGAACCTAGAAACTGGAAAAACCTGATGGGTTAGACCACAAAGGCAGACACTGAATTCAACCTGAGAGAAAAAAGTAGCCGGCAAGACCTGATGGATTGGCAGCAGAGTCACCTAATGAGGGCTCATCCGTCCCTCCTCGCCTAATGAGGGCACTTCCATTCCTCCTCACCTAATGAGGGCACATCCATCCTTCCCCGAGTCCTCTAAGGCGTCCCTTGCAAGGACGTGGCCTGTGGCTTTAGAACACGTTTGTCCACCACCGCCAAGGGGAACTTACGCTCTCCGTTGCCAGCCACTCTGCCAACCTAAATCGAAAACCGAAAAACCAAACCTGAACAAAAAGCTCTGAGCGATCACAAGGAAAAATGGAAAGAGGCGCCTTACTTACCCCCAGAGGGGTCCGTTGGGGTCTCCTTGTTCGTCACTGCGCGATTCCCAGCCAATGCACCAAAGGTAAGGGTCCAGCGAACGTCGGAGGAAGAGACCACGAAGAGACGGCGGTTCATGCAACTGCAAAAGGCGTTTATTGAGGATCCAATCCAGCATGCTGGGGCTTCATGCTAACTCAAGAAGGGAGAGCAGCCCAGAGCCCCAAGCAGGGGTTGAGCAGTGCTTAAGTACACTTTTTGGGGAGGGCTGCATTTTACATATATCACAGTGTCCTTTAACAAATCACCATATACCGTGGGAAAATCAAACAACAATTTCTAAACATGATTAGTTCATTCATTGGCGGGAACAGGTCAGGCGGGAGTGATAGGTCAGTTTTAAAGTGGGGTAAACATTCAAACTGATTGGTTTAGGCCCTGCGATGCCTATGTGCCAGGTCACACAGGGTGCTAGATTATTAAACAACCAGGCCGTCAGGGGAATATTTACTGGGCAGTCCGGGAATTGTCCTACAAGCTACAGGAATTTCAGGTTTTGAGTGTAGCATCAGAACTTAACAATACCTGGACATTTATATTTTAACTCAGGCCTTGCAGCTTAGAAACTTTACAACACCCGGTCTTTTACACTCTAATTTTTAAACTTTAATTTCAATTTCATATACAATTACAGATCACTCCTGGTTCACAAGAAGGGTGTCAAAGCCACCCTGACTTTAGGCAAATGAGGGGCAAGGGAGCTTATTTTGGACACTGTCTTGGGCAGTGCTCTTCAAGGAAACCTCCAGCCAGATGTTATGATGAGTGTCTTTATGGAAAAAGATGAGGGCCATGTAGGAGTGTTTTGGTTTTAATTGTGGTCATTTGTGTGGCGGTTGGAAGAGATGATTGGGTCCACCAGGGCTTGAACTCTGCGTGATTCCCCTTAGAGACTGAGTTCTGGAACTGACCTCAGAGAAATATTGCCATGAATTGTGTTGGGATTATAGGAGGCCACGAATGAGATTCGCCCTTGGAAACTGAGATCTAGGACCCGGGTGGCTTTCCACAGAGCACTGAGAATCTCAGCCAGGATATCACATGATTTTTTTTTTCTGAAAGACTTGGCAGCCATAGTTGAGACTCAAAACACACATGGACCTCACATTGTAGACCTCAATGCGCCTGGCTTCCTGTGACCTTTTGGCCACTCTTTGGGAAGACTTGCCTGTGAGAGTTCTCCAGAGCTTTCATTGAAATGAGCTTACTCACCATTTAATGCTTCCTGAATGAATTGAAACCCACAGTGCCTCCAACTTCATCCTTGAAAAATGGCTAGAAAAATACCATGAAACTTTTGAAATTCCCATGACCAGGTGGCACTGGAGAACCTTTGGATGTCCAGTTGCTGATCATGAGTGTACCAGACAGTGCCTTGATTGACTGGGTTTTATGA
Organism: Callospermophilus lateralis; assembly: GCF_048772815.1. NCBI lineage: Eukaryota > Metazoa > Chordata > Mammalia > Rodentia > Sciuridae > Callospermophilus > Callospermophilus lateralis. The sequence goes on along the minus strand of NC_135316.1, from coordinate 10,405,956 downwards.
AAATGGTGTAGAACAGAGATTCCAGTAAGTTGGAGCATGCTGTGTAGTGGGCATAGAGTAGTGGACTATAGGTTTGTGAATAAACATCTGTGTTGGGGCCATTTGGATCTGCATTGGCTTTCAAATATCTTGTGACTGACATAGTATAGCCATCAGACCCTTATATGTAAAAACATCTCGTTATATTGAGAGGATTCAGGGCAATGTTCAGAATCCGGTTGCTATAGTCAAAGGGGAAAGCTATGTGGGATAGACCCGTGTTTGAACACTCTCCTGGAGACCCTGAACAACCACACGTGACAGAACTCCCTCCAGCATTGTGTCCCATTTGAACTCCTTGTATTTAATTAAGCCAGCACCAAAATCCCAGTGCAGCAGTAAGAAACACCATGAAAATGAAGGATGACCAAATGGCTTCACAGACCACACGGGGAGACACTTAACTCCCAGTGGCCACAGGTTACATACAAAGAAAGAATTCAGAACTGCTTGCTCATGTTCATTAGAAAACAAAGAACCATTTCATCCAGGTCACATAGATGCAGACGCAGACTTGATGGTGTCACTACAAATGAAGCAAAATCTCCTGACAACAATATATATATTTCATGTGCCCAACCTCAGAGGCAGTTTCTCAAGAAGTCTTTAGGCCAGCAGAGCGCCATGTTTTTGGAGTGTTTAACCTCTCCCTTACTTTTGGAAACTTTTCTACCTTATCCAATGTTGTGAAATCCTGAGCATTTTCAGTTCCACATATGTAATCACAGGTTTTCAAACTTCTCTCCACTAATTGTATCTTTCTTGGAGCGAAGTTAATTGCAAGGAATTGTTCTGGATGAGAGTGGCAAGATTTTAGTGTAGTACATATTTGCATACACATTAGATTCATTTTCCTATTTTCCAATTAAAATACTGATCCCTGACACTAACTCATACCCTACTAAACTCTGACTACTAATTCTAATATGATGGATAAAAAGACACCTAACAGAATAGAAATACAGGCCTTTCATAGGAGGCATGGTGTATACTTGGATTTGCCTTCTGCTTTATCAAGGGTATGTGTTGTAAATCTTGTCAAATTTTTATTGTAATATTTCTCCATGAGATATATATATATATATACTCTCAAGATTTTTCAATATATGAAATATATGTATCTTATTAAACACTCCCTAAATTCATTCATGTTCATGGTATGTGGATTTATAATCAACTTTTCACAAGATTATTCTCAAAAATATTCAACCACCTGAAATACCTATTTCTTTCCTAGCACTGAAAACTAACTTCAGTGAATGGTGCTTACAAATCCTAATATTTCTACAGTAACTGACCCAGTTTAACATCAATGCAAGTAGATTCCTGTGGGACATAATGTGTATTTTGAAGATCATTTTTATTCAACACTGGTACATTACTATTTCTTCAGTTGATGGACATCATAGGATATATCTTTTCATCCAGAAGTACACAAATTTATAGGCATTAGGTTCACTTTCAATCACTTCCTCCTTAAGAACACATGCATTCCTCCATGTTTCTTTATGGTCTTTTCACTAGACTTCTTTCTGAACACATTATTTTCGATTCCATAATCATTTTTTTAAGCAAAACTCACACACTATTCATGATAAACCCTAACCCTAATATTACCATTAGATATATAACTGGTTGGAATGAATGTATGTATATCAATAGAAGATTTCCTATATATTTTCAGATATCAATTCAATCCATTATTTAAAGTTGTAAATAGTTATATAATTTATTCACAATATGGTCTATTCATGCATCATCTCTATATTCATCAACAGAGTGTCCAACGATTTTTATGCCCAATACTAATTTATAAGTTTTCAAAATATTGCTCCCCATAATGGTGGAAGAAATACTCATGTCACTTGATCTACATATCCATTTTATCACAGTAATATTCTGGACACAAAATGCAAAGGTCACACTTATGATTGCACCAAAGCCTTTATGGAAAGTGAGCATGGATTACTAAAACATCTATGTTCATGTTGCCTAATGCTCTCCATGTAAATCTTATTGGTGACTACATACTTGTTTCTTTCTAGTATTATATATTCAACATCAACCCTGTTGAAAATGTCTAATCCTATTACTCACTTTATACTTTGCCTGATTTCCTAATGTCTCTATTGATATTTGCTTTCCTACATATTTTTGCCAGTTCATCATTGTGACTGACTCTTCACATGAGCTGACATTTACATTCACTCTCTAACCAAAACCCTATTGCTAAAGAACTTTTTTTCTCCAACTCATAGACTCACTATTCTTCATAAACCTACTGCCTATCTTCTAATCCTACGGACTAACCCTTTTTGACTGGATGTTCTCTTCTACATTCAATCATCCGAGGTACAGGGTCCTATGCCATTGTATATCAATATATCTGAGACCTTTTTGCAGAACATAATTCAAGCTAGTATCCCAAACAAGGGCCCAATGCCGTTCTGGGATTCAAATCTTTCCTAGATTTCTGTTTTCATACTTATATTTCATGTCTATATACGTAAAATATCACAGGTTCCCATTATAATTATTCATCCAGCAGAATCATTCCTAACCCAAATCGAATGTGCTATTAAACCTAAACATACACTGTTTTCTCAATCTAACTTTACAGAAGAGCAGGGACAGATTTGGTCTTACAATACAGGATGGTAGGGGATCTTCCACCTGCTGAGAACATCAAAGGTCCATGTAGAAATGATCCCTGGAGAAGATGTAGGCAGCTATGAAGGACATGAGAGGGCAAAAGTCATCTTCCATGGCAAACAACCTGGTCAGGATGAAGGGATGAGTCTGCATCAGCCTCTCTCTTCTTAATGTAGATAAGATGGACCAAACCAGGCCTGTGTGGAGAACTGTTCCCGGGTGCTAATGGTTGATATACCATTCGAATTTGTGAAAGTGTCACAGGAAGTAGGGGCAGCCTCCATCTCATGGGACCCTTGGAAGCAACTGTTAGGACAAAGTGGTTGCCAAGGCAGTGACTTCATTCAGTTCCTGAAGGAAGTGACCTACCTAACTTCATCGGTGATGGAACTCTCTGAACTTGGGATCCAAGAATCCAGGCACCAAGAGCCAGTCCCAGTCCCAGTCCCAGTGGGCTCACTTGTTTTTATTTACCAAGGACAGAGTCAGTCTTTCTTGGTACCTATGGATGTGAGGATGGCCAAATGCCAGGATAGCTCTGAAGAGGGGCCTTTCCTGAGATAGCAGTGAGTGACTCACTGCTGGCTTCTGACAACTTCAAAGAGTTGGCCAAGGAGACCATTTCTGAAAAAGGACAGTCCATTTTGGGGCAAAATAGTATGGCCCACTAGTCAGAGGACACACCGGATAGTCACAGACATAATTGGGTGAAGGAGGTGCCTTTGTTGGTGTGGGTGAGAGTTTGTCGTTTTGTCCCATGTTCTGAGAATAGGTAGGAAAGGCAGTTTGTTTGTTTTGGAGTGGACTGTTTCTAATAAGTCGTTTGAAAAGGAGAGTGTTTCTATGTCTGTGTATCCCACTGTGTCCGTGGTTGTTGACATTAGAAAAGATAATGAGGAGGCCACGCCAGTGACAGCGATGGTGGCGGAGTCGGTGCTCCAAGTTGTGGAGAAGCTGCAGGCACGCCTGGCTACAAACCCGGACCCCAAGATGCTATTGAAATATTTGAAGAAACTCTCCACCTTGCCTATTACAGTAGATATCCTTGTGAAACAATGAGGCTGATGAACAGGACTTTGAGAAAAGCAATTCCCGAAAGCACCCTCGGGATGCGGTTCAGAGGGAGGAGGAGATGGAAGGGTACTACCAAGAAAACAGCAAGGCGTCAGGCAGCCGATCCTATAGTCCCAAGCACAGACAGAAGAAACACAGAAAACTCTCAGAATGTGAACAACCTCACAAAGTGTCTCACAGTCATGAGAGGAGAGATGAGAGGAAGAGGTGTCACAGGATGTCACCTACATACTCATCAGACCCCGAATCTTCTGACTATGGCCATGTCCAGTCCCCTCCATTCTGTGCGAGTCCTCATCAGATGTACACAGACCATTACAGGTCACCAGAGAAGGACCATGAGTCCATTGTTTCACACCAGAAACCTGGAAGAGGCCACAGTAATGCCTTTCAGGTCAGACTGGGAGTTAGTCAAGAACATCACCTGGGAGAACCCCAGGGAAAGGGGATCTTGAACCAAAACAAGGAACACAGATCTTGCCAGAAGAAAAAAATGCCCTATTGATGCAAAGGGTGAGGATAAAGCCTCTGCTTTGGGCAGAGAGAAGCCACACAAGTCCCTCTCAAAAGAGGAGACCCGAAGGCCACTCCAAGGGGATAGTGCCAAGGAGAGACCACCTTCTAGTGCTGCCAAGAAAGAGAAAGAAAGTGAAGGCAGCAGCTTCAAAAGAAAGTTTTTACCCTCAGAGGTTGCTTCAGACAAGCACCTTAAAAAGCCAAAGCACAAGGATGCTGCAAAAACCAAATCGGACATAAGCAAGCAATGCGTGGACAGCACAGACATAGGAAGATTGGCTGGAGACCTGTTGCTTAGAACAAAAGAGAAGGTTTCTAACAATATAAAGGCTGAAGAAGGGAAAGTAAAGACCTCTAATTTGGATAAAAAGTCACTGGGCTCACTCCCTAAGGCAGAGGAGGCAGACGTGGAGGATGAATTCGAGCAGCCCACCATGTCATTTGAATCATACCTCAGCTATGACCAGCCCCAGAAGAAAAAGAAGAAGATTGTGAAAACTCCAGCCATGGCACTTGGAGACAAAGGACTTTAAAAAAGTGATTCCAAAAGCACTAGTAATAACTTAAACTCAGTTCAGAAATCACCCAAGGGGAATGAGAGCAGGTCAGAAAAGCTGCAGCTGGCTGGAGCCGACTCAACCAGGCTGAGAAAGGTCCCTACTGATGCACTGCCAGTATTGCCAGACCTCCCCTTACCCACCATCCAGAGCAATTACCGTCCACTTTCTTCCCTTGAAGTGACGCCCTCCTTCCAGCCGAAGAGAAAAGCATTCTCTTCACCCCAGGAAGGAGAAGAAGCTGGATTCACTAGACACAGAATAAATTCCAAGATGCAGGTGTATTCCGGTTCCAAGTGTGCCTGTCTCCCCAAAATGATGACCTTGTACTAGCAGTGCACCCTTGTTCTTAAAAACAACATCGATTCCATCTTTGAAGTGGGAAGAGTACCGTTTTCTACTCTTGAACCTGTTTTTGAGAGGTGTACACCTGATCAGCTATATCACATAGAGGAATACATTCACGTATTAATTGAAGACACAGATCAATTATGGAAAGTTTATTGTCACCGAGACTTTAAAGAAGAAAGACCAGAAGAGTATGAGTCCTGGCGGGAGATGTACCTGGGCTTCAGAATGCCCGAGAGCAGCAGCTACGAGTGCTAACAAAGAACATCCAATGTGCAAATGCCAATAAGCCCAAGGGCGGGCAAGCAAAGATGACCTTTGTCAACTCTGTCTCCAAGCCACCTAGAGATGTCCGCTGGAGGCAATAGAAGTTTGGAACAGGAGGAGCAGCTGTCCCTGATAAAGTCAAGATTAAGCCAGCCCCATATAACACAGGAAGCAGCCACATTCATGCCAGCAGCAACAGCTTGAACCCCAGCTCTGAGTGGCCAGCCTATGATGACCCCAGCACCAGCAGTGCCCACTTGGTGCCAGTGGTCAGTAGTACCATCTCCTATGATCCTAGGAAACCAGATGTGAAGAAAATCGCACCAATGATGGCCAAGACAATTAAAGCTTTCAAGAACAGATTCTCTCGACGATAAACCAAGCACTTACTTTGGAGATGGAATTTGGAAGGCAAGATTACAGGGACAATGGGGGATAGAGAGTGGGACTTCCAGGGGAGCCCAGAAGCTTACTTTGTGGAGCCTCTTGGCCTTGGAATCCTGCATAGTCGCAGGTGCTTCCCTGCACACCTACCTGTGCCCTGCCTGGAGCACACTTCAGAATTCTGAAGACGATGCGAAGCCTCAGTCTCACTGAGGATTTTAAGGTCAATTATACTTTTCTTTTTAATTAGCATCTTTGTAAACTATTAGACATAGTTTTAATTAATAAATATTGCCCCCAGATTGTACAAAAAAAAGAAAGAAAAGAGAATGAATCAATAGATGTGTCCTGTCTTGTAAAAAGCTTCCCAGCATTCAACCTGCGCAATTTATGAATGGACTGCGGGTTGCCTTAAGGATGGGCAACACCTACGATCTTCTGAAGTTCCTGTTTTCTTCCTGAATTCTTGTCAATCTCTAAATAGGTGCATGTTTATGTATCCAAGATATGAACCACCTCCAAGCTCTGTGATATGGCCATGTACTGGATAGCTGAAAGGAATGGCGAGCATTTCAGAAAACTCAGATATCAGTGTCACCAGGAAAGTCTCAGTGGAGAAACCCTGCTTTGGACCTTTTGCTTACTTATTGTTCTGTTGCCCTGAATGTCAGTATGGTCTTGCCTCAGGGAACCACTGTGTGAAGGCTGAAGAAATCAGTTTTCAAATGGAAAATGAATGGGCATCACCTGTGGCTCTTAGCTAAATTGCTTTGGAAAGGTGTGTGTCTGCATCAGACTATTGGCCCTGTGTGAGGCTGTGGCTTACATTCTCAGTACCTGATGGATCTAAAAAAGATGCCATGTGTGCATCCAAAACATAAATGGCAAAAAGATCAGTCATTGTGGATGAACTCTCGCCTTCCTTTGTAAGGTTCCTGAACTCCATCAAGTGAGAATAGGGATTCTTTGGGTCAAATGAGTTCTTGAAACCACTGCAGAGGAGCTTGGGTTTTGTCCTGACTCCAAATCACATAAATAATCTATACCTGACAGTCAGTATGCCTCAAGTTTGAGAAGCAGAGCAGTATTAATGGCAGGCCTATTTTATCACTCCTGATTCACAGGAAGGGTGTCAAGGCCACCCCGACTTTAGGCTAATGAGGGGCAAGGGAGCTTATTTTGGACACTTGCTTGGGCTGCTCTCCTCAGGGAAACCACCAGCCAGTGGTTATGATGTGTGTCTATATGGAAGAAGATGAGGGCCATGTGGGAGTGTTTTGGTTTTAATTGCGGTAATTTGTGTGGCTTTTGAAAGAGATGACAGGGTCCACCTGGATGGAACTCACGTGTGATTCCCCTTAGAGACTGAGTTCTGGAACTGACCTCAGAGAAGTATTGCCATGAATTGTGTTGGGATTTTTGGAGGCCACGCATGAGAATCACCCTTGGAAACTGAGATCTAGGCCCAGGGTGACATTTCACGGAGCCCTAGGAATCTCAGCCCGGATATCACATGATTTTTTTCTGAAAGACTTGGCAGCCATAGTTGAGAGTCAAAACACACATGGACCTCACATTGTAGATCTCAATGTGCCTGGCTTCATGTGACCTTTTGGCCACTCTTTGGGAAGCCTTGCCTGTGAGAGTTCTCCAGAGCTTTCATTGAAATAAGCTTCCTCATCATTAAATGGTTCCTGAATGAATTGAAACCCACAGGGACTCCAACTTCATTCTTCAAAAATGGCTAGATAAACACCATTGAATTTTTGAAATTCCCATTACCAGGTGGCACTGGAGAACCTTTGGTTCTTTGGATGTCCTGTTTCTGATCAGGAGTGTACCAGACAGTGCCATAATTGACTGGATTTCATGAAAATGGTGTATAACGAGATGGCAGTAATTTGGAGGCTGCTGAGTAGTGGACCTAGAGCTGTGGTGTGCAGGTGTGTGATAAAACATCTTTGGTGGGGCCATGTGGATCTGCCATTGACTTCCAAATGCCTTGTGGCTGACATTGTGCAGCCAGCAGACCCTTATATGTAAAGGCATCTTGTTATATGGAGAGATTTCAGGGCAATTTTAAGAATCAGGTTGCTATGGTCAAGGGGGCAAGCTATGTGGGATAGAACCCTGGGTGGAACATTCTTCTGCAGTCCATGACCCAACACACGTGACAGAACTCCCTTCAGCACTATATCCCAGTTGAACTCCTTGGATTTCGTGAAGCAAATATGAAACTTCCAGTGCAACAGCAAGAAACTCCACGAAAAGTGGAGGATGACCAAATGGCTTCACAGTCCACTCGGGGAGACACTTTCCCCCCAGTGGCAACAGTTTACCTACAAAGAGAGAAATCACCACTGCTGCCTCATGTTCAATGGAAAATAAGAATCAATGTAATCCAGGTCACATAGATGCAGAACCAGCTTTGATGGTCTCACTAGAAATGAAGCTAAATCTCCAGACAGCAACATATATTTTAAGTGTCCAACCTCAGAGGAAGTTTCTCAAGAAGTCTTTAGGCCAACAGAGTTCCATGTTTGTGGAGTGTTTTCCCAGTCACTTACTTTTGGAAACTCCTCTACCACCTCCAAGGTTGTGAACTCCTGAGCATTTTTCATTCCAGATATGTATTCACAGATTTTCTATCTCTTCTCTTCTGATTGTTTTCTACATGGGGCAAAGGTAAAGTCAAAGAATTGTTCTGGATGAGAGTGGGAATACTTTTGTGTAGGACATATTTGCATTCACATTGGATTCATTTTCCAATTTTCCATTCAAAATACTGAATCCCTGACACTAAACCATACCCTACTAGACTCTGACTACTAATTCTAATATGATGCAGAAAAATAACCCAAACAGAATAGAAATACAAGCAGTTCAGAGGAGGCAAGGTGCATAGTTGGACTTGCCTTTTGCATTATATAGGGTAGGAGTTATAAATCTAGACAATTTTTTGTCGAAATAGTTCTGCATGTGATTTTAAAGATAACAAATATGTGAATTCCTGTCTCCCTTTCTCTGTAGCCCACTCAGCACATATATTTTTATATGCACATAGAGAATCCTACCTGGTACTACACGTACATTCATGTGAGGTGGCTGACTTGGCAGGTACAAATTGTGAGAAGAGTTCACTTCTCCTAAACGCTGTTGGAACTAAAAATTCAACCTATGGGTGAGCTTCCTAGTTGAAAAACATTATACATAAATCCATGTTCAGTAAAATTAATATTTTTGGATCTGTGGATGATATATACTTCACGGTGAATTTCGATTGGCATATATTGCTATTTTTAATGTCTCTCTGTGTGTGTGTGTGTAAATATATATATATATATATATATATATATATATATATATATATATATATATATATATACACACTCTGCAGATTTTTCAAAATATAAAATATATGTGTCTTATATACACTCCCTAATTTCATTTATGTTCATGTATGTGGATTTATAATCAACATTTCACAACATTATTCTCAGAAACATTCATTCACCTGAAATACATAATTGTTTCCTAGTACTTGAAACTAACTTCAGGACTAGGTGCTTAGAAATCCTAATATTTCTCCAGTAACTGACCAGTTTAACATCAATGCACGCAGATTCCTATGGGACATGATGTGTATTTTGACGTTCATTTTCATTCAACACTGGTACATTACTATATCTTCAGGTATTGCACATCATAGGATATATATTTCATCCACAAGTTCACAAATTTATAGACATTTTTTTTTCATTTTCAATCACTTCCTGCTTAAGAACACATGTATTCCTCCATGTTTCTTTACTATTTTTTTTGTGAGACTTCTTTCAAACACATTATTTTCGATTTCAATAATCACTTTTGAGGCAAAACTCACAGACTCGTCATGATAACCATAACTATAATATTAGATGTATAACTGGTTGGTATGAATGATTGTACATCAATATAAGATTTCTTCTATATTTTCAGATATCAAATCAATCTATTATTTAAAGTGGATCCTGATATATTATTTATTAAGAAGATTTTCTATTCATGCAATATCTGTAAATTAATAGACACAGGGTACAACTTTTTGTACCCCCAACACTAATTTATACGTCTTCAAAATATTGCTCCCAGAAATGCTGGAAGAAATACTCATGTCACCTAATCTACATATACATTTTATCACAGTAGTATTCTGGAAACAAAATGCAAAGGTCACACTTCTGATTGTACCAAAGCCTAAATGGAAAGTGAACATGGATTACTAAAACATCCATGTCCAGTTTGCCTAATGTTCTCATATGTCAATCCTATTGGTGACTACATATTTCATTCTTCCTAATATTATATATTCAACCTCAACCCTGTTGAAATTGTCTAATTCTATCACAAACTTCATATATAGCCTGATTTCCTAATATCTCTATTGATATCTGCTTTCCTACATATTTTTCCCAGTTAACCATTGGGGATGACCCTTCACATGTGATGACATTGACATTCATTCTCTAACTGAAATCAATTGCTAAAGAACTTTTGGTCCAAATCCTATACTCCCCCTTCTTTTTAACCTACCGACTTTTTTCTTAATCCTACCAACTATCGCTTTTTGACTGGATGTTCTCTTTGACAATCAATCATCCAAGGTACAAGGTCCTATGCCACTGTATATCGATTTATCGGAGACAACACTGCAGAATATAATTCATACCTAAGTATCCCAATCAAGGGTCCAATGTTTTTCTGGGCTTCAGAACTTACCTAGGTTTCTGTGTTCATAATTATATTTCACCTATATACTCTTGTAAATATTGCGGGTTCCCAATACCATTATTCATATATCATAATGATTCCTAAACTAAATCGCACATGTTGTTAACCATAACCATACACTGTTCCCTCAATCTAACTTTACAGAAGAGCAGGGACAGAGTTGGTCTTACAATACAGGAATGTAGGGGATTTTCCACGTGCTGAGAACCTCAAAGGACTATGCAGAAATAATCCCTTGAGAAGATGTAGGCAGCTGTGGAGGACCCGAGAGAGCAAAAGTCTTCTTCCTTCACAAACAACCTGATCAGGATGAAGGGATGAGTCTGAATCAGCCTCTCTATTCTTAATGTAGAGAAGATGGACCAAAGCACCTGTGTGGAGAGCTGTTATCGGGTGCCTATGTTTGATATAGCATTGTAACTTGTTAATTTGTCACAGGAAGTAGGGGCAACCTCCAACTCATGGTTCACTTGGAAGCAAATGTTAGGACAAAGTGATTGCCAAGGCAGTGACCTCATTCAGTTCATGAAAGAACTGACCTACCTCACTTACTTGCAGATGGATCTCTCTGAAGTTGGGATCCAGGAAGCCAGGCACCAAGAGCCAGTCAAAGTCCCAGTCCCAGTGGGCTCACTTTTTTGGATTTTCCAAGGAGAGAGTCAGTCTTTCTTGGTACCTACTGATGTGAGGATGGCCAAATGCCAGGAGAGCTCTGAAGAGCGGCTTTACCTGAGAAAGAAGGTACTGCTTCACCACTGGCTCCTGACAACTTCACAGAGTTGGCCAAGGAGACCAGATCTGAGACAGGACAGGCCATTTCTTGGGAATATAGTATGGACCACCAGTCAGAGGACACTCGAAATAGTCACAGACCTACTGGAGGAAGGGGGTGCCTTTGTGGGTGTGGGTATGAGTTTGTGATTTTGTCTCATTTTCTGAGAAAAGGGAGAAAAGGAGGTTTGTTTGTTTTGGAAGGGACTGTTTCTAGTAAGTCATTTGACAAGGCAAGTGTTTCTAAGTCTGTGTATCCCACTGTGTCTGTGGTTGTAGACATTAGAAAAGAGAATGCATCAATGGATGTTTCCTGTCTAGTAGAAAGCTTCCCATCATTCAACCTGCCCAATTTATGAGTGCACTGTGGCTTGCCTTATCAATGGGCAACACCTACAACCTTCCTAAGTTCCAGTTTTCTTCCTGAATTCTGGCCATTCTCCCAAATATGCTTTTTATTATGTGTCCAAGATATGTACCACCTCCAGGCTCTGTGACATGGCCATATCCTTGATAGCTGAAGGGAATGGCGAGCATCTCAGAAAACTCAGATATCAGTGTGAACAGTAAAGTCTCATTGGAGAAACACTGCATTGGGCGATTTGCTTACATATGGTTCTGTTACCCTAAATGTAAGGAAGGTCTTTGCCTTAGGCCACTCTTTTTTGAAGCCTGAAGAAAACAGTTTTCAAATGGAAATGAATGGGCATCACCTGTGGCTCTTTGCTTAATTGCTTTGGAAAGGGATGTGTCTGAATCAGCATTTTGGCCCTGTGTGAGGCTGTTGCTTAGATTCTCAGCACCTGATAGATCTAAAGAAAGATTCCATGTGTGCATCCAAAACCAAATATCGAAAAGATCAGTCATTGTGAATGAAGTCTTTTGCCTTTATCTCTTAGGTTGCTGACCTCCATCAAGTAAGAATAGGCATCCTTTGCATCAAATGAGTTCTTCAAAACCCTGCAGATGTGCTGGGGTTTTCTCATTACTCCAAATCAAATAAAGAATCTATACCTGACAGTCAGTAGGCCTGATACTGGAGAAGCAGAGCAGTATTAATGGAAGGCCTATTTTATCACTACTGGTTCACTGAAAGGATGTCCAGCCCACCCTGATTTTAGGCAAATGAGTAGCAAGGGTGCTTATTTTGGACACGGTCGTGGACTTCGCCCTCATGGAATCCTCAGCCAAGGATATGATGACTGTCTATATCGAAGAAGATGAGGGCCATGTGGGACTGTTTTGAATTTAATTTTGGTCATTTCTATGGGGGTTGGAAGAGATGTCTGTGTCCACCTGGGCTTTAACTCTGGTGTGATTTCCCTTAGAGATTGATTTCTGGAACAGACCTCAGAGAAGTATTGCCATAAATTGTGTTGGGATTTTTGGAGGACATGCATGAGAGTCACACATGGAAATTGATATCAAGGCCCAGGGTGGCTTTCCACAGAGCCCTGGGAATCTCAGCCAGGGTATCACATGTTTCTATTCCGAAAGACTTGGCAGCCATTGTTGAGAGTCAAAACACAGATGGACCTTACATTGTAGACCTCAATCGGCATGGCTTCCTGTGACTTTTCGCCCCTCTTTGAAAAGACTTGCCTCTGTGAGTTCTCCACAGCTTTCATTGAAATATCCCTCCTCATCATTTAATAGTTCCTGAATGAATTGAAACCCACAGTGCCTCCAATTTCATCCTTGTAAAATGGCTACATAAATACCAAGAAATTTTTGAAATTCCCATTACCAGGTAGAACTGGAGAATCTTTAGATGTCCTGTTGTTGATCATGAGTATACCAGACAGTGCCTTGATTGACTGGGTTTCAAGAAAATGATGTAGAACAGAGATGCCAGTAAGTTGGACCCTGCAGAGAAGTGTGCCTAGAGCAGTGGTGTTTAGGTTTGTGATAACACATTTCTGATGTGGCCATTTGGATTTGCCATTGGCTTCCAAATGGCTTGTGACTGACATGGTGAGGCCAGCATACCCTTATTTGTAAAGGCATCTTGTTATATGGAGATGTTTCAGGGCAATGTTAAGAATCAGTTTGCTATGGACACGGGGGCAAGCTATGTGGGATAGAAGCCATGTTGGTGCATTCTCCTGTCCCTTACTTTTGGAAACTACTCTATCACCTCCAAGTCTGTGAACTCCTGAGAATTTTTCTTTCCAGATATGAATTCACAGTTTCTAACTCTTTTCCTCTAATTATGTCTTACTTGGGGTGAAGGAAATTTCAAGGCATTGTTCTGAATGAGAGTGCAATAATTTTTTGGGTAGCACATATTTGATAGACATTGGATTTTTTTCCTTTTTTCCATTCGAAATACTGAATCCCTGACACTAACGCATACCCTATTACACTCTGACTACTAATCCTAATACGATGGAGAAAAATAACGCAAACAGATTAGAAATACAAGCAGGTCAGAGGAGGCATGGTGTATTTTTGCACTTGCCTTTTGCATAATAAAGGTAGGTGTTATAAATCTAGTCAATTGTTAATTGAAATAGTTCTGCATGTGTTTTAAAAGTTAACAAATATGTGAATTCCTGTCTCCCTTTCTCTGTAGCCTATTCAGCACATGTATTTTTATATGCACATATATAATCCTGCCTGGTATCACACGTATATTTTTGTGAGGTGGCTGACTCGGCAGATATAAATTGTGAGAAGAGATCACCCCTCATAAACGCTGTTGGAACTAAAAATTCAACCTATGGGTGAGCTTCCTTGTAAAACATTATACATAAATCCATGTTCAGTAAAGTATATATTTTTGCATCAGTAGATGTTATATATCTCATTATGAATTTCAAATGGCATATATATTGCTGCTTTTTAATGTCCGTGTGAGTTTGAGATATATATATATATATATATATATATATATATATATATATATATATTCACACACACACACACACACTCTCCATATTTTTCAAAATATGAAATATATGTGTCTACATTCATTAATGTTCATGTATGAGAAAATATAATCAACTTTTCACAAGATTATTCTCGAAAATATTCATCCACCTGAAATACATATTTGTTTCTTTGTACTGACAAGTAACTTCAGTGAATGGTTCATACAAAACCTAATAATTCTGCAGTAACTGACCCAGGTTAACATCAATGCAAGTAGATTCCTATGGGACATGATGTGTATTTTGACGTTCTTTTATATTCAACCCTGGTATATTATTATTTCTTCAGTTTTTGCACATCATAGGATATATATTTCATCCACAAGTTTACAAATTTATGGGCATTTGTTTCACTTTCAATCACATCCTTCTTCAGAACACATGCATTTCTCCAGGTTTCTTGACTGGTCTTTTAATGAGACTTCTCTCCAAATACATTATTTTCGATATCCATAATCACTTTTGAAGCAAAACTCACAGACTCTTCATGATAAACCATAAACCTTATATCACCATTAGATGTATAACTGATTGGAATGAATGATTGTATATCAATATGAGGTTTCCTGTATATTTTCAGATATCAATTCAATCCATTATTTAAATTTGAAACCAGTTATATTATTTATTCACAGTATGGTCTATTAATACATTATCTCTATATTCATAGACACAGGGTACACCTAGTTTTACCTCCAATTAATTTATACATCTTCAAATATTGCTTTCCTACATATTTTCCCCAGTTCATCATTGTGACTGACTATTCACATGTGCTGACATTTACATTCACTCTCTACCCAAAACCCTATTGCTAAAGAACTTTCGGTCTAAATCCTGTATTCACTCTTTTTTCTAAACCTACCCACTAATTTCCTAATTTTACCAACTATCCCTTTTTGACTGGATGTTCTCTTCCACATTCAATCATCCAAGGTACAAGGTCCTATGCCATTGTCTATCGATTTTTTCTGAGACAACTGTGCTGGACATAATTCAAAGCTAAGTATACAATCAAGGGCCCAATGCCCTTCTGGGCTTCAAAACATACATAGACTTCTCTTTTCATACTTGTATTTCACCTATATATTCTTATAAATTTCACAGGTTCCTAATACCATTATTTATTTCACAGAATGATTCCTAACCCAAATCGAACATGTTATTAACCCTAATAATAAAATTTTCCTTCAATCTAATTTTACAGAAGAGCAGGGCAGAGTTGGTCTTACAATGCAGGAATATAGGGGATCTTCCACCTGCTGAGAACCTAAATGGACCATGCAGAAATGATCCCTGGAGAAGATATAGGCAGCTATGAATGGCCTGAGAGAGCAAAAGTCATCTTCCATGGCAAACATCCTACTCAGGATGAAGGGGTGGATCTGAATCAACCTCTCTCTTCTTAATGTAAAGAAGATGGACCAAACCAGGCCTGTGTGGAGAGCTGTTCCTTGGTGCCAATGGTTGATACACCATTCTAACTTATAAATGAGTCCCAGCAAGTAGGGGCAGCCTCCATCTCATAGGACAATTGGAAGCAACTGTTAAAACAAAGTTGTTTCTAAGGCAGTGACTTCATTTAGTTCTTGAAGGAAGTGACCTCACCTTACATTTTTGGTGATGGAACTCTGTGATCTTGGGATCCAGGAAGCAAGGCACCCAGAGTCAGTCCCAGCCCAAGTCCCAGGGCTCACTTGTTTGGATTTAACAAGACAGAGTCAGTCTTTCTTGGTACCTACTGATGTGAGGAGGGCCAAATGCCTGGAAACTCTGAAGACTGTTCTTTTCAGAAATAGCAGGTAGTTGCTTACCACGGGTTCCTGACAACTTCACAGATTTGGCCAAAGAGACCAGATCTGAGATAGGACACGCCATTTCGGAGTAACACAGTATGGCCCACCAGTCAGAGGACACTCCGGATAGTCACAGACATACTTGGGGGAAGGCGGTGCCTTTGTGGGTGTGAGTGTGAGTTTGTGGTTTTGTTTCAAGTTCTGAGAATAGGTTGGAAAATTGGTTTGTTTGTTTTGGAGTGGACTGTTTGACAAGGCGAGTGTTTCTGTATCTTTATATCCCACTGTATCCGTGGTTGTAGACATTAGAAAAGAGAATGCATCAATGGATATGTTCTGTCTACTAGATAGCTTCCCAGTATGCATTCTGTGCAACTGATGAATGGACTGCAGCTTTCCTTATGGATGGGCAACACCTGCCATCTTCCTAAGTTCCTGTTTTCTTCCTGAATTCTGGCCACTCTCCAGAATACGCCCATGGTTTTGTGTCCAAGATAAGTACCACCTCCAAGCTCTGTGATATGGCCATGTACTGGTTAGCTGATGGGAAGGGCGAGTATCTCAGAAAACTCTGATATCAGTGTGACCAAGAAAGTCTCAGTGGAGAAACCCTCCTTTGGGCCTTTTGCTTACCTATTCTTCTGTTGCCCTGAATGTCAGTAAGGCCTTTGCCTGAGGCCATCCCTTTGTGAAGCCTGAAGTAAACAGTTTTCAAATGGAAATAAATGGGCATCACCTGAGGCTCTTTGCTTAATTGCTTTGGAAAGGGATGTGTCTGAATCTGCCTCTTGGCCCTGTGTGATGCTGTGGCTTACATTCTCAGCACCTGATGGATATAAAGAAAGATCCCATGTGTGAATCCAAAACCAAAATGGCAAAAAGAGCAGTCATTGTGGATGAAGACTTTTGCCTTCCTCTGTTAGGTTCCTGACCTCCATCAAGTGAGAATAGGGATCCTTTGGGTCAAATGAGTTCTTCAATGCTCTGCAGATGTGCTTGGGTTTTCTCATGACTTCAAATCGCATAAAATATCTATACCTAAATTTCAGTAGGCCTCAATTACAGAAGCAGAACAGTATTAAAGGCAGGCCTATTTTATCACTCCTTGTTCACAGGAAGGGTGTCCAGGCTACCATTACTTTAGGCAAATGAGAGGCAAGGGAGCTTATTTTGGACACTGTCATTGGTTGTGACCCTTTTGGAAACCTCCATCCAGAAGTTATGATGAGTGTCTATATGGAAGAAGATGAAGGCCATGTGGGAGTGTTTTGCTTTTAATTGTGGTAATTTGTGTGGGGGTTGGAAGAGATGACAGGGTCCACCTGGGCTTGAACCCTGGTGTGATCCCCCTTAGAGCCTGAGTTCTGGAACTGACCTCATAGAAGTATTGCCATGAATTGTGATGGTTTTTAGGAGGCCACGCATGAGAGTCGCCCTTTGAAACTGAGATCTAGGCCCAAGGTGCCTTTCCACAGAGCAATGGGAATCTCATCCAGGATATCACATGATTTTATTCTGAAAGACTTGGCAGCCATCGTTGGCCCTTGGAAGCAAGCAGGAGTTGCCATACTCATATCAAATAAAATCAACTTCAAACCTAAGTTAATCAAAAGTGATAAAGAAGACACTATATACTGTTAAAATGTACCATTCACCAATAAGACATAACAATTATCAATTTGTATGCACCAAACAATGGTGCTGCAAAGTTCATAAAACAAACTCTCCTCAAGTTCAAGAGTCAAATAGACTATAAAACAATAATTTTGGGTGGCTTCAACACACAGCTCTCGCCATTAGACAGATCCTCTTGACAAAAGCTGAATATAGAAACTATATAACTCAATAGCACAATCAATAATTTAGACTTAACGAACATATATAGAATATATCAACCATCATCAAGTGGATAAAAGTTCTTCCCACAGCACATTGATCCTACTCAAATATACAGCATATGTTATGCCATAGGGAAACTCTTAATAAATATAAAGGTATGGAGATAATACCATGCACCATATCTGATCATAAGGGAATGAAACTGGAAATCAATGATCAAAGAAAGAAGGAAAAATTCTACATAACATAGAAAATGAACAGTATGTTACTGAATAATCAATGGGTTACAAAAGACATAAAGGAGGAGACAAAAAATTCTTAGAGACAAATGACAATAGAGAAACAACATACTGGATTCTATGGGACACAATGAAAGGAGTTTTAAGAGGGAAATTCATTTCTTGGAATTCTATCCTCAAAAATAGAAAAAAAAACAAATAAATGAACTCACACAACACCTCAAAAACCTAGAAGAGGAAGAGCAAAACAACAGGAAATGTAGTCGAAGACAAGAAATAATTAACATTAGAGGAGAATTCAACAAAATTGAAACCAAAAAAGAAAAAACATTGAAAAAATTGAAAAAAAATAAAAGTTGGTTCTTTGAATAAATAAATAAGATCAACAGGCCCTTAGCCATGCAAAAGAAGAGAAGAAGAGAGAGAACTCAAATGACTAACATATGGGATAAAAAAGGCAATATCACAACACACACTACAGAAATACAGAAGATAATTTGAACGTATTTTGTAAACGTATATTCCAATAAAATAGAAGATAATGAAGATATTGATAAATTTCTTAAGTCATATGATCAGCCCAGATTGAGTGAGGAAAACACACACAATTTAAATAGACCAATAACAAAGAAAGAAATAGAAGAAACCGTCAAAAGACCACCAACCAAAAAAAAGCCCTGGACCTGATGGGTATACAGCGGAGTTCTACAAAACCTTCAAAGAAGAATTAATACCAATACTTTTCAAGCTATTTCAAGAAATACAAAAAGAAGGAGTTTTTCCAAATTCATTCTATGAGGCCAACATCACCCTGATCCCAAAACCAGACAAAGACACTTCAAAGAAAGAAAACTACAGACCAATTACTCTAATAAACTTGGATGCAAAAATTCTCAATAAAATCTTGGGGAATCAAATACAAAAGCATATCAAAAAAATTGTGCTTCATGACCAAGTAGGATTCATCACTGCGCTGCAAGGCTGGTTCAATATACAGAAATAAATAAATGTAATCCACCACATCAATAGACTTAAAAACAAGAACCATATGATCATCTCGATAGATGCAGAAAAAGCATTCAACAAAGTACAGCATCCCTTTATGTTCAAAACACTATAAAAACTAGTGATAACAGGAACTTACCTCAACATAGTAAAAGCTATATATGCTAAACCTCAGTCTAGCATCACCCTAAATGGAGAAAAACTAAAGGCATTCCCTCTAAAATCTGGAAAAGGACAGGGATGCCCTCTATCACCAATTCTATTCAATTTAATTCTTGAAATACTAGCCAGAGTAATTAGACAGACAAAAGAAATTAAAGGCACAAAAATAGGAAAAGAAAAACTTAAATTATCCCTATTTGTGGATGACATGATAATATATTTCACAGACCCAAAAGAGTATACAAAGAAACTGCTAGAGTTGATAAAATGAATTCAGCAAAGTGGCAGGATATAAAATCAACACGCATAAATCAAAGGCATTCCTGTATATCAGCAACAAATCTTCTGAAATGGAAATAAGGGAAACCACCGCATTCACAATATCCTCTAAGAAAATAAGATACTTGGGAATCAACCTAACAAAGTGGTGAAAGATTCATACAATGAAAACTACAGAACCCTAAGGAGAGAGATAGAAGAAGATGTTAGAGGATGGAAAAATGTACCCTGTTCATGGATAGGCAGAACTAACATCATCAAAATGGCAATACTACCAAAAGTCCTCTACATGTTTAATGCGATGCCAATCAAAATCCCAATGGCATTTCGTGTAGAAATAGATAAAGCAATCATGAATTTCATATGGAAAAACAAAAGACCCAGAATAGGAAAAGCAATTCTAAGCAGAAAGTGTGAATCTGGAGGTATAGCGACACCAGAGTTCAAACTGTACTACAAAGCAATAGTAACAAAAACAGTGTGGTACTGGTATCAAAACAGGCAGGTGGACCAATGGTACAGAATAGAGGACACAGAAACTAATCCACAAAAGTACAACTTTCTTATATTTGAAAAAGGGGCTAAAAGCATGTAATGGAGAGAAGATAGCATCTTCAACAAATGGTGCAGGAAAATTGGAAATCCTTATGCAACAAAATGAAACTGAAATCCTTTCTCTCACCATGCACAAATGTTAACTCAAAAAGGATCAAAGAGCTAGGTATAAAATCAGAGTCACTGCATCTGATAGAAGAAAAAGTTGGCTACGATGTACATACTGTGGGGTCGGGCTTCAAATTCCTTAATAGGACACCCATAGCCCAAGAGTTAATAACAAGAATAAACAAATGGGACTTACTTAAACTAAAAAGTTTTTTCTCAGCAAGAGAAACAATAAGAGAGGTAAATAGAGAGCCTACATCCTGGGAACAAATTTTTACCCCTCACACTTCAGATAGAGCCCTAATATCCAGAATATATAAAGGACTCAAAAAATCAAACAATAAGATATCAAATAACAGAATCAACCAATTGGCCAAGGACCTGAAGAGATACTTCACAGAGGAGGACATACAATCAATCAACAAGTACATGAACAAATGCTCACCATCTCTAGCAGTCAGAGAAATGCAAGTCAAAACCACCCTAAGATACCATCTCACTTCGGTAAGATTGGCAGCCATTATGAAGTCAAACAACAATAAGTGTTGGCGAGGATGTGGGGAAAAGGGTACACTTGTACACTGCTGGTGGGAATGCAAATTGGTGAGGCCAATTTGTCAAGCAGTATGGAGATTCCTGAAAAAGCTGGGAATGGATCCACCATTTGACCCAGCTATAGCACTTCTCGGACTATTCCCTGAGGAACTTAAAAGAGCGCAATATAGGGATACTGCCACATCAATGATCATAGCGGCAAAATTCACAATAGCTAGACTGTGGAACCAACCAAAATGCCCTTCAATAGACGAATGGATAAAAAAAAAAACGTGGCATCTATACACAATGGAGTATTACGCAGCACTGAAAAATGAAAAATCATAGAATTTGCAGGGAAATGGATGGCATTAGAACAGATTGTGATAAGCAAAGCCAGCCAATCCTTATAAAACAAATGCCAAATGTTTTCTTTCATATAAAGAGAGCAAATAAAAACAGAAAAGGGTGGAAGAGCATGAGGAAAATATTAACACTAAACAGAGGTGAGTAGGGGGAGAGAAAGGGAGAGAGAAGGGAAATCCTATAGAAATGGTTGGAGACACTCAATGTTACACAAAATTACATATAAGAGCTTCTGAGGGGAAAGGGGGTAAACAAGGGAGAGAATTGAACAACAGCAGATGAGGTAGAGAGGGAAGATGGCAGGGGAGGGCAGGGTGGATAATAGGAGATAGGAAAGGTAGCAGAATATAACAATCAATCACTAATATGCTATTATGTAAAAACGTGCGTGTGTAACTGATGAGATTCTGCGATTTGTATTTGGGGTAAAAATGGGAGCTCATAATCCAATTGAGTCAAATGTATGAAAGATGTATAAAATTGTCTTTTATTTGTTATCTTACTTGCTGTTATCTGCCTTTCAGTTTTAAAAAACTATGTGCTGTAGCCATTCATCCATGTAGTATGTAACAGAAAATTTTGAGTGTCTCCATATAACCAGATTGTCAAGGCATAAAGGTTTCCTTCACAAACAAGATGAAGACTTTTCCATAAGAAAGTTAATATTCTGCAACACATTTTTTTTTACTTTCTAATTAAAATTCCAAAAAATAATTTAAAAAGAAGAATCTAAACCCCACAGTAAGAAGGCCTCAAAGTGGAGAAGTGGAGCAGTATTAACGGCAGGACTATTTGATCACTCCTGGTTCATAGGAAGGGTGCCCAGGCCACCCTGACTTTAGGCAAATGATTGGCAAGGGAGCTTATTTTGGGCACCGTCTAGGGCTGTGCCCCTCATGGAAAACTGCAGCCAGAGGTTACGAGGATTTTCTATATGAAAGAAGATGAGGGCCATGTGGGAGTGTTTTGATTTTAATTGTGGTCATTTGTGTGGCAGTTTGAAGAAGTCACTAAGTACAAATGGGCTTGAACTCTGGTGTGTGATTGATAACCCAAATCGAACATGCTATTAACCCTAACCATACACTGTTCACTCAATCTCACTTTACAGAAGAGCAGGGACAAAGTTAGTATTACAATACAGGAAATTAGGAGATCTTCCACCTCCTGAGTACCTCAAAATCCATACAGAAATTATCCCTGGAGAACACGTCGACTGCGATGAAGGACCTGAGACAGAAAAAGTCATCTTTGTTTGCAAACAACTCGATCAGGATGAAAGGATGTGTCTGAATCAGCCTATCTCTTCTTAATGTAGGGAAGATGAATCAAACCAGGACTGTGTGGAGAGCTGTTCCCAGGTGCCTTTGGTTTCTCTACCATTCTAAATTGTGAAAGTTTCACAGGAAATAGGGGCAGCTTCCTTTTCCTGAGACCCTAGGCGGTGACCTCATTAATTTTCTGAAGGAAGTGAACTCACCTCATTTCGTTGGTGATGGAACTCTGTGTATTTTGTGATCCAGGTATCCAGGCACCCAGAACCAGTCCCAGTCCCAGTACCAGTACCAGTGGGCTCACTTGTTTGAATTTACCAAAGACAGAGTCAGTCTTTCTTGGTACATACTGATGTGAGGATGGCCAAAAGCCAGGAGAGCTCTGAAGAGGGACCTTTCCAGAAAAAGCAGGTAGTGGCTCACCCCTTTTTCCTGACAACTTCACAGAGTTGGACAAGGAAAACAGATGTGAGAGAGGACAGGCCATGTTCTGAGAATAGGTAGGAAAGTTGGTTTGTTTGGTTTGGTGTGGATTGTTTCTAGTAAGTCGTTTGACCAGACGAGTGTTTCTATGTCTGTGTATCCCACTGTGTCCGTTGTTGTAGACATTAGAAAAGAGAATGCATTAATGGATGTGTCCAGTCTAGTATAAATCTTCCCATAATTCATGCTGTCCAATTTATGAATGGACTGCAGCTTGTCTTATCGAGAGGCAACACCTTCTAACTTCCTAAGTTCCTGTTTTCTTCCTGAATTCTGGCCTCTCTCCAGAATAGGCTCATGGTTTTGTGGCCAAGATTTGTACCACTCCAAGCTCTGTGACATGGCCATGTACTGGATAGCTGAAGAGAATGGCCAGCATTTAAGAAAACTCAGATATCAGTGTGAACAGGAACGTCTCAGTGGAGAAACCCTGCTTTGGGCCTTTTGCTTACCTATTGTTCTGTTGCACTGAATGTCAGGAAAGTCTTTGCCTCAGGCCACCCCTTTGTGAAGCCTGAAGAAAAGAGTTTTCAAATGGAAATGAATGGGCGTCACATGTGGCTCTTTGCTTAATTGCTTTAGAAAGGGATGTGGCTGAATTAGCCTCTTGGCCTTGTGTGTGGCTGTGAATTACATTCTCAGCACCTGATGGATCTAAAGAAGGATCCCATGTGTGCATCCAAAACCATAATGGCAAAAAGATCGGTCATTGTGGATGAAGTCTCTTGCCTTCCTCTGTTAGGTTCCTGACCTCCATCAAGTGAGAAAATGGATTCCTTGGGTCAAATGAGTTCTTCAAAGCCCTGCAGAGGTGCTTGGGGTTACGCATGACTCCAAATCACATATAGAATCTATACCTGAAATTCAGTAGGCCTAATATTGGAGAAACAGAGCATTATTAATGGCAGGTTTATTTGATCACTCCTGGTTCACAGGAAGGGTGTCCAGGCCACCCTGACTTTAGGCAAATGAGGGGCAAGGGAGCTTATTTTGGATACTGTCTTGGGCTTTGCCCCTCATGGAAATCTTCAGCCAGACATTACGATGAATGACAATATGTAAGAAGATGAGGGCCATGTGGGAGTGTTTTCGTTTTAATTTTGGTCATTTGTGTGGCAGTTGGAAGAAACGACTGGGTCCACCTGGGCTTGAACTCTGATGTGATTCCCCTTAGAGACTGAGTTGTGGAACTGACCTTAGAGAAGTATTGCCATGAATTTTGTTGAGATTTTAGGAGGCCACGCATGAGAGTCACCCTTGGAACTGGGATCTAGTCCCAGGGTTGCTTTCCACAGATCACTTGGAATCTCTGCCAGGATATCACAGCATTTTATTCTTAAAACTTGGCAGCAATAGTTGAGAGTCCAAACACACATAAAACTCATATTGTAGACTTCAATGGGCCTGGCTTCATGTGACCTTTTGGCCACTCATTGGGAAGCCTTGCCTATGAGAGTTTTCCAGAACTCTCATTGAAATGAGCTACCTCAACATTTAATGGTTCCTGAAAGAATTGAAACCCACAGTGCCTCCGACTTCCTCCGTGAAAAATGGCTAGATAAATACCATGAAATCTTTGAAATTCCCATGACCAGGTGGCATGGGAGAACCTTTGGATGTCTTGTTGCTGATCGTGAGTTTACCAGACAGTGCCTTGATTGACTGGGTTTCATGAAAATGGTGTAGAACAGAAATGCCAGTAAGTTGGAGTCTGCTGAGTAGTGGGTCTAGAGCAGTGGTGGGCACGTGTGTGATAAAACATCAGTGGTAGGGCCATGACGATCTACGATTGTATTCCAAATGCCTTCTGACTGACATGTTGTAGCTGGCAGACCCTAATATGTAAAGTCATCTTGTTATATGGAGAGTTTTCAGGGTAATGTTCAGAATCAGGTTAATATTGACAAGGGAGCAATGGGGCAAGCTATGAGGGATAGAAGACTGGTTGGTGCATTCTCCTGTAAACACTGATGCACCACACGTGACAGAAGTCCCCCCAGCACTGTGTCCCAGTTGACCTCCTTGTATTTTGTGAAGCAACTACCAAACTCCCAATGCAGCAGCAAAAACACCACAAAATTGGAGGATGACCAAATGTCTTCACAGTCCACACGGGGAGACACTTAGTCCCCAGTGGCCACACTTTACCTACAAAGAGAGGATTCACAACTGCTGTCTCATGTTCATTGGAAAATAAGAAACCATGTCTTCCAGGTCACATAGATGCAGACCCAGCTTTGATGGTCTCAGTACAAAGAAAGCCAAATCTCTTGAAAACAACATATTCTTCATGTGCCCAAACTCAGAGGCAGGTTCTCACAAAGTTTTTAGGCCAGCAGAGCTCCATGTTTGTGGAGTGTTTACCCTGTACCTTACTTTTGAATACTCCTCTACCACCTCCAAGCTTGTGAACTCCTGAGCATGTTCCATTTCAGATATGTATTCACTGATTTTCTAACTCTTCTCATCCAATTGTGTCTTACTTGGGGCGAAGGTAATGTCAAGGCATTGTTCTGGATGAGAGTGGGAGGATATTTTTGCAGCACATATCTGCATACACACTGGATTCATTTTCCAAATTTCCTTTTGAAATACTGAATCCCTGACACTAACCCATACCTTCTAGACTCAGACTACTCATTCTAATATAATGGAGAATAATAACCCAAACTGAATAGAAATACAAGCAGTTCAGAGGAGGCATGTTGTATAGTTGGACTTGCCTTTTGCATTATATAAGGTAGGAGTTATAAATCTAGTCAAATTTTAATTGAAATATTCTCTATTTTTTTTAAAGTTAACAAATATGTGAATTCTTTTTTTCCGTTTCTCTCTAGCCTATTCACACATGTATATTTATATGCACATATAGAATCTTACCAGGTATCACACGTACTTTTTTGTGAGGTGGCTGACTTGGCAGATACAAATTGTGAGAAGACATCACTAAGGCTAAACACTGTTGGTACAGAAAATTCAACCTATAGGGGAACTTCCTAGTAGAACAACATTATACATAAATTCAGGTTCAGTAAAATAAATATTTTTGCATCTGTGAATGATATATATTTAATGATGAAATTCGATTGGCATATATATTGCACCTTCTTTATGTCTGTGTGTTTTTTGTGTGTATGTGTGTTTGTGTGTATATATATATATATATATATATATATATATATATATATATATATATTTATTTATTTATAGACACACTCTCCAGATTTTTCAAAATATGAAATATATGTGTCTTATATACACTCTCTAAATTCATTCATGTTCATGTATGTGGATTAATAACCAACTTTCACAAGATTATTCTCAGAAATATTCATCCACCTGAAATACATATTTGTTTCCTAGTAATGAAAACTAACTTCATGGAATGGTGCATACAAATCCTAATAATTCTACTGTAAAAGACCCAGTCTAACATCAATACAAATAGATTCCTATGAGACATGATATGTAATTTGACGTTCATTTATATTCAACACTGGCCCATTATTATTTCTTCAGTTTTTTCACATCATAGAATATACATTTCATCCACAAGTTCTCAAATTAATAGGAATTTGTTTCAATTTTAATGACTTCCTGCTTCAGAAGACATGTATTGTCAGGGTTTCTTGACTGGTCTTTTCAGGAGGCTTCTTTTCAAACACACTATTTCAATTTCCACAATCACTTTTGAAGCAAAATTCACAAACTCTTCATGATAAACCAAAACACTAATATTACCATTAGATGTATAACTGGTTGTAACGAATGAATGTATATCAATATAAGATTTATTGTATATTTTCAGATATCAATTCAATCCATTATTTAAAGTTGGAAACAGTTATATTATTTATTCACAGTATGGTCTATTCATGCTTTATCTCTATATTCATAGACACAGGGTACACCTCATTTTACCCACAATACTAATTTTATGTCTTCAATATATTGCTCCCAGAAATGGTGGTAGAAATACTCATGTCAACTGATCTACATATACATTTTATCACAGTAATATTCTGGACAAAAAATGTAAAGGTCACACTTATGATTGTACCAAAGCCTAAATGGAAAGAGAACATGGATTACTAAAAACATCCATGTCCAGGTTGCCTAAAGCTCTCAAATGCCAATCCTATTGGTGACTACATATTTGTTTCTTCCTAAGATTATATATTCAAACTCAACCCTGGTGAAAATGTCTAATCCTATCACTCACTTAATACTTTGCCTGGTTTCGTAATGTCTCTATTGATATCTGCTTTTCTACATATTTTCCCAGTTTCATCATAGTGACTGACTCTTCATATGTGCAGACATTTACATTCACTCTCTAACCGAAACCCTATTGCTAAAGAATTTTTTGTCCAAATCCTACACTCACTCTTCTTCCTGAACCTACCGACTATCTTCCTAATCCTACCGACTATCCCTTTTGACTGGATGTTCTCTTCTACATTCAATCATCCAAGGTACAAGGTCCTATGCCATTGTATATTGAATTATCTGAGACATCTTGCAGAACATAATTCAAAACTAAGTATCCCAATCAAGGGCCCAATGCCCTTCTGGGCTTCAAATCATATCTAGATTTCTGTTTTCATACTTATATTTCACCTTGATATTTTTGTAAATATCGCAGGTTCCCAATACCATTATTTGTCGCACGGAATGATTCCTAACCCAAATCGAACCTGTTATTAACCCTAAACATACACTGTTCCCTCAATCTCATTTTACAGAAGAGCAGAGACAGAGTTGTTCTTACAATACAGGAAAGTAGGGGACATTCCACCTGCTGAGAACCTCAAAGGTCCATTCAGAAATTATACCTGGAGAAGATGTAAGCAGGTATGAAGGACCTGAGAGAGCAAAAGTCATCTTCTATGGCAAACAACCTGGTCAGGATGAAGGGATGTGTCTGAATCAGCCTCTCTCTTCTTATTGTAGAGAAGATGGACCAAACCAGTTTTCAGGGCAATGTTCAGAATCAGGTTTCTATGGACATGGAGGCAAGCTATGTGGGGATGAATCCTGGTTGTTGCATTCTCTTGTAGACCCTGACAAACCACAAGTGACAGAACTCCCTCCAGCACTTTGTCCCAGGGGAACTCCTTGTATTTCGTGAAGCAAATACCAAACTTCCAGTGCAGCAGCAGGAAACACCATGAAACGTGGAGGATGACCAAAAGGCTTCACAGTCCACACGGGGAGACACTTAGCCCCCAGTGGCCACAGTTTACCTAAAAAGAGAGAATTCAACACAGCTGCCTCATGTGCATTGGAAAATAAGAAAGAATGTCCTCCAGGTCACATAGATGCAGACCCAGCTTTGATGGTCTCACTACAAAGGAAGCTATAGCTCCTGACAACAACATATATTTCAAGGGCCCATCCTCAGAGGCAGTTTCTCAAGAAGTCTTTAGGCCAGCAGACCTCCATGTTTGTGGTGTGTTTACCCTGTCCCTTACTTTGGGAGACTCCTTTACAACCTCCAAGTTTGTGAACTCCTGAGCATTTTCCATTCCAGATATGTATTCACAGATTTTCTAACTCTTCTCCTCTAATTGTTTCTTATTTGGGGTGAAGGTAACGTCAATGCATTGTTCTGGAAGAGAGTGGGAAGGTATTTGTGTAGCACATATTTGCATACACATTGGAATTTTTTCCCTATTTCCATTCAAAATGCTGAATCCCTGACACTAATGCATACCCTACTAGACTCTGACTACTGATTCTAATATGATGGAGAAAAATAACCCAAACAGAATAGAAATACAAGCAGTTCTGAGGAGGCATGATGTTTAGTTGGACTTGCCTTTTGCATGATAAAGTGTAGGTGTTATAAATCTAGTCAATTTTTAATTGAAATATTTCTCCATGCGTTTTTTTTTCCTTTAAATTTTATTGTTGCTTCTTCAAAACATTACATAGTTCTTGACATATCATATTTCACACTTTGAGTCAAGTCTGTTATGAACTTCCATTTTTCTCCGTATACAGATTGCAGCATCCCATCGGTTACACATCTACTGTTTTACATATTGCTATACTAGTGTCTGTTGTATTCTGCTGCCTTTCTTATCCTCTACTATCTCCCATTCCCTCCCCTCCAATCTTCCCTATCTACCCCATCTACTGTAATTCATTTCTTCCCCTTCTTTTTTTCCCCTTTCCCTTTACTTCCTCTTGTATTTAATTTTGTATAACCACGAGGGTCTCTTTCCATTTTCATGCAATATCCCTCTTCTTTCCTTTTCCCTCCCACCTCTCACCCCTGTTTAATGTTAAAATTCTTCTCATGCTCTTTCTCCCAACTCTGTTCTTAGTTACTCTCCTTATATCAAAGAAAACATTTGGCATTTGTTTTTTAGGGATTGGCTATCTTCACTTAGCATAATCTGTTCTAATGCCATCCATTTCTCTGCAAATTGTATGATTTTGTCATTTTTTTAATTCAGAGTAATACTCCATTGTGTATAAATGCCACATTTTTTTATCCATTCATCTATTGAAGGGCATCTAGGTTGGTTCCACAGTCTTGCTATTGTGAATTGTGTTGCTATGATCATCCATTTGTCAGTGTCCCTGTAGCATGCTCTTTTTATATTTTTAGGAAATAGACCAAGAAGGGAAATAGCTGGGTCAAATGGTGGTTCCATTCCCAGCTTTCAAAGAAATCTCCATACTGCTTTCCAAATTGGCTGCACCAATTTGCAGTCCCACCAGCAATGTACAGGTGTATGCTTTTCCCCACATCCTCGCCAGCACTTGTTGTCGTTTGACTTCATAATGGCTCCCAAGGTATCTTAGGGTGGGTTTGTTTTGCATTTCTCTGACTGCTAGAGATGGTGAGCATTTTTTCATGTAATTATTGATTGATTGTTTGTCCTCCTCTGAGAAGTGTCTGTTCAGGTCGTTGGCCTATTTGTTGTTTGGGTTATTCGTTTTCTTATTGTTTAATTTTTTGAGTTCTTTGTATTCTCTGAATATTAGGGCTCTATCTAAAGTGTGAGGAGTAAAGATTTGTTCCCAGAATGTAGGCTCCCTATTTTCTTCTCTTATTGTTTCTTTTGCTGAGAAAAAGTTATTTTGTTTGAGTGAGTTTCATTTTTTGATTCTAGTTATTAACTCTTGTGCTATGGGTGTCCTATTGAGGAATTTGGATTCCGACCCCACAGTATGTAGATCGTAGCCAAAGTTTTCTTCTATCAGATGCCATGTCTCTGATATGATATCAAACTCCTTGATCCATTTTCAGTTTACTTTTGTGCATGGCGAGAGAGAGGGATTCAGTTTCATTTTGTTACATATGGAATTCCAGTTTTCCCTGCACCATTTGTTGAAGATGCTATCCTTCCTCCATTTCATGCTTTTAACCCTTTTATCAAATATAAGATAGTTGTAGATTTGTGGATTGGTTTCTGTGTCCTCTATTCTGTACCCTTGGTCCACCCACCTGTTTTGGTACCAGTAGTATGCTCTTTTGTTTACTATTGCTCTGTAGTATAGTGTGAGGTCTGGTATCGCTATACCGCCTGATTCACACTTCCTGCTTAGAGTTGTTTTTGCTATTCTGGGTCTTTTATTTTTCCATATGAATTTCATAATTGTTTTATCTATTTCCACAAGAAATGCCTTTGGGATTTTGATTGGCATTGCATTAAACCTATAGAGAACTTTTGGTAATATCGCCATTTTGATAATGTTAGTTCTGCCTATCCATGAACAGGGTATATTATTCCATCTTCTAAGATCTTCTTCTATTTCTCTCTTTAGGGTTCAGTAGTTTTCATTGTATAAGTCTTTCACCTCTTTTGTTAGGTTAATTCCCAAGTATTTTATTTTTTTTTTCAGGATTTTCTGAATAGAGTGGTTGTCCTCATTTCCATTTCAGAGGATTTGTCGCTGATATACAGTAATGCCTTTGATTTATGTGTGTTGATTTTATATCCTGCCTTTGCTGAATTCATTTATTAACTCTATTAATTTCTTTGTAGACCCTTTTGGGTCTGCTGGGTATAGAATCATGTCACCTGCAAATAGTGATAATTTAAGTTCTTTTTTTCCTATTTTTATGCCTTTAATTTCTTTTATTTGTCTAATTGCTCTGGCCAGTGTTTTAAGAACTATGTTGAACAGAAGTGTTGAGAGAGGGCATCCCTATCTTGTTCCAGATTTTAGAGGGAATGCCTTCAGTTTATCTCAATTCAGAATGATGCTAGCCTGAGGCTTAGCATAGATTGCTTTTACAATATTGAGGTATGTTCCTGTTATCCCTAGTTTTTCTAGAGTTTTGAGCATAAAGTGATGCTGTACTTTGTCGAATGCTTTTTCTGCATCTATCAGGATGATCATATAGTTCTCATTTTTAAGTCTATTGATGTGGTGAATAACATTTATTGATTTCCGTCTATTGAAACAGCCTTGTATCCCAGGGATGAATCGTACTTTATCATGTTGCACAATTTTTTTCATATGTTTTTGTATCTGATTCGCCAGAATTTTATTGAGGATTTTTGAGTCTAGGTTTATTAGAGATATTGGTCTGTAGTTTTGTTTCTCTGAAGTGTCTTTGTCTGGTTTAGGAAGCATGGTGATATTGGACTCGTAAAATGAATTTGGAAGTTATTCCTCTTTTTCTATTTCCTGAAATATTTTGAAAAGTATTGGTATTAGTTCTTCTTTAAAGGTTTTGTAAAACTCTGCTGTATACCCATCTGGTCCTTGGCTTTTCTTAGTTGGTAGTCTTTGGATGGTTTCTTCTACTTCCTCAATTGATATTGGTCTGTTTTGATTGTCTATATCCTCCTGACTCAATCTGGGCAGATCATATGACTTAAGAAATTTATCGATGCCTTCACTATCTTCTAATTTATTCGAATATATGGATTCAAAACAATTTCTGATTATCTTCTGTATTTCTGATATGTCTGTTGTGATATTGCCATTTTCATTCTGTATGATAGTAATTTGAGTTCTCTCTCTTCTTCTCTTCGTTAACATGGCTAAGTGTCTGTCAATTTTATTTATTTTTTCAAAGAACCAACTTTTAGTATTGTCAATTTTTCAATTGTTTCTTTTGTTTCGATTTTATTAATTTCAGCTCTGATTTTAATTATTTCTTGCCTTCTACTTCTTTTGCTGTTGTTTTGCTCATGTTTTTCTAGGATTTTGAGATGAACTATGAGATTATTTATTTGTTGGTTGTTTTTCTTCTTTTAAAAAAAGAACTCCAAGCAATGAATTTTCCTCTTAGAATTGCTTTCAATGTGTCCCATAGATTCCGATATGTTGTGTTTGTCTTTTCATTTATCTCTAAGAATTTTTTGTTTTCCTCCTTGTTCTCTTCTGTAACCCATTGATCATTCAGTAACCTATTGTTCATTCTCCAAGTGATGCATGATTTTTCCTTCCTACTTTTATCATTGATTTTCAGTTTCATTCCAGGATGATCAGATAAGATGCCTGGGATTATCTGAACTCCTTTAAATTGTCTAAGAGTTGCCCTGTGACATACTATATGATCTATTTTTGAGAGATATCCATGTTCTGCTGAGAAAAAAGTGAAACTGCTTGATGTTGGGTGGTATATTCTATATATGTCAATTAAGTCTAGGTTATTAATTGTGTTAATGAGTTCTATAGTTTCCTTATTCAACTTTTGTTTGGAAGATTTGTCCAGTAGTGAGAGAGGTGTTTTGTAGTCTCCAATGATTATTGTGTGGTTGTCTATTAGACTCTTGAACTTGAGAAGAGTTTGTTTGATGAACATAGCTGCACCATTGTTTGGGGCATATATATTTATGATTTTTATGTCTTGTTGGTGTATGGTTCCCTTGAGCAGTATGTAGTGTCCCTCTTTATCCCTTTTGATTAACTTTGGCTTAGGTCCGCGTACCATGCAAGAGCGGGCAGCGGCTCTACCCCTCTGTGGGCGCTGGTCCTGTTCTGCCAGTGGGTCACAGGTCCGCCTACCTTGCAGGCGCGAGCGTCAGTTCTGCCCCTCCTCGCTGCTGGGCCTCTTCTCTCTGTGGGTTGCAGGTCTGTCTACCTTGCAGGCGCATGGGGCGGCTCTGCCCCTCCCCAAACCGGGGTGATGTGTCTATCACCCTGGCGGGACCCTGGGCCTGGTATATCGGTGTACGCAGGTTCACCTACTTCGCATGAGCGGGGGGCATCTCTGCCCCTCTGAAGGCCGCTGGGCCTGTTCTGCCTGTGGGTTGCAGGTCCGCGTAACTTGAAGGCGTGTGGCGACTCTGCCCCTCCACAAACCAGGGCAATGTGTCTTTCACGCTGGCGGGCCGCTAGGCCTGTTCTACCGGTGGGTCACAAGTCTGGCTTCCTTGCAGGTGCGGTTGGCAGCTCTGCCCCTCCCCCTCTTCATGTGTTTTTAAAGTTAACAAATATGTGACTTACTGTCTCCATTTCTCTGTACCCTATTCAGCACATGTATTTTTATATGCACATATAGAATCCTACCTGGTATCACACGTACATAATTGTGAGGTTGCTGACTTGGCAGAAACAATTTGTGAGAAGAGATCACTCCTCCTAAACGCTGTTGGAACTGAAAATTCAAACTATGGGTGAGCTTCCTAGTTGAACAACATTATACATAAATCTATATTCAGTAAAATGAAGATTATTGGATTTGTGGATGATATCTATTTCATGATGTATTTCAATTGGCATATATATTGCTACTTTTTAATGTCTATGTGTGTGTGTGTGTGTGTGTGTGTGTGTGTGTATAAACACTGTTCAGATTTTTCAAAATATGAAATATATGTGTTATATTAAACACTCCCTAAATTTATTCATGTACATGTATGTGGATTTATAATCAAATTTTCACAAGATTGTTCTCAAAATATTGATTCACCTGAAATATATTTTTGTTTCCAGTACTGAAACCTAAGTTCAGTGAAGGGTGCATACAAATCCTAATATTTCTACAGTAACTTACCCAGTTTAACATAAATGCAAGTAGATTTCTGGGACATGATATGTATTTTGACAATCATTTTTATTCAACACTGGTACATTACTATTTTATCAGTTTATGCACATCATAGGATATATATTTCATCCACAAGTTCACAAATTTATAGGCATTTGTTTCACTTTCAATCACTTCCTGCTTCAGAACACCTGTATTCCTCTATGTTTGTTGACTGGACTTTTCATGAGACTTATTTCCAAACACATTATTTTCGATTTCCATAATCACTTTTGTAGCAAAACTCACACACCCTTCATGATAAACCATAACTCTAATATTACCGTTAGATGTGTAACTGGTTGAAATGAATGAGTGTATATCAATATAAGATTTCTTATATATTTTCAGATATCAATTCAATCCATTATATACGTGAAAACTGTTATATTATTTATTCATGATATGGTCTATTCATGCATTATCTCTATTCACATAGAAACAGGGTACACCTATTTGTACCCCCAATACTAATTTATATGTCTTCAACAT
Organism: Callospermophilus lateralis; assembly: GCF_048772815.1. Taxonomy (NCBI): domain Eukaryota; kingdom Metazoa; phylum Chordata; class Mammalia; order Rodentia; family Sciuridae; genus Callospermophilus; species Callospermophilus lateralis. The sequence continues at coordinate 10,371,508 of NC_135316.1, read as the reverse complement.
ATTACTCCCAGGAATGGTGGAAGATATACTCATGTCACCTGATCTACATATACATTTTACCACAGTAGTATTCTGGAAATAAAATGCAAAGGTCACACTTATGATAGTACCAAAGCCTAAATGGGATTGAGCATTGATTACTAAAAACATCCATGCACATGATGCCTAATGCTCTCATATGTCAATCCTTTTCATGACTACATATTTGTTTCTTCCTGAGATTATATATTCAACCTCAAGCATGTTGAAAATATCTGATCTTAGCACTCACTTTATATTTTGCCTGATTTCCTAATGTTTCTATAGATATCTGCTTTCCTACATACTTTCCCCAGTTCATCATTGTGACTGACCCTTCACATATTCGCACATTTACATTCACTCTCTACCCGAAACGCTATTGGTAAAGAACTTTGGTCCAAATCCTATACTCACTCTTCTTCCTAAACCTACTGACTATCTTCAGAATGCTACCGAATATCGCTTTTTGACAGGATGTTCTCTTCGACATTCAATCATCCAAGGTACAAGGTACAATGCCATTTTATATTGATGTATCTGAGACATCTGCGCAGAACATAATTCAAAGCTAAGTATCCCAATCAAGGGCCCAATGCCATTCTGGGCTTCAAATCTTACCTAGATTTATGTTTACATACTTATGTTTCACATATATATTCTTATAAATATTGCAGGTTCCCAATAACATTATTCACCCCTCAGAATGATTCCTAACCCAAATTGAACTTGTTATTAACCCTAACCACACACTGTTCCCTCAATGTAACTTTAATGAATTGCAGGGACAGAGTTGGTCTTACAATACAGGAATTTAGGGGATCTTTCACCTGCTGAGAACCTCAAACTTCCATGCAGAAATGATCCCTGGAGAACATGTAGGCAGCAATGGAGGACATGAGAGAGCAATAGTCATCTTCCATGGCAAACAACCTGCTCAGGATGAACGGATGTGTCTGAATCAGCCTCTATCTTCTTAATGTAGAGAAGATGGTCCAAACAAGGCCTGTGTGGAGAGCTGTTTCCGGGTGCATATGATTGATATACCATTCTAACTTGTGAAATTGTCACAGGAATTAGGGACAGCTTCAATCTAATGGTACCCTTGGAAGCAACTGTTAGAACAAAGTGGTTGCCAAGGGGAGACCTCATTCAGTTCCTGATGGATGTGACCTCACCTCACTTCCTTGGTGATGAAACTCTCTGAACTTGGGATCCAGGAAGCCAGGCACCCAGAGCCAGTCCCAGTCCCAGTCCCAGTGGGCTCACTTTTTTGAATTTACAAAGGACAGAGTCAGTTTTTCATGGTACCTACTGATGTGAGGATGGCCAAAGCCTAGGAGAGCTCTGAAGAGGGTCCTTCCTGAGAAAGCAGGTAGTGCCTCAAAGCTGGCTCCTGACAACTTCATAGAGTTGGCCAAGGGGACCAGATCTGAGACAGGACAGGAAATTTCGTGGGAACATTGTATGTCCCACCAGTCAGAGGACACTCCGGATAGACACAGACCTACTTGAGGGAAGGAGGTGCCTTTGTGTGTGTCGGAGTGGGTCTGTGGTTTTGTCTCATGTTCTGAGAACAGGAAGAAAAGTCAGTTTGTTTGGTTTGGAGTGTACTGTTTTCCATAAGTCGTTTGAAAAAGCGAGTGATTCTATGTGTGTGTATCACACTCTGTCTGTTGTTGTAGACATTAGAAAAGAGAATGCATCAGTGGATTGTCCTGAATAGAAGAATGCTTCCCAGCATTCATCCTGCCCAATTTATGAATGGACTTCAGCTTGCCTTATAGATGGGCAACACCTACTATCTTCCTAAGTTCCTGTTTTCTTCCTGAATTCTGGCCACTCTCCAGAATACACTCATGGTTTTGTGTCCAAGATTTGTACCACTTCCAAGCTCTGTGACATTACCATGTACTGGATAGTTGAAGGAAATACAAGCATCTCAGAAAACTCAGATATCAGTGTGACCAGGAAAGTCTCATTGGAGAAACCCTGCTTTGGGCCATTTGCTTACCTATAGTTCTGTTGCCCTGAATGTCAGGAAGGTCTTTGCCTCAGGCTAAACTTTTTGAAGCCTGAAGAAAACAGTTTTCAAATGGAAATGAATGGGCATTACCTGTGGATATATGCTAAAATGTTTTGGAAAGGGATGTGTCTGAATCAGCCTCTTGGCCATGCGTGAGGTTGTGGCTTACATTCTCAGCACAAGATAGATCTACAGAAAGATCCCATGTATGTATCCACAACCAAAATGTGAAAACGATCAGTCATTGTGAATGAAGCCTCGTGTCTTCCTCTTTTAGGTTCCTGACCTCCATCAAGTTAGTATAGGGATCCTTTGTGTCAAATGAGTTTTTCAAACCACTGCAGAGGAACTTGGGTTTTCTCATGACTCCAAATCACATAAAGAATCTATACCTGACAGTCAGTACACCTCAAATTGGAGAAGCAGAGCAGTATTAATGGCAGGCCTATTTTATCACTCCTGATTCACAGGAACGGTGTCCAGACCACCATGATTTTAGGCAAATGAGGGGTGGTCTCTTTCTTTACTTTGGACACTGTCTTGGGCTGCGCCCCTCATGGTAACCTACAGACAGAGGTTATGATGAGTGTCTATATGGAAGAAGATGAGGGCCATGTGGGAGTGTTTTGGTTTTAATTGTGGTCATTTGTGTGGAAGTTGGAAGAGAAGACTGGGTTCACCTGGGTTTGAACACAAGTGTGATTTTCCTTAGTGAATGAGTTGTGGATCTCAGAGAAGTATTGCAAAGAAATGGATCGGAATTTAAGAGGCCACACATGAGAGTCACCCTTGAAAACTGAGATCTAGTCCCAGGGTGGCTTTCCACAGAGCACTGGGAATCTCAGCCAGGGTATCACATGATTTTATTCTGAAAGACTTGGCAGCCATAGTTGAGAGTCAAAAGACACATGGACCTCACATTGTAGACCTCAAAGGGCCTGGCTTCATGTGACATTTTGGCCACTCTTTGGGAAGCCTTGCCTGTGAGAGTGTAAGGGTAAAAGAAATTGACGTTAAAGCGTAAAAGTTAAAGGGTAAAAAGACCGGGTGTTGTAAAGTTTCTAAGCTGCAAGGTCTGAGTTAAAATGTAAAGGATTAGGTATTGTTAGATTTCTATGCTATCTGAAGAACCTTAAATCCCTGTAGCTCTTATTACAATACTGGAACTGCCCAGTAAATATTCCCACTGACTCCCTGGTTGTCCAATAACTCGGGACTCTGTGTAACTGTTCATGTAGTCCTTTAGATCCTAAAACCAATCATTTTGAATGTGTACTCCATTTACAAATGACCTATCACTCCAGCCTGACCTATTCCTGCCAATGAATGAACTAATCATGTTTAGGAGTTGTTGCTTAATTTTCTCGTGGTGTATAATGATTTGTTAAAGGAGACTCTGATGTATGTAATATCCCCACCCTCCCAAAAGTGTACTTAAGCAGTTCTCATTCCCTGCTCGGGGCTCCGGGCTGTTTTCCCTTCTTGAGTGGGCACAGAGCCCCAGCATGCTGGTTTAATAAAAGCCCTTCTGCCAATTGCATGAGTGGTCACTTGGTGGTCTCTTTCTCTGACGCTTCGCCTGACCCTTACATTTGGTGCGTTGGCCGGGAAGTGCTCATGGCCGGACAAAGAGGCTCCAACGAACTCCTTTAGTGGGTAAGTAAGTCGCCTCTCCCTCTTCTTCTTCCTCCTCCTCCTCTTCTTCTTCTCCTTCTTGTTTTTCCTTTGTGATCGCTTAGAGCTTTTTGGTTTTTTGGCTCGGTGGAGAGCGTGAGCTCTCAGAATTTTTGGTCACGTTTGGTTTTTGGCTCGGTGCAGAGAGTGAGCTCTCAGAGCATTTAGGTTGGGGTTCAGTTTCTAGGTTTGGGTTTGCAGAGTGGCTGCCAGCAGAGAGTGTGGTGGGCAGACGTGTCCTTTAAGCCACAGGACACGTCCTTGAAAGGGACACGGGGAGCAGCGGATGGACCCTCTTTTGGTGAGAAGGGATTCTTCTGCCAACCTGTCAGGTCTTGCCGGCTACTTTTCTTCTCATGTTGAGTTCACTCTCTGCCTTTAATCTTTGTTTCTGAACTTGTGTTAAACGTTTACTGTGTGTCCGTGTTAGTGTCATGTTCATATTGTCCTGTCCCTGTCTTTGTTTGAGTAACTCCCAGTATGGGACAAAGCCATTCCACACCTCTGTCCCTGACCCTTGATCATTGGGCGGATGTCTACTAAATGGCCCAGAATCTTTCTTTTTCAGTGAAATGCCGGACCTGACAGACACTCTGCACTTCAGAATGGCCCACCTTTGGAGTTGATGGCCCTCAGGAGGGCCCCTTCCACCTCCCTCTAATCTGCAAAGTCAGAGATATTGTCTTTCAGCCAGGGCCACGTGGCCATCCAGACCAGCAGCCATATATTTTAACCTGGCTTGACCTCTGTAAATTTCCTCCCATATGGGTGAAGCCTTTCCTGGTCCCTGCCTCTACTTCAACCCCTTTCCCCAAGATCCTATCACTCAATACTTCTCTTCCTCCCCTTTTTCCCTCCATTCTCCCTGAGTCACAAAATTGTAGATCTTGGGGTTGTGAACGAACAGGAGCTACATGATGATCTTTGTGTGTCTTTTTGTCTGTGTCTCTGTTAAGTGTGATGGCATTGTTTTACTTTGGACCGATGCAGAGTCCCAAATTCCAAACGGCCTTAGATGTGTGGAAGTAACTTTAGCTAAATTTTAACCTAATGCTTCTCCTGAGAGCGACCAAAAGTCAATAGAACCACCAGCTTTTCTGTTCTCACCTTTTACACCTCTCTTAGCTGTGTTTTAAAGAATTTTGATTATCTTTATCCCCCTTTGTTAAGCGAGATTAAGGAAGCAGTGTTTTATTTTCTTCCTGTAGTTGGCTTGAGCACGCCCACTGCAGAGGGAAATGCCTGGGGTCTAAAAAGTTTGATATCCCACTTAAACTTTTCTCAAACTCAAAAGAACTGCAAGCAGAAGGTGAACTTTTTGGTGAGCTGACTACTGAAAAGTTAGGAGATGTGAGAAATGCCTAGTGCCTGGGGTCAGACCAAGCCAGTGGAACTAACCTTAGAAGTAAAAGGTGGAACTAAGGGGCTCCCAGCAGCTGACAAAGCTATTTTGCTTTGGGGAGTTTCCTCCTTCCTTACCTGCCTTTAGGGATTACCCAACCTCTATTTACTTAACTAAGGGGACAATAAATGCAGTAATGTGTTGATATTATAGATTGTTTCTTGGGGATGATCTTGGATAAATGTGTATCTAAAAGATGATTTTTTTATTGTAACAATTTGGTTTCTGAATGGGTTTCTAAAGCATTGTACTATCTTGCAGTTAAAAGTTGGGTTTAAGCAATCGTTTAGTTTGATTTCAGATAGTTCATGATAGAAAACATCAATATTTAGGATAAAAAATTAGAAAAGGTTCAATTTTGAACTGGGTAGTTTGAGAAAATTTCACTAGGTAATCCAGTTCATTAACTTGGGCAAAGATAATAAATTATGATATGATATCTGTTCCCATCAGTGTGTAAGATTCAGGGAAAAAAGGTGCTAAATTAAAACGTTGGTCTGGCTTATTAAAGTGACATTAATTAGAAAAAGTCTTGAAAATTTTTAAAGCTTGATTTTGGATATACATGGTAAAACTTAATACTACTTTAGGAACTTTAGAACAAAGGAAGCAGCTTAATGATCCTGAGGGAATTTCCTCTGATGGTGGCCTTTATATTATCAGAAAAATATCCTATTTTTAGTTTTGTGTAGGCAAGTGTTTATAATATAAAGAAATATAAAGATATAAAATTTAAAAATTACATCTTAAACCTGGAAATTATGACTTATAGCTAAAATGCCTTAGGCATGAGTTTTCTGCTCAGAATTCCAGTTTTCCCAGTTCTTTCCAGACCTCAGGCAGGACTTAAGCTGATATTGAAATAGAAGAAGCCTGGAGGACTCAGCAGGAGACAGATTTCAGGCCCAAGGGAAAAAAAAATGTTAAAATGTCTTTTTACCTGAATTCAAACTAGACCCCAACCAAAAAGTAAATTATGTGGTATTTATTAATTACTGGCCAGTCATCTTTTTTTTAGGACTCTTGCTTTTTCTTAGATTCTGTATTTTTTTGAGCTCATAATTTTGGTCCTACAGACATAAGTTAATGTTTTTCTGATCAACTGTGGAGTTTTGAAACATTGCAATGGAGATTTCACCTGAAAAAGCTACAAGGGTGTTACACTTGAGTTATGTGTTGTATGTCAGTATGTCTGTATGTTTGTACGTCCATATATTCTGCAGTGATATGACAATTGACAGATGAGGACCGCTCATAAAAAAATTTTAAAAGTGGATCCAAATATCTTTGATTCACGTGATTCAAATGGTTCAATTTAAATTCTGTAAACAGATAAAAATAAAGACGTCTTAAATTAAGCTTATAAATTTTTCTAGGTGTTCAAAAAGATAATAATAAAATGTTGATGTCTATGAAATAATCTGCTTAAATTCAGAAATTTACAGATATTGTTTTAAAGTGTGAACAATAGGAGGTTAACAGATGAAAAAGAAAAACTAAAAGGTTCTAGATATGGATTTAATAGAGGGAAAATGTGTTTCTGGATAAGAGAGTCTATGTGATTAAGTAATTAAGAGGGTTTAAGTAAGTGATAAAAAAGGTCTGTTTAAGTTGGTTATGTGTGTAAGCGTTTGAACAAGTAATCTTAAAAAAAATAAAAATTATACAACTTTGGTTAAACAACAACTGTTATTTTTCAGTACTTTTCTTGTGCTCTCCTACTCTGCATAATGAAGTTCTTCCAAAACCAATTGCAGAAAGTTTCTAATTAGACTTTCAACCAGATTCTGCTTAGGCACTACAAGACTCTGATGACCGATGAACACCCAGCATCTTCAAGAGAACAGTTCACTTAGGGCTGAAGCTCACTACGAGGCATGATGGAATGCAACGGACATCAGACAGTGGGAGACAACAAGTTCGGAGAACCGCTTAATCTTCCATCCTAGATTCATGAGTCTTAATGTCCTTCTAAGCCCCCTCATGGCCCTTGGTCTCTTTTTTGTCAGTTCCTCAGCATGGAACTTCTGCCAAAAATTGACCTTTGCTTTAATCTTTATCTTCATTCTGTTTTTATTCGCTCTGATTTTCTTCACGTGCTGGTAACTCCACCATGGCGCCTATCTGGAAGAACTTACCAATTAACGGGTTGCCTGCCATTTATCTAAGCCCTACCATCTCCCCCTAGTTCTATAAAAGCACACAGTTTTTTGCAAGGTTAATTATGGTGCTATTAATGAGTTCATATCTTCCAGGTATACAAGTCTGTAAGGTAAAAGCTTCAAAAGAAAATTATATCAACTTGGTGTTCTAACGTTGTATGGTAATTCTGGGCTTAATAAAAAAACATGTTGGAGATATGTTCATATCATTTGTGTTCTACAATTGGACTTGTTATCAATAAGATATGTATAGTTCCATGTTACTTTTCACACTGAGATACAATTTACAACACCAAAGTACTTTGCTACTTTTCTACAAAAGGGTTAAAAGCTTTCAGCCTTTCTTTAATTCATGTTTTAGGTGTGATATTATGTTTTGTTAGCTAATGTTCATGTAAACTTGAACAACAATTTATGTAAACTGTAAAATGATCAGCTTCAGAACTATAGTGCTTGAGATTTATTAAGAGCCCTGCCTTACTTGAGATAAGGCTCTGTCCCATCTCACTACATGTGAAAGTGGCAATAAAAGAAGTAAGCCAGATTTCGGTAAAGTTAAAGTTGTGTCCAAAAGTAGGTTTTTGCCAAGATTACTATGATCTCAAATATAAAATAATGATGTAAAACCCTGCCAGAATTCAAGGTAGCTGTTATGTAAGCTAAATATGTTTTTACCCTAGTTAGTTTTGTTTTGTAGTTTGCTTATAGACGGTTTAAGGATTGCCTATTAATGTTTTAAAGAGGTATTGCTTTAAGAACACAACCTGGGTCAACATAAGATAAGGAGTTATCACCTACAAGATAGAGAGATAGAAATTAAAGCCCAGTGCTCTTACTCGAAGGCTGTTAACTTATTTGCTGGATGCTTAAGATCAAATTTTTAAAATTAGTTAAATTAAAAGGGCCAAGAAAAACAATATTCGGCTCTTGGCCCATGAGTCAGTCTGAATCAGGGAATAGGGGACTTCTCCAGAGGGCTCTGCAACTCTAGGCCACATAACCTCCTGAGCAGGGAGATTAATGAGACCAGTGGAGGACAGAAAGCCAATCAGTGCATTCGCTGTAAAGAGGAGGGTCATCAGAAAGGGGAGACATCACTGATGCTTCCGAGGGAAGCCACATGGTCAAGCAAGGACTGGACCCATCCTAAGGTAAATGGCACTAGCAGAACTGAGAAGCTGCTATAAAGTTCCCTTGAGGACTCCCAGGGAAACTCAGCTGACTGTTGACAATAGATAAGAACAAATGTCAGTTTGACTTGCTTCATCTTAAACACTTAGCAAAGACAGTTAAAGACAAAGCACAGTTGTTCCTGGACATTTTAAATGATAATAATAGTTAAATGTAACTTCCAAAAATAAGTAAACTGGAGGCTACAAAAGCAATTCTCAGACGGGAATGCCTGATAACTATTAAAAGTAACTGCCAGAGTAGTTTTTAGTTTAATGCCCACAGATATTCCTAACCTACACAGGTAGGCTTGGTTTGCTAGTGTGGTTATCCAGCCCTAACAGAATTAAAGGTTTTTCTATTAGACACACAGGTCATACTAGTAAAAGGATTTTGCAAGATCAGATGACATTAAGTTATTAGACTATATCTTAAAGGAAAAGACATCTATAAACCTAAATGTTAGTTGTTGTGTTTACATCCCTAACATTTCTGGCAAGGTGACAAATATCCTTAAAGATTTACATGCTCAGATAGAAGCATGTCCTCACCAACTTTGTCATGAAAACAATATCTTAGCTTCTGGTTCTTGGTACTTCCTGGTAAAAAAACATTGTTAGTCTCAGTCTTGGCCATTATACTCATTGGCATATTCCTGTGCTGTGACATTTATTGCTGCATCAATATGGTTCCAGTAAATTAATAAATTCTTGTTTCTCTTATAGACCACCCATCACTCTAATGGCCCTCGAGCCTAATACTTCTCAATTGAACTTTTATCATGGACCACTCGATAGACCTGATTGTTAAAGGGGGACTCCAAACTGCTTGCCCCACACCATCCCTTTTCAGCCTGAAGAAGCCAGAAAGATTCTCTTTGCCCCCCCTTCCTTACAGCAGGAAGGAATTCCCAAATTAGGGGGGGGAAATGAAGCCAGGTTTAAAGTTAGGTAGTCAGTGTAGTTAGATAAATTGGGGTCTAATACCGAGTGAAATCTAAAATGGAGGCCATGCTGAAAATGATTCCAGGGAACGCACAACAACTCATGAAATGTGAAACCCTTAAATAATCATGATGCATTACTTTTAAGATTAAAAGTAGTCAGAAAAAAAGGAGTGGGGAATGTAAGGGTAAAAGAAATTGAAGTTAAAGCGTAAAAGTTAAAGGGTAAAAGACCGGGTGTTGTAAAGTTTCTAAGCTGCAAGATCTGAGTTAAAATGTAAAGGATTAGGTATTGTTAGGTTTCTATGCTACCTGCAGAACCTGAAAACCCTGTAGCTGTTAGGACAATACTGGAACTGCCCAGTAAATATTCCCACTGACTCCCTGGTTCTCCAATAACTTGGGACTCTGTGTAACTGTTCATGTAGTCCTTTAGGCCCTAAAACCAATCAGTTTGAATGTGTACCCCATGTAGAAATGACCTATCACTCTAGCCTGACCTTTTCCTGCCAATGAATGAACTAATCATGTTTAGGAGTTGTTGCTTAATTTTCCCGTGGTGTATAATGATTTGTTAAAGGAGACTGTGATATATTTAAAATCCCCTACCTCACAAAAGTGTACTTAAGCAGTGCTCATTCCCTGCTCGGGGCTCTGGGCTGTTTTCCCTTCTTGAGTGGGCACAGAGCCCCAGCATGCTGGTTCAATAAATCCCCTTCTGCAAATTGCATGAGTGGGTCACTTGGTGGTCTCTTTCTCTGACGCTTCACCTGACCCTTACAAGAGTTCTCCAGACTTTTCATTGAAATGAGCTTCCTCAACATTTAACGGTTCCTGAATGAATTGAAACCCACAGTGCCTCTAAATTCATCCTTGAAAAATGGCTAGATAAATACCATGAATTTTTTGAAATTGCCATGACCAGGTGGCACTGGAGAACCTTTGGATGTCCTGTTGCTGATCATGAGTGTACCAGACAGTGCCTTGATTGACTGGGTTACATGAAAATGGTATAGAACGGAGATGACATTAAGTTGGAGCCTGCTGAGTAGTGGGCCTACAGAAGTGGTGTGAAGGTGTGTGATAAAACATGTTTTTTTTTTTTTCATGTGGATCTCTCATTGGCTTCCAAATGGCTTGTGACTGACATGGTGCAGCCAGCCGCCCCTTGTATGTAAAGGCATCTTGTTATATGGAGAATACCAGGGCAATGTTCAGAATCAGGTTGTTATGGTCAAGGGAGCAAGCAATGTGGGATAGAAGCCTGGTTGTTGAATTCTCCTGCAGACGCTGACCCACCACATGTGACAGAACTCCCTCCAGCACTGTTTCTTAGTTGAACCCCTTGTATTTCACGAAGGAAATACCAAACTCCCAGTGCAGGAGCAAGAAACAACACGAAAAGTGGAGGATGACCAAATGGCTTCACAGTCTACACAGGGAGACACTTAGCCCTCAGTGGCAACAGTTTACCTACAAAGAGAGAATTCAGCACTGGTGCCACATGTTCATTGGAATATAAGAATCCATGTCCTCCAGGTCACATAGATGCAGACCCAGCTTTGATGGTCTCACTACAAAGGAAGCTAAAGCTTCAGACAACAACATATATTTCAAGTGCCCAACCTCAGAGGCAGTTTCTCCAGAAGTCTTTAGGACAGCAGAGCTTCATGGTTGTGGAGTTTTTACCCTGTCCCTTACTTTTGGAAACTCCTCTACCACCTCCAAGGTTGTGAACTCATGAACATTTTCCTTTCCAGATATGTATTCACAGATTTTCTAACTCTTCTCCTCTCATTGTGTCTTACTTGTGTTGAAGGTAATGTCAAGGCATTGTTCTGATTGAGTGTTGGAAGACTTTTGTGTAGCACGTATTTGCAAACACATTGGATTAATTTTCCCATGTTCCTTTCCAAATACTGAATCCCTGACACTAACCCATACCCCACTAGACTCTGCCTACTAATCCTAATATGATGAAGAAAAATAACCCAAACAGAATTGAAATACAAGGAGTTCAGAGGAGGCATGTTGTATAGTTGGACTTGCTTTTTGCATGATAAAAGGTAGGTGTTATAAAATTAGTTAATTTTTAATTGAAATAGTTATCCATGTATTTTGAGAAGTGGGGCTAGAGAAGTGGTGTACAGGTGACCTGACTGGAGTTCCTTGGTGAGGGAACTCTCTGACTTTGGGATCCAGGAAGCCAGGAACCCATAGTCAGTCCCAGTCCCAGTCCCAGTGGTCTCACTTGTTTGGATTTACCAAGGACAGAGTCAGTCTTTCTTGGTAACTACTGATGTTAAGATGGCCAAATGCCAGGAAAGCTCTGAAGAGGGGCCTTTCCTGAGAAAGCAGGTAGTGGCTCACCACTGGCTTCTGAAAATTTCACAGTGTTGGCCAAGGATACCACTTTTGAGAAAGGACAAGCGTTTTTTGGGAAACATAGTATGGCCCACCAGTCAGAGGACACTCCAGATAGTCACAGACCTACTTGGGGGAAGGAGGCGTCATTGTGAGAATAAGTGTGTTTGTGGTTTTGTTTCATGCTGTGACAATAGGTAGGAAAGGCGGATTGTTTTGTTTGGAGTGAACTGTTTCTAGTAAGTCATTTGACGAGGTAAATGTTTCTATGTCTGTATATCCCACTGTATCCATTGTTGAAGACATTACAAAAGAGAATGCATCAATGGATGAGTCCTATCTAGTAGAAAGCTTCCCAGCATTCATCCTGTGCAATTTATGAATGTACTTCAGCTTGACTTAAGGATGGGCAAAACCTGCTATCTTCCTAAGTTTCTGTTTTCTTCCTGAATTCTGCTTACACTCCAGAATAGGCTCATGGTTTTGTGTCCAGAATATGTACCACCTCCAAGCTCTGTGACAAGGCCATGTACTTGAGAGCTGAAGGGAATGTGGAGCATCTCCGAAAACTGAGATATCTGTGTAACCAAGAATGTCTCAGTGGTGAAACCCTGCTTTGGGCCTTTTGTTTACCTATTGTTCTGTTGCCCTGAATGTCAGGAATGTCTTTGGCTCAGGCCACCCCTTTGTGAAGCCTGAAGAAAACAGTTTTCAAATGGAAATGAATGGGCATCACCTGTGGCTCTTTGCTTAATTACTTTGGAAAGGGATGTGTCTGAATCACCCTCTTGGCCCTGTGTGAGGCTGTGGTTTAGACTTGCAGCACATGATGGATCTAAAGAAAAATCCCAGGTGTGTATCCAAAACCAACATGGCCAAAATAGCAGTCATTGTGGGTAGAGTCTCTCACCTTCCTCTGTAAGGTTCCTGACTTCCATTATGTGAGAATAGGGATCCTTTGTGTCAGGTGAATTCTTCAAAGCCCTGCAGAGGTTAGCCCATAGGTGCTTGGGTTTACTCATGACTCCAATTCACATAAAGAATCTAAAACGCACAGTCAGTAGGCCTCAAATTGTAGAAGCAGAGCAGTATTAATGGCAGGCCTATTTGATCACTCCTGGTTCACAGGAAGCGTGTCCAGGCCACCCTGATTTAGGAAAATGAGGGGCATGTGAGCTTTTTTTGGACACTGTCTTGGGCTAAGCCCCACCTGGACACCTCCAGCCAGAGTTTTAATGAGTGCCAATCTATAAGAAGATCAGGGCCATGTGGGAGTGTTTTGGTTTTAATTGTGGTCATTTGTGTGGTGGTAGGAAGATAAGACTGGGTCCACCTGGGTTTGAACTCTGGTGTTATTCCTAATAGAGACTGAGTTCTGGAACTGACCTCAGAGAAGTTTTGCCATGAATTTTTTTGGGGTATTAGGAGGCCACACATGAGAGTCGCCTTTGGAAACTGAGATCTAGGCCCAGGGGTGCTTTCTTCAGAGCACTGGGAATCTCAGCCAGAATATCACATGATATTATTTTGTACGACTTGACAGCCATATTTGAGAGTCAAAACACACATGGACTTGGCATTGTAGACTTCAATGAGCCTGGATTTATGTGACCATTTGGCCACTCTTTGGGACGACTTACCTCTGAGAGTCCTCCAGAGCTTCATTGAAATGAGCTTCCGTTACTGAATTAAATGAATTAAATGAAACCCTCAGTGCCCCCAACTTCATCCTTGAAAAATGGGCTCAATAAATACCATGACATTTTTGAAAATTCCATGACCATGTGGCAATGGAGAACCGTTGGATATGCTGTTGCTGATCGTGAGTATACCAGACAGAGCCTTGATTGACTGGGTTTCACCAAAATAGTGTAGAACAGAGATGCCAGTAAGATGGAGCCTGCTGAGTAGTGGGCCTAGAGCAGTGGTGGGCAGGTTGAGATAAAACATCTGTGGTGATTTCATGTGGATCTGCCATTGGCTTCCAAATGGCTTGTGACAGACATGGTGCAGCCAGAAGACCCTTATATGAAAAGGCATCTTGTTATATGGATAGGTTTCAGGGCAATGTTCAGAATCATGTTGCATGGTCAAGTGGGCAGGCTATGTTGGACAGAAGTCTGGTTGGTGCATTCTCCTGCAGACAGTGTCCCACCACACGTGACAGAACTCCCTCCAGCACTATGTCCCAGTTGAACTCCTTGTATTTAGTGAAGCAAATACCAAACTCCCAGTGCAGCAGCAAGAAACATCACGAAAATTGGAGGATGACCAAATGGCTTCACAGTCCACACAGGGAGAAACTTAGCCCCCAGTGGCCACAGTTGACCCACAAAGAGAGAATTCAGCACTGCTGCCTCATGTTCATTGGTAAATAAGAAACCATGTCCTCCAGGTCACATAGATGCAGACCCAGCTTTGATGGTCTCACTACAAAGGAAGCTGAAGCTCCTGACAACAACATATATTTCAAGTTCCCAACCTCAGAGCGAGTTTCTCTAGAAGTCTTTAGGCCAGCAGACCTCCATGTTTGTGGAGTGTTTACCCTGTCCCTTACTTTTGGAAACTTCTCTTCCACCTCCAAGGTTGTAAACTCCGGAGCATTTTCAATTCCAGATATGTATCCACAGATTTTCCAACTCATCTCCTCTAAAGGTGTTTCTTGGGGCCAAGGTAATGTCAAGGCATTGTTCTGGTTGAGAGTTGGAAAATTTTTGTGTAGCACATATTTGCATACACATTGGATTCATTTTCCAATTTTCCATTAAAAATACTGAATCCCTGACAATAACCCATACCCCACTAGACTCTGAATACTAATCCTTATATGATGGAGAAAAATAACTCAAACAGAATAGAAATACAAGCAAATCAGAGGAGGCATGGAGTACAGTTGGACTTACCTTTTTCATTATATAGGGTCGGAGTTAAAAATCTAGTCAATTTTTTGTTGAAAGAGTACTTCATGTGTTTTCAAATTTGTCAAATATATGAATTCCTGTCTCCCAAATTTATTTGTATCCTATTCAGCACATGTATTTTTATTTGAACATATAGGATCGTACCTTGTATCACACGTACATTCTTCTGAGGTGGCTGACTTGTCAGATACAATTTGTGAGAAGACATCACTTCTCCTAAACTCTGTTGGAACTGAAAATTCAACCTATGGGTGAGCTTCCTAGTTGAAGAACTTTATACATAAATCCATGTTCAGTAAAATGAATAATTTTGGATACATGGATGATATATATTTAACGATAAATTTTGATTGGCATATACATTGCTAGTTTTTAATGTCTGTGTGTGTATGTGTTTGTGTGTATGTGTGTGTATATATATATATATATATATATATATATATATATATATATATTTATATACACTCTCCAGATTTTTCAAAATATGAAATATATTTGTCTTTTGGCCACTCTTTTGGAAGCCTTACCTGTGAGAGTCCTTTAGAGATTTCATTGAAATGAGCTTCCTCAACATTTAATGGTTCCTGAATGAATTGAAATCCACAGTGCCTACTACTTCATCCTTTAAAAAGTGGCTTGGTGAATATGATAAAATTTTTGAAATTCCCCTGAGCAGATGGCACTGGATAACCTTTGGATGTCTTGTTGCTGATCATGAGTGTACTATACCATGCCTTGACTGAATGGGTTTCTTGAAAATTGTGTAGAACAGAGATGCCAGTAAGTTGGAGCCTGCTGAAAAGTGAGCCCAGAGCTGTGGTGTGCAGGTGTATGATAAAAGATCCATGGTGGGGCCATGTGGATCTGCCATTGACTTCCAAATGGCTTGTGGCTGACACGTTGCAGCTAGCACACCCTTATATGTAAAGGCATCTTGTTATATGTAGAGGTTACAGGGCAATGTTAAAAATCAGTTTGCTATGGACAAGGGGGCAAGCTATGTTGGATTGAAGCCTGGTTGGTGAATTCTCCTGCAGACCCTGACCCTCCAAATGTGACAGAACTAGCTCCAGCACTGTTTCCCTGTTAAACTCCTTGTATTTCATGAAGCAAATACCAAAATTCCAGTGCAGCAAAAAAAACAACACGAAAATTGTAGTTTGACCAATTGGCTTCACAGTCAAGACGGGGAGACACTTAGCCCCCATGGCCACAGTTTACCTACAAAGAGAGAATTCAGCACTGCTGCCTCAGTTAGATGAAAAATAAGAAACCATGTCCTCCAGGTCAGATAAATGCAGACCCATCTTTGATGGTATCACTGCAAAGGAAGCTAAATCTCCTGACAACAACATATATTTCAAGTGCCCAACCTCAGAGGCATTATCTCAAGAAGTCTTTAGGCCAGCAGGGTTCCATGAATGTGGAGTGTTTATCCTGTCCCTTATTTTGAAAACTCCTCTGCAACTTCCAAGGTTGTGAACTCCTGAGTATTTTACATTCCAGATATGTAATTACAGATTTTCTAACTTTTCTCCTCTAATTGCATGATAAAGTGTAGGTGTTATAAATCTGGTCAATTTTTAATTGAAATAGTTTTCCATGTGTTTTGAAAGGTATCAAATATGTGAATACCTGTCTCTCTTTCTCTGTTGCCTATTCAGCACATGTATTTTTATATGCACATATAGAATCCTACCTGGTACCACACGTACATTCTTGTGAGGTGGCTGACTTGGCAGATACAAATTGTGAGAAGAGATCACTCCTCCTAAACGCTGTTGGAGCTGAAAATTCAAACTATGTGTGAGCATCCTAGTTGAACAACATTATACATAGATCCATGTTCAGTGAAATAAATATTTTTGGATCTGTGTATGAAATGTATTTCATGATGAATTTCGATTGGCATATATATTGCTACTTTTTAATATCTCTGTGTGTGTTTTGTGAAAAATCTACACTCTCTAGATTTTTCAAAATATGAAATATATGTGTCTTGTAATAAACTCCATAAATTCATTCATTTTCATGTATGTGGTTTTATAATCAACTTTTCACAAGAGTATTTTCAGAAATATTCATCTACCTCAAGTACATATTTGTTTTCTAGTACTCAAAACTCATTTCACTGAATGGTGCATACAAATCCTTATATTTCTCCAGTAGCTGACCAAGTTTAACATCAATGCAAGTAGATTCCTATGGGGCATGATGTTTATTTGGATGTTAAATTTTATTCAACACTGGTACATTACTATTTCTTCAGTTTATGGACATCATAGAAAATACATTTCATCCACAGTTCAAAAATTTAAAGACATTTGGTACACTTTAATCACTTCCTGCTTCAGATCACATGTATTCCTCCATTTTTTTGACTGGACTAAACAAGAGACTTCTTCCAAATGCATTATTTTTGATTATCATAATCATTTTGAAGCAAAACTCACACAATTTTTATGATAAAACATAATCCTAATATTACCATTAGATGTATAACTGGTTGGAATGAATGATTGTATATCAATATAAGATTTCCTGTATATTTTCAGATATCAATTTATTCCAATTCTAAAGTTGGATCCAGTTATATTTTTTATTCACAGTATGGCCTATTCATGCATTATCTCTATATTCATAGACACAGGGTACTACTATTTTTATCCCCAATACTAATTTATAAGTTTTCAAAATATTGCTCCCCATAATGGTGGAAGAAATACTAATGTCACCAGATCTACACATACATTTTATCACAGTAATATTCTGGATAAAAAATGCAAAGATCACACTTATATTTTTCCAAATCCTAAATTGAATGTGAGTATGGATTACTAAAAAAATCCATGTAGAGGATGCCAAATGCTCTCAAATGTCAATCCTATTGGTGACTACCTATTGGTTTCTTCCTAAGATTATATATTCAACCACAATACTGTTGAAAATGTCTAATCCTATCACTCACTTTATACTTTGCCTGATTTCCTAATGTCTCTACTGATATCTGCTTTCCTATATATTTTACCCAGTTCATCATTGTGACTGACTCTTCACATGTGCTGACATTTACATTCACTCTCTACCCGAAACCCTATTGCAAAAGAACATTTGGTCCAAATCCTTTACTCACATTTCTTTCTAAACAGACCGACTATCTTCCTGATTCTACCGAGTATCCCTTTTTGACTGGATGTTCTCTTTTACAAGGTACACGGTACTATGCCATTGTATATCGATTAGACTGAGACATCTGTGTAGAACATAATTCAAAGCTAAGTATCCCAATCAAGGGCCCAATGGCCTTATGGGCTTCAAATCTTATGTAATTTTCTGTTTTCATACTTATATTACACCTGTATATTCTTATAAATATCGGAGGTTCCCAATACCATTATACATCCCGCAGAATGATTCCTAACCCAAATCGAACCTGTTATTAACACTAACCATACACTGTTCAATCAATCTAACTATAGAGAAGAGCAGGACAGAGTTGGTCTTACAATACAGGAATAAAGGGTGTTTTCCACCAGCTGAGAACCTCAATGGTCCATGCAGTAATGATCCCTGGAGAAAATTTAGGCAGCTATGAAGAATCTGAGAGAGCAAAAGTCATCTTCTATGCAAACAACCTGGTCAGGATGAAGGGATGCGTCTGATTCAGCCTCTCGCTTCTTATTGTATTGAAGATGTACCAAACCAGGTTGGTGTAGAGAGATTTTCCCGGGTGCATATGGTTGACAGACAATTCTAATTTGTTAAAGTGTCACAGGAACTTGGGGCAGCCTCCATCTCATGAGACCCTTGGAAGCAACTGTTAGGACAATGTGGTTGCCAAGGCAGTGATCTCATTCAGTTTCTGAAGGAGGTGACCAAACTAATTTCCTTGGTGATGGAACTCTCTGAATTTGGGATCCAGAAAGCCAGTCACACAGAGCCAGTCCCAGTTTCAGTCCCAGTGGGTTCACTTGTTTGATTTACCAAAGACAGAGTCAGTCTTTCTTGGTACATACTGATGTGAGGATGGCCAAATGCTGGGATATATCCGAAGAGGGGCCTTTCCTGAGAAAGCAGGTAGTGGCTCACCTATGACTCCTGACAACTTCACAGAGTTGGCCAAGGAGTCCAGATCTGAGACAGGAAAGTCCATTCCTTGGAAACATACTATGGCCCACCAGTCAGAAGACACTCCGGATAGTAACAGATATACTTGGGGTAAGAGGTGCCTTTGTGGGTGTGGGTGTGAGTTTGTGGTTTAGTCTCATGTTCTGAGAATATTTAGGAAAGGCAATTTGTTTGGTTTGGTGTGGACTGTTTCTAGTAAGTTGTTTAACAAAGCGAGTGTTTCTATGTCTGTGTATCCAACTGTGTTCGTGGTTGTAAACATTAGAAAAGAGAATTCATCAATGGATGTGTCCTGTTTGGTAGAAAGCTTCCCAACACTCATCCTGCCCAATTTATGAATGGTGTTTGGGTTGCCTTATGGATGGGCAACACCTACTATCTTCCTAATATCCAGTTTTCTTCCTGAATACTGGCCACGCTCCAGAATAGGCTCATGGTTTTGTGTCCAAGATATGTACATCCTACAAGCTCTGTGACATGGCCTTATACTGGATAGCTGAAGGGAATTGGAGCATCTCAGAAAACAGAGATATCAGTGTGACCAGTAAAGTCTCAGTGGAGAAACCATGTCTGGCCATTTGCTTACCAATTGTTCTGTTGCCCTGAATGTCAGGAAGGTCTTTGCCTCAGGCCATCCATTTGTGAAGCCTGAAGAAAACATTTTTCAAATGGAAATGAATGGGCATCACCTGTGGCTCTTTGCTTAATTGCTTGGAAAGTGATGTGTCTGAATCAGCCTCTTGGCCCTGTGTGAGGCTGTGGTTTAGATTGTCAGAACATGATGGATCTAAAGAATGATTCCATGTGTGATTCCAAAACCAAAATGGCCAAAAGAGCAGTCATTGTAGATTAAGTCTCCCCTTTCCTCTGTAAGCTTCCTGACATCCATCAAGTGAGAATATTGATCCTTTGTGTCAAATGAGTTATTCAAAGCCCTGCAGAGGATAGCTCATAAGTGCTTGGGTTTTCTCATTATTCCAATTCAAATAAAGAATCTATACCAGAGAGTCAGTAGGCCTCAAAAAGGAGAGGCAGAGCAGTATTAAGGGCAGGCCTATTTGTTCACTCCCGGTTCACAGGTAGGGTGTCCAGGCCACCCTGACTTTAGTCAAATGAGGGGCAAGAGAGCTTATTTTGGATACTTTCTTGGGCTGCACCCCTCATGGAAATATCCCGCCAGAGGTTATGATGGGTGTCTACATGGAAGAAGATGAGGGCCATATGGGAGTGTTTTGGTTTTAATTGTGGTCATTTGTGTGGCGGTTAGAAGAGATGACAGGGTCCACCTGGGCTTGAACTCTGGTGTGATTCCCCTTAGAGACTGAGTTCTGGAACTGACCTCAGTGAAGAATTGCCATGAATTCTTTTGGGATGGTAGGAGGCCACTCATGAGAGTCGCCCTTGGTAACTGATATCTAGGCCCAGGGTTGCTTTCCACAGAGCACTGTGAATCTCAGGCAGGATATCACATGATTTTATTCTGAAAGACTTGGCAGCCATCAATGAGAGTCAAAACACACATGGACCTCACATTGTAGACCTCAATGGGCCTGGCTTCATGTGACTTTTTGGTCACTCTTTGGGAAGACTTGCTGTTAGTGTTCTCCAGAGCTTTCATTGAAATGAGCTTCCTCACCATTAAATGATTCCTGAATAAATTGAAACCCACATTATCTCCAACTTCATCCTTGAAAAATGGCTAGATAAATACCATGAAATTTTTGAAATTCCCATGACCATGTGGCACTGGAGAATCTTTGGATGTCCTGTTGATGATCATGAGTGTACCAGACAATGCCTTGATTAACTTGGTTTCATGAAAATGGTGTAGAACAGAGATGCCGGTATGTTGGAGCCTGCTGAGTAGTGCCCCAGAGCTGTGGTGTGCAGGTGTGTGATAAAACATCTGTGGTGGTTCCATGTGGATCTGGCATTGATTTCCAAATGGCTTGTGGCTGACATTGTAGAGCCAGGAATGCCTTATATGTCTGAAAGCTCTCCATATAAAGGCATCTTATTATATGGATAATTTTCAGGTCAATGTTCAGAATTATGTTGCTATCTTCAAAGGGGAAAGCTATGTGGGATAGAACCCTGGTTGGTGCATTCTCCTGCAGGCCCTGACCCACCACACGTGAAAGAACTCCTTCCAGCACTATGTCCCAGTTGAACTCCTTGTATTTCATGAAGCAAATACCAAATTACCAGTGAAGCACCAAGAAACACCACAAAGAGTGGAGAATGACCAAATGGCTTCACAGTCCACACTGGGAGACACTTAGCCTTCAGTGGCCACAGTTTACCTACAAAGAGAGAATTCAGCACTGCTGCCTCGTGTTCATTGGAAAATAAGAAACCATGTCCTCCAGTCACATTGATGCAGACCCCGCTTTGATGGTCTCAATAGAAAGGAAGCTGAAGCTCCTGACAACAACATATATTTCAAGTGCCCACCACAGAAGCAGTTTCTCAAGAAGTCTTTAGGCCAGCAGAGCTCCATGTTTGTGGAGTGTTTACCTGTTAGACCAGGACGTTAAAAAAGAACACTGATACCAATTAAAATAAATTAATGTAAGCTTATTATTTCCACCAGCTAGACTACCCCTCCCTCCACAACGGCGGGAACAAGACAGCAATCCCAACTTTTCTATATCCCAGATTTATAGCCTAGAAAGTTACACAAAAGGGGGGTTACAGATAAGAGAACTCTGACAAGCATCACACTAATGGTAGTTTACATTTTTTTTTTTGCTAGCCCTAACATCAGAATTTATGAGGACCATTAGAACCTCAGAGTGGGTCATTGTCTGGCCAGGGATGGCCAATATTTATGAGGTTTCACTAAAGTTTCAGAGAGGGCTGCTATCTGGTGAGAGAACCAGGCAGGGGTGAGTTCAAGGCACGGACAGGCATTCCAAGCAGGTTTAGAATTTGCAGTAATTTATAGTAAAGCCAAAATTATATTTTCATGGCTTTGTGGCAAGATGGCTCCCAATTTTAATAAAAGATCAGGTTGGGTCTATCATTCCCCCCTTTTCTAATGTGTCCCTTTCAAATCTTTGATAGGGTAGGGGAAGAGCATTGAGGAAATTTTAATCCTTCAGGTAACAGTCTCCAAATATTTAGCTCACCAAAAAACAGTCTCCCTGATTTTACCTGACTGAATATATTACTTATATTGATAGTCTATTTATTTTTGTCTCCATTGTTGTAAGAAGAGAAGAGTCACTCATCTTGGCTTCTTCTGAGCTGAGAGAGGGTGACATGAGGGCGCACGGCATGAGGGACCTGAGTTGCCTTTTAGAAGTCAGTTAAGAGAAATGAGTTGCCTTTTAAAAGTCAGTTCATTTTGAAGTCTCGTTGGAGAAGAACAGGTTGTAAAGTCTTCTGGGGATGGGTTATTCTATGGGAGAAACGAAAACTATGAGCACTGAATAAAAGTTGCAGCAGCTGGAACATGTCACTGTATAGAAGTTCACTCACCAGTCTTTAATATCCCCAGTTATCAGGACTGTCAACTTAAAATTTAACTTTTAGTGTTAAATTTGTCCCTTCCCATAAGATACAGTTTAATAATTTAATGTCATCTGATCTCACAAAATCCTTTTACTAGTATGACCACTGTGTCTAATAGAGAAACCTTTTATTCTATTACTCAGGGCTGGATAATCGTACTAGCAAACACCAAGCCTACCTATTTAGGTTAGAAATGTCTGTAGGCCTTAAACTAAAAACTTCTGCCTCTTGCAGCTCCTTTTGATAGTCTCTTTTTATAGTTATCAGGCGTTCCTGTCTGAGAATCCTTCTTTGTTGCCAACAGTTTTACTTATTTTGGGAGGCTAACATAAAGTTAATTCCTTAAAATATTATTATTATTATTATTATTATTATTATTATTATTATTATTATTATCATCATCATCATCATCATGATCATTATTATTATTTAAAATGCCCAGGAATGGCTGTATTTTGGTTTTAACTGTCTATGCTAAATGTTTAAGATGAAGCAGTCAAACTGACTTTTGTTTCTATCTATTGTTAACATTCTGCTGAGATTTTATTGGAGTCATTCCTGGGGAAACTTGAGAGCAGCTTCTTAGTTCTGCTAGTGTCATTTGCCCTAGGTCTGTCCAGGTCTTTCTTGATCATGTGGCTTCCCTCGGAAGCATCAAAGATGTCTCCCTTCTCTGATGACTCTCCTCTTCATAGCAAATGCACTGATTGGCTTTCTGTTCTCCAGTGGTCTCATTAATTTCCCTGATGGGGAGGTTATGTGGCCCATATTTGCAAAGCTCTTTAGAAAAGTCCACTGTTACCTGGTTTCAGACTGACTCAGAGGGCAAGAGCCAAATATTTGTTTTCTTGGCTGTTTTCATTTAATTTTAATTTTAAATCCTCATATTAAACATCCAGCAAATAAATTTTAACAGCCTTATATTAATAGTACTGGGCTTTAATGTCTATAACTTTATAATTGTTTATCTTTTTATTAATTTGGATCTGTATTATTCTTTCTGTCTTGTAGGTGATTACTTATTATCTAAAATTAACCCATGTTGTGTTCTTAAAGAAACACTTCTGTAAAACACTAACAGGGAATCTTTAGATCACTTATTAGGAAATTACAAAATAAAATTAACAAGAGTAAAAGACTTAGTTTGCATAATAGCTACCCTGAATTTTTAGGCGGAGTTATACATTATATCCTGTGTTTGAGATCCTAGTAATTTTGACAGAAAAAAAAAAACAACTTTTGAACATAACTTTAAATGAAATAAAATCTGACCTACTGCTTTCATAGTCATTCTCACATGTAGTAAGATGGGACACAGAGCCTTATCTCAGGTAATGTAGGGCTCTTTATAAATCTTAAGTGTTTTAGTTCTAAATCTGATCTTTGTTTTTTTAAATATCATTTTACATAGTTTACATAAATTGTTTGAGGTCACATGAACATTAGCTAACAACATATTATATTAAATTTAAAACATGAATTAAAGAAAGGCTGAAGGTTTTTTACCTTTACATAGATTAGGCTCTCATTAATTTAAAAATACATTTAAACTTTTCCCCAATGTAAAAAGTAACATAAAACTTTACATATCTTACTGATAACAGGTAAATAAATCCCCAAAATATTTTTTTACCATACAACTTCAGAACCCCAGCTTGATATAATGCTCTTTTAAAGTTTCTACCTTATAGACTTGTACACCAGGAAGATATGAGCACATTAATAGCATCACAATTACATTGTTGTTTCTACATTAAGCAAGTTCAGCTTTTAAAGAAATAGCAGTGCAATGCTCTAACATAACAGTTCTTATTTAATCAGTTGTTTAATTTTTATTTTTGCTTGCTCTAGAAAAAATAAAACTTAATAAACACAATGTTATGGGTAAACTTATTTTTTCAAAAATTGTTGTCTCTTTAACATATGACTGATTTTTACAAACTTATACAGACTTTAGTGCAAACTTATACAGACATTAGTAAATCAATCAGATATCTAACAATAGTACTCATGAATGAGTAATCCCATATCAAATTTATTTTCTTATTTATCAAAATTTTAGACAATTGCATTGAACAATGTAAAACATTTTTGTTGAAGGAAAAGTCCTAGAACCAAGGCATATTAGACCTTTAATAGACATTAATATTTTGTTAGATTTTTGAACACCTAGAAAAACTTGTGAGCTTCCATTTAAAGACATTTATTGTTATCTGTTTATCCAATTTAAATTGAACCATTTAAATCACATGAATTAAAGATCTTTGGATCCATTTTTTAAAATTTGTTTTTATGAGCTCTTTTTTATGAGTGCTCCTTATATATGTTAATTTGTGTATCATATATATAAGGACATATATATAGAGAGAGACATACAACACATAACAAAATTGTGCACGCATAATAATAGTAAAGCCCTTGTAGCTTTTCGCAGGTGAAAACTCCATTGCAATATTTCAAAAACTCCACTGTTGGTCAAAGATAGAACTGATCAGAAAAACATTAACCTAGGTCTGTATGTTCAAAATCATGAGCTCAAAAAAATAAAGACAATAAGGAAAAAATAAAGGTTTAGAAAAAATGACTGGCCAGTAATTAGTAAATACCATACAATTTACCATTTTCATTTTTCCCTTAGGCCTCAGATCTGTCTCCTACTGAGCTTGCAGGCTTCTTTCATTTGCATTTCCACATAAGTCCTAGCTTAGGTCTATAAGGAGGAGGAAAAAACTGCTATTCTTAGCAGACACCTCAGGCCTAAGGAATTTTAACCATAATTTTCAGGTTAGGATGTTGAAAATTCTGATAAAAGTTTAAGATACAATTCACAAAATTTTATATCTTCACATCTTGTTTTGTCAAAAGATACCAAACTATGATTTACTATCCTTGTCCAAATTAATGCACTGGTACACACAGTGACATTTTCCCAGGCTTCCCAATTCAAATTTCGTGAAAAAAAAGCCTGAATGATTTGGAAGTTACTTGCCAACTTGAAAGTAGAGTTCTCTAGTTTTCCATCCTAAGTATTTAAGTTCTCTGGCATGAATTATCTGAAATCATAAAATAAACAATTACCTAAACCCGACTTTTAACTTCAAGACTGTGCAATGCTTCAAAAATCCATTCAGATACCAGATTGTTACAATGAAACATCATCAGTTAGACACACATTTAGCTAAGATCTTTCCCAAGAAACAATTTATAATATCAACGCATTATTGCACATATTTTAAAGGGCCAGAAACAACGACACAAGAGAAACAGAAAGGAGCTCCAGACTCTGGCTGACAGACAGAATCTTTTAAAACAGAGCAGATAAGAGAAAAATCTCCTACACCAGTGGCACCATGCACGTCTCCACAAGTGGACCAGATGTTTTCAAAGAGGAGCAACCTGAAATGTAAAATCAAGAGTCTTTCTGGTGACTTTACTGCATTTAGGGTCCCCTTTTTCTTTTTCTCTTTTTTAACAAGACAGAGGTGGCATAATTCTTACAGTTCAGGGAAGGAAGGAGGGAATTCCCTGAAGCAACAGGAATTCAGCAGCTGCTGCGAGTGCTTCAGTCTCTCCATTTACTTACAGGATTAGCTCCTCTGGTTCGGTTCCACCCCAAGCATGCTCCGTCTCCTAACATTTCAGTAGTCACCTCTAAAAAAGTTCCGTGATGGGGGGGGGTATCAAAATTTGTAACTCAAAGTTGGGTTCCTGATCTTGAAGCGAATTAATGCCAATATAATAATGAGGACAAGGTTTTGAGAAAAAGAAAAAAAGGGAGGTTTATTGCTTTGCTAACAATGGAGATACACAGGGGACTATGCCCAAAGGTTGTGACTCTCTTGATCTGGAAGGACAAGGGGTTTTAAAGGAGTTTCACCTGTTAACCTGGGAGATACTCAGTTCTTTGGTCCCCTGAAGGCATTGCCCTCTGCAGTGGTTTTGTTCCAGGCAGCCAGCTAGTGGCTTCTCTCATCCTGCTTAACAAAGGGGGGTAAAGTTCATTGCACTACCTTAAAACAAAATGAAAGTGGTGTCAGGCTTACTTGCTTTATTACCCATTTTCACCTGCAATATCCTTATGTTTTACCACAGAAATCACACAACAAAATGCACAAAAACAAACAAACAATAAGCATATAGAACACAGAACAAAACACAAAAATACAGTAATCCAGTGTTGAAACAGAAAAACCAAGGAGCAATGCAACGTCTTGCTAAAGCTCCGGGGTAGGAGCGCGTGCTTACCCATCGGTACCTCTCTACCCTTCCAGAGGAATTCCCTACAGAACAGAACAGAGGACAGAACGATTCTCATTACTGTCCTGGACAGGAGTATATGTGAGCCTCCCCAGGCCACCTCTCTGTCATCAGAAGAGATCTCCCTTAACTGGATATCAGATGTTATAAAGGCGCCTCTTGCCTATTGAGGCCTCCTCCACCAGGTGCTTGCTAATAGTTTTAGTGTGGTGGTTCACTGAAGTGCTCCCTGGACCGAAGGCTCACTCCAAGTCCTTGGAACATCTCAAGTTGCGCACCCTCTCCAGCCCAGAGCCCTGAAGGGAAGGCCAGCTTCAGAATTTCCAGCAGTTTGGTCTTGTGATCTGGTCGTGCAGGGTCATCTCGCTGGGGAACTCCAAAATGTTACACCAGGATGCAAGAAAAGACCACTGACTCCAATTAAAATCAAATTAAGGCAAGCTTATTATTTCAACTGGCCAGGCTGCCTCTCCCTCCCAAAACGGGGGGAACAAGACATCAACCCCACCTTTCCAACAGCCTAGATATATAGCACAGGAAGTTACACAAAAGGGGGGTTACAGATAACAGAACTTTGACAAGCATCACGCTAAGGGTAGTTTATATTTTTCTACTGGCCCCACCATCAGAAATTATGAGGACCATTAGAACCTCAGAGAGGGATGTTGTATGGCCAGGGAAGGCCAAAATTTATGATGTGTCACTAAAGTTTCAGAGAGGGCTTCTATCTGCTCAGAGATCCAGGCATGGGTGAGTTCAAGGAAGGAGCAGGCATTCCAAGCAGGTGCAGAATTTGCAGTAGTTTATAGGAAAGCCAAAATCAACTTTTCATGGCTTTGTTGCAAGACGGCTCCCAATTTTAATAAAAGATCAGGATGGGTCTATCAAACCTGTCCCTTACTTTGGGATATCCTCTACCACCACCAAGGTTGTGAACTCCAAAGCATTTTCCATTCCAGACATGTACTCTCAGAATTTCTAACTCTTCTCCTCTAATTGTGTCTTCCTTGGGGCAAACGTAATATCAAGGCATTGTGCTGCATGAGAGTGGGAAGAATTTGTTGTAGTACACATTTGCATACACATTGGATTCATTATCTAATTTTCCATTCGAAATACTGAAAACCTGACACTAAAACATACCGTACTAGACTCTGACTACTAATCCTAATATGATGGAGAAAAATAACCCAAACAGAATAGAAATACTAGCAGTTCAGAGGAGGCATTGTATATAGTTGGACTTACCTTTTGCATGATAAAGGTTTGGTGTTATAAATCTAGTCAATATTTAATTGTAATAGTTCTCCATGTGTTTTTAAAGTTAACAAATATGTGAATTCCTGTCTCCCTTTCTCTGTAGCCTATTCAGCACATGTATTTTTATATGCAACATAGAATCCTACTTGGTATTACACGTACCGTCTTGTGAGGTGACTGACTTGGCAGATAAAAATTGTGAAAAGTAATCACTCCTCCTAAACACTGCTGGGAGAGAAAATTCAGTCTATGTGTGAACTTCCTAGTTGAACAAGATTATACATAAATCCAATTACAGTAATATATATATATATATATATATATATATATATATATATATATATATACTCTTCAGATTTTTCAAAATTTGAAATATATATGTCTTATTATACACTCCCTAAATTAATTCATGTTCATGTATGTGGGTTTATAATCAACTTTTCACAATATTATTCTCAGAAATATTCATCCACCTGAAATACATATTTGCTTCCTAGTACTGAAAACTAACTTCAGTGACTGGTGCATAGAAATCATAATATTTCTACAGTAACTGACCCATTTTAACATCAATGCAAGTAGATTCCTATGGGACAGGACATGATGTGTATTTTGACGTTCTTTTTTATGCAGCAGTGGTGCATTACTATTTCCTCAGGTTACGCAGATCATAGGATATATATTTCATCCACAAGTTTACAAATTTATAGGCATTTGTTTCACTTTAAATCACTTCCTGCTTCAAAACACATGTATTCCTCCAGGTATCTTGACTGGTCTTTTCATGAGACTTTTTTCCAAACACATTATTTTCGACTTCCATAATCAATTTGAAGCAAAACTCCCACACTCTTCATTATAAACCATAATTATCATATTACCATTAGATGTATAATGGGTTGGAATGAATGATTGTATATTAATATAAGATTTCCTGTACATTTTCAGATATCAATTCAGTCCATTAATTAAAGTTGGAATCAGTTATATTATTTATTCACACTATGGTCTATTCATGCATTATCTCTATATTCATAGACATAAGGCACACCTATTTGTACTCCCAATACTAATTTATATATCTTAAAAAAATAGCTCCCAGAAATGGTGGAAGAAATACTCATGTTACCTAATGTACATATACATTTGATCACAGTAATATTGTGGACACAAAATGCAAAGTCACATTTCTGATTGTACCAAATCCTAAATGGAAAGCGATCATGGATTATTAAAGTCATCCATGTCCAGGTTGCCTAATGCTCTCAAATGTCAATTCTATTGGTGACTACGTATTTTTTTCCTCCTAAGATTATATGCTCAACCTCAAGCCTATTGAAAGTATCTAATCCTATCACTCACTTTATACTTTGCCTGATTTCCTAATGTCTCTATTGATATCTAGTTTCCTACATATTTTCCCCAGTTCATCTTTGTGACTGACTCTTCACATGTGCTGACATTTACATTCACTCTCTACTCGAGACCCTCTTGCGAAAGAACTTGTGGTTCAAATCATATACTAACTCTTCTTCCTAACCCTACCGACTATCATCCTAATCCTACCGACTACCCCTATTTGACGGGATGTTCTCTTCTACATTCAACCATCCAAGGTACAAGGTCCTATGCCATTGTATATCGATTTATCAGAGACAACTGTACAGAACGTAATTCAAAGATAAATATCCCACTCAAGTGCACAAAGCCCTTCTGGGCTTCAAATCTTACTTAGATTTCTGTTTTCATACTTATATTTACCCTATATATTCTTGTAAATATCGCAGGTTCCAAGTACCATTATTCATCCCACAAAATGATTCCTGACCCAAATCGAACATGCTATTAACACTAACCAAACAGTGTTCCCTCAATCTAACTTGACAGAAAAGCACGATCAGAGTTGGTCTTATAATACAGGAATGTACGGGATCTTCCACCTGCTGAGAACCTCAAAGGTCCATGCAGAAATTATTCCTGGAAAACATGTAGAAAGGAATGAAGGAACTGAGAGAGCAAAAGTCATCTTCCATGGCAAACAACATGGTCAGGATGAAGGGTTGTGTCTGAATCAGCCTCTCTCTTCTTAATGTAGAGAAGATGGACCAATCCAAGCCTGTGTGGAGAGCTGTTCCTGGGTCCCTATGGTTGATATACAATTCTAACTTGTTAAAGTGTCAGAGGAAGTAGGGGCAGACTCCATCTCATGGGACCCTTGGAAGAAACTGTTAGGACAAAGGGGTTACCAAGGCAGTGACCTCATTTACTTCCAAAGAAAGTGACATACCTCATTTCCTTAGTGATGGAACTCTCTGAACTTGGTATCCAAGAAGCCAGGCACCCAGAGCCAGTCCCAGTCCCAGTCCCAGTGGGCTCACTTGTTTGGATTTACCAAGGACAGAGTCAGTCTTTCTTGGTACCTACTGATGTGAGGATGGCCAAATACCAGGAGAGCTCTGAAGAGGGACCTTTCCTGAGAAAGCAGGTAGTGGCTCACCACTTTTTCCTGACAACTTCACAGAGTTGGTCAAAAAAACCAGATCTGAGAGAGTACAGGCCATTTCGGGGGAACATAGTATGGCCCACCAGTCAGAGGAAACTCCGGATAATCAAAGACCTACTTGGAGGAAGGCGGTGCTTGTGGGTGTGGGTGTGAGTTTTTGGTTTTTTTCTCATGTTCTGAGAATTGGTAGGAAAGGCGGATTGTTTGGTTTGGAATGGAGTGCTTCTAGAAAGTCGTTTGACAAGGTGAGGGTTTCTATCTGTGTATCCCACTGTGTCTGTGGTTGTAGACATTTGAAAAGATAATGCATCAATGGATGTGTCCTGTCTAGTAGAAAGCTTCCCTGTATTCATCCTGCCCAATTAATGAATGGACTGCGGTTTGCCTTATAAATGGGCAACACCTACTATCTTCCTAAGCTCCAGTTTTCTTTCTGAATTCTGGCCACTCTCCAGAATAGGCTCATGGTTTTTTCTCCAAGTTATGTACCACTTCCAATCTCTGTGACATAGCCATGTACTGGATAGCTGAAGGGAATGGGAGCATCTCAGAAAACCCAGATAACAGTGTGACCAGGAAAGTCTCAGTTGGGAAACCCTAATTTGGGCCTATTGCTTACCTATTCTTCTGTTGCCCTTAATGTTAGGAAGGTCTTTGCCTCTGGCCGCCCCTTTGTGAAGCCTGAAGAAACCAGTTTTTAAATGGAAATGAATGGACATCACCTGTGGCTCCTTGCTTAATTGCTTAGGAAAGGGATGGGTCTGAATCAGCTGCTTGGCCCTGTGTGAGGCTGTGGCTTAGATTCTCAGCACCTGATGGATCTAAAGAAAGATTCCATGTGTTCATCCTAAACCAAAATGGCAAAAAGTGCAGTAATTGTGGATGAAGTCTCTCGCCTTCCTCTGTAAGGTTCCTGACCTCCATCAAGTGACAATAGGGATCCTTTAGGTCAAATGAGATCTCTAAAGCCCTGCAGAGGCTAGCCGATAGGTGCTTGAGTTGTCTCCTGACTCCAAATCACATACAGAATCTATACATGACAGTGAGTAGGCCGCAAATTGGAGAAGCAGAGCAGTATTTAGGGCAGGCCTATTTGATCACTCCTGTTTCACAGGAAGTGTGTCCAGGCCACCCAGACTTTAGGCAAATGAGGGGCAAGGGAGCGTATGTTGGACACTGTCTTGTACTGCACCCCTCATGGAAACATACAGCCAGAGGTGATGATGAGTGTCTATAAGGAAGAAGATTAGGGTCATGTGGGAGTGTTTTGGTTTTAATTGTGGTCATTTGTGTGGCAGTTGGAAGAGATGACTGGGTTCACCTGGGCTTGAACTCTGGTGTGATTTCCCATCGAGACTGCATTCTGGAACTGACCTCAGAGAAGTATTGCCATGAATTTCATTGGGATTTTAGGAGGCCATGCATGAGTGTTGCTCTTGGAAACTGAGATCTATGCCCAGGGTGGCTTTCCAAAGAGCACTGGGAATCTCAGCCAGGATATCACATCATTTTATACTGAAACATTTGGCAGCCATATTTGAGAGTCAAAACACACATGGACCTCCCATTGTAGACATCTACGGGCCTGGCTTCATGTGACCTTTTGGCTACTCATTTGGAAACCTTGCCTGTGATCATTATCCAGAGCTTTCATGGAAATGATCTTCCTCACCATTTAATGGTTCCTGAATGAATTGAAACCCACAGTGCCTCCAACTTCATCTTTGAATAATGGCTAGATAAATACCATGCTTAAGTGCTCAGAATCTTCCTTTTTCAGTAAAACGCCGGCCCTGGACGACTCTCTGTGCCACAGAATGACCCACCATTGGAGTCGGATGACCCCCCAAAGGATCTTTCTACTTCCAACTAATTTGAAAACTCAGAGATATTGTCTTTCAGCCGGGGCCACATAGACATCCAGATCAACAGCCATATATCTTAACTTGGCAAGACATCTGCAAATCTCTTCCTCCTTGCGTGAAACCTTTCATTGTCCCTGCCCCCGCTCCTACTGCTTCCCCCATGATTCTATCTCTCACACCCTCTGTTCCTCCTCCTCCACCCTCTGTTCTTCCTGAGTCTCAAGACTCTACTGGACTCTCCTTCCCCTCCTTATGCCCTGCCCTCGCCCCCCAACCCCCAACACCTTCTAAGTGATTTCTGTGCTGCTGACTCAGCCTCTCAGCCTTTGGAGAAATCTAGACCACCCCAGCGCCCTCCAGATGACTATCCCGTGGCACACACAGCCCTTCCTTCCCTGGAGGAAGCTGGCCCGGCCAAAAGAACTCAAAGAACTCGCCGGTGGGGAGTAAACTTTGAAGTGGATACAGGGGCAGTATACTCAGCCCTTAAGGACCCATTGGGCCGTCTATCAAATAAAAGGACTCTAGTTCAAGGGGCTAATGGCATTAAATATGGGGCTTAGACAACAAAGAGGACCATGGACCTGGGGAAAGGAAAAATCCATCACTCCTTCCTAGTAATCCTAGAATGCCGGGCCCCATTGATGGGCAGAGATCTGCTCAACAAGGTCCAGGCCAGAATAACTTTTAACCCTGAAGGCCCCCAAGTGAAATTTCTAAATCCTTCAGTAAAACCTCCAATAGTCACGGCTTTAAATATGTCAGTAGAAGATGAACATCAACTCGTCACACCCCCCAAGACTGATCAAAAAGGCATACTACCCCAGAAATGTATAACAGATTATGCAGATGCCTGGGAAAAAACTGCTGGGTAAGGCCTAGCCGTGAAACAACCTCCAATAACAGTAGAGTTAAAAACTTCAGCCCCCCAATCAATGTCAAAAAATATTCTCTGAGCAAAACAGCTAAAGATGGGATAAGGCCCCATATTCAGAAATATCTGGCCTTAGGGGTCCTAAAGCCCTGTCATTCCAACTGGAACACTCCCCTGCTACCAGTAAAAAAATCCAGGAACTGGGGACTATCGCTCCATTCAAGACCTAAGAGAGATCCACAACAGAGTGCAGGACATTCACCCCACAGTACATAATCTGTACAATCTGCTTAGCACTCTGAACCTTGAGTGGAAATGGTATACTGTTCTGGACTTAAAAGATGCTTTCTTTTGCTTGCCTCTGCATAAAGATAGTCAGTTGCTATTTTTTTCCAGTGGGTAGACCCAGGAACCGGAACTTCTGTTCAACTAACTTGGACTAGACTCCCACAGGGGTTCAAAAACTCCCCCACTCTCTTTGATGAAGCCCTCCACAGCGATCTCAACAACTTCAGAACTATGCACCCTGAAGTCACCCTGCTTCAATATGTGGATGACCTGCTACTGGAAGCCAACACCAAGGAAAACTGTGAGTCTGGGACCCAAGCACTATTATTCGAGCTTGCTCAACTCTGGTATTGAGCTTCTGCAAAAAGGCGCAAATTTGCCATCCAGAACTAATCTTCCTGGGCTATTCCCTTAGGGGCGGTAAACAATGGCTCACTGAGCCCAGAAAACAATCCATTGAGCAGATACCACCCCCATCTAACAGCAGACAACTCAGAGAGTTTCTTGGGACTGCTGGCTTTTGCAGGTTATGGATACCTGGGTTTGTGTCCTTAGCTGCTCCTTTATACCTGCTGTTAAATGGAGATGCCCAATTCCAATGGACTCCTGAGCACCAGCAAACTTTTGATATCATCTAAGGACACTGACACTGAAATCTTCAACTTCACTGAGCCCAGCCTGCATTTTCAGAAATCCCTAAACTACGTTCAAAATGTACATCAACTCACTCACCTTGGTTCAAAGAAACTGCAGGCATTCCTGAAGAATCAAGAACAGAGTTTTCCACTAACCAACTTTGTTAACTGAACGGGTAACAAAAGCCTGTCAGGTCTGTCATGGTTAATGCTTACCCTTCCAATTTTCCTGCAGGAAAGCACCTACAAGGAACCAGACCAGGACAATTCTTGGAAGTGGACTTTACTGAAATTAAACCAGCAAGGTATGGACTTAAAAATCTACAAGTCTTTGTAGATACATTTTCAGGATGGATTGAAGCCTTTCCCACAAAAAAAAAAAAAAAGCAACAACAACAACAACAAAAAAATAAGACTGCACAAATGGTGGTCAAGGACATCCGGAAAGATAGTTTTCCAAGATACGGACTGCCAAAGGTAATAGGCTCTGATAATGGACCGACATTCATGGCCCTGGTAAGTCAGGGGTTAGCCAGGACCCTGGGGATTAATTGGAAGTTACATTGTGCTTATAGACCTCAGAGATCAGGACAGTTAAAAAAATAATCATAACCATTAAAAAGACCTTAACGAAATTAAGCTTAGAGATCGGCATAAAACATTGGACTATGCTCCTGCCTTATGCACTGTTTCATGCAAGAAATACTCATATTCCCTCTGTTTCTTTGTATTAACTCACCCGCTATGAAATTCTCTATGTTCCCTCCTCCAGTAAGGGACATAACCCCAACTGTAAGACCTAATGATCCCTTCAACACCCCCTTCCTTACAGACTTAAAAGCTCTTGAAAGACCTCAGCAATTTCTGTAAAAACAGCTGGCCACTGCCTACCAACCTGGGGACGAGCGGACACCATATCGATATCAAGTAAGAGACTTCATCTACATAATACAACATCAGGTGTCATTCCTGGAACCCCACTGGAAATGACCATACCAGGTGCTACTTATAAAATCTACAGGGGTAAAGGTAGACGGAATCACTTCCTGGATCCATGCCTCTCATCTCAAGCCTGCGCCCTGTCTAGACTCTGGCTGGAAACTGGAAAAGACTGGTAACCCTTTCAAATTGTGTATTCGCCATATGGATAAGGCTATAGACTCTCCCCTTGGCCAATAGTAGTCCTAAACCTCATCAGACTGTTCAGCAGGGATGGCCGATCACAAATCCTACTGTACAAGAAGTGTGGTCTATCTTGCATACAGCCCCCTTAGGGACCTGGTGGCCATCTACTTACCCAGACATTTGTCAGCTGGATATACGTCTTTCTCATAGGGATATCCCTGATGAAGAAGATCCCAATAAAATTCCATTAAATCCCTTACGTACCATAGATAATGGAAACAAACATTATGGATGTAGGTACACGTGAGCCAGATTAAGGTTGGCTATCCTAGATTACTATGTTTGCCCAGTGGACTATCAAAGCCACAAACAGCCACGGCTGTGTGGGGGAAAAGACAACTTCTTCTGTAAGTCATGGAGATGTGAGCATGCAGGGGCTGCCTTGTGGAACCCAAACTCCTCATCAAATTCAGTACACAGAATTGGCCATATTACTAATTAGACAACCAAAACCGATGGCCCCCAGAGGGGTCTCTATATGCTCAAATTCTGTATGACCTTTTAAACTTCTGCAAGTGCTCAAAAGGGTGGAAGGAAATTCCCCTATGTGGAGGCCTTTTCCCTCCTTCGCTCACATCCTGAACTATGCTTCTCCAATAGATCCTAACCCTCAGCTTTCTTCTCCAGAATCTCTGCTGTCACTCCCACCCCAGCAACCTGATTTCTTCACTCCAATTACTAGATAAAAAACCGAAACCTTCGCCAGTTTTCAGACCATTGCCCCCTTGCTGAGGTAGCAGGTACTGAGGTACCCATCCACCCACTCACTCCTCTCTTCTCCTGTCAGTGCCTGCACCGGGTAACACCAGGTCCTTTTACGAGCTAACCCAAAGCTCAAACCAGCTAAGGAGAGCCCTCAGACCCTACCCAAGATGTAATGAAAATGGTCATTAAAGTTCCTTTGTCTTCACTGAAAACAGGTTACTAAGAATTTAAAGTCCCTCACAGGCCTTTGGGGATACTCAACCCCGTCTTCCCCTCTGCACTACCTGTTCTACTGCTCAACTTTTTGTTGTGTGGAAAATTCCAAACCCCTTTCCCATTATTCTTTTACATCTCTCCTTCCTCATTCACAGACCCAAGGAGCTGCTCTCAGACCCGCCTTCCCCATCTTCCCGCTCTGTACCAGGCCCACGGAAATGTCTTAAATGACCTTCTCCAGAAGTCTTCACCATGGCTGACTTTAGGACTTTAGGTGCCTTGCCTTGTCTGTCTCTACAGCCAAAGAGTCCCTATAAAAGAGTTCAATGTATATAAACTTCCCCTTTTCGTGTTGCCCTGTTCTACTTGGCCACTGGCTGGAAAAATCATCAATCCTAAGCTTGACACCCACTTACTAGTTTTTCACAAAACATGTGAACAAGGCCTCTGGCCTTCAGCTGGGGCTTCACAGAGATGGCTATATTTCTAAGATAAAGAAGTTACCAACTGGGCTCCATTGTAACCGCTGGCAGGGAGAAAAAAAAGAGAAGAAAAAAGCTCTCCCCCTCCAGGTGTCCTTAAAATGTTAACTTGCCCACAACAAAGTACAAAAAAAAAAAACAGAAACGAAAACTTATTTTGTGAACTTCTGCAGACTGTGGCCTTCTGAGCCCCTTCCCTTACATTTTGGGTACAAAATTCTGAAACTACCTAAACTTGGGGTGCAGGTGATTAATTGATTACAACAGAATCAGTGCTCTCAAAATCCGGTTGCAACCAAATAGGTCTGTTCCCCTGTCTTTGGTGCTATCTTAGGTGCCTTGCCTTGTCTGTCCCTACAGCAGCATAATTCTATATACTTAAACATTGTTTATGTTTTCATAAAATGGTCAACAGATGTGATTAATTATGTAATGTTGCAGATGTTACCCAGAGTTCTCCATCATGATGCAGGTTCATTTAAATATCAATTAGGGGGGCATACAACCCGGTTCCCCTGGAAACCTGTATCCCTCCCATTAGCCATCCTATTAGGAAAATGAGTTGCTGCAGGGGTGGGCACAGGAACCACTGCCCTAGTACATGGGACACAACAAATGACCCAATGAGAAGCAGCAATAGACCAAAACTTAAAGATATTAAAAACCTCCATCACAGCTTTATTGGAATATTTATCTTCTCTTTCTGAATTTGTTTTACAGAACAGGCGAGGGTTGGACCTCCTCTTCATGAGAGAAGGGAGCCTTTGTGCTGCATTGAGGGAAGAATGTTGTTTTTATGCCGACCATACTGGAGTTGTAAAAAAAACTATGAGTAAATTAAGAAGACGCCTTGAAGAGCATGAACAAGAGAGAGGCACAAAAAGGGTGGTTTTAGACTTTGTTCACACAGTCCCTCTGGTTAACTATGCTTTTATCAACCCTGGCCAGTCCATTAAAAATCCTCTTATTATTGCTAATTGTAGGACCCTGTTTTCTCAACCGTGTAGTTTCTTTCTACAAGTTCAAATTGGATAAGTTAAACTTATGGTAATCAGACATCAATATACCTCACTAGCGGACATTAAATTTGAGGCCCACCAATGATAACTTTTATTATTAAAAGTCCAGAATAAGACGTGGGGAATGAAAGGTTAATAAAATAGGTACTTGTCACTTCCTGTTTTTGTGTATGCTTAACAAAACACTGTTGAAATCTTGAGAACTGTTTGCTAATCTTGTTCCTAGAATGTGCTGTCACCAACTGCCAAAATACTTAATGTACTTCCTCTCCCGTTGACACTCAAACCACTCACTCGACCTGACCCATCAATAAAATTCCCTCCCTGCCCTCACCAAGTAAAGTACATAAGCTCTGCTTAAGCTGTTCTCAGGGCTCTCTTCTCTATAAAAGTGAGCTCTGAGCTCCAGCATGGTGGACCCCCAATAAACCCTTTGCTGTTGCATGAGACAGTCTCTTCATGGTCTCTTCCTCCGACGCTCGCCCGACCTTTACATTGGTATAATCATAAGTGTGAACTTTGCTTTGTGTGTCCAGAATATTACTGTAATAAAATGTATATATAGATCAGGTGACATGAGTATTTCTTCCACCATTTCTGGGAGCAATATATTGAAGATGTATGAATTTGTATTGGGGGTAGAAATAGGTGTATAATGTGTCTATGAATATAGAGATATTACATGAATTGACCATACGGTGAATAAATAATATAACTGGTTCCAACTTTAAATAATTAATTGAATTGATATCTGAAAATATACAGGAAATCTTATATTGATATAATACATTTAATCCTACCCGTTATACATCTAATGGTAATATTATGGTTATGGATTATCATGAAAAGTGTGTGAGTTTTGCTTCAAAAGTGATTATGGAAATTGAAAATAATGTATTTCGAAAGAAGTCTCGTGAAAGACCAGACAAGATACCTGGAGGTATACAAGTGTTCTGAAGCAGGAAGTGATTGAAAGTGAAACAAATGCCTATATATTTGCTAACTTGTGGATGAAATATATATCCTATGATGTGCATAAATTGAATATAAATAGTAATGTACCAGTGTTGAACAAAATGAACGTTAAAATACACATTATGTCCCATAGGAATCTACTTGAATTGATGTTAATCTGGGTCAGTAACTGTAGAAATATTAGAATTTGTATGCACCATTCACTGAAGTTAGTTTTCAGTACTAAGAAACAAAGATGTATTTCAGGTGGATGAATATTTCTGAGAATAATCTTGTGAAAAGTTGATTATAAATCCACATACATGAATATGAATGAATTTAGGGAGTGTATAATAAGACACATTTCATATTTTGAAAAATCTGGAGAATATATATATAAACACACACACACTGAGACATTAAAAATAGCAATATATATGCCAATCGAAAATCACCATGAAATATTCATCATACACAGATACAAAATATTCATTTTATTGAAGAAAGATTTATGAATAATGTTGTTTAACGTGGAAGTTCACCCATACATTGAATTTTCAGTTCCAACAGCATTTGGGAGGAGTGATCTCTTCTCACAATTTGTATCTGCCAAGTCAGCCACCTCACAAAAATGTACTTGTGATATCAGGTAGGATTCTATATGTGCATACAAAAATACATGTGCTGAATAGGCTACAGAGAGAGGGAGACAGGAATTCAGATATTTGATAACTTAAAAAACACATGGAGAACTATTTCAATTAAAAATTGACTAGATTTAAAACACCTACACTTTATCATGCAAAAGGCAAGTCCAAATATATGCCATGCCTCTTCTGAACTGCTTGTATTTATATTCTGTTTGGGTTATTTTTCTCCATCATATTAGGATTAGTAGTCAGAGTCACTACAGACAAAACCCTTTCCAAAGCAATTAAGCAAAGGGTATGGGTTAGTGTCAGGAATTCAGTATTTCGAATAGAAAATAGGAAAATGAATCCAATGTGTATGCAAATATATTCTACACAAAAATTTTCCCACTCTCATCCAGAATAATGCCTTGACATTACCTTTGCCCCAAGAAAGACACAATTAGAGGAGAAGAGTTAGAAAATGTGTCAATACATATCTGCAATGGAAAATGATCAAGAGTTCACAACCTTGGAGGTGGTAGAGGAATTTCCAAAACTAAGGGACAGGGTAAACCCTCCACAAACATGGAGCTCTGCCAGACTAAATACTTCTTAAGAAATTGCCTTTGAGCTTGGACACTAGAAATATATGTTGTTGTCAGGAGCTTTATGTTCCTTTGTAGTGAGAAGATCAAAGCTGGCCCTGCATCTGTGTGACCTGGAGGACTAGGTTTCTTATTGTCCAATGAACATGAGGCAGCAGTGCCGAATTCTCTCTTTGTAGGTAAACTGTGGCCACAGATTGCTAAGTGTCTCCCCGTGTGGACTGTGAAGCCATTTGGTCATCCTCCACTTTCCATCGTGTTTCTTGCTCCTGCACTGGGATTTTTGTATTTGCTTCATGAAATACAAGGAGTTCAACTGCGACACAGTGCTCAAGGGAGTTCTGCACATGTGGTATGTCAAGGTCTGTAGGAGAATGCACCAAACAGGCTTCTATCCCACATAGCTTTCTCCTTGACCATAGCAACCTTATTCTGAACATTGCCCTGAAACCTCTCCATATAAGAAGATGCCTTTACAAATAAGGGTCTGCTGGCTGCACCATGTCAGCCACAAGCCATTTGAAAGTCAAAGGGACATACACATGGCCTCACCACAGATATTTTTTCACACACCTGCACACCACAGCTCTGAACCCACCACTCAGCAGTCTCCAACTTACTGGTATCTCTGTTCTACACCATCTTCATGAATCCCCGTCAATCAATGCATGGTCTGGTACACTCATGATCAGCAACAGGACATCCAAAGGTTCTCCAGTGCCACCTGGTCATGGGAATTTCAAAAATTTAATGGTATTTATCTAGCCATTTTTCAAGGGTGAAGTTTGAGGCACTGTGGGTTTCAATTCATTCAGGAACCATTAAAAGTTGAGGAAATTCATTTCAAAGAAAGCTCTGGAGAACTTTCACAGGCAAGGCTTCCCAATGAGTGGCCAAAAGGTCACATGAAGCCAGGCCCATTGAGGTCTCCAATGTGAAGTCCACGTGTGTTTTGACTCTAAACTATGACTGCCAAGTCTTTCAGAATAAAATCATGTGATATCCTGACTGATATTTCCAGTACTCTGTGGCAAGCCACCCTGGGCCTAGATCTCAGTTTCCAAGGGCGATTCTCATGTGTGGCCTCCTAAAATCCCAACACAATTCATGGCAACACTTCTCTGAGTTCAGTTTTAGAACGCAGTCCATAAGGGTAATCACACCAGAGTTCAAGTCCAGGTTGACCAAGTCATTTCTTCACACCGCCAAACAAATGATCACAATTAAGACCAAAACACTCCCTCATGGTCCCCATGTTCTTCCACATATACTCTCTTCATTACCTCTGGCTGGAGCTTTCCATGAGGGGCACATTCCAAGAGAGTGTCAAAAATATGCTTGCTTGCCCCTCATTTGGCTAATGTCAGGGTGGCCTTGACACCCTTCCTGTGAACCAGGAGTAATTAAATAGGCCTGCCCTTAACTGTGCTGCTTCTCCAATTTGAGGCCTTCTGACTGTGGGGTTTAGATTCTTTATGTGAATTGGAGTCATGAGAAAAGACAAGCACCTCTGGAGAGATTTGAAGAACTAATTTGACCCAAAGGATCTCTATTCTCACATCATGGATTACAGGAACCTAACAGAGGAAGGCAATAGAATTCATTCATAATGACTGAACTTTTTGCCATTTTGGATGCACACATGGGATCTTTCTTTAGATTCATCGGGTGCTGTGAATCTAAGCCACAACCTCACACATTGCCAAGAGCCTCAATCAGACACAACCTTTTCCAAAGCAATTAAGCAAAGAGCCACATGTGAAACCCAATCATTTCCATTTGACAACTGTTTTTTCAGGCTTCCCAAAAAGTGGCCTGAGGCAAAGACCTTCCTGACATTCAGGGCAACAGAACAATAGGTAAGCAAAAGGCCCAAAGCAGGGTATCTCCACTGAGACTTTACAAAGGTAGTAGGTGTTGCCCATCCATAAGGAAAGCTGCAGTTCATTCATAAATTTGGCAGGATGAATGCTGGGAAGCTTTCTACTACACAAGACACATCCATTATTGCATTGTCTTTTCTCATGTCTACAACCACTCACACAGTGGAATACACAGACATTGAAACACTCACCTTGTCAAATGACTTACTAGAAACAGTTCACTACAAACCAAACAAACCACCTTTCCTACCTATTCTCAGAACATGAGACAAAACCACAAACCCACACTCACAAAGGCACCTCCTTCCCCCAAGTAGGTCTGTGACTATCTGGAGTGTCCTCTGACAGGTGGGCCATACTATGTTTCCCCAAAATGGCCTGTACTCTCTCAGATCTGGTTTCCTTGGCCAACTCTGTAAAGTTGTCAGGAAAAAGTGGTTAGCCACTACCTGCTTTCTCAGGAAAGGTCCCTCTTCAGAGCTCTCCTGGCATTTGGTCATCCTCACATCAGTAGGTACCAAGAAAGACTGACTCTGTCCTTGGTAAATCCAAACACGTGAGCCCACTGGGACTGGGATTGGGACTGCCTCTGGGTGCCTGGCTTCTTGGATACCAAGTTAAGAGAGTTCCATCACCAAGGAAATAAGGTATGTCACTTTCTTTGGAAGTGAATGAGGTCACTGCCTTGGCAACCCCTTTGTCCTAACAGTTACTTCCAAGGGTCCCATGAGATGGAGGCTTCCCCAACTTTCTCTGACACTTTCACAAGTAGAATAGTATATCAACCATAGGCACCCGGGAACAGCTCTCCACACTGTCCTGGTTTGGTCCATCTTCTCCCCAATAAGAAGAGAGTGGCTGATTCAGACACATCCCTTCATCCTGACCAGATTGTTTGCCATGGAAGATGACTTTTGCTCTCTCAGGTCCTTCATTTTTGCCTACAAATTCTCCAGGTATCATTTTTGCATGGACCTTTGAGTTTCTCAGCAGGTGGAAGGTCCCCTACTTTCCTGTATTGTAAGAACAACTCTGTCCGTGCTCTTC
The DNA here is from genome assembly GCF_048772815.1 of Callospermophilus lateralis. NCBI lineage: Eukaryota > Metazoa > Chordata > Mammalia > Rodentia > Sciuridae > Callospermophilus > Callospermophilus lateralis. Next base: position 10,328,774 of record NC_135316.1, on the reverse strand, counting down.
TGTAAAATAAGATTGAGGAAACAGTGTATGTTTAGGGTTAATAACATGTTTGATTTGGATTAGGAATCATTCTGCGTGATGAATAATGGTATTGGGAACCTGCGATATTTACAAGAATATAGAGGTGAAATATAAGTATGAAAACAGAAATATAGGCATGATTTGAAACCCAGAAGGACATTGGGCCCTTGATTAGGATACTTAGCTTTTAATTATGTTCTGCACAGATGTCTCAGATAATTTGATATACAATGACATAGGACCTTTTACCTTGGATAATTGAATGTAGAAGAGAATATCCAATCAAAAAGGGATAGTCGGTAGGATTAGGAAGATACTCAGTAGGTTTAGGAAGAAGAGTGAGTATATGTTTTGGACGAAAAGTTCTTTAGCAATATGGTTTCTGTTAGAGAGTGAATTATATGTCAGCACATATGAAGAGTCAGTCACTATGATGAACTGGGGAAAATATGTAGAAAAGAAGATATCAGTAGAGACATTAAGAAATCAGGCAAACTATAAAGTGAGTGAGAGTATTAGACATTTTCAACAGGGTTGAGGTTGAATATATAATCTTAGGAAGAAACAAATATGTAGTCACCAATAAGATAGACATTTGAGAGCATTAGGCAACCTGGACATGGATGTTTTTAGTAATCCATATTCACTTTCCATTTAGGCTTTGGTACAATCATAAGTGTGACAATTACATTTTTTGTCCAGAATATTACTGTGATAATATATATATATATATATATATATATATATATATATATATATATATATATATATATATAGTGACATAAGTATTTCTCCCACCATTTCTGGGAGCAATATATTGAAGACGTAAAATTAGTATTTTGGGTACCAAGAGGTGTAGCCTATGTCTATGAATATAGAGATAAAGCATTAATAGACCATACTGTGAATAAATAATATAACTTATTCCAACTTTAAATAATGGGTTGAACTGATATCTGAAAATTTACAGGAAATCTTCTATGGATATAAAATCATTCATTCCAACAAGTTATTCATCTAATGGTAATATTAGTGTTTTGGTTTACCATGAAGAGTGTGTGAGTTTCCCTTCAAAAGTGATTATAGAAATCGAAAACAATGTGTTTGTAAAGAAGTCTCATGAAAAGACCAGTCAAGAAACCCTGACATTACATGTGTTCTGAAGCAGGAAATGATAAAATTGAAACAAATGCCTATAAATTTGTGAACATGTGGATGAAATATATATCCTATGATGTGCAAAACTGAAGAAATAATAATGTACCAATGTTGAATACAAATTACATATCATGTCCCATAGGAATCTACTTACATTGATGTTAGACTGTGTCATTTCCTGTAGAATTATTAGGATTTGTATGCACCATTCACTGAAGTTAGTTTTCAGTACTAGGAAACAAATAAGTATTTCAGGTGGATGAATATTTCTGAGAATAATCTTGTGAAAAGTTGATTATAAATCCACATAGATGAACATGAATGAATTTAGAGAGTGTATATAAGACACATATATTTCATATTTTAAAAATCTGGAGAGTATATATATATATATATATATATATATATATATATATATATATACACACACACACACAAACAAAACACAGATATTAAAAATTAGCTATATATATCAATCGAAATTCATCATTAAATATATATCATCCACAGATGCAAAAATATTTATTTTACTGATCATGAGTTTATGTATAATGTTGTTCAACTAGGAAGCTCCCCTATAGGTGGAATTTTTATTTCCAACAGCGTTTAGGAGGAGTGATCTCTTCTCACAATTTGTGTCTGCCAAGTCAGCCACCTCACAAAAATGTACTTGTGATACCAGGTAGGATTCTATAAGTGCATATAAAAATACATGTGATGAATAGGCTACAGAGAAAGGAGACAGGAATTCACATATTTGTTACTTTTAAAAACACATGAAGAATTTTTTCAATTAAATATTGACTACATTTATAACTACAGCCCTATATAATGCAAAAGGCAAGTCTAAATATACACCAGGCCTACACTGAACTGCTTGTATATCTATTCTGTTTGGGTTATTTTCTCCATCATATTAGGATTAGTATTGAGAGTCTAGTATGTTATGGGTTAGTATCAGGTTTTCAGTATTTCAAATGGAAATTTGGAAAATGAAACCAATGTGTATTCAAATATGTGCTACACCAAAGTCTTCCCAATCTAATCTAAAACAATGCCTTGACATTACCTCCGCCCCAAGTATGACACAATTAGAGAAGAGGAGTTAGAACAATCTGTGAATACATATCTGCAATGGAAACTGATCAATTTTCACAACTTTGTAGGTTGTAGAGGAGTTTCCAAAAGGAAGGGACAATGTAAACCCTCCACAAACATGGAGCTCTGCTGGCCTAAAGACTTCTTAAGAAACTCCTTCTGAGGTTGGGCACGTGAAATATATGTTGTTTTCAGGAGCTTTAGCTTCCTTTGTAGTGAGACCATCAAAGCTGGGTCTGTATCTATGTGACTTGGAGGACATGCTTACTTATTTTCCAATGAACATGAGGCAACATTGCTGAATTCTCTCTTTGTAGGTAAACTGTGGCCACTGGGTGCTAAGTGTCTCCTTGTGTGCAATGTGAAGCCACTTGGTCATCCTCCACTTTACGTGGTGTTTCTTGCTGCTGCACTGGGAGTTTGGTATTTGCTTCATGAAACAAGGAGTTCAACTCGGACACAGTGCTGGAGGGAGTTTTCTCACGTGTGATGGGTCAGTATCTGCAGGAATATGCACCAACCTGGCTTTTATCCCAGAAGCTTCCCTCCTTGAGCATAGCAACCTGATTTTGAACATTTCCCTAAAACCTCTCCATATTAAAAGATGCATTTACATTGAAGGGTCTGCTGTCTACACCATATCAGTCATAACCCATTTGGAAGCGAATGGCAGATCCACATGGCCCCACCACAGATTTTTTATCACACACCTGCCCACACCTTCTCTAGGTCCACTACTCAGCAGGCTCCAACTTACAGGCATCTCTTTTATATACCATTTTCATGAAACCCAGTCAATCAAGGCAACTTCTGGTATACTCATGTTCAGAAACAGGACTTTCAAAGGATCTCCAGTGCCACCTACTCATGGGAATTTCAAACATTTCATTGTATTTATGTAACCATTTTTCATGGATGAAGTTGAAGGCACTGTGGTTTCAATACCTTCAGGAACCATTAAATGTTGAGGAAGCTGATTTCAATAAAATCCCTTGAGAACTCTCACAGGTAAGGCGTCGCAAAGACTCAAAGAGTGGCGAAAAGTTCACATGAAGCCTGGCCCATTGAGGTCTACAATGTGAAGTCTATGTTTGTTTTGACTCGCAACTATGGCTGCCAAGTCTTTCAGAATAAAATCATGTGATATCGAGGCTGAGATTCCCAGTGCTCTGTGGAAAGCAACCCAGGTCCAAGACTCATTTTCCAAGGGCTACCCTCATGCATGGCCTCCTAAAATCCCAACACAATTCATTGCAATACTTCTCTTAGGTCAGTTCCAGAAATCAGTCACTAAGGAGAATCACACCAGAGTTCAATCCCAGGTGGACCCATTCATCTCTTCCAACCGCCACACAATTGACCACAATTAAAACCAAAACACTCCCACATGGCCCTCATCTTCTTCCATATAGACACTCATCATACCCTCTGGCTGGAGGTTTCCATGAGGGGCACAGCCCAAGACAGTGTCCAAAAGAAGCTCCCTTACCCATCATATGCCTAAAGGCCGGACTCCCTTCTTGTGATCCAAGAGTGATCAAATAGGCCTGCCGTTAATACTGCTCCACTTCTCCACATTGTGGCCTAGTGGCTGTGGGGTTTAGATTCTTTATGTGAACTGGAGTCAGGAGAAAACCCAAGCTCTTATGTGCTAGACTCTGCAGGGCTTTGAAGAACTAATTTGACCCAAAGGATCCCTACTTTCACTTGATGGAGGCAGGAACATTCAAGAGGAAGGCGAGAGACATCATCCACAATGACTGCTCTTTTGGTCATTTTGGATTTGGATGCCCCTGGGATCTTTCTTTAGACCCATCAGGTGCTGTGAATCTCAGCCACAGCCTCACACAGAGCCAGGAGGCTGATTCAGACACATCCCATTCCAAATAAATCAAGAAAAGAGCCCCAGGTGATGCCCATTCATTTCCATTTGAAAACTTTATTGTTCAGGCTTCACAAAGGTGTGGCCTGAGGCAAAGACCTTCCTGACATTCAGGGCAACAGACAAATAAGTAAGCAAAAGACCCAAAGCAGGGTTTCTCCACTGAGACTCTCCTGGTCACACTGATATCTGAGTTATCTGAGATGATGCCATTCCCTTCAGCTATCCAGTACATAGCCATGTCACAGAGCTTGGAGGTGGTACATAAGGAGGACACAAAACCATGAGCCTATTCTGGAGAGTGGCCAGAAATCAGCAAGAAAACAGGAACTTAGGAAGATAGTAGGTATTGCACCTTTATAAGGCAAGCCACAGTCCATGCATAAATTGGGCAGGATGAATATGATAAGCTTTCTACTTGATATGACACATCCATTGATGCATTCTCTTTTCTAATGTCTACAACCACAGACACAGTGGGATACACAGACATAGAAACACTCGCATTGTCAAAAGACTTACTAGACACAGTCAATTCCAAACCAAACAAACTGCCTTTCCTACCTATTCTTAGAACATGAGAGAAAACCAAAAACTCACACCCACACCCACAAAGGCACCTCCTTCCCCCAAGTAGGTATGTGACTATTGGGAGTGTCCTCTGACTGGTGGGCCATTTTATGTTCCCCCAAAATGGCCTGTCCTGTCTCAGATCTGGTCTTTTTGGCCAACTCTGTGAAGTTTTCAGGACCCAGCAGAGAGCCACTACCTGCTTTCTCAGAAAACGCCCCTCTTCAGAGTTCTCCTGGCCTTTGGCCATACTGTCTTCAGTATTCACCAAGAAAGACAGAATCTGTCCTTAGTAAATCTAAACAAGTGAGACCTCTGGGACTGGAACTGGGACTGCCTCTGGGTGCCTGGCTTCCTGGATCCCAAATTCAGAGAGTTCCACCACCAAGGAAATTAGGTGAGGTCACTTTCTTCAGGAACTGAGTGAGATGACTGCCATGGCAACCACTTTGTCATAACAGTTACTTCCAAGAGTCAAATGAGATGGAGGCTGCCCCTATTTCCTGTGACAATTTCACAAGATAGAATGTTATATCAACCAAAGGCACCTGGGAACAGCTCTCCACACAGGCCTGCTTTGGTCCATCTTCTCTACATTAAGAAGAGAGAGGCTGATTCTGACACATCCCTTTGTCCTGACCAGTTTTTTTTCCATGGTAGATGACTTTTCCTCTCTTTGGTCCTTCATAGTTCCCTACATCTTCTTCAGGGATCATATCTGCCTGGACCTTTGAGCTTCTTAGCAGGTGAAAGATTCCCTACATTACTGTATTGTAAGACCAACTCTGTGCCTGCTCTTCTGTAAAGTTAGATTTAGAGAAGAGTGTATGGTTAGGGTTAATAACAGGTTCAATTTGGGTTGGGAATCATTCTGCTGGATGAATAATGGTATTGGGATTCTGTGATATTTATAAAAATATAGAGGTGAAATATAAGTATGAAAACAGAATTCTAGGTAAGATATAGAGCCCAGAAGGGGATTGGGAACTGGAGTGGGATACTTAGCTTTGAACTATGTTCTGCAAAGATGTCTCAGAAAAATCAAAATACAATGGCAAAGGACCTTGTACCTTGGTTGATTGAATGTCTAAGAGAACATCCAGTCAAAAAGGGATAGTCGGTAGGATTAGGAAGATAGTGTAGGTTTAGATAAAAAAGTGAGTATAGGATTTGTACCAAAAGTTCTTTAG